>NC_139688.1:46670472-47337972 GCF_964106915.1 Podarcis gaigeae
CTTCTTCTAAATCTCCATTCTTCAACATCAAACAAACTCTTGTTTTCAGCTTTGTAAACTGAAAACACTGCAGCCTGGACCAAAAATGATCACCAGTGATGAGACAGGCTAGATGCTACTATGGGGTGTGTGTTAAAGTTTTCCTCCATACAATCACAATTTAGAAGTGGCTGCTTACCCAGAATTGGGTGAAAGGGTGCTGAAACAAAAGTCTCTGGTCTTCCTTGAGATTGCTTACCTTTCTTTCATTCCCTTCAGCTTCTGGTTCATCCTTTGCAGGCTGAATCTGTTCAAATGTGTCTCTGTGATGGTGGCCCCTGGCCCTCAAAGTATGTTAAGCACTAGTTTCTCCTTGAACTGAATAGACAATGTTAATAGCAGCAGGGCAGAGCAAGGTTTATGAGTGAACATAGAAATAATATTGGTGCAGAAAGACCATATTAACTATCTAGAACAGCCAAACAATGCTTATCTAACCCCTGAGCAGAATGAATATCCGCTGTGCATATCTAGGAGGCATAGTTCTTCTGTACCAATGGTAAAAAGGTAAAGGGACCCCTGACCATTAGGTCCAGTCGTGGCTGACTCTGGGGTTGTGGCGCTCATCTTGCTTTATTGGCCGAGGGAGCCAGCGTACAGCTTCTGGGTCATGTGGCCAGCATGACTAGCCGCTTCTGGCAAATCAGAGCAGCGCACAGAAACGCCGTTTATCTTCCCGCTGGAACGGTACCTATTTATCTACTTGCACTTTGATGTGCTTTCGAACTGCTAGGTTGGCAGGAGCAGGGACCGAGCAATGGGAGCTCACCCTGTCGCGGGGATTCGAACCGCCGACCTTCTGATCGGCAAGTTCTAGGCTCTGTTGTTTAACCCACAGCGCCACCCGCGTCCCCTGTACCAATGGACTGGGACTCAAAACAAATTTGTTGGCATAGACCATATTCTCCTTCTATCTCACAGGACTGGGAAAAGATTTAAAACAGTGGTGTACAGTGATTTCTGATGATTGTAACGTTTGCCTCTTAGCATTTCTCTCTCTCTCTAACAAATACTGCTCATATGGTGATGTTCCCAAGCCCAAGGTCTCTTTGTTTTCCTTCTGACTACAGGACAGTGATGTTGAAGCAATGATCAGGTACATGGAGAATATCCTAAACACCAGCTGTCTAGGTAAGATGATGTGCCCTCAATTTAGGAACAGTTTGATAACAATACTGAACATTGAATTGATTTTTCTTTCTCTCCACGACACTCAGAAGACCCATAAAAACAAATGGTGCTTCTTCTGTCAACCTTTACAGACCACACAAAAGTGTCTTTCCTTTGAAAGAAAAGCTCATTTCCAATAACTTCAGCTCCAAAACTAGCATTGGAATCTTTTTGAGTCTGCAAGCTTAACAGAAAGAATACTGATCACAAGGAATATTTGATTTCAGACTAGTATTATTATGAATTTCTTTTATTTGTTTCATTATTATTATTATTTTGCTTTTCTATATTTAGTATGTGGTGCACAACAACAAAGTTAAAGATGTGACGTTAGAAACCATTAAAAAAAGAATAATTAGATTCATGGGTAGGAAAAACTTGATTAAAATAAAAATTTACCATTTATCTTTCATCACATTAAGGTCATACTCAATTGATTCCAATGGATATTAGCATATGTTGCCTTGAAAGAAAAAAAACATTAAAGTCAATTCATTTGGAATTAATTTGGGATTGGATACGATCCATCACACTCTTTTAATATATCACATTTCCCCATAGACAAGTTTGTAACGAGTGTAGATTTAAATGTGCAGGACTTAACTCCTAAATTCCTGCCTATGTTGTTTAGCTGTGTGTTTAGTCACTGTATATTTTTACTTAATATATATATATTATTTTACTGTATACATATTACTTAATGTATTTACTTAATAAATTGACTGCAGTCCATGAAAACCTATGCCATAATAATTGTGTTAATTTTTTAACTCAAGATTAGCAAAACTCGTTGTTGCTTTTGCTGCAAGAAACTGGCATAGCTATCCCTCTGCATGGTTCAGTTCCTCTAGATATGCTGGCAATTGCCTATATTCCATTAGGGATTACTGCTGTGATGTTGATAGCCTTATTAACACATGCTCCATTTTATCCTCATAGATAGGTTTATGGAGTATGAACCAAGGCCAGATAAGGGCTCCTTTTATACTCAGTAGAACCTACTTCTACATGCAATGATGAAACAAAGCTATAGGAAACCTATGGCATCAGATGATCAGCAGTAGGTTTCAAAGGAGCATGTAAACAAACCAACATGCCTGTTGGTCCTGTTCCCAGTCTCCACTTGTGTATCCAAAGCTGTGAACACAGCCTTCACTTATACAACTTGTATGCACAGAGGCTTTGTTCAGAACTTTGGTTGAATGTATAAAGGTTGGGGATGGAGCCAACATGGACATTAATCCCACTCTTCCATGCCAATGCAGTCATATCCCTAGATAGGATGCCTAAATTAGCTACAAAAAGCTATTTCCTCACTGAAAGTACATGAGTAGGGTTGCCGTATTTCAAAAAGTAAAAACCAGGACCCCCCAAAAGCTGTCAAGCTTTTCCTTTTTTTACAAAAAACCCCACAATTTTTCAATTGACTTGCCTAAGATCCAGGACAAATCGCCACCTTTCAGAAATTCTCCCTGGACATCATGAGGCCACCAACTTGCAGAAGCACATCAGGCCTGGGACTGATCAGTGCTTAGATGTGACTTCTGGGAAACAGAAACATGCCACATTTGGTTCTATGCTGAAAGAGAAATGGAATATACATGTAAGGGCAGGAGGAAATTATGAGTCTAGTTTAGCAGTCTTGGACCTTGAGTGGGCTTTTCTAGCTCCAACATGCTATCCACCCAGTGCTATTTTTCAAGAAAAAGAGGTGCTGGAACCATGAATGCCTGCCTTGTTCTCTTATAACAGCAATGTCACCCACCTGAGAGGTGCTGGAACTCAGTTCTGGCTGATAAAAACCCTAAAACCTCCTCAGTAAAGGTAAAGGTAAAGGTACCCCTGCCCGTACGGGCCAGTCTTGACAGACTCTGGGGTTGTGCGCCCATCTCACTCAAGAGGCCGGGGGCCAGCGCTGTCCGGAGACACTTCCGGGTCATGTGGCCAGCGTGACATCGCTGCTCTGGCGAGCCAGAGCCGCACACGGAAACGCCGTTTACCTTCCCGCTGGTAAGCGGTCCCTATTTATCTACTTGTACCCGGAGGTGCTTTCGAACTGCTAGGTTGGCAGGCGCTGGGACCGAGCAGCGGGAGCGCACCCCGCCGCAGGGATTCGAACCGCCGACCTTTCGATCGGCAAGTCCTAGGTGCTGAGGCTTTAACCCACAGCGCCACCTGCGTCCCCAAAACCTCCTCAGATGGTACTTAAGTTTCTTCTTGTTGTTTAGTTGTGTCCGACTCTTCGTGACCCCATGGACCAGAGCACACCAGGCACTCCTGTCTTCCACTGCCTCCTGCAGTTTGGTCAAACTCATGTTAGTAGCTTCGAAAACACTGTCCAACCATCTCGTCCTCTGTCATCCCCTTCTCCTTGTGCCCTCCATCTTTCCCAACATCAGGGTCTTTTCCAGGGAGTCTTCTCTTCTCATGAGGTGGCCAAAGTATTGGAGCCTCAGCTTCACGATCTGTCCTTCCAGTGAGCACTCAGGGCTGATTTCCTTAAGAATGGATAGGTTTGATCTTCTTGCAGTCCATGGGGCTCTCAAGAGTCTCCTCCAGCCCCATAATTCAAAAGCATCAATTCTTCGGTGATCAGCCTTCTTTACGGTCTAGCTCTCACTTCCATACATCACTACTGGGAATACCTTTAACTATACGGGCCTTTGTTGGCAAGGTGATGTCTCTGCTTTTTAAGATGCTGTCTAGGTTTGTCATCCCTTTTCTCCCAAGAAGCAGGTGTCTTTTAATTTCGTGACTACTGTCACCATCTGCAGTGATCATGGAGCCCAAGAAAGTAAAATCTCTCACTACCTCCATTTCTTCCCCTTCTATTTGCCAGGAGGCCATGATCTTACTTAAGTTTCTAAGCGAACTCAAATCCACTTCTGCCCAGGCTTAGAAGTGGAGTTAAACCGAGCATGTTCTTTTCTGATCCAGCTGATGTGTACACATTTGCATTGCATATTTGGAGGGTGGGGTTTTGTGTGTGCAGTTGGGAGATTTGTAAATGCAAAGGCTCCAGAGCTATCAGGAATAGGAAGTAGGCAAGAGGGAGATATTAAACAAGTAGATAAACAAACTAAGTAAATTGAGTGAGAAGCCACCTTGGAAATTAAGGGGTATCTAAATCAATACTTTAATAATTAAGTATGCTGGTTTAATTTGCTTTTTATTTTTATGGAAATCCCAATTTCTTTTATTTTCATTTGGGTTTTTTGGGATAATGAAAAAGAAATGTGTCCATTTCCAATTTGCCACTAATTTGCATACAATCCCATGGGAGCTAAAGCATTCAGATACAAAACAAAAAAGCTGCAAAGGGTGCTTGTAGCCATTTAACACCAACTGAGTATATTGCCCACTTCATTATATAACTTAATTAAATAATAGATTACAGCCTTAGGCCTGCAATGTAGACACTGCATCATCAGGAGCCAAGAAAAGATGTGATACCAACAGAAGAAACTGGAGAGGTTTTTTGGTAGCCATGTGTTAAATATTTGTGCCAGTGTATCTCCCTGAACACTGGATCATAGTCTAGTTAGAACAGGGGTAGCTGTTGTCGTGTCCAGGAGTGACCCGAGACATTTTGGCACCTGAAGCGAACCACAAAATGGCATCCCTCTCCCTGCCAGGGAAGAAGGGCTGGGTGAATATCTAAACAGGAACAAGGCAGGGAGGGAAGAAAGATCTACATCAGGCACTGCTGCCCCTGTAGATCCTGCTGCCTGAGGCAGTTCCTTCACCTTGCCCTATGGGTGGACCGGCCCTGGTGGTGTGATCCAGATGTTGTTGGCCAACAGTCTGGGATTATTGGAGTATACTCAACATCTGGAGCACATCACATTATTTAACCGTGGGCTGGAGTGTCAGACTAGGACAAGAGCAAGCCAGGTTCAAATTATTGCTTAGCCATGAAGCTCTCTGGGTGACTGGGCCAGTCACTCACAGCCTGATCTACCACACAGGGTTGTTAGAAGGAAAAGATGGAGGGGAGGGAAGAGCTCATTGGAGGATAGGCAGGATATAAATAAACAATAGCAATGTAGCATCCAGGGATATCTTGTTTTCTGAACAATGTGTTTGTGACATAGTGGGGAGTGCTAAGACCAAACAATGCTCCTTCCTGGAGATCTGTATCCTTTCTCTAAAATACTTTAAAGCATTTTCATTATGATCTTTCTACATAGTTAAAAAGCCTATCTTGCTTTAGATGTCATATTATTGGGTCAGACAGCATCTCTCTCTCAAAATACCATTTCCAGAACTTCTGGACTTTTGCACGTAAAAGTTAAAGCATTCTACTTGCCAGTGAGAATCACAGCCTCCAATTAAAGCACAAACATAGTCCTTTTTTGGCTACAAATTTTTGATATGCCAGCAACCTTTACACATGGTGAGCCATCACACATATTAAATATGTAGTTATTTTCTGACACAACAGTTTGTGAGATTGGACTGGTGCTTAAGTTTACCATGCCACGTGCTAAACTTTGATTTTCTAGTGTTAAACACCCATCCTCGCCCTCCCGCACTTCATTTATGATTTATCCGTGTATTAGCTGATAAGAACAGCCTTCAAACAAAAGGAACATTGCATTTGGTGTGTGGGAGGCTTAAATGGTGTGCTTGCGCTGTTTTGTGTCATGTGCGTAAAGCAGTTGGTGGAATTTAAAAAGATCAATGTTCAGTTCATTAACATTAATGAATGCTAATGTTCATTAAACATTTATGGATAGCAAGTTGCAAAACGATGCAATGTAGCTATAATGAATGGCCCAATGTGACTGTTTTTGTATCTTCTACTGTGCTCAAGTTATGTAACAATGGGATGTAATGCTTTGTGTAGAAGCTTATCTCGTCCCCACTAATATTACTATACAAACGTTTTCAAAAGTGATCTTGCAAGCAGAGCGCAATGAAGGTGATCCATTTTATAGTCACATAATGTCTCCACGAGAGTATAAATTTACATGAATTGGAAAGAGTTTTGCAGTATTAAGCAAGAACTATTTTTGGCCTTCATTTTGCTGATGAAACATCTCGAGCTGATCAAAAACATTTTGTTGTCCCCAGCGTTCTTTGAGAACAAATCTGTGCTACCCAAAGTGTACTTCTGAAGAAATGTTGCTGTTGAATCAGCTTTTGAATCTATGCAGGAAAAAGCTCACAGATTTAGCTGCCAGCAGTTACTATAAAAGCAGTATTAACACACCAGCAATACAGCAGCCACATGTGGTTAGAAAGTTATGACGCTTGGGACGATGTCCGGGGCTAGGTTCAGTGTCTAGGGGATATTCTTCTTTTATTGAGTTCTGGCTCATGCCTCCACCCAGGAAACCTGGGATTCCAGTTTGGATGTCTAAACAGCAGTAATTCAACAACACACACTCCTAGGATGTATGTTCCAGCAAAAAGGCTGCAACAGCAATTGGGGTGCATTGCAATATGGAATTCCAACCAGCAGAAAACAGCAGTGAATCTCCTCCAACTCCAAGCCAATAGGAAGCACTAAGCCAAGTCCAAGATACTTGGGTAGCCCTATGCTTCCTCTCCTAGATATGTTTTCATCAAATAGTGATTCAGAAAGTAAAGGTAAAGGGACCCCTGACCATTAGGTCCAGTTGTGGCCGACTCTGGGGTTGCGGCACTCATCTCACTTTATTGGCCGAGGGAACCGGCGTACAGCTTCCAGGTCATGTGGCCAGCATGACTAAGCTGCTTCTGGCGAAACAGAGCAGCGCACGGAAATGCCGTTTACCTTCCCGCCGGAGTGGTACCTATCTATCTACTTGCACTTTGACGTGCTTTCGAACTGCTAGGTTGGCAGGAGCAGGAACCGAGCAACAGGAGCTCACCCTGTTGTGGGGATTCGAACAGCAACCTTCTGATTGGCAAGTCCTAGGCTCTGTGGTTTAACCCACAGTGCCACCCGCGTCCCTGATTCAGAAAGTAAAGCCTAGCAATTCCATGTTTTGAGCGTTCAGTGGGAGAGCGTTAAAGGTAAAGGGACCCCTGACCATTAGGTCCAGCCGCGGACGACTCTGGGGTCCGCTTCTGGCGAAACCAGAGCAGCACACGGAAACGCCATTTACCTTCCCGCCAGACCTATTTATCTACTTGCACTTTGACGTGCTTTTGAACTGCTAGGTGGGCAGGAGCAGGGACCGAGCAATGGCAGCTCACCCCATCGCGGGGATTTGAAGTTCAAACTTCCCTCCCCTTCATCAACAACAACAAAAATTGATTCCAGTCTCTCCCTGTTGTCCAGAGGTCACTTCTACTTAAGGGCAAACCAGCATCCAGCAGCACTCTTGCCAAGGCTATAGCTAACTGTCAAGATGGCAAAAGTGGCCCAGGCAGCCTTCTGTTTGTTAATATATTCCAACAGTTACAGCAAAACATGTCAACTCTATCCAACATGCAAAAGAATGTGGCATGCAAGGCTCAGGTGTTCTGTTTTCTCTGCACTTTCTGCTTCCACTATGTGGTGGAGTGTATTCTTTTCTCTACAGCTTGACAAAGCATTCCTGCCTAGAGGGGAGATGGGACTAGAAAGGCGAGCACATGTGTGACAGTCTCTATTTCTGATGTATATGCTTTATAAAATAATGCTACAATATGACAAAAGGGGGGGCAGGGGTTAAGGAAGAGCTGCAGAAACTAATCAGGGTCTATGAACAGAGCGCAACCCAAATCCCCACGATGCTTGTAGAAATCCGTTCCAAGACTTCACATGCAACTCATCTCTGTAAAGCTTCATAACAATGAATGAGCTGGTTTCTAACTTTATAAACTGAGCTAAATTATTTGTGCAAGATACATACGTTACTGGAGAGTGCAATAATGTTGCAATCAGGAACAGGTTTTCTTGATCCAATAGCCAGCATGAAGGCAAAAACCTAATTAAAAAAAAAATGGGTTATTTAGTCCAACTTTCCAGAAAAGCTGAGAAGGATGCCTTTAATAACATCTCACGTTAAAGGAATCTGAAGTATTATAGGGGGAAAAAATACTTGGGGCATTGCTAGAATAAGAGTGTGCAGACTACGCAGATCACAGCGACACATCCTGCAAATATATATTCTTTATATTTTGCCATTAAGTTAAGACATCATGTCCATGGTGGACTAAAACAACAACAACATGTAGCTTAAGGTTGGTTTTGATCCGTATTTGGACTCTTAAGCATACACACATATGTCTTTAAAGGTAGTCTGTGATGGGAAGATGAAGTTTAACCTTTTAACTGGTCAAAGGTATTTGTTTACTTGTAGCATAGCTGCTTTTCCCACACTCCTCATGCACCAGTGGAACTTCACCAATCTTTGTAGTTTCTAGAAAAATCCTCTGACTGCTACTTCTCCAGCTGTGCTTTCAATATTTGATGAAATTTGAAAAACTGAAAAAATAATAATAAAAACCCAAATTTGCTTCTTTGTGCAGTTTCTCCTAAGAGTTCCCCCCCCACAAAAACATATTTTACAAGACATGGTGTAGATCTGGCATGTGCTATCATACTGAAACCGTCGCTGTCCCTGCTGAGCCAAGTTGCCTTAATGTGTTATTTAGTAAGCTAATTCGTCTTTAATCAAGGCAGCACTTCACTGTGACAAAGGTGAATTGCTAGCCTTTTCTTGATTGTCCTTGAATAGCGCTATGGATCTGTAGTGATGCTGAGGGAAGCAAGGTGAATGAGGTTGTCCATCTCTGCATTGATCTGTAGGCACTGGGACTGTCACCAGAGCGACTCCGCTGGGACCCGAACCATCAGGAGTGCTGAGCGGCACCACGGCTGCAACCAAGCTGAGGAGCATGAGGGAGTAAGTTGCCTTTTTAGAGATGCTAGTTTTTGCATGCATATAACAAAAAAAACAACTTTGATTCCAGAATATTAAGATTACAACCACATCTTTTTCAGCAGCAGTTACGTATTATTTCAGGATGTTTTCTCTCTTATTGTCTGTCATTTCTTTTGAAGTGAGACATCATCTTGTCGGTCTCTGCCTGTCTCTAAACTGGTAAATTTATCCTTTTGTGTTATTATCTCGGTGCAAATCTGATCAATCAGCTTTACATAGCCATGTCCAAAACACTGCTTTTAAGGTTGTCTGCTCTCTTTGACTACGTGCAATCCTCCTTTTGAATATAATTTTTATTTACTTTTCTGTTTTGCTATTTAAAACACTAATTTTACATCCTTAAAATATCAATGACTTCCCTTTTTCTCTTTCCATGGTTCATTTAAATATTACAAATCCCTGCATATTTTACAAACCTATACCATTCAGTATTCCATTACTGCATCCATCAAAACTTATTTACACAGTTGAATTTATCTTAACGCTGCCAGTGTTTTCAGCTGTACACAATTAATTCCCATATATTCAATAAACGTTTTCCAATCTTCTCTAAACGTATGTTCTTCTTATTCTCTTATTCTATATGTTATGTCTGCAACTTAAGTTGTCATTCTTTGGTTGAGACCTTGCTCATTTCCCATTTTTGGGCTAACAAAACATGGCGCGCAGTAGTAGCATACCTAAATAACCTTTTTTGACACATGGGAATTTCAGTCTGAATTATCCCCAGCAGAAAGGACTCTGGGATTTTTTTTGGGGGGGGGGAAGTACTTTTAAACATTTTTTTTCCAATTCATTAAGGATCATTTCCCAATACTCTTTTACCCCTTTACAAGTCCACTGCATATGAAAAAACATTCCCTCCACCTCTTTGCATCTCCAGCGCTTATCCAATTCAGTCTTATATATCTTAGCAAGGCTACTTGGAGTTAAATACCAGCTGCGTGCAATCCTATACACGTCTATTCAGAAGTATGCTTCACTGAGTTCAATTAACTTTCCCCCCAAGTAAGTGGGAATAGGACCAGGGCTTTCCACCCCCAGCCAGAACTCACCAAATCTGATTCCAGAACCTCTCAGGTGGGCACCATTGCTATTAAAAGAGAACAAGGTGAGTTTTCTAGAAAAGCGTTTTCTCTTTTTCTAGAAAAGGGCACCGAATAGGATTGCAGCTAGGCAGAGCAATCCTGTTGGGGAGAAGCAGAGTGATGGATCTCTTGCAGAAGTGGAGTGCTATGGAGGTCAATCCCAAGCTACCAGTGTCCCATCCCAAGCTTCCTGCTTGCTACTGCAGGTGAGAGTAGTTTTTGCCCACAGCTATGGCATCTGCCACGGCAGAACCTCCCCACCAATGGGACTGCTCTCGGCCAGGCACCTACACAGATCCTAATCCCTCTCCCCCAGCCGTCAACATCATGGGGAGAGTAGAATTGTGTTCAACATCTCTCTCTCTCTAAATCTGTGAGCCACGTTTAAAAGCCTTTCAGAACCGTTGGCATAAGGCCGCTCCACTTCCCTGTGGGGCGGTGTTGCGGGCAGGCCACACGCTCTCCCCGTGCACAGCAGGGGCGTGGCAGTGCCCCTGCATCATAGGGGAGCCCCGGCCGCATCACGCCCCCCCAGCTGACCAATCCAGTTGTCCGAGGGCGTGGCTTACCGTACCTAAGCAGCCGCGCCACCGGGGGATTTCCCTCTTGGTTCCTGCTTCCCCTACTGGTGGTTGACCCTTACTGGACTACCTGCATGGCGGGCAGGAGTCACATATACAGTGGTACCTCAGGTTACATACTCTTCAGGTTACAGACTCCGCTAACCCAGAAATATTACCTCGGGTTAAGAACTTTGCTTCAGGATGAGAACAGAAATCATGCTCCGGCAGCACGGCAGCAGGAGGAGGCCCCATTAGTTAAAGTGGTGCTTCAGGTTAAGAATAGTTTCAGGTTAAGAACGGACCTCCGGAACAAATCAAGTACGTAACCAGAGGTACCACAGTAGTCGGTTCAGTTCCAATGCCTAAGCCAATACCACTCACATTCTGTAACCAATAAAGTTGTGGCCTTAATTAGCACATTAACCTAAAATACTGGTGTCCATGTGTTTTATTATTCAACAATTGGGGGAGGGCTCGGGGCCTTGACACGCAATAGCCATTGGGAGGCAACATGAGCTGAGTCCACTAAACTGCTGTTGGCAGCCTCCTGGCTGGTTAATGGGAGCTGAACTTGATTCTTGGGACTTATCTGTGGCTTCGTGATTTGGGCCCTTGTGTGTGCCTGACTACAGAATAACAAAACATGCATAATCGGCTTAGGCATTTATACCACTCTCTTTCAGTCATGGAATCGAAAGAAAGGGAGGAAAATGACTCTAAATACATGGCGTCTCGTGTTCTTTTTACAAAGAAACCTAAGTATACATGCAATAAGCTCAGAGTTTAATGGCACTGAGCTTTATAGTGCAGTTTAAATATTCAAGAACATGTAGATGGGTACAATGGAAAAGCTTTCATGGACCAAAATGTAAGTAAATTAAAATTTTGCAGCACAGCAGTGACTGCTTCTCGTTCAGCCCCCAGTGTCTTCCACTCAGCAGCGCACCAGGATCAGGCACAAGGCATCATCATTACCTGCTGAGTCTAAGTAAAATTGTCTTTCAGAAGCTGCAAAAGAAAGGCATTTTGTGATATTTTTGTTCATGTTTCTTATTGCTTGAGATCCAGAAGGATTATGTATAGAAGACCCTTAGGCCAATGGCGTTGGCATCAAATGCCCATGTCTCTTAAAAATTCAGAAAGAAAGGTCATGTTGAAGTAATTGATTGAGCACGGCATGGTCTTTAAGATTAGCTGACAGCTAGCTAAGAAAAAGTCTACCTTTCCGCAGCAAAGCGGTACATAGTCCATGTGAGTGCTTAGAATAATGTTGAGACTTTCTAAATAGCTTCAATGTGCTCCTGTTGCGCTCAAGGGTTGTTTTACTATTGATTTCAGTGAGAACCCCCCTAACCAGTTCTTGGGTATAAAATCTTTCCAATAACCACATTGAAATAAATCACTTTTATGTATGTTCTCTATCAGCAAATTTCATAGTGTAACTTATGTCTGTTTGCCCTCTTCGGGCAGACGGCTTTGTGGGCAGGCATGGTGTCTTCCTGCAAACTGGCCCATTGCCGACCAGATCATAATCCTACCACAAAATTGGCCAACGGCAGCAGGAATCCAGGGGGCGGTACCTGGGCAGGGTGCCAATTGACCAGTAGTGGCGCTTGAATGCCCAGAGGGGGGCTAGGGCCATACCACTCCTCCAACAGGGACCACTTGGGGGCTGCCCCAATTTGATGTAGGTCATAGGACATCTCCCCACCCTGCTGCTGCTGGCTTCACCCTTAGAAATCACTTATCTCAATGCCTACGGCCAAACCTTTCACATCTGTAACCAATAAAGTTGTGGCCTTATTTGATTCCAAAACTCAATGCAGTGGTACCTCTGATTGCGAACGGGATCCGTTACAGAGGCCCATTCGCAACATGAAAAGAACACAACCCGAAAAGAACGCAACTACATCAGGAACAAGCGGGATAGGGTGGAATAGAGATCTGCCATCAGGAACTGGGGGGGGGGGGTGTCAAATCAACCTTGCTCCATGGCTGAAGTGGGAATCACAGCAGAACAATCCACAGTTTATTTCAACACAGTAATTCATGTTTGCTCTGATGGCACAGAGAAACGGTCATCATTGCTGTCTATCAAACATATAAGCGTCTTTTCAACCTCAGGCTATTATTCTGGCGTTCTGCATTATTATTCCACTGTAATATGTAATTGATTTGACAGCAAATCTTTTTATCCTTGGTAGAAAATTATACTTCTAAACATATATTTTTCAGGAATAGGGTTTGGAGTGTGTGTGTGTAAGCTTCAGAAGAGGGAGCAGTCTTCTTTGCCTTCCCCTTGTTCTGTTCTTAAAAATTAGCTAGGCATTTATGTTGCAGGTATCAGAAAAGAGCAAATGGCTTATACACACTATATAAGCCATTGTGAGGATTGTGCCTCACAATCCACAATCAGCTCGTGGAGGGGTGGTATTATTATTATTAATAATAATAAAGTTTATATACCACCCTTCCTCGGAGGATGAACAGCACTGGCAGCTTCCCATAGCACTTCCCTGAACTGAGAGGACCAAAGTTGTGCCATGAGGCTGGAAGTGCTACAATCATTGTCCACGTTGCCTCTAGTTCACAACATAGTGTTGTTGCAGGGTAATGTTATCAGTGCCCACAAATATTTTGGGAGAAGTAGCATCGCAGTGGCTCCAGCCACATGACACAATTTCCCCCTCAGAACCTGGCCCCGATTTTTAAAAATTAAATTACAATACAACCTCTACTTACGATCATAATCTGTCCCAGAGGCCCATCTGCTGGGCAAAACCGGACGCTAGTAGAGGCGCCATTGTGCGTGTGCGCATTCGGTGGCACCACGCTTCTGTGCATGCATAGATGGCGGCAGCCGCTTGTGCGCACGTGCAAATGGCAGAAGCCGCTTCCGCAAATTGCAGCAAACCTAGTGTTTACTTCCGGGTTTGCCGCGGCCGCAACTTGGAATGTCTGCGAGAAGAGGCGGAGGTAAGTCGAGGTTCTACTGTAATAGGGCTTATGTAAGCATGGTGGGGGACGTGGGTGGCGCTGTGGGTTAAACCACAGAGCCTAGGACTTGCTGATCAGAAGGTCGGCGGTTTGAATCCCCGCGACGGGGTGAGCTCCCGTTGCTCGGTCCCTGCTCCTGCCCACCTAGCAGTTCGAAAGCACGTCAAAGTGCAAATAGATAAATAGGTACCGCTCTGGCGGGAAGGTAAACAGCGTTTCCGTGCGCTTTTCTGGTTTGCCAGAAGCGGCTTAGTCATGCTGGCCACATGACCCAGAAGCTATACGCCGGCTCCCTCCGCCAATAAAGCGAGATGAGCGCCGCAACCCCAGAGTCGGCCACGACTGGACCTAATGGTCAGGGGTCCCTTTACCCTTTACCTTTAAGCATAGTGGAGCCCGCTAGGGTTCTTGGGCCTTCTTGCCTGAGGGTGCCAAGTACTGGTACTAGATTTGGTCACTGAAGTGTTATCTTTTTGCCTTCTGTACACTGAATTGAGATGTGGGTCTTGCTCTCTTCGGCTAAAACCCTCTATCCTATTAGGACAGCACAAGTATAATTTTCATTAATGAAGCATGCATATACAGTAGTAGCTCGGTTTACGAAATTAATCCGTTCCTGAAGTCCGTTCTTAAACCAAATCCATTCTTAAACAGAGGCACGCTTTCCCTAATGAGGCCTCCCACCGCCAGTGCCCTTCCACCGTTCAGTTTCCGTTTGTAGACTGAGGTAAAGTTCACAAACTGGAACACTACTTCTGATTTTGTGGAGTTCGTAAACTGAATCGTTTGTAAGCAGGACTGTTCTTAAACCGAGGTACCACTGTATTAGATTTTAAAAGAGAGAAGATTCTGTTTTCAGAAGACAAATGCCATTTCCACTTTGTGGTGAACTACCGTCTTCCTCCCTTTTGGTAAGCGTCTAAAGGATGATTTCTGAAGCAAGGCTGTTCTATCTACTTACTCCATGAAAATTGTTCAGTGCCTTTTTATATAATCCAGAGGCTATAAATATATATGCATGTAGAAGCTGGTGTTGTGATAAAAGTATCTTACTGAATCAGATGTCAATATTTTCTCCATATATGTTGTGTGTGTGTTGCGATGCATGCATTAGTATTCCACACACACACACACACACACACACACTTTGTTAAAGTGCTATAGAAAGTTGCCAGATACAATATCTGTCCAATTATAGTAAATGATGGACTTCTATACGTTATTTATAATCCAGCTCACTTGCTGGCGTTCGTTTTCTGTCGACAGGTCAGCCATTCAGAAACTGGGAACAGAAACCTTTGAAAAAGTTTATGAATTCCTGCAACGAGCAAGAAAGCAGAATGCAAGTGAAAATGAAATCAGAGAATACCTGGAAAAAATGGTGTCTCGGGCAAGTGACTGCTTTGAAGTAGATCAGCTCCTCTATTTTGAAGACCAGCTGAAGGCTTCTGAAGATGCCTCCGTGTGACATCAAAGAATGGTTTTACTTGAATCATCAGAAATTAATAAAGTGGGCACTGTTCAGATGGAAGCAGGCATCGTGCCATAGGGTGAGGGCAATGAGTAGCATGGAGATACTGACAGGAATTAATGTATGCCATTTTGCTATCTTCTTATTTGAGGCAAATAGTACTCTTACCATCTCCAGGTGAAATCAGGAGATCTTTGATTGATTCCTACAGCACTATTGACACTTAGAGCTCAATAATCATTGCCTCAAAAATTGCTGGATTATGTTTCCTGATCTCATGCGTGCATATTTGAGTACTCCACTGGGAGAAACTGGGATGTTCAAAACCTGCATTTCAGCCACGTTTCAAAATGATATGCAAGGAAATGCATGAGATGTGATAATATGGGATGAAGGGAAAAGAAAACACTTCACTTTGATTTACTTCTACGGTGCAAAGAAGGAACTTTGTAAGAATTTTTTAAAATCAATGTCAGGGCTGAATCGGATGGTCTCCAGCAAACATTTTCAGTGTGACAAAGGTGGGAAAGGTTTCTAAAATCCCCCCCAAAGTTTGCCTCTTTTTGCACCAGTTTTCTGCTGTTTGCTTCTTCAGTCGACTGCAGCATTTTTGTCTGTTTCAAAGTTAGACCCTCTTCCTTACAATCAGTTGGTACTGCAAAGGGAATATAATGAAGTATGGCTGACGCAGCCTGATGCCAGCTTCTTCTGCCTACATACCAGATGTTGGGAAGAGGGATGGTGAAGGTTGCCTGAATGTGTGCCAGGGCTGCATTGCCACCTTCTCCCCGCAACACCTCCATGACAAAACAAACCCTACAAAAGATCTAAAGAAAAAAGGGGGTGGGGTTAAAATATTTGCAGAACACGCATTGCAGGTGCGCTTTTGCCCTAGTAAATGAATCGCTTTGTAAAATATTAACCTGTAAATATCATGCTTTTTTTCTGTTCATACCAGTGATCTGTGACCATGCTTTATCTAAAAGTCCTAACACCAGCCTTTCTCTTCCCATTTTGCAAATGGCGCCCTTGCGAATTAAATAAATAAAAATAAAATGCCATGTTGTTTCTGTTTATGCCGCAGCTGTTTCCATCTGGTCTCTCGAGATTCCCCACTTTATTTGCAAGCACAGAAATCAGGAAGACCATTTCACCCAATTCCTCTGGGCAAGAAGAAATTTTCTAATAGTTTATCTGGGGCTCAGCATTAACAGGGATAGTAGCACAGCTCCCAGGAACCCCCCCCCCCCAAAATGGTGTGTGTGTGTCAGCAGCAGCAAAGGTCAAAGGTCAGCAGCAGCAGCAACTGCACTGGCAACCCGCCCACCATACTGCCTTCTTGACGGTGCCCCCACACCTAGTGGTTTCCCTGAGCATTGGAAGGAAATGATTGCTGCCACCCAAAAAAACGTGAATAACAAAGGAAACCCTGCAAAGTGTTAGGATTTTGGCTCAGCTCCAGTTTATGCAAATTTTGCAACTTATCACTTTCCTTCACGGTCAGCACCCTCTTAAGGTTTCCTGTGCTTTGGGGGCCAAGTGATACAGCCTCATCTGCTGAGTCGGCGGTTACCAGCTCATTGTAGGTTCTGAGCATTGCAAAGACCGTATTAGAGGATGGTTTAATATCACACTATTAAGAGTCCTCAACCCCTGGGGCTTTGGCAATATAAAACTGCAAAGAACAACCGTTGGGTGAACAAGACTCCCTGGAGCAATTGGCCCTCAAAAATCCATTAACTGTAACCTTTACATGTTGTGGCTACCCACTCTGCTTCAGGTAAACTCTCTCAAGAGTTTTTGATGTATTTATTTATGAAAGAGACCGAGCAACAAGACCCAAGCAACTTTGGCAAATTTTATTCCATAGGTATGTTTCCAAGATACCCAAAGCTCGCAGCACCTGATCCCTTCACAATCTATTGCTCTGATTTACAACCCACATACACTGCTGCAGTCAAACAAGCAGTGTTCTGGACATGCCAATTCCCCAGTTGCTTCAACCGCAGATCATCTCCGTGGGCAGCAGGGGCTGCTAAGGTGCCCTGTTAAGTATAGTGTTCAATTCACTGAAATTGCAAATGCTTGCATCCGTTACAGTGGTACCTTGGTTCTCAAACTTAATCCGTTCTGGAAGTCCGTTCCAAAACCAAGGCGCGCTTTCCATAGAAAGTAATGCAAAATGGATTAATCCGTTCCAGACTTTTAAAAACAACCCCTAAAACAGCAATTTAACGTGAATTTTACTATCTAACAAGACCACTGGTCCATAAAATGAAAGCAATAAACAATGTATCAAGCAATCAGTAGCTGAACTGGGTTCCACACAGGCACAAAAACAAAAAAGAGCTGCTAAAACAAAAACGCAAAATAAATGGCAAAAACAGACAGACCTCAGTGTAACTGAGTGTAACTCAGTGTAACTAAACGGAAGTGTGGCACTCAAATCGGAAGCATAATATTCAAAACGGAAGTGTGGCACTCAAAACAGAAAAGTAACTCTCAAAACAGAAGCGTAACACTCAAAGCGGAGCATGTTTGACTTCCGAAAAAGTTTGCAAAACTGCCACACTTCTGGGTTTGCAGAGTTTGGGTTCCAAGTTATTTGAGTACCAAGGCATTTTGAGAACCAAGGTACCACTGTACTGTGTGTTTAAATTTGATTGGTCGGTAACTGAATTCTAGAGAGTTCTCATGTGATTGGCTCACATTGGCCACATGGGAGGTATCTAGTGAAGGAAAGACCCCATTTTATGTGAAGCAAGACGGCTGCGTTTTAGAATCCACTGTGAACACTGCTAAATTGAATAGAGTGTCGGAGTGCTGCTTCTCTGGTTGAAAGAGAGCAAAGCTGCAGGAGAAGGCAAAAGTGAAAATCTCTTATAGGAGCTGCAAGGCATGGCCTAACTGAGATGGGTGCCGAGCTCTGGAAAGAGTGAAAACTGGTTTGCCTGACCTGCCAATGAGCACATTAGCACCCACTTATTTGCAAGAGTTGGGACACTTGGCTATGGAGCAATGGGGCCGTGTAATTCAGGGCACATGAGGAATCATGTGCAGTAAGTGAAATAGAAATCCTCGAAGGTTTGCCTGTCATGGGGCTCTTCCAGACAAGTTCTTCACTGAGCATTCATCCTGATATGCTTATGTGAAGATTGTACTATATCCAGGTCCTTATTGAGCATTCATTCCAGTCTGTTTGTGGGGAGGTGATACAGCAATGAGCATTCATTGCTTGTGCAGTGTTTATGCATCTTCCCACTAATCATTTGGTTATCCCACACTTTCAAGTATATTTCCCCATTACTTTCCCCAATTGCAAAAAAAAAAAAAGCCAGCTACCATCATAATTGCAAGAATGCCACTCAACTGCAGTGCCAGTGCCTGCATTTTCAACTGGAACGCATGCCAAATTGCATTTGTGGGAATAAAACCAAGGACAACACTGTCTAATGTTCTGCAAAACCAATTTTCAGCTGATATTAAACCTTCACTTGTGACCGGATCTGAGTGCATTTCCCTTCACTTTCCTCTCACCTCTTAGCCTTCTACAGATTTAGTGCAGATTTAGCCTTCTACAGATTTAATACTGTAGCCTTCCCTGCCCACAGGCAGAGAATGCTGGAGGGAGATGCAATTGCACCCACAAAGCAAGACAACCCCCAGGCTGCCTTTCATTTCCTGTCTTGAATCCAGAGTTCCCAAGAGCAGGGTGCTGCTCATTTCAGGCTCTCGCAGGAGGAAGTGGACGGAGGCATGTTTTGCTCATTCCTCTTGCTCCCTGCCGCGGGTGGCGCTGTGGGTTAAACCACAGAGCCTAGGACTTGCCGATCAGAAGGTCGGTGGTTCGAATCCCCGCGACGGGGTGAGCTCCTGTTGCTCGGTCGCTGCTCCTGCCAACCTAGCAGTTTGAAAGCACATCAAAGTGGGAAGGTAAATGGTGTTTCTGTGCGCTGCTCTGGTTCGCCAGAAGCGGCTTAGTCATGCTGGCCACATGACCCAGAAGCTGTACGCCAGCTCCCTCGGCCAATAAAGCGAGATGAGTGCCGCAACCCCAGAGTCGGTCATGACTAGACCTAATGGTCAGGGGTCCCTTTACCTTTACCTTGCTCCCTGCAGCTGCTTGTGGCAGTGGCACAGAGTGGGTTGCCAGTGCCCAGGGCGGTGTGTGCACACACCATGGGGGAGCGGACACAGAGGGCAAAGGGAGCCCGCCGTGCCAGCCCATCCCTCACCCCCGATGCCATTGGAGCAACTAATCTGCAGTGGACTGACAGGTTGCACGTGTCACTGCAAATTCCACTCCCTTGCCTACCAGCATTGGGGCATCTGGTTGTGCCCCCCGGGCAATGCCCTCCCTGCTCTCCCACACTTATGCCCCTGACTTCTGGCACGGCAGGCTGCAGAGGGAATATGAAAATACACCATAGTTCTTCTAGCATGGGTTGTCTAAACTGTGGCCCTCCAGATGTTGGGCACCAACTCTCATCCGGTCCAGCTATTATGGACTGTAGTCACTGATGATGGAAGGTGTATTCCAGTAACATCCAGAGGGCCAAAGATTTGCCCCCCGTACTGTAGGGGGAGACACTGCTGATTCTCGATCCCTTTTGCAAACTAATTTTTCTACACTGGACCCACCCCATAGCAAATCCCTGTTTATCTCTCCTTTTAATGGCTACTTTTTCCTGCTTCGCCTCTTCCCAAACTGAAGGGGAAGTGAGCCACAGAGGATAGAGGACAGAAAAGTCAGCCCTCCTTTCCTCATGTGTGAGATTCAGAGTCCTTCTGACTTTCTCTATGTAGAGATGGTCTGCTTTGCTTGCACATTGTGAGCGTAATGTGGACCTGAACTCAAAGGGAGACGAAGGTCAAGAAAGTTCTGCAGGGAGCCAAGGATAAGCCATGGAATTACTGATTTTATTTACTTTGTTTAAGAATTCATATCCTGCCCTTCAGATGAATTCCCAGCCTGGCTTACAGATACTGAATCAAAAGTACAACGTGAAAAAGCGTTTTAAAGCAATAGAGGCTAAAAACAGCCAGGTCCAAAATCTAAAATGAGCCTCACAAGAGATAAGGACCTCACAAGCATATTTTCCTGAGCCTTTTATTCTACACCAAAGGCTTGGGGAAATGAAGTGGTCTTTGTTTGCCAACAAGGGCTTCAAAATAGGTGCCAGGCGAATCTCCTGATGACTCCTGCTTTCCACAATTCAGATGCCATTAGCAAAAAGTCCCTGCCCCCTGCTTTTCATGTGATTGAATTTCCTTTCTGATAGTATGTATTTAGTTATGAAAGTTTTGTAGGTTGAGGCTGGCCTTTAGGAGCAGGGTTTCTTAGCTAAAACTGAAGGACACATTACATGGGAAAAGAGAGGTGTATTTTGATGGAACAATGGACAATGGGGTATCTTTGATAGTCCAATTAATATTGCCTCATGGCTAAAGATGAGCGGATTTGGCAATTTCAGTTTCTCTCAGTTTCTAATTTCACAATCTTAAGTTTAGTTCTCCACATTTGCGAATTTCTGCAGCAAAAAGGTCCTCATGAAAATTCAACAGCATTTTAGCTTGAATTTATTCTAGCATACATATTTTTGAATGCCTAACCTTTGCCAAGCAATTTCCTTTGATGTGGTGCATCTCCTTCTCTCATAATAAGAGAACCAGGGTTTAGCCAGTAAAACTGAATGGTGGGAGATTCAGAACAGACAAAAGGAAGTACACAGTTCATAGTTACACTATAGAATTTGCTACCACAGCCTATAATGATGGCCACAAGCTTGGGTGTCTTAATAGGGTGTTATTCATGGAAGCTAAGATTATCAGTGGTTGCTCTTCCTAACTTCTATATTACCTCCCGTGTATCTCCATGGGTGTAGTCAGGATTTATGAGGGGCAGGCTTTATGTTGGGTGTGCAGAACCTCAGTTAAATATTCAGTTAAATACATTTATTGATTTACTTTATTTGGGGGGCAGCTGCCCCTCTCTCCCCCTCTTGGCTACGCCCATGAGTATCTAAGACCAGTTGTTGAGAAATATGAGTGGAACAGTGCTAATCTGCTTGTGTCCTGTTCGTTGGCTTCCTATGGGCATCCAGTTGGCCACCATGGGAGAAGGATGTTGGACTAGGTAGACCTTTGGTCTAATCCATTTCCAAGCTTCAAGAAAATGAACCTCAGGGTAGACCCTCATGACATACATAGAATAGAGAGAATTAAAGTCCAGTAGAGATGTCTTTCTTGACCCAAATGCATAACCTTCTATTCGACAATAATCACCTAAGTATTGAGGGTATTTTTCTTGATAGATTCATTCACCAATTTTACCATTTAGCTGTAAGGTTTTCAAATGAGAAAGCCATCGTTTGTGTGTGAACTAATGGAGATTTACGGAGCAACATTCCTGCCTATTTCCCACGCACCCAGCTAAATACGAGAGAGATGTTAGAAACAGGGTGCCTGCACAGTCGTGTATTTCACTGGCCCTTTCCTCGCTCTTTTGCCCATAAACAGGTCGATATGGGATAGAGAACATGCAGAGATTGCTGCTATTCTACTAACATATTTATAGAAGGGAATGGAAGTTGAGAAATTGCTCAAATCCATCATTGGACCAGTTGCAGCTTTATGAGATGCAGAAAGGTAATATTTTTGAGCCTCTTCTCTTGGAATTGCGCCTTCTGAAAGCCACCTGTTCTAATCGGCAGTGACATTTGGCATGCTGGGAAATGGAGTATTTAAGGCTAGGAAAGGTCATCACCATTTTTCTTTCGGTAAAAGGCACTCTGTTCAAATCCGGCTATAGGGGTGTTCACACAATATTCTTGCGCTTGTGCCCAAGCTGGGCACTGACTTTATTGCACTTTTGGCACCAGATGAAGACTTCTTTCCATTTAGCTAGACTTTTCCCTCACTTGAGAAGTGAAGCTACAGGGAAGCAGGCAGGGGGACTTCTCGATAGCGGCACCTGCCACATACATAGAACACCCTTCCATCAGATGACAAGAAGATGAGTAACTATAAAACCTTTAGAAGACATCTGAAAGCTGCCCTGTATAGGAAAGCTGAAGAAGAAGAAGAAGAAGAAGAAGAAGAAGAAGAAGAAGAAGAAGAAGAAGAAGAAGAATTTATTATTTGTACCCCGCCCATCTGGCTGGGTTTCCCCAGCCACTCTGGGCAGCTTCCATAAAAACCAAAAATACACTAAAATCACAGATTAAAAACTTCCCTGAACAGGGCTGCCTTAAGATGTCTTCTGAATGTCAGGTAGTTATTTATCGCTTTGACATCTGATGGGAGGGCGTTCCACAGGGCGGGCGCCACTATTGAGAAGGCCCTCTGCCTGGTTCCCTGTAGTTTTGCTTCTCGTCATGAGGGAACCGCCAGAAGGCGCTCGGCGCTGGACCTCAGCGTCCGGGCAGAATGATGGGGGTGGAGACGCTCCTTCAGGTATAGAAGAAGAAGAGTAGTAGTAGTTTGGATTTGATATCCCGCTTTATCACCATCCGAAGGAGTCTCAAAGCGGCTAACCTTCTCCTTTCCCTTCCTCCCCCACAACAAACACTCTGTGAGGTGAGTGGGGCTGAAAGACTTCAGAGAAGTGTGACTGGTCCAAGGTCACCCAGCAGCTGCATGTGGAGGAGCAGGGAAGCGAACCCGGTTCACCAGATTACGAGGTATAATGTTTTAATATATGTTGATAGCTGCCCAGAGTGGCCAGGGCAACCCAGTCAGGTAGGTGGGGAACAAACAAACAAACAAACAAAATTTCAGGTGCCGTTGAAAAACAGCTTTAATGATGCTTGCACTTGATTTTATGAGATTTTGGTATCCATTTCAGGTTTTAAATGTTTCTTATGGCTGCTTTTAGTTTTTAACTGTAGTTTTGTAATTACATAGCATGTCCACGGCTGCAGCCTGCTCCAAAAAAATCATGCACCCACTGTTGCCTGAGGCCACAAGGGCGCAAAAACGTGGTTACAAAGCATGGATCCATATGGATCCTCAGGATTTTTGCATTGGGTCACCCCAAATTCACCATCAGATCACATAGCATGTCCATAGCTACAGCCTGCACCAAAAAACCATGCATCCACTGTTGTGTGGGGCCGCAATAGCACAAAAATGTGATTACAAAGCACAGATCCACATGGATTCTCAGGATTTTTGCATTGAGCTGACCCAAATTTACCGTCAAATCACATGTCTGTGGCCACAGCATGAACCACAAAAATCATACATCCACTGTTTTGTTTAGAATATTTTTTTTCTTGCTTTCCTCCTCTAAAAACTAGGTGTGTCTTATGGTCAGGTGTGTCTTATGGAGCGAAAAATACGGTAACTGTTAGCCACCCTGGAAACCCTTTTGGCTTGTCAAATGGGATAAAAATGCACTAAATCAGAGGTGTGGAACCTCAAGGCTACAGCCCTCACTGGCTCTCCTTTGCACCCAAAGTTGTTTTAGCCTGGCTGGAAAGTGCCCTTCAACTCTGGTAACACCTCTTGGCTGTCTGGGTGGACGTTACAGAGGGAGGCGTGAGTTTGTGCAGAAGCTAACTGCTTGTGTCTTGGGCGCCATCTGCCACTGGCATGTATGTGGCCCTTGGAAGCTCACCCACGTAGAACTGCCCTGGTATATCTTATGTGGGGAGCCTGTATCAGTATCAATATCAACAAGAGAACGGGCTTTTTCCTGTGGTGGCTCCCCAATTGTGGAAAGCTCTCCCCAGAGAGGCTCGCCTGGTGCCATCACTGCATGTCTTTAGGCACCAGGCAGAAGCATCCCTATGGCAATTAAATAGTCCATGGTCTGTAAGAGTGTGGGGAAGATGACTGTTATTATGATGATTCTTTTACTAGTAGGCTGTCTGTCATTTTTTTATTACAGTGGTGCCTCGCAAGACGAAATTAATCCGTTCCGTGAGTCTCTTCATATAGCGTTTTTTTCGTCTTGCGAAGCAAGCCCATTGACAGCTTAGCGGATTAGCGCTATTAGCGGTTTAGTGGCTTTTAGCGGCTTTTAGCGGCTTATCAGCTTAGCGGATCAGCTGATAGGCGGCTTAGCTGCTTAGAAAAGGGGGGGGGAGGAACTCCGCAGGAACTCGCAAGACATTTTCGTCTTGTGAAGCAAGCCCATAGGGAAATTTGTTTTGCGAAGCGCCTCCAAAACGGAAAACCCTTTCGTCTAGTGGGTTTTCCGTCTTGCAAGGCGTTCGTCTTGCGGGGCACCACTGTATTATGTTATTATGTTTTTATCATTGATGTTCTGTAATGTGTTTTTACTGTTGTACACTGCCTTGGGATCTTCTGATAAAGGGCAGTATATAATTTGAATTAATCATCATCTCTTTCCCTTTGCTTCTGGGATGAATCGCTTCTGTTCCTATTGATTGCATCTAATATTAGAGTAGACCCACTGAAATTAAAAGACAAGGGACTAACTTCGATCCATTCATTTCAACGATTCTGCTTTGAGTATGCTTGGATATAACCCGTGTCTTTAACAGCAGCCTGGCATACATATATTTAATACCTGATGTTAAACGAAGGATGAGGAAACCTTTGCCTGCTACATTTCTGTGTGCCAGAAACTGTTGTTAAAAGCAGAGGCACAGGGACAATTTTAATTTTAATTTTAAAGAAGACTCTGACAGCCCTGGCAGTGAGACCAAGCATGACATCAAGGCTGAATACATTGCAGATTGAATTTCCCACCGGAGCCCGTTTACTTCAGTTCTATGGGGATTTAATTCTTTCATAAAAGCTCTTGGCTCTCCCTGCCTCACTGTCATGGTATTTATTGCTTCCATTCTTTTCTCCGAAGTTGAACTTTTAAAGTAGATCAGCACCATCAGTGCTGCACTTAGACTTGTCTTAAGCCCCAGTCAGCAATAAACTGAATTAATTTTTGTTCTCTTGCTCCACACGGCACACAAATACTCCTCCATCCAAAAAGGAGAGGCAGACACAAACAAGGTGTTTGAGACTCTCCCGTGGGAGGTTGTTGGTTATTGTCTCTTCCACCTAGAGGCAGCCTTTATTACCTGATATTGCTTTTTCCAACCTGTGTAGCAACTTATGTTGCTGCTGCTCTTTTTCTTTTTCTTTTAAAGAGCAGGTGAGAACTTTATTGGTGAACTTGTGGTGTAAGATCAATTGCCCACGCACTTCCTTCAGTAATCTGGAGAGTGGTTAATCTGTTCTGGAAAGAGATTTATGATCTCTCTTCTCCCCTTTAATTAACCCCTCCCCCAATGCAAGCATTATATACCACTAAAGCATTCACTATCAATGACCAAAATCTCAGACCTTCCAAGTATCCCTATTTTCCAGGGACAGTCCCAGATTTACGGAAGCCGTCCTGGTTTCTGATTTGATTCCAGAATGTCCTGTTTCTCCCTTAAAGGTAAAGGGATCCCTGACCATCAGGTCCAGTCATGGCCAACTCTGGGGTTGCGGTGCTCATCTCGCTTTACTGGCCAAGGAAGCCGGCGTACAGCTTCCGGGTCATGTGGCCAGCATGACTAAGCCGCTTCTGGCAAACCAGAGCATCACATGGAAATGCCGTTTACCTTCCCGCTGGAGCGGTACCTATTTATCTACTTACACTTTGACGTGCTTTTGAACAGCTAGGTTGGCAGGAGCAGGGACCGAGCAACAGGAGCTCACCCCGCCGCAGGGATTCGAACCGCTGACCTTCTGATTGGCAAGCCCTAGACTCTGTGGTTTAAACCACAGCGCCACCTGCGTTTTTTCCTTAGGACGTCCCTATTTTCATTGCAGAAATGCTGAAGGATATGGAGGGCATCCCTATTTTCATCGGAGAAATGTTGGAGTGTATGGCAGCTTTGTGACACCCCCCCCCCCAGCCAAGAAGATAAGTAACTATAAAACCTTTAGAAGACATCTGAAGGCAGCCCTGTTTAGGGAATTTTTTTTATAAGTCAGTCAGATGGGTAGGGTAATAGTAAAATTATTATTATTCATTGGAGAAATGTTGGGTGTATGATGTCTGCTAGAGATAAGTGGTGTTGTATGTGGACTGTGGGCTGGGATAACGTCTCAAAGGTGCAATCCCAATCCCATTACATGATTCAGGCATAGTAACAGGACACAAGACAGTGACTAGGGATGTGCCAAAGGTGGGAGACATGCAAAGGGTGGACCTGTGTGTTTGTTTAATACAGGTGTGAGTCAGATTTTCAGCGTGATGGCCACATGTCATTCTGGACAACTTTCAGAGGGTCACATGACAGCGATGGGTAGGGACCGAGGAAAAAGATGGCAGAGCAACGGATGTAAATTTTGTACAGTATGCTCATTTCTGTTCATTTATTTAATCTGTATGCCACCCTAACCCAATAATCCTCCCTCCCACAACACATTTAAAAGGGCATTAGATGTCTATCAGCCAAAGGTCTGGTTAAAGAGGAATGTTTTTGCCTGACACCTAAAGGTAAAGGTAAAGGTACCCCTGCCTGTACGGGCCAGTCGTGTCCGAATCTAGGGTTGTGCGCTCATCTCACTTAAGAGGCTGTGAGCCGGCACTGTCCGAAGACACTTCCGGGTCACGTGGCCAGCGTGACGAAGCTCCAGCTGGCAAGCCAGCACCAGTGCCGCACACGGAAACGCCGTTTACCTTCCCGCTATAAAGCGGTCCCTATTTATCTACTTGCACTTAAGAGTGTTTTCAAACTGCTAGGTGGGCAGGAGCTGGGACTGAACGATGGGAGCTCACCCCGCCGCAGGGATTCGAATCGCCGACCATACGATCGGCAAGTCCTAGGCACTGAGGTTTTACCCACAGCGCCACCCGCGTCCTACACCTAAAGGTAAAAAGGTAAAAAGGTAAAGGACCCCTGACAGTTCCCTCACTGCAGAGAAGGCCTGTTCTCATGTTGCCACCCTCTGGACCTCTTGTAGAGAAGGCACACAAAGAAGGGCCTCAGGGTCTGGGTAGGTTCATATGGACTACACAGTTTCTACACAGAAATGCAGACTTTGCTTAGTTTAATTGTTTTTGGGATGTCAACCAGTCCCGCCCCATTTCTCTTTGAAAGAAAAAATGGTGTCTGTACTCACCATGAAGTCTGTACGCCACACTCTGGGGGGGGGGGGAGGGCGGGCGGGGAGAAGGTGCCAGTACTGCATACTCTTGAGTATCCCCAGAAAAACAGCACTGGCGTCACTTAACTTGGGGGAATCTGAAAGGCGGGAACAGCAAATTCATGTACAGTGGTACCCCTGGATGCGAACGGGATCCGTTCCGGAGCCCCGTTCGCATCTTGAAGTGAACACAACCCTTGTCTGCGCTTGCGTGGGTCACAATTTGCCGCTTCTGCGCATGCGCATGATGTCATTTTGAGTGTCTGCGCATGCGCGAGCAGTGAAACCCGGAAGGATTGCGCTCCGTTACTTCTGGGTCGCCGTGGAGCGCAACCTGAAAATGCTCAACCTGAAGCATATATAACCTGAGGTATGACTGTATTACATTTGTAAGTCCAATATTCTTCCAGGGAGCTCAAGACAGTACACATTATTCTTATTCCTGCTCTGTTTACTTCTGAAAACAACCCTTTGCAGCAGGCTATGCTGAGAGATGGTTTGTTGCAATCTAAAACATTTGGAGGGCACCATGTTGGGGACGTGGGTGGCGCTGTGGGTTAAACCACAGAGCCTAGGGCTTGCCAATCAGAAGGTCGGCGGTTTGCATCCCCGCGACGGGGTGAGCTCCCGTTGCTTGGTCCCAACTCCTGCCAACCTAGCAGTTCAAAAGCACATCAAAGTGCAAGTAGATAAATAGGTACCACTCCAGTGGGAAGGTAAACGGCGTTTCCGTGTGCTGCTCTGGTTTGCCAGAAGCGGTTTAGTCATGCTGGCCACATGACCCAGAAGCTGTACGCCGTCTCCCTCGGCCAGTAAAGCGAGATGAGCGCCGCAACCCCAGAGTTGGTCACGACTGTACCTAATGGTCAGGGGTCCCTCTACCTTTACCTTTATGTTGGCAAACTATGCCATAAAGGTGAGTATTCCCACCAGGAAGACCAAACTGTTCCTGCCTGCCTTCCCCATTTCTTTCTGTTCCTCCTCTGCCGGGCATAGCTAGCCCAAAGCTTGTGAATGAGCTCCCTGGCTGCAAATGGCGGCAGAGGTGGCTCTCCAGAATTAAGGGGAGATGAGGGCTCTCACTTAGCAGCAGCAGCAGCCGCCAGCTTTCTGGGACTCAGTGAGTCTCCGCATCAAAGTTGTGAATTAAAATGCAAGCCACACTTTGCTGCTTGCGTTCAAGCTACTTCGTTATGAGAGACGTTCGCCAAGAGAAGAAAACGTGCACCAAGGAGGAGATCTGCCTCATGTCTGCTTAATGAGTGCATAAACACTGTGCCGTTATTGAATTTTAATTGACTCCTTTGTAGCGTTGTGCTATTAAAAAAAGTGGAAAACTACACATAATGAGCTATTATACTTGGCACGACAAAGGGGGGGAAATGTACTTAAGAGACGCTCAGTTCTTTAGAGAAAAATAACGGCAACTACAATTGGAGGTGTGAGAAGGGAAGGAAGCTCACTGCAGTCTAAATGCAATAGTTCTTTCTTCCAGGGAACAATGTCATGGCGGCTGGATGCCCACACAAAAATTGCATGGGCACCTGAAGAGATGGGGAGCTTTCATGGGATGGCGATGTCTTAAAACAGGTTTGCTCCCCAAGTAGAAAAACCCAATGTATTCAGTGGTGCTTACTCTCTGCATACCCTCCAACATTTCTCCAACATGAAAACAAGGGCATCCCATTCCATGATACTTTTATTATTTATACCCCACACATCTTACTGGGTTGCCCTAGGTACTCTGGGCAGCTTCCAACAGATATAAAAACATAATTAAACATTAACAAAACTTTCCTATACAGTGGTACCTCTGGTTAAGAACTTAATTCGTTCTGGAGGTCTGTTCTTAACCTGAAATTGTTCTTAACCTGAGGTACCACTTTAGCTAATAGGGCCTCCTGCTGTCGCCACGCAATTTCTGTTCTCATCCTGAAGCAAAGTTGGAGTCTGTAACCTGAAGTGTCTTTAACCCAAGGTACCACTGTATTTAGCATGAGACAAGGAAGCAGTCACAGGGAATGAAAGCCTAGCATCAGCTGAGGGAGTTTGGCAAGGACACGAAGCACTTTTACTGCTGTGGCAAATGAAAACACAGTTAGGTGCGGGGCTACATGGGCAGATTGTAGCCAGTCCGTCTCAAGAATGCAACCCTGGACATGTCTACCCAGAAGCGAGCCCCACAAATTTCAGTGGGGCTCATCTCCAGGTAAGAAATTGTGGGATTGCAGCCTAAATGGTACCCCTAGTAGTGTCAGCAACTTAGACCACAATCCAGCTAAAGCGAGGCACTTTTAAATTCCGTTGATTCCAGTGAGAGAAACCAGCTCAATTCTTCCACCAAAATGGCGACTTTAAAAGCGCATAACTTTGGCTGGGTTGTGGCCTTGTAAATTCTGTACCTTTTGTATGTCTGTAGAATAATAAAGCATATTCAGTCATGGTGTGAGTTTTCTATTGACAAAACCCACAGAGATTTAGGATGTATTTGTGTGTTAGTTGTTTATTGTGGGCCATTCCGTGTTTGTGTGCATCTATATTTTCTTCTCGTAAGCTTGCTAACCTTTATGGCAAGAGGATTGTCGCAGATCAACTTAATAAAACCAAAGCTTTCAATCAACAAAATCACAGCCTCCCCACTTGCACCTCAATCCCGAGAGCACGATCTCTTTCCACATAAGAGAACACCTGCCCTGCTTCCAGAGGGCTTCTCTTTCATTTGTTTGCCCACCATCATAACTGGAATTTAAAATGCTCAGCCATTCGCAATTGCTAGCTCATTTGAATTTAAATCGGTCTGCATCTGTGGCTAGCCAGGCCTGCTGCGAAACTACCCAATTAAAACCAGAAAACTCAGGCCCTCAAAGTGACTGTAAAAGTGCAGCAAAATCCATTGCTACTGCCCAGACTAGGGAAAAGAGATAATAATTTTAAACGTCATTAGGACCTCTCCAACACATCCGGTCTTGTAAAAGGTTTTGATCAAGGCAGTGCCAAAGGGGAAGGACTCAGAAAGTGCCGCTGTACCTTTCTCATCCTTCATCGTTTCTTGTTTTACTTTATTTTTTGTCTACAAAGAATTCCTTCCTCCCCCAAAAAACACGGCAAAACGGTTTGCCTTGGAAAGAGTCGAATCCATCTATTAGCGCCTAGTCAAGGAGCCCGGAGGAGAAATGTCAGGGCGAAGTAGGTCAGATATTAAATCACCCCCAAACCAGCTCTGTCAAGGGCTGGGAAGGGAGCCAGCTTATTGAACGAACAGTTTTGGGAGGGAAAGAGGGGGACACACAGAGCAGGAGCACGTAGGAGGGAAATCAAGGTTACTTCCATCTTCAATAATGTCTCTGCCCACCTGCAGTCAGAAGACGAGGTTTGCCTGGAGTACATAGCTGACATTTTGCAGCAATGAAATGGAAGGTCCAAAAGGCAAACGGTGTATGAAGGCAGGTTTTTTTTTTAACAAGGAAGCTCACCTACAAGATGTGAGGTAAGTGCTTTCAAACTCCCCAGAGTAATCATTAGAGGCTTCTTCAGACTTGGCTTGAAGTTTTGGATACACAGAAAGACTTGGGGAAAATTTGCCTGCTTTCAACAAGGGTATGTGTGTGTGTGTGAAGACTGGTTTGAACTGGTGCTGTAAACTGGAAGCCGTGGCCCGCTCAGCATTTAAAGTAAAGACACGTTTGCAAGCACTTTGTATTGTGTGGTAATTACCTCACAGATGTTACTTGGAGTAACAACACCAAGTAACATGGTCCGCAGGTGCTCAGAACACGCCGGAACTTTCAGGTCTTGCCCCACATAGGATGCCTCTGTGGTTTCTCTCACCATACTCCCATACCATCCAACATTTCTCCAATGAAAATAGGGATGTCTTATTCCACAATAACAATTTTATTATTTATACCTTGCCCTTCTGACTGGGTGGCTTCAAACATTACACACACACACACACACACACACACACACACACACACACACACTTAACATTTTTAAAAAACACTTCCCTCTACAGGGCTGCCTTCAGATGTCTTCTAAAAGCTGTAGAGTTAATTATCTCCTTGGTTCAGGGGTCACAATAACTCCATACCCTCCAACGTTTCTCTGATAAAACTAGGGACGTCTTAAGGAAAAGCGGTACATTCCAGGATCAAATTGGAAACTGGGACAGCTTCTGTAAATCCGGGACTGTCCCTGGAAAATAGGGACACTTGGAAGGTGCGTACTCCTTCCTTGGTCTGGCCTACTGATTTCTCTAGCACAGCCTTGGCCAATCTGTTGTCCTCCAGATGTTTTGGGCTATTGCAATTCACATCAGCTCATAGATAGACTCTATCAAGTACAATCTACCTATCTTTCTTTCTATCTAAGTGTTTCTATCCATCGTAATAAACCATGATGGTTAAGGCATTCTCCTGGTCATCTCAGCAGTTTGGTTATGAAGATGGGCACCTTTGACCCAGGAACTAGAAGGGATTTATTTTTTTTAAGTAAGAGGGAAGGAGAAGAAGAAGAAGAAGAAAAGTTTGGACTTGATATCCCGCCTTCCCTTAAGGAGTCTCAAAGCAGCTAACAATCTCCTTTCCCTTCCTCCCCCACAACTGAGAGGGCTGAGAGACTTCAGAGAAGTGTGACTGGCCCAAGGTCACCCAGCAGCTGCATGTGGAGGAGCGGGGAAGCGAACCCGGTTCACCAGATTACAAGTCCACAGCTCTTAACCACTACACCACCCAGGCTGCCCAGGGAAGCTTGGGGAAGAGGAGAAGGAATGAGGGGCAGCAGGGGAAAGGGAAAGAAGGGCTGTAGTGCTACCGCCACAAAGAGGAGGGGATGGGGGAAAAGTATGGGCACCAGTCAAACCACAGTAAGGGCCCCCTGATGTCTGGTGCCAACCCTGACAGACACAAAATAATTTGCATCCTCCTCACTAAGGAGTGCGCCCTCCCTGCTCTAAAGATCCAAATATCTGAAAAGTCTCTTTAAGCCTTATAACCAAACCGATACCAAAATTGGATTCCAGGTGGAAAAATCGAAATTAGAAACTGAATTGTTAGAACCCAAAACTAAGATTTTGTCAAAGATGTATAACTTGCTGCTGAAATGGAACACCCAAGATGAAACGGTGAAGTCTGCTATGATTAAATGGGCACAGGATGTTGGACATAATATTATGTTTGCTGACTGGGAACAGTTATGGACCACCGGTCTGAAATTTACGGCATGTAATGCCTTAAGAGAAAATATTATGAAAATGATTTACAGGTGGTACATGACCCCAGTCAAGCTTGCAAAAATTTACCATTTGCCCGATAATAAATGTTGGAAATGTAAAGAGACTGAAGGTACATTCTTTCACCTTTGGTGGACATGCCCAAGGATTAAGGCTTTCTGGGAAATGATCTATAATGAAAGGAAAAAGGTATTTAAATATACCTTCTTGAAGAAGCCAGAGGCCTTTCTCCTGGGCATGGTTGGCCAATTGGTGCCAAAGGAGGATAGAACTTTTTTTATGTATGCGACAACAGCAGCAAGAACACTTATCGCAAAATATTGGAAAACACAAGATCTACCCACTCTGGAAGAATGGCAGATGAAGATGATCGACTATATGGGACTGGCAGAAATGACCGGCAGAATCTGAGACCAGGGAGAGGAGTCGGCGGAGGAAGATTGGAAGAAGTTTAAAGACTATTTGCAGAAATATTGTAAAATTAATGAATGTTAGTATGATGTTGGACAGAAATTAAGTGGTTTCCAGCTGTAATGCTTAAGAGATATGGAAAATAAGGTTTTGAAATAAGAAAAAAAAAATCTAATGGTGAGGAATTGTTGAACAAATGATCTGAATTGGAATATAAGAAAGGGAGGTATGAGGAGGTCTGGAAAATAAGTTAAAAGAAAATAAGTAAATGGAAACTTTATGTGTTTTTTCTTTTTTTTAGTTGTTTTTATTTTTGTATTTTTTGTATTTTTGTTGTCTTTTTTCTTTTTGTTTTACAATGTGTTATTTTTGAAAATTTCAATAAATATCTTATAAAAAAAAAAAAAATAACCGAACCGATACCACTTCTTTCCGTGGTTGAAAACACCCCTTCCCTGTCTGTTCCAAGAGGCAGCTGAAGCAAGAATCCTTATAGCTCCTGCGTCAGCACAGCAGACTCTCCGGAGGGGTGGCAATGCTGCCTTTACAATATTGCACCTGTGTAAATCCCACTCAGGAGAAGAGTTGGGTGGGGTTTGCAAATGAGCAGTTTACAGAGCTGAGCCAAACAATTTTCGGGAGACATTTTTCTATTAAAAGGAAACAGAAGTCCGCACTGCAGAATCTCTATTGTGTTTTTTGTGTGTGAGGCGGCCTCGACTTCAGTGTCCTAGAACAATGCTAGGTTTGGCGCATTGTGGAGGGTGCAAAGGGAAGTCAGGGTGCCAGCACAGTGTAACGAACATCAGCCCACACAAAATAATATTATCAAACCTTTGAGGCAATCAGAAGGAAGTTGCTGCGCTACTGCATAGGGACGTTTTTATGTTTGATGTTTTGTTGTGTCTTTCATATTTTGGTGGAAGCAGCCTAGAGTGGCAACCCAGTCAGATGGGTGGCATATAAATAATAATAATAATTACTATTATTATTGCTACTGCCACCACTGATGGTGAGCCCTAACCCTGAAGCACCGTTAGCGAATTTCTTCTCCCGCTGGAGAATTTGGGCAAAATGGTTTCCCCTACTTTGTCTGCCCAGCAACAGGATGGCAAATGTTGAGGGTTCGTTTATGCACGACTCTTGATATCCCAAATAGGGAGGTGGCAAGTACCCAGCGGTCTGCTTCTCCTCTGTGAAACAGCAGCCGTTATCCCCCTCCTCAAGTCCTTCTGCTACCGCAATATTGTTGAGACTCCCTTGGGAAATTTGAAATGTTATTTTTGTTTAATCCTACTCTCCTCTTTTCCTGCTGTACGCTACTTCTGTTTATCTCCTCTCCATCTGCTCCTCATCAGAAATAGTAGGTGCAGCACGATGCCAATATTAAAAAAATACAGGCAATTAGCCAGCCCTGCCACCCACTCGCACACCTCTAATTATAGTCTGGGAGCAGAAGGAGCCCCACAAGTTGAGCTCTGAATCTATTTTATTAATGAGGTAAAGATATTATGCTATCAAGTATCCTGGAACGAAGAAGTGTATGGTCAGATACATGGCAGAAGAAAACAGAGTTCCTCTTCACTCTTGGGTCTTGTCCCGGCCTACCACTGAAATGCAGCCCCACAGACCTTTCCACTGAGGTTTTCGGGTTAGAAAGATGTTCCTTGTCCCTGACAATTTAAGATTTGGGGTGTGTGCGTGCATATGTGTCTCATTTTAGGCCTCCATGACTTGACCAGCGATTAACTGATTATCATGGAGCTCCAGTTCAGACCCTCCAAGTGTCCCCTGTTTTCCATGGACAATCTCGGATTTACAGAAGCCACCCTAGCTTCTGATTTGATTCTGGACTGTCCTGCTTTTCCTTAGGATGTCCCTATTTCCATTTGAGAAATGTTGGAGAGTATGGAATAGGCTGTCCCCCAGGGCTTTTATTCAGCTGGAACATTCCGGAACTCAGTTCTGGCACCTCTCAGGTGGGTACCATTGCCATTCTAAGAGAATGAGGGAGCTGTTCACACTGAGCTTCAGCACTTCTTTTTCTACACACACACGCACAAGCACCGGACATTGCTATTTTCTTCGGACAGAGGGCCTTCTCGGTAGTGGCGCCCGCCCTGTGGAACACCCTCCTTTCAGATGTGAAGGAAATAAGTTGCTATCTTCTCTTTAAAAGACATCTGAAGGCAGCCCTGTTTAGGGAAGTTTTAAATATTTAATGCTGTATTGTTTTTAACACTCGATTGGAAGCCACCCAGAGTGGCTGGGGAAACTCAGCCAGATGGGCAGGGTATAAATAATAAATAAAATTATTATTATTATTATTATTATTATTATTATTATTATTATTAGTTTTCACATATTACATTACAATACAGATGAACCAAAGCCAACACCATTCCAAGTGATCTATTTTCATTGTTCTCAGAGATTTCTCTGCATGAAATACTTTGCTGGCACTCTATCTGTGCATCTCCACTCTATTTTAAACTCTGCCTGTGGGCCATAGCAACCCAGGGAGCTGCCTTGTACCGAGTCAGGACATTGGCCCATCTAGGCTCAACACTATCTATGCTGCCTGGGAGCAGCTCTGTAAGGAAAAGGGAGCTTTCCCAGCTGTTCCCAGGGATGCTAAGGGTTGAACTCAGGACCTTATGCATGCAAAGAACAGGACAGGGTCAGAGAGGATCAGGGAGGACAAAAACCTTCTGTGGAGCAGAAGGGAAAACACTTGCTTGACTCTAGCTCAGCTCCCTTGAGTCCTTAGGAGCTCTACATACCAAATAGTTGCTTTGGGGTGGAAAAAATATGTGCATTAATCATGCCATAGCTGGTTTGTCTTATTTGAGGGATCCAGTATGGAAAGAGCATCTTTGTGTGATTTGGGATGGAGAGGCTAGAGGCTTCAAAAGCTAGGGTAATGAATACCGTAATCAAGGTGCTACTGTTCAGTGTGTCCTGAGAATTCACAGAGTTTGACAAGAGTTTTTTGAGGGCAGGTTCAGGGATTAACCAATGAGTGGCGATGATGGTGGGATGCGGGTGGCACTGGTGGGTTAAACCACAGAGCCTAGGACTTGCCGATCAGAAGGTCGGCGGTTTGAATCCCCACGACGGGGTGTGTTCCCGTTGCTCGGTCCCTGCTCCTGCCAACCTAGCAGTTTGAAAGCATGTCAAAGTGCAAGTAGATAAATAGGTACCGCTCCGGCAGGAAGGTAAATGGCATTTCCATGCTCTGCTCTGGTTCGCCAGAAGCGGCTTAGTCATGCTGGCCACATGACCCGGAAGCTGTACGCCAGCTCCCTCGGCCAATAAAGCGAGATGAGCACCACAACCCCAGAGTCAGTCATAACTGGACCTAATGGTCAGGGGTCCCTTTACCTAGTGATGATGGAAAGAGACAGGCCAGTTAGGTATCTATGGCAGAAGTAGCTATATAAAGGTTAAGCTTCTTGAGGGGAATGGGGGTCTCTTAACAACCCTCAGCACCCTTGACAAGCTATACTTCCCATAACTATTCAGGGGGAACTGAGTGTCTAAGTTGGTATGGTAGTGCTTTAAATGTATAGCATGGATGGGACCTTATCTTCCCTTTTGCATTTTGGCAAAATGTTGTGTGTAAAATAGAACAGGCATGCCTTTTGCTTCTCATCATGAATAAAAATATGAATATTTTTTAAAAATCCCATCTCATCTTTAAAGCTGATTAAAAGTACTTCAAAGCGTTATTAACAGCTATTATTCCAGTATGGAAGAGTTGTGCTGCTAACTAATAAAGTTGTCCCTTTTGTTAATGAGACAATTGCGTCTTTGCTGAGGGCTTTCTCTGTAAAAAGAACCACACGCCTTTTCCTAGGCTCTGCAGAGACTTCAGTTGGCTTAATTCCCAGAAACCGAATGCCTAGGGCTCGTGCTATTGTAAAGATGACACCTTTCTATGCGGTGATTGTGCTCTGCTTTTCCTGAGCTATTCAGGCTTCTGTAATAATAACTTCACCCTCAGCAGCAGAGAGTACAAGGGTGCTTCTCGTAAAACAATCTGTGACGAAAGGTCCAGAGTTAAATTACACGTCCCAGTGTTTAGGGAAAGTGGCAAAAATGGCAGGCCCTGAGACTGGTAAAGCTGCAGGATTTTGAAGAAGTAAAGTTTGTTTTACTGGATTGTACCCTTGAGGTGTGTGTGTGTGTGTGTGTGTGTGTGTGTGTGTGTGTCATATTTTTGTTAATGTCATTCCCTTGTTAACACAAAGAAAAAAAATGGGGGGAGTTCAGCATATTCAGCGCCGCGGTGCAAAGATCCCTCCTGCAAAAGTCCTTTCCCCGACTTTTTTGCTGACCTTTTTAAGGGAGGACAGCGCTGCTGGCAACACGCCCAGCTTTGCGGGGCTGGAGGAGGTGGCAGTGGCTGGAGGCCAGCTCCTCCAGCGAGGAAGAGGCGGAGGCTGGACGCAGGGGCTCCCAGCTCAGCTTTGTGACATAGTTGGCCACGGGAGATGGAGGCTCCGAGCATGGTGCTGAGGGCAAAGGCAGTGAGCTGATGCCGGGAGGCACCGCTTCCAGCCCTCGCCTCTTCCCTGGCGCCCTCCAGAACTTGGTGCCCTGGCGCCCTGCACTACCAGCCTCTATGGGTAAGACGTCCCTGGGCGGAAGTTCTCCCTTTGCCCACACATAGAACATTGGAACCCACACAGCCCTTTCCCCAGTGCTCTGCTCTATTACATTCCAGGGATACATTGTTGAACCAGGAATAATTAAAAAATGATATTTTGGGATATATTTATTATAAGCCATAACTGAGAAGAGAATGGCATAACTGTAAACTAAGGGGGTTACAGCAAACTGGGCCACCCATATTTGGAAAGCTTGAAAATCAGGGATCCTAGAGGGTCACAATGGTGGTCAGCATGGTCTCACAAAGACAATAGAAGGATCATGCTGGCCAGCTTAGTTGCATCCCATTGTTCCCGCTGACAGGTAGGCTGCCTGGGTGTAATTTACCTGGCCTTTGTGTAAACCTTCAGCGCACGGACGAATACATTAAATTAGCATTTATATAGTTGGGCTTTGCATCTACAGATTACCGCAAGGAGTTTCGCAAACATCGGCCTGAACCGCTGCTGAAGAGATGGGTCCATGACAAGGTGAGCAAATAGATTATAGAAGCTCAGCTGCTTGAACAGAGTATCAGCTGGGTGATAAGGGATGTACCATAACTGCTTGCTGTGAGCAGCGCATTAGAGGGCGGAAAGAACTGTCCTTCCTGCTTGGTCGCTTTATGAGTTCAAGTTCAGACTAAGCAGCGACGAGGAAAACCTCTGAGGACCATCCTTTCACCCCAACTTGAGAAGAAGCGTTTAAAGCAGCCTTGGCTCATCCAATGTCCTCCAGATTTTCTGGACTATACGTCTCATAATCCCCAGCCAGTGTGGACTAGCTGAGTGAAATGTAGTCCAAAACATCTTTAGGGAACCAGGTTTGTGAAGATTGAAGAATCATCATAGGAACTAGGAATGTCTCTAGAAGCCAGTGGTTGCCAACCATCTGGGGCCTGTAGGAACATGCAGGATTTTGGGAAAGGGCCGTAGACACCAGTCTGTTAGTATTTTTCATTCTCCATTGCTGTTGGATCTCGTCATCCACACTGTTTACATTCTATACTCCGGGAAGTGTGAGAACGGAAGCTCAGACGCTGAACTTCCGTCCTATGTACTTTTGTTTTTAGGCTCTTTGTTCTGTCTCCCGGACAGGCAGGATGTTTGTGTGAGCTACTGTTGTTATTTTCTTTACTGTGATTTGTTTTAATCCAGGTTGATTTGATGTACAGCAATAAAATAGCGATGCTACATACAGTACTTCCGCAGCCAAGCTTTAGTTGACCCTTCTGTTTGTGTGCTCATATGAGCAGATATGAGTCGCTGAGACACAGGACTGTTGCCGAACTCTTCATGAGAGTCCTGTTAATGGAGGGAGAGGCTCCGATACAGTCACACTCCATAGCCAGTGTGAGAGGCAGTGTGGTTAGAGGGTCAGACTAGAGGCTGAGACACCAGGGTTCAAATCCCCGCTCAGCCACAAAGCTCACTGGGTGACCTTGGGCCATTCACTGCCTCTCAACCTAAACTACCTCATAGGGTTGTTGGGATTAATTGAGGAGGGGGATAATCCATGTATGGCTTGTGGAGCTACTTAGAGAAGGTGCACTATAAATGCAACAAACAAATTCCCCCATGTTAGAAAGCACCCAATTGCCACCTAGTTCAGTAGCCACTCTCCTCCCCACACAACCCACAGATGTAAAAATGTGTTTTAGCTCCCTCCCCCCTATTCTTTTTTTGATGGGGAGGGTAGCTTCCTGGAGAGTGCAACTGAGGAGGGAAGGTTCATCTTTTCCAATACTAATTGCTACTGGGGAGGAACAATTGGTAGGGGTCGCAACTGGGAAGCAAATGGTTAACTCCCCCCAGGTGTGAGTCCCCCAATGAAAACACCTCTCTCCTTTGACCAGTAGAAAGTCCTCACAAGGCTTAACTGCTGTGGGGTTCGGCAACTTTGGGGGGAGTCAGAGTTTGGGAGGAGAGGGTTAAGCTTCTCCATCAAACCTGTGGCCCTGCAAAAAATCACACACACACACCCCCACTGCAATTAGGCTTGAAAAAGGCCACCTATAGGATACAAATGAAGGCTACATTTCAGTAGGGGGAGGGGGAGGAGATGCTGTGACCAGATCAGGGGTACCCAGGATCCTCATGGGGTGCCAGCAAAGGCCTTTGTAGGCACATGAGGTCCTGTGGTACCATGTTGTCAACCTCCACTATAAGCATAGCTGTCAAGTGCCCCTTATTTGAAGGGACGGTCCCTTATTCCAGCGCCATGTCCCACTGCTGTCCCTTATTGATGGATGTCCTTTAAATGCCCCTCAAATGATGTCCCTTAAATTTCAAAGGAAGCAGCTCCTCTCCCTCCCTCCCTGCCGGCCAGGGAGGAGGGAGGCTCCAACTGTGCCGCTTGGCTGTGTTGCTCACCCAATAAGAAGTCTAAGAACGACTGGGGGGTGGAGCTTGCATGCCTTGTGGGTGGCTAGTTAATGCAAGCTTAGGAGTTTTTTGAATGCTAGACGCCATTTTGTTGCACGTGCTGCTGCAAACTTTGCAGTGCAAAGCCAGGCCGGGGAGCCATCTTAAGTTGAGGCTGCATAGGCCTTGTGGTGCATGTGATTCAGATTCTATTCAGTTGAAGCTCTGGTTACAAAGTTTGTTGGACAGTGTTCTCGAAGCAACCAGCATGAGTTTGACCAGACTGCAGGAGGACAGGAAGACTGGAGTGCCTGGAACAGGTGAGGCTGCAGGTCCCTTATTTTGGCTGCTGGTCCCTTATTTTCAAATATGTAAGTTGACAGCTATGACTACAAGCCTTTCAGGCAGCTTGAATGCTACATCACCACCAATGACATGTGCATGCGAAGATGATCTTATGTTTACATGTGTCCTTTAATGGGCCAAATCTTTAGATGCCATTCTCTGCTTTCCACCCCCTAAAGCAGGGGCCAGCAAACATTTTCAGCAGGGGGCTGGTCCACTGTCCCTCAGACCTTGTGGGAGGCCGGACAAAATGGGGGGGGGATGAACGAATTCCTATGCCCCACAAATAACTCAGAGATACATTTTAAATAACGAGACACATTCTACTCAGGTAAAAACACACTGATTCCCGGACCGTCTGCGGGCCAGATTGAGAAGGTGATTGGGCCAGATCTGGCCCCTGCGCCTTAGCTTGCCTACCCATGCCCTAAAGGCTCAGCAAGTTCAAGCAGTGAAGAGTAGGGCTTGCAAGTACTGGGAGCTGGGGATTCATTTGCTGTCGTCCAGATTTTCAGATGAGAGAACTATTTCTGCTGCTGAAACAATTTTCACCTCCAATTATGCCTTATTTTCTAAGGGAACCTATTTGGCACAAATCTTTCTTTCAAGAGCTGTGTACTAATTAGGAGGAACATCGTAGAAAATTGCATTAGGAATCTTTTTTTCCACCAGAAAAAACATGCACACACACACACACATGGCTAGCCCTACCATTTCCCTGGGTGATGCTGCTTATCTCAGGGAACAGAAAATGGGGTACCATAAACAGTGGGGGAATGTCAGTTATTTAGCTTTTCTACAACTGGTTGACTGCTAGTACAGTGGTACCTCGGGTTAAGTACTTAATTCGTTCCAGAGGTCCGTACTTAACCTGAAACTGTTCTTAACCTGAAGCACCACTTTAGCTAATGGGGCCTCCTGTTGCTGCTGCGCCGCCGGAGCACGATTTCTGTTCTCATCCTGAAGCAAAGTTCTTAACCTGAAGCACTATTTCTGGGTTAGCGGAGTCTGTAACCTGAAGCGTATGTAATCCGAGATACCACTGTAGTCATAACGGCTATGTACCGCCACCAGTATTTGAGGCAGTATGTTTCTAAATACCAGTTGCTTTGATCACAAGTGGAAGAGTACTGATTGGTTCATGCCTTGCTGGTGAGCTTCCCACAGGCATGTGGTTGGCCGCTGCAAGAACAGGATGCTGAACTAGATGGGACTTTGGTCTGATCCAGCAGAGCTTTTCTTATGCTACGTGTTTATGTTCAAACAATTCAAACTCTTATCTGGAAGAAAAGATATACAATTTCATTTCTCCCTCAATACTAAAATTGTAAGGATGCCGTCATGCTGTAGTTCATGTGGTCACCAGTAGGTGGCCAGGCAAACTGCTGCATCACGACATAAAAGCAGGCACACAGAGGCAAGTGAGCAAGCAGGCAGCTCAGGTAAGTGGTACAGGTGGTGGACAGCCCAGGCAAGCTGCAGAGAAGAGCCAGAACAGGCCAGGGCAAATCCCAAATAGCCATCCTATTCTGCTGCCGCTTACCTCCTCACACTGATACCACTATTTTGGCCTCAACAGCATCACAGCACAAACCAGGAACACAAATCATCCCAGTGAATGGAGAATAAAAAGGATGTATTGAGAGGTCCATAGTCCCTTGAGCAGTTTAATGCTGGAGAGAACAAATGGAAGAAAACCTATTACATAACCAAATACTGCATGCATCTGGAAAAGGGGGACTTGGCTTAATCAATTATTCTGACATGAGGATCAGAGACACAGCGGGGGGAGAATACCCATTGACAATTGAGCTGGCCAATTACCAATACTCCAGGTAGATAGCTAACACATTTGCTCCAGCATTTGCATTACCAACAGCAGCAGATTGATACTGTCGAGCAGAAGGCTCAGACCTCCAGAATATGTCACTGCCATATTGGCTACTGTGGTCCCCCCTGGCCAAAGAACTGCCCTAAGGCTTCATGCATTACGCTAAGATTTTAACCTACTGTACTCATTTAGATGATGTAGGGGCTATAGTTACAAGTTTTTGTGCTTTGTGTCGTGACAATCTTGCAGCCACAGAGATAAGAAGAGTCGTTTCGTGGTCTGGAGGGGATCACTTCCTGGTTCGGGCGACAACGCGGGTGGCGCTGTGGTCTAAACCACTGAGCCTCTTGGGCTTGCCAATCCGAAGGTCAGCGGTTTGAATCCCCGCAACTGAGTGAGCTCCTGTTTGCTCTCTCCCAGCTCCTGCCAACCTAGCAGTTCGAAAGCACGCCACGCAAACAGATAAATAGGTACCACTGCAGCGGGAAGGTAAACAGCATTTCCGTGTTCTCTGGCTTCCATCACGGTGTTCCATTGTGCCAGAAGTGGTTTAGTCCTGCTGGCCACATGACCCGGAAAGCTGTATGTGGACAAACACTGGCTCCCTTGGCCTGAAAGCGAGATAAGCACTGTAACCCCATTGTTGTTGTCGTTTAGTCGTGTCCGACTCTTCGTGACCCCATGGACCAGAGCACGCCAGGCACTCCTGTCTTCCACTGCCTCCTGCAGTTTGGTCAAACTCATGCTGGTAGCTTCGAGAACACTGTCCAACCATCTCGTCCTCTGTCGTCCCCATTTTGGCCTTCTCTTGTCCCCTTCTCCTTGTGCCCTCCATTTTCCCCAACATCAGGGTCTTTTCCAGGGAGTCTTCTCTTCTCATGAGGTGGCCAAAATATTGGAGCCTCAGCTTCAGGATCTGTCCTTCCAGTGAGCACTCAGGGCTGATTTCCTTAAGAATGGAGAGGTTTGATTTTCTTGCAGTCCATGGGACTCTCAAGAGTCTCCTCCAGCACCATCATTCAAAACTACAACCCCATAGTCACCTTTTACTGGACTTAACCATCCAGGGGTCCTTTACCTTTTACTTCCTGGTTCGCGTGGAAAAGCTGTATTCAACGGAGCCCAGTGATGGAAGCAAGTAGCTATATTGAGGCAGCACCGGGGGTTGAAATTTTGCACCCTTAACAGTTTTGCACCTGGGACAACCATCCCTGTGCCCCCCCCCATGCTGTGCCACTGCTGTGGCTTAGCTCAGGGGTAGAGCATTTGCCTTGCATACTCCAGAGTGCAGATTCAGTTCCTAGCATCTCCTGGAAGGACTTGGAGATACTGCCATCTGGGATCTTGGTGGGCCACTGCCAGTCAGTAAGGCACACCATCCCTTCTTTTACTGGGCCATTTCACCCACATTTGTTAGTACTAAAAGCTGAAGGAGCAATTGCCACCTTTTATAGAAGGACCCCAAGTAGCTCAACACCAACTATATGGTTTTGTCATGCTTTGAGGCGACAACAAGAACAGAACAACATAAAGAACCTAACAGCTTCTACCCACAAAAACTTTTCTGCACCTGAGGCTTGACAGCTTTAGTTGTTTGTCCAGGTGGACATTAATTACACTTAAGCAGTTGCATTGTTGATTTCACTGAGGCCATCTAGATGGTGATACAACAGGCAAAACAGGGCATTAAGAAAGCCTGACTTGCGTTTATATCACTGGAGTATCAAGATGGCGGAGATGAGAAATGCCGCAAAAGACTAAAGATGGAAAAGAGAGCAAATGTGATTTGATTTATTTTTTTTTACACTGGCTATAGCATGAAACACTTAGGCTGAATCCACACATATATTAAAAAAACACTGTGAAAATGCTTTTTTAAAAAACCAACAACAAGGTTTTAAAATATATATGGAACTTGCCATTAGCTCAACAGCACCATCTAGTGTCACATTTGTATAATGCACTTAAAACGCTATATTTGCAGCTGTATAGCTGAGTCCCCAATCTCAGGATTATGGGTCTGAGCCCCAAGCTGGGCAAAAAGATTCCTGCATTGCAGGGGGTTGGACTAGATGACCCTTGTGGTCCCTTCCAGCTCTAGGATTCTATGAAACACATGAAGAATGGTGGGGAAGAATGCATGCAGTCCTCACTGTACTATGATCTACTGAGTCATTTTGGAGGCATAGTGCGAAAAGTTTTAGGCTTGGTTCGGGGAAACCTGGGCTCAAGTCCATGCTGACCCATGAAACTCATCCCCACAAAAGACCTACCTCAAAGGGTTGTTGTGAGAATTTAGAAATGGGCAGAGCCCATCATTGGCACCCTGGACCCATTGGGGGAATGGCAGGATATAAATGGCTGCAACTTCTGGCAGCAATTTTCCCACAGCACCTTTGGCTGCTATCCAACAGAGTTATGCATGCTTCACTGGTAGAGAGAGTAAATAATGGCTTTGATCATTCTAATTCTACAGCCGGACAATTTACGGTGTAATCCTATACACACCGACTCAGAACTAAGTCCCACTCAGATAAGTGTGTAAGACTGCAGCTTAACTAGTTCTTCTGCTGCCCTGATTAAACCCATTGTGTTCTCTCTCTTATTTATTTTCAAGAAACAGGGAAATGCTGTGATCCAAGGTGATTGTCATTTATTTCAAAGTGCAGGGTTTGCTAACTAAGAAGAGAGGGGAAAGCAGACAGAGGGCAGCCTTAAGCAACTAAGACTCCGAAGCCAACACACATCTACTAAGCCTCTTTTTCTTCCTTTTTCTTGTTATATATGAGCACAGCTACCCCATAAATCCTAAATCTAGTCCAATACCAGTTATATTCCTCTCCTCCATACAAACTCAGAAGTACAGTGGTACCTCTGGTTATGTACTTAATTCGTTCTGGAGGTCCGTTCTTAACCTGAAACTGTTCTTAACCTGAAGCACCACTTTAGCTAATAGGGCCTCCTCCTGCTGCTGCGCCGCTGGAGCATGATTTCTGTTCTCATCCTGAAGCAAAGTTCTTAACCCGAGGTACTATTTCTGGGTTAGCGCAGTCTGTAACCTGAAGTGTATGTAACCTGAGGTTACCACTGTATATCCTAGGCTTTTCAATGGGGCCTGCTCCCTTCCATGTGCTTGGGATTCTTATCTAAGTAGCAGTAGAGTAGTAGCATTCATTACAATAGATCTTCCTCCCATCTAAGGCCAGAGTCTTGAGCACAGACTACAAAAACAGACTGGACTTCAAAAATGCAGAAAGGAAAAGACAACCATATCATGATTCATAGAAGGGACCCTGAGGATCATTTAGTCCAGGAGTCAGCAAACTTTTTCTGCAGGGGGCCAGTCCACTGTCCCTCAGACCTTGTGGGGGGACAGACTATATATTTTTTTAAAACAATGAACGAATTCCTATGCCCCACAAATAACCCAGAGATGTATTTTAAATAAAACCACACATTCTACTCATGTAAAAACATGTTGATTCCTGGGCTGTCAGATTTAGAAGGCGATTGGGCCAGATCCAGCCCCTGGTCCTTAGTTTGCCTACCCATGATTTAGTCCAACCCGAATATTCAGCTGTCCCAATACAGGGATTGAACCTGAAAACGTGGCATCATCAGCACCATGCCCTAAGCAACTGAGCTGAACCAAGGAGAAATTTACTCTCTTGTGCTGCCCACTTTCCCCTCTGGCCCTGCCCACCACTGCATTGTGGCCCTCAGAAGACTGGCCAGATGGGAAAATGGCCCTTGGCTTCCCCACCCCTGTTCTAAGGGCTGCTTGGGCCGCATGAAAGGAAACTGAACTGTCATTCAAACACTCAGCTTAGCAGGGCGTGGTGTTTGAAGGTTATGCTGTGCTTCCACAGCTGGAAGCAACAACACATCTGAATTATCAGCTGATGGGAACCACAGGAGGGAACAGCGCTCTTGTGCTTGAATCCTGCTTGTGAGTTTCCCGCGGGCATCTGGTTGGCCACTGTGATGCTGGACTAGATGAGCCATTGGCCTGATCCAGCAGGCTCTTTCTAACAAGGCCGCTGGCCTTTCACGGTGGGCGGTGTTGTGACTGGGCATCTGGGCCCTCGCGGTGATCTGGCTCAGGGGTGCCAACCCCGAGCCACGCCATGTCCGCCTGGCCAATCTGCAGATGGGCAGGAGTCAAGATATAGCCTGGCTTCACCCAGTGCCTAAGCCAAACCACTCACATCTGCAATCAATAAAGCTGTGGCCTGTTTTAGCCCATTAACCTAAATACCATATTTTTCGCTCTATAACACGCACCAGACCATAACACACACATAGTTTTTAGAGGAGGAAAACAAGGAAAAAAATATTCTAAATGAAATAGTGGATATATGATTTTTGTGGTTCATGCCGTGGCCACAGACATGTGATCTGACAGTGAGTTTGGAGTAGCCCAATGCAAAAATCCTGAGGATCCATGTGGATCCATGCTTTGTAACCACGGAGGAGGAAAGGAAGGGGAACCATGGATCCTCTGCTCACGACTGCAGCAGATCCCCACCACCACCCCCAGGCATTCGCTCCATAACACGCACAGACATTTCCCCTTACTTTCTAGGAGGAAAAAAGTGAGTGTTATGGTGCAAAAAATACGGTACTCGCATCGCTGTGTTATTAATCAATACTGTGGGGGCACGGGAACTTGGTATTGTTAGAATTCCTGCTCCATGATTGCAGTCATGGGGTTTTTGTCTATCACATGACGATATATGTTTTGACTCCACAGAGTGGGAAGTGATGGAGACAGGATGTTTGTGTAACTGTGTACCATGAAGTGGGACTATAGATTAGCCAAAATGCTGAGTTGCTGAGGTCTGTCACGCGAACTGCGCAAACTCTGCAGATCCCTAAGTGTGCTGGTGTCGGTTGGCATCGGTTGCTGTGATGTTCTGGCAGAAGAAAGCTTTTGAAGCTCCCGAATGAAAGACCAGGAGGGAGAGAACATGCCGGTCAGGCATGTGTCTCTGCCAGGGTCCTACTTGAGTGTAGGCTGAGCTCTTGACAGGCATGCAACAGAAAGCATTTTCTGATCACTTAGATCTAAGACCCAAGATAAATGTTAACTCTCTCTTTTGGCAGCAGTCAGGAGTCATCCCAACCTGCTGGGACAATGAGCCATTGTACCCTCTCTCTCTCCTCCTATCAGAGCCAACGCCAGGGCTCAGCATTGTGAAGCTGGGGGGACAGAAGCATCTGTTTTCCTCCTGCAAGTTCTTGGAATAGCACAGCTAAAAACCAGCAACAAGGAACTGAATGCAACAGGGCATGCTTAGGTAGCACAGCACAGATACCTTTTCACCTACCCAAAAGGTGGGGTTCTGAGATCCCACCAGCCCTGGGTACTCAGTGCCATGAAAACAGACCCCAGGACACCCACAGCATATGAAAACAGCCCTCTCTGTCCTGTTATGCCATATAAAAAAACCATATATACTGCATCTCACCATGGTGTGGGGTCATGCAAGGCATTTGTCAAAGGGGGTATCGGTTATGGGTGTTCACCCTGCCTCCAGCTTCAGCCTATATACACAACAAGCAACTTTTCACCCTTCATCTTATTGCTTGATCTGTTCTCCAAATTGAAAATTGTTAGGTGACAGGATTGGAGCAAAGTGCGGCTTAGTAATGTACTTGGAGGAGAGTGGTGGAAATAACTGTTTGCCCTTGAAGAAACACTTTAGGAACGGGTTTTATACAGACCTAGGCAGCCAACAGCAAACAGAGGATAAATGATGGCTGGTGGAAAGGAGTTGGGAAGGAAGGGGCTGCTTGAGTAAAGTCACAGAAAATTAAATATGACTTATGAAAATGTTTGCTTTGAGTGAGATGAATGGGGAGATTCAACAGAACAATAATTTAGCGAATAGCTTGCCTGCTTCACAGGCATAGATGAAACGTATCTGTTTTCTCCAATTCACTTGGTATGATAAATTCACATTGGCCATGAGAGATGGTGTTAATTCCACTTGAGACTTTTCTCTCCCAAATACGTAATTTGTTAGTTGTTTTATCTTGACCAAGGTAACCCAAAGCAACGTACCACCAAAGATACACACACAAAGAGAAAGTTTTTGGGCCAGGTTTACTGGGTTACTTTCTTTGTGGAGTGGAACTGAAGACTAAAATGGTATTATCAACCAGTGGAGTCATGGAGTCTGTCAAAACTGGACTTTCAACCTGGATTCGGGAAGCCTATGCTCCTGTCCATGGATCTGGTCAGTTTGAAAGGGATACTGACTGGGCCCTTGATGCCTTTTGCAGAGGCAGTTTTAGGGCAGCAAAACCAGTTCCCAGCACTGGCCATCAAGAGGAGAGGATGCCCAGTAATCACTTGACAGGGTCCTAGAGCCCCCCAATCCAAAGCCAAATATGTGAGCCAGTCAAGCAAAACACACAATGGAATGAGAAAGTCTTCAGGTGGCTTTGAAATGCCATTAGGGAGTAAGCCAGATATTGGGTGACCACATCATCAAATAAGAGGAAATGTGCATTGCCAAAGGGCAAACGAGGATCAGGAATCGCATTGCATTTGCACATACTTCTTTATACAGTGGTACCTCGGGTGCTCCTGCCAACCTAGCAGTTCGAAAGCATGTCAAAGTGCAAGTAGATAAAAAGGTACCACTCCGGTGGGAAGGTAAACGGTGTTTCCATGCACTGCTCTGGTTCGCCAGAAGTGGCTTAGTCATGCTGGCCACATGACCTGGAAGCTGTACGCCGGCTCCCTCGGCCTATAAAGCAAGATGAGTGCCGTAACCCCAGAGTCTGCCACGACTGGACATTGTTAGTTTCTGTTTGTGCCACTGTGCAGCTGCTTAAGAGTCACAAGACTCTTTTTACATTCCAGAGACAGTCCAGGCTGTTGGAAGTCTCACGGGAGATGGGAGACAGATGTGATGTTACTGGCTTCCTGTTCCTTTGTTTGTTTCATTTGCTCTCTGCCTTTCACAGAGAGAAGATGTCTTTTCTGTCTGCATAGTTAGGAAAATAAACTCTTTGCAATGTAGCCATAAATATAATCTTCTGTGTGCTGCTTTGATTCTCTGATGAATGGGAATGTGCCTGAGGCCTCATCAAAGGCTCAGGTTGTTAATCACGTCGGAGGCGATTCCGAAGGACTTGGCTAGAGGAAGATGAGCTTTATCAGCTCGGTCGAACGCAGATTCCAACAGACCTAATGGTCAGGGGTCCCTTTACCTTTAACTCGGGTTACAGTTACGCTTCAGGTTACAGACTCCGCTAACCCAGAAATAGTACCTCAGGTTGAGAACTTTGCTTCAGGATGAGAACAGAAATTGCGTGGCGGCGGCGGCAGCAGGAGGCCCCATTAGCTAAAGTGATACCTCAGGTTAAGAATGGACCTCCAGAACGAATTAAGTTCTTAACCCGAGGTACCACTGTATGCACAAAAGCAAATCTAGAAAGAATCACCATCGTTCGAATATAGCTATGCAGTATGTCTCAGCCGAGTGAGGACGACTTTGACCAGCTGACCTGTCTGCCTCCTCAGTCTGCAGCACAGACATTTAACAACCATGGCTTCTCCCATCTTACGGCACTTTTATCTTTGGTCCAGGTAGGCCTTCAAATACTGGACTTCTTCAAAGAGAGGACTGCCCTCTGCAAAAATATTTTCTTTGAGGTTGTTCTTAGAGAGAGAAGCTGAACGGAGGTACATGAAAGTACTCCCCAAGATTATTGAAATCTAGAGTATTGAAAGGAAATAAATGCCGCATCCCTAGTTATAAGCCAGCCACTAGAGGAAGCCATGAGTACATGAGCCAGGCAGGTGCAATTTAGCTTGCTTCTTCTTCATTCTGCCTTGAGTTTTTTGATTTAGAGATTATGAATGTCCTATTGACTTCACCGAGCTCATTAGGGCTTAATCACAGGCAAGTGGGTATAGCAGTGTACTTTCAGTTGACTTTCATGCCTTCAGATGTCTTCTAAAAGTCTGGTAGTTGTTCTCTTTGACATCTGAGAATTATAATAGTTGTTATATGCTATTATAGTTTCAGTAGTGCCATGCAACATAAAATTTCTATTTTGCATTTCACTTTGCATTGGGACTTTTCTTTTAAAAAAGATTTTGAAATTGTTGCACGTGTGTTTATTTAATCATTTATTTTATTTGGACCATTTCTATACTGATATATATATATATATATATATATATATATATGGTTTTGGTGTCCTCGGGTGTCTTCCCGTGTAAAAGTTGGGGTGTCTAGGCGACGTTTCGACGAGGTCTCACTCGTCATCTGACGAGTGAGACCTCGTCGAAACGTCGCCTAGACACCCCAACTTTTACACGGGAAGACACCCGAGGACACCAAAACCTGCATTCCTGTACCCGTGAAAATCTACGAAAGCATATATATATATGGCGTAAAGAAAACTAAAGCAACATTTTAGGCATTAGTAATTATAGAAAATATCTATATATCTATGATTCTATCTATATTATATAAATCTAGAAAAGGTCTATATCAAGACCTTTTACTAACAAGATGTGGGAAAGAACTGAAAAGCTGATATTTTGAGAACCACAATTAAGCCCAGGTGCATTTAGCGCTCCCTCCTGTATTATGAACATATTGGCAAAGAGCAGAATCTTGAAGAACAAGTGGGCCAATCCCCCTTTTAAAAACCCTTCACATTTCAGATGTGATTGCAGAAAGCCTGGAGAAAGCTATCATCATTACCTTGATTACGCCCCCTACACACATTCAAGAATGTCACTGATTTCTCCCCCCCTTCCCCTCCTCCCCACTTTTCTGATTTGGTAATAGGGCTGCATTATAACCTATAATTTACTTCCATCCCAAATAGATTTACTCCCCACCCCCGCCCAGATCAGTTTGACCAACATTTTGATCTCTCTGATCCAAGGTGCGTAAAGGACGCCGTGTCAAAATTTGTCTTTGCAAAAAGGAAACGGCAGAGGCTTTAAGTCAACAGAAACAGATGACTTCTCTGAAAGAAGACGAGTTCCGATGCAACATTGAAATATTAAAATTGGAAAAATCTGACAATAGAGTTGACAGTGCTGTTCAGAGAAGAGATAGCCGCTGTGTTGTTGTTTTTTATTGATATAGCTGTATCTGTTTGCATATACTACCATTGGTGAGCATGGCACTTTGCAAGGGGGATCTGCAACAAAATGTTGCAGTGCAGAATGCTTCTTTTCAGTTTTCCAGCCAGCCATTCCTACTCTCCTCCGCAATATTCCCTGCCTGGTTCTCCATCTGCCCCACTTCTAATTGTCAGTCCTTGAACACTGAGCACACTCCTGGGGAAGTTTTAGGGGCCCCCCCCTCAAGCATTTGACCAAAAGAAGTGGTGGACTCTCCTTCCTTGTAGGTTTTCAAGCAGAGGTTGGATGGTTCTCTGTCATGTAAGATCTAGTTGAGATTCCTGCATTGCAGGGGGTTAGGCTAGATGTCCCTTGAGTCCCTTCAAGCTATACAATTCTATGATTCTGTGATTCCTTAAACCTGCCAATACCTCTCTCCTACATAACGCGGGTGGCGCTGTGAGTTAAACCACAGAGCCTAGGACTTGCCGATCAGAAGCTCGGTGGCTCGAATCCCCGTGACGGGGTGAGCTGCCATTGCTCTGTCCCTGCTCCTGCCAACCTAGCAATTCGAAAGCACATCAAAGTGCAAGTAGATAAATAGGAACCGCTCCGGCGGGAAGGTAAACGGCGTTTCCATGCGCTGCTCTGGTTCGCCAGAAGTGGCTTAGTCATGCTGGCCACATGACCCGGAAGATGTATGCCGGCTCCCTTGGCCAATAAAGCGAGATGAGCACCGCAACCCCAGAGTCGGTCACAACTGGATCTAATGGTCAGGGGTCCCTTTACCTTTACATAAGGATGGCACCATACTACAGTTAAAGCACAAGGCTTCCCTATAAGAATTGGGGAAACGATAGTTGACCCTTCACTCTAGGGCAGGCATGGCCAAACTTGACCCTGCAGGTGTTTTGGGACTACAACTCCCATCATCCCTAGCTAACAGGACCAGTGGTCAGGGATGATGGAAATTGTAGTCCCAAAACACCTGGAGGGCCAAGTCTGGCCATGTCTGCTCTAGGCACAGCGATTGTAACATATCTTCCACAAATTCTATCACACAATGTTGTCTTGCTCATGATCTGTACCATTCACACACAGGAGGAGGAAAAAACAATGTCCATTATACAAGAGGTGATCACACGACCATCAGGAAAATCTGAAACAGTGATGTTATTTTTGCAAATCGCCATACCTGGCAGAGATCATACAAATTTAGCAAAATGCAACCCGCAACAGACTGCGTTTGAGTAAGCATAATGTAATGAAATCATGAGCACGTACAGAATAGCGAACGTGACAGCTGGGACCACCTTAGAGCTGATATTGATAAGCCACTCTGAGAGTCTTTTTGCCTAAAGGGTGGGGCATACATCCTGCAAATAACTACCTAAAATATGCTCCTTAATCAGAGGTGTTTTGGGCTTTTTAAAAAAGGTAGGAAGCAATGTTGCTGACCAGCGTTTTCTACTGCTATTAGATCTTTTCCAAAGTCATAAAAAAATAATAAAAACCACCCAGATATATACGTGTTTATTTTTCTGGCTTGGCAACTTGCTTGAGGTTACAGGTTGAACTCTGTAAAATAAACGAAGTGCCGAAACGTTTGATCAAAGTAAAGCAGGGACAACCGTTGGCGATTTAGTAGTCACGACAGGGATACAACATGAAATTTGCACCACCAGTAGTGTAAGGAACCAAAGTGGTCTATCATCAAAGAAATGATCTCCTGAACATTTTTTGATTGGAGAAAATGAATGAAAAGCAACAGTCTCCAGGTGTACCAATCTGGATATGAAATGGAATAATTAGCTACTGCAGCCTGCAGGAAACTGATGGTTAGCGATACATTATGTCCTCCTTTTCTGTAGAGAATTTAGCTGTAAAAGCTCTGTTCTTCTGGGGTGTTGATTTCAGTCATAGGCAATCATTCCCCTTTTATCGTAGCAGTGGCTGATGTTCCGCCTGCCTCCCCCACCCCCACCGAGGAAAGACTGGAGGGGGGTCAAAATACTTTCCTGATTTGTGCTTAAAAGCATAGCTAATTCCCACACATCTTGCCAGCATGGTTAGGCTATTTGTTTTCTACGACCACCATGCTATTAAGTGATCCTAAAAATAGGCAGGTGTTTTTTTTTGAAAGGTCAAATGGCTGAAAAGAAAAGTACAGAGGCAGCTTTCAACAGGTGTGACTCCACTTATCTGAAAGGTGGTGGCAACGATTGGGGAGCAGTTCAGTTTGCGTTTAAAGGTGAACCTACGTCAATTTGCACTTTCAGAAACAAGATGCAAACCAAAACATAGCCATCGTTTGAAATTTGCAATTCTCTGAATTTTGCAATGCCGAGAAAAGTGAAAAATGTACACCTTACGATATAGCGAGCACAGAAATGCATATGTTTGTGGAAATAGTGTACAAAATGCAGTATGTTAGGGGAAGTGCAATACAATGGTGCCTCAGGTTAAGAACTTAATTCGTTCTGGAGGTCCGTTCTTAACCTGAAACTGTTCTTAACCTGAAGCACCACTTTAGCTAATTGGGCTTCCCGCTGCCGCCGCCGCGTGATTTCTGTTCTCATCCTGAAGCAAGGTTCTTAACCCGAGGTACTATTTCTGGGTTAGCGGAGTCTGTAACCTGAAGTGTCTGTAACCCGAGGTGCCACTGTATTGTGTACAAAATGTGCATACTGGGGAAAATTAGCACTAATATGCAGAATTGTCATGAGGCAGAAGCTGCAGCAGGTAATGGGAGAAGGGAGACCAAGATGCAGAGAGGAATCAGGATGGTGAAGAGTCATGGATGTCTCCCCCTCCTATGACCAGCTCCCCTTCCCGTTTATCTCCCAGAACCAGAAGAGGTGTGAAAAGGGCAGAGGAGAGGTTGCCTTCATGCAGGAGCAGTATCTAATTGTTTGGGGAAAGTCCTGGAGAAGAGGGAACAGTGGGAGCTTTCCATCCTGGCAACTGATCCATGGGGATGAGCTGCTGTGCTTCTTAGGCCTGACACTCCACCAAGTCTGTGCAGATTGTGTTCTTGCTAATAAAGAGTTTGCTCCAACATGAATGCTGTGATTTACTGCTGGCTCACTCCTGACAATTAACGAGAAAAGGCCCTTTTTTGCATGGGACCCCTTTCTCACTGCTGCCAAGGATGTGGTCAAATAAGCATGTAGACACCTGGTGGAATCCCACTTGCTCCCCTGCCCTTGAATGTGAGAGAGAGGTGGACTGAATGGAGAATATTTATAATGGGATGTTTGTTTATATGGCAGCGAGAATGCTTCTAGCCCAGAGATGGAAAGAAAGAGAAGTGTTGACCAGAGAGGAGTGGCAGACCAAGCTGATGAGAATACGCAGAAATGGCAAGACTGACGGGAAAGATCAGAAACCAGGAAGACCAAGTTTTTTTTTAAAAAAGGTTGGAATAACTTCTTAATATACTTAAAAGACCACTGAAGACAGTTAAAATAATTGGCAGGGATACAATGACACTTGTAATGTGAAATGAACTTTGGTCACTATGATTATATAATAGATGGTTAACGGTAAAAGATGAAGGGAAAAAGAGAAAGACAAAATCTTTAGAAAAAGAATCCATGGAGGGAGTGGAAAGGAGGTTCGAAAGAACCTTTTTATTTCTGTGTTTTGGAATGGTCATAGTTATTGTGTATAAATTTATGTAAAACCAATATTTTTTTTGAAAATATATTATCAGACAATTTATTTGTAACAAATATTTATCATGGGATTCTTCACAATGTCATTGTGGAGAGAAATCAGATTTCAGTAGTGATTTCTGTATCACCTGGAGAAAATAGCCTGAGCCGCTTAATTTTTCGCAGCATTTTTCTTTATAAAATCAGAAATGGGTTACTCGTGGCCTTGGCAGTGCTAGCTGGCTCTGGTGGCAGTTGGGAGTTCAGCAACAGCTTGAGGACCACAGGTTCCCTGCCCTCAGTAAAAGTGTTAAATCAGGGGCTATTCTAATAATCCCCTTCACAAAGATAAATCCAGATAACTGGCAATCCTCTGCAACGTTTGGTCCATTCTCATAAAGTATTGATATCTGAAGCACTTCTTGCCTCGGTACAATCAGAGGCAGAAAAGTTCACTGTCTATGTATGGGTGCATTCATATGTATGAACTTCTGCCTGTTCTTTGTATCTCTCAGTTCTTCATCACATGAAAAAGAATATGCAGAGATGCGCCGTGTATCAGCTTACAAGGAAGAGGAAGGCAGAGTGGGTGATTATTTTTCTGAATCTTATTACAATGCCCTTTGAATAGCACAGAGAACATCCAGCTGGGCTCCCCTGTAGAATGATATGCTAAAAAAGGGGGCTTGTTTGAAATTCAGGTGTCCGGAAGAGAATTTTTGCGTGCATGTCGGTATTTTGATTAAGATGCTGCTGCGAATTGCAGAGAGTCCTGGTAAATGCAATTACTTAGACACTGACTGGGCCCCATCCTATCTGGGCCCACCCATCAAGGGACAGGCTCTCTCCATCAGCGCAGAGGCCGGGTATGGCAGAAACTAGGGGAAAAAAAATATGCCATCTTACAATTCCAGCTGCGTCACAATGCGAAATATTTGTGCTAGTGCTAATTTATTCGGCAGCCACATTCTCTGCAATATTCTCGCCAACTTGTTCATTCCCCTGCCCAGTAATGTATACCTTCCTTTTTTGGCCTGTCATCTAGCCACCATGTTGCCATCAGTTGCCTTCATTCTCTCAATGATCAGTGATGGTGTTAGTCAGGCCATGAAGGGAGGACAGCAAGGGTTGGAGAACCCTTTCCCAGCTCAGGAACTGTATTCCCTTTGTGGTCCATCTGAGGGCCACGTGTACACCTTCCAACATTCCTCAGATGAAAACGGGGACATTCTATTCTACATCAGCCGCGGTGGGTGAGGGGGGAGCTTTTTGGCATGTTAATATTTTCATTAAAAGGACGCGGGTGGCGCTGTGGGTTAAACCACAGAGCCTAGGACTTGCCAATCGAAAGGTCAGCAGTTCGAATCCTTGTGACGGGGTGAGCTCCCGTTGCTCGGTCCCTGCTCCTGCCAACCTAGCAGTTCGAAAGCACGTCAAAGTACAAGTAGATAAATAGGTACCGCTCCGGCAGGAAGGTAAACGGCGTTTCCGTGCGCTGCTCTGGTTCGCCAGAAGCGGCTTAGTCATGCTGGCCACATGACCTGGAAGCTGTACGCCAGCTCCCTCGGCCTATAAAGCGAGATGAGCGCCTGAACCCCAGAGTTGGTCACGACTGGACCTAATGGTCAGGGGTCCCTTTACCTTTATTTTCATTAAAGTTTTCCATGACAACTTTTTCCCAAAACCAAGCTAGCTCCCTGGACCCCTCAAACTCCAGCCCCCCCCCAAGCCTGCCTTCACCCTGCCAGCTACACCCTCCCCCCTCAGGGCCTGCTCCTGTCCAGAGTCTCCAGCCGCCACCTTCTCTTCAGGCCTGACCAGGCTCACTTTCTCCTCCTTGTTTTTATTCATCATGGCTGGAAGAATGGGCAGCTTGGTATTCACCAGGTTGGAGTCTCGCAGCCACCCATGGTGGGGATGGTGGTCCCCATTGCCTCATTCCCTCTTTGGCTCCTGCTACTCGATTGGCCAGCCAGGCAGCCTGCCCAGCTCCCTCCCTGACATGTGCTGGGTCCAAAGGGAGGGACCTTTCCTGACTCCCAGGAGCAGAGGTGGCAGTGGCAAAGGCCTCAGTTGGCAACTCTTTTCCTCCTGCTTTGCCCAATGTCAAGCATACCTCAACAAAAAATGGGAAATCGGGACTCTGTGTGACGCCATAATGGTACAGTGGTACCTCAGGTTACAGATGCTTCAGATTACAGACTCTGCTAACCCAGAAATAGTACCTTGGGTTAAGAACTTTGCTTCAGGATGAGAACAGAAATTGTGAGGCAGCAGCGGGAGGCCCCATTAGCTAAAGTGGTGCTTCAGCTTAAGAATGGTTTCAGGTTAAGAACAGATCTCCGGAATGAATTAAGTTCTTAACCAGAGGTACCACTATACTGGCATTTTCAGGGCAGCTGGAGATGATGCACATGTCTGTGGTGGGTAAGGCAATGGATGTGACTCCTTTCTTTGCCCAGCTGTGCGAAAGCCAGAGGTTTCTATGTTCACATCTCTCTATGTTCACATTATAGTTTAAAAGGCACATTCCACCTAGGTCAGTGTGGGGTGTGGCCTCCAAAGAGTGCCAAGGGCCAGACAGAGAGATCTGGAAGTCTGCATTTGGCCCCTGAAGTACCCCACCCATTAAAGAGGAGATCTGAGGACCAAAGGATGGAGAAGCCTCTTGTAGAGAAATGGGCATGTTTGGAATATGGTATTGCAGAAAGGCTAATGGTGAAGGCCAATGGTTACACTAGCCATTTCACTGTGTCTGGAAATGCTAAACATTGCTTGATCCAGTCCCTTAGAAACGGGCAAGTCTTTCGCCAGCTTGGCAATAAAGTGATTGCAACAACAGCAGCTTAATTTCTGTGGTTCAGACTCCTTTAAAGCGCAGGAAAATGGCAAGAAGGGAAAGTGACAACAAAATAGTCAAGGAGAGTAGCAAAAGAGTTTCCAGGATAGGAGTCATTGGGGTGTACGGAAAATGGCTTGGGTACTAGATGTCAGTAAGATCAGGAAGCTTTCAGTCACAAGCAGATATACAGGTCAAAAGTTCACATTAGGTTTCAGTGAATTCCCAGCAATATTCAAGTGAAATCTCAAACATGGTGAATGTTCACGCTTGCTGCTAATGTTGATATCCACGCCGTCCCAAGTCTCGCTTGAAAACCTGGCACTGCTGACAAAACATACCACACGTCTCAAGGCTGATCAGATTGGCTGAAAATAGAGTAGATGGAGGAGGAAAGAGAGATGATCTTGACTGAATTGTCTTTGGGAATCTTCCTGGTGGCTTAATTGGGTGCTGGAGGAAGATTCACTGAAGTAGTTCTGTGCTTATTGCCTGCCCTGCCCTGCCTGACACTGCAATTGCTGTGTGAATGTCACCAAATTGCTGTCTTGCGAATCTCGCAGCCATTTGTTAGAGCGCCCTGAAACCAGGGAGAGCTGACAGACACACTTTGGGTTCTCCACACGTTAAGAGTGATGAGTCCAAGCAAGGGAAAAAAGTCCTGAGCTAGCAGCTGAAAACAAGGCAGGAGTGATCAACTCAATGCTTTTTCTTACTGTAACTGCAGTAGGTGGGGGCTAGATCAAAAGGACATATTGAACACAATGCATTTCATCAGCACATTTTTATATAAAAAAATAAGGTCTGTTCATAGTAAAAAGGTAAAGGGACACCTGACCATTAGGTCCAGTCGTGACCGACTCTGGGGTTGCGGCGCTCATCTCGCTTTATTGGCCGAGGAAGCCAGCGTACAGATTCCGGGTCATGTGGCCAGCATGACTAAGCTGCTTCTGGAGAACCAGAGCAGCGCACGGAAACGCCGTTTACCTTCCCGCCGGACAAGGTATCTACTTGCACTTTGACGCGCTTTCGAACTGCTAGGTTGGCAGGAGCAGGGACCGAGCAACAGGAGCTCACCCCGTCACAGGGATTCAAACCGCTGACCTTCTTATCGGCAAGTCCTAGGTTCTGTGGTTTAACCCACAGCGCCACCCATAGTACATAGTTCATAGTACAACAGCGCATTTTTGCTGCCTCGTGGACCAGCACCTCTACTGGCTACATGAATCGCATTGGACGGCACTCTGTTGATTGTTTATAGCTGGGTTTTGTCCTCTTTCGCCCACGAGGCTCATTTAACTCCACCTGAAGTCAGAATCTCCCTTCCCAGACCACCCAGAGCGTAACGCCAAGTCTATGTTGGTGTAAATGCTAGAATAAACCTGCCCCTAAGGGTTTAAAATCAAAGCTGTGAGTCATTTGTGTGGAACAAACAGAAGCAGACAGGTGTGAATCCCAAATGCAAGGGGATGGAGGGGGGGTCGTACAATGCGGCTGGGGGGGGGCTGGGAGGACAGTGGTACCCATCTTTAAGGAGCTGAGCAGAAAGCAGCTCGCAGACACAACTTAAAGCCCTTGTGACAGGCAGAATGGTGAACACAGAAGACCCAAGCAAGACAGGGAAATAACAAAACATTTTAGCTGCTCAGGCAACCCAAGAAAGAAAAAGAGGATGGGGGGGGGGGTTGAGAATGAGACCAACTTTCACAGTTTCGAGACAAGGACAACTGTGACTTCAAGGAGGAGTGGGAACTTTTTACAAACTATCTAAAAAGATAGTATTTAAATAAATAAATGGGATTTAAAACAGTAAGAAAAGTGAATAAGTTAGTTCATAATTGGAAATATTTTTGTTTAATAATGATATTGGAAAGCTGTTACAACCAGATACAAGGAAGTTCAGAAGGGAAGGACTTGAGGAAGTCAATTAATATGTACATAAGGTTGGATTTTTAAACAATTAAGTTTGTTTTTATTGTTTATTTGTTATGGTGGTGGGTGGGATGGATTTTGTACTGTGTCATTTTTTTAATGTACTTTTTTGTCTTTGTTGTTTTGTTATGTGAGATTTGTTATAATTGTGGAAAATGTAATAAAAATTTAAAACAAAATGAACTGGACTCCTTGGCAGGTTTTGAATAAACATACACAAATTTATTGGTTGGTCACATGATGGATAGATATGTAAGGATATGTACAATTTTATAATATGCAGAGAAAATATGTGAAGAGAAATCGGGGAGAGGAGCTGGGGGAAGTCCTGGGGGGAGGGGGGAGGGGAAAAATAATGTATGTGATTATATGGTTTGATAACTTGTTATGTGGAAACTGAGCAATATTTTTTTTTAAAAAAAGAGAGAGAATGAGACCAACTTTTAGGTCCTGTATCAAAGAAATCACTCTTGGAGAATGCACAAAGGAATAGCTAGTGTCAAAATTGTACTTAAAATTTGCAGGGGCCATGTTGTAAATAAGAGACAGGCCTGCAGAGGGGCAAGGGAAGCAAGCATGCAGCCAGAGATTTGTTTGCTCCATCAAAACATCCTCCCCACCCCACTCCCAACTAGTGATTCAATTAATTCCATTTACATGGCACTTGTCAAAGAAGTAGTGCTGACGCAATGGACAAGGACAGCGGCATACAAGAGACAATAAAAGTCCGTTTTATACTTAAGATTTCCATCTCGGCCTAGTATACCTAAACGAGCGTCTCCACCCCCATCGTTCTGCCCTGATGCTGAGGTCCTGCACCGAGGGCCTTCTGGCAGTTCCCTCATTGCGAGAAGCAAAGCTACAGGGAACCAGGCAGAGGGCCTTCTCGGTAGTGGCGCCCGCCCTGTGGAACACCCTCCCATCAGATGTCAAAGAGATAAACAATTACCTGACATTTAGAAGACATCTGAAGGCAATAAGGGCAGAATGAGTTGCTCCACATTTTGGGTCAAAATGGCAATATGCGGTTTCTAAAACATGTGCATAGATTGCCTGTAAAAGGTAAAGGTACCCCTGCCTGTACGGGCCAGTCTTGACAGACTCTGGGGTTGTGCGCCCATCTCACTTAAGAGGCCAGGGGCCAGCGCTGTCCGGAGACACTTCCGGGTCACGTGGCCGGCGAGCCAGAGCCGCACACGGAAACGCCGTTTACCTTCCCGCTGGTAAGCGGTCCCTATTTATCTACTTGCACCCGGAGGTGCTTTCGAACTGCTAGGTTGGCAGGCGCTGGGACCGAGCAGCGGGAGCGCACCCCGCCGCAGGGATTCGAACCGCCGACCTTTCGATCGGCAAGTCCTAGGCGCTGAGGCTTTAACCCACAGCGCCACCTGCGTCCTAGATTGCCTGTAATTTTACATTAATACTGGATATGAATTTGGTGCTACAAGCAGATCTCCCTCAACCTAGTCAGGCACAAACCCAAAGAAATCCCGACACAAAAACAAAGCAGGAGTGCTTGCTATTGTGCAGTGAGGGCCGGCTCTGTCATTAGGTAGAGTGAGGCAGTCGCCTCAGGTGTCGTTCAGACACGGATTTATTTTTTACAGTTTTATGGGTGAATCAGAAGACAATTGGTATCAGAAAAGATTATGAGCAACAGTTATGGCAGCAAGAAACCAGTTTTATTTTTATGTTTAAAACTATTCATCCAGGGGGATTTAACTCTGAATTAGACCTCAATTGTTTTATTTGATTATCTGTATCTTTGCTGTTACTTTGTACTGTCTTTAAACTCGGTCTCCCTGTTATTAGTATCAGCTGGGGTTGGCTATATATATTTTTCAAAAAATGTTGTTAGTAAGTGACTACATAATCGCATGAGCACTGTTCCAGAGTATTTTTATTATATCTATTCAAAAAAGATTGAGTATGTAACTTTTTTATGTTACAGTTTATCATTTCTATGCTATTTGAAGTTGTTGTTATGCATGTGCATGTGTTTGAATATTTTATTTTCAGTTAATGAAGAAATTACATATCTTTCTACTTACAAGTGTTGAACAAATTGGCTGATGAAGAATTCAACGAAACAGTAGTTGTTATCTGGAAACACTGTTCGGCAGAGTTCAGAGCTGGACATCAGAACTGGACATTTGCTGAATATACAAAGCTTCACAGCTTGCTCTCCGCCGGGTAAAGTCTGGCAACCGTGATTCATTTAAGGGCTTTCAGAGACTTCAGTTTTGTTAGTTTTGATGTTTTGAATTCTTCCATAAAGTTGTTCACATTGTTATTGTTGCTGGCCATCGTGTTGCTTTTGATATTGTGTTGTTGCAACACAGGAGTTGGTGGGTTTACTCATTAGGTAGAGCAGTGTTTCCCAACCTTGGGTCTCCAGCTGTTTTTGGACTACAACTCCCATCATCCCTTGCTAGCAAGACCAATGGTCAGGGATGATGGGAATTGTAGTCCAACAGCAGCTGGAGACCCAAGGTTGGGAAACACTGAGGTAGAGTGAGGCAGTCGCTTCAGGTGGTAGCTGCTGGGAAAAGGCTGTAGTAGCCTCACATATTGTTCTTGGGAGCCTGACCATTCTCCTCTGTTGGAGGTGAGAGTTGGATGTGCCATAGCCCTGTCACCCCCCCCCCCCCATTAAGCGATCCTGATATCCTGGAGGATAATCTGCTATTGCCAGCATCAAATAAGATTCAGCTGTGCCCACCCGGGAAGAATGGCAGATGAAGGTGATGGACTACATGGAACTGGCGGAAATGACTGGCAGAATCCGAGACCAGGGAGAAGAGTCGGTAGAAGAAGATTGGAAGAAATTTAAAGACTATTTACAGAAACATTGTAAAATTAATAACTGTTAGAAGGATGTTGGAATAATATTATATGATTTTAGCAGGAATGACATAAAGGATTTGGGAATAACTGACTGTTAACTGGTGAAAGGAGGAAAAGTAAAGTTACATCATGTTAAGATAATTTACAGGACTAAAATTTTAAAAGAGGGAAAGGATTTGCTGAAATGGATATTTGATCTAGAATACAAAAAAGGGAGGTGTGAGGAGGTCAAGGAAATAAGCTAATGAAAGATAAGTAATGAGAAGATTTCTTTGCGTTTTTGCTTCTGTTTAATGGAATTTATTTTTCTGTTTTTTCATATTGTGATGTGTTGTTTTATTTTTGTTTAATGTGGTATTTTTTCTTTTTCTTTTTGTAACCTTTAAAATTTTAATAAATATTATTTTTTTAAAAATAAGATTCAGCTGTGGAGGTGGCATCTTGCCTTTTGCCCCAGGCACTCAAAACACCTCAGATTGGCCCTGCATATTATTCTCATTGCTGGCAAGTCATCTAAACACACTGAAAACCATCATCTTTGGGAGAGGCTATGGAAAACTGATCTGAAATTTACGGCATGTTCTTCATTGAAAGAAAACTATATGAAAACGATGTATTGGTGGTACTTAACTCCAGTAAAACTAGCAAAAATGTATAGAACAAGTACCAATATATACTGGAAATGCAAAGAAAAAGAGGATACCTTTTATCATATGTGGTAGAATTGTAATGTAATTAAAAAAATTCTGGAAAATTATATATAATGAAATGAAAAAAAATGTTTAAATTAACCTTTCTTAAAAAAACTAGAAGCTTTTTTACTAGGAATTATAGGTAATAAGATCCCAAAAGATCAGAAGAAACTGTTTATGTATGCTACAATGGCCGCTCAGATGCTGCTAGCCCAGAGATAAAAGAAAGAGACAACCCCCGACCAAAGAAGAATGGCAAATCAAGCTGATGGACTATGCCAAAATGGCAAAATTAACTGGGAAGTTCAGGATGACAAGAAACTTAAAGAAAGGGGAAATGTTTATAATGTATATACAAAATCATTGCAAACAGGTCAAAACATCAGCGGGGTTTTAAATACACTTGTAAGGTAATAGAAACTACAGATAATTTAGGAAGGTGAACATTTTGGATAAGTGTTGATATGCAGATGAAAACAGAATTAAGAGGACCCATGGATGGGATGGGGCGGGGGGGGGGGTCAGGAAATTCAGAGTAATCTTGATACGTGAGTGTGTACGACATTTTGATGCAGCTTTATTCCTTCATTTTGTTTTTGAAAATCAAATAAAAAAGTTATATATATAAAAAGAAAACCACCATCTTTGGAAGTCAAGCCTAGTCCAATTCCTTTCAGACCTCTAGCATCCCACAAGAACCTCAAATAATGGGTGAAATCAGTATGCTTCATCAGGCATTTTTGCAACTACACAGCAGATACATAGATTGCCCCTACTGACCTGAGGGCTTGTGTGCATGACCTTTCTAAATTTATTAATAATATACCTCAGCACATTTCCCGCTTTACGGCTTGTGGTTATTTTCACTGCTGCATAAGCTTGCCAAAATGTCAAGTGCACGAACCTTGCGCTGCATTTTATACATAGTTCACTGTTTTGCAGTTAATTCCTAAAAGCTAGTGGGAATCCTGATTTATGAAAGCCAGGAGGACAGGGAAGGTTTGAATCATGGTTACGAGGCTAGGTTTTAACAGGTTTTCCTTTCATATTCAGAGATATTGCTCCAGCTAAATCAAACTGGAAGTATATCCCTTTTCAGGTAGTTTTACTGCACGCATAATAGATTGAGAGGAAGAACTGTGATGGCAGCCTCCAAATCTTTGATATACTTGTATTTCTTGTGGTCTTAAAAGGCCACATCCACAGAAGTGTATGTACGTTTGTTTGGGAGCCCTGCACTCCCAGTCGCAGAGTCATTATAGGGCTGTAGAATATGTTCATTTTTTCCTCAATTACTCTGACTCCACATTTTCACTGTAGAAAGCCTGGGTTGTTTCAGATTTTACCCATTTCCATTTCTTTTGTTCTGAGGCATCAATCTGGCGGCGTTTCCCCCTCGATAAACACCTTTTAAGATGTTTTGTGCTGCTGTGTTTGGCAGCCGCCATTTTTATTTTTTCCTCAGAATGGCTAGACACAGTGTTGTTCCTGGGCATTTGGGAAGACAATGGCAGTTCTCAATGGTGGCAGCCATTTTGTTCCCCTAAAATGTCCTGGAACGATCCAGCTTCTAAGCATTCTGTGGAATACAAAATGGTGGCTGCTAGGACCAAACAACAATGCCTGCTCCTCTTGCTGATGGCTTAGCTCTTGACACCAAGCAAGTCCTCCCCTCTTTTTGAATGCAATGAATGGACATAAATGAGAGTTGCATGGGAGTCCCAAGAAGACTTGGCCCCATTCCTCTCGCACCTTTGCTTTTAGCCAAATGAACAACCGAACCAGATTAAACCCATTTGGTTCAATTACCCATTTGTACCAAAACAAATGCGCACCCCTGAGTTAACTGAAGACACAAGCAAATCATTTGAAAAGGGGCTTATGTCATGAGGTAACTTTACAGAAACGAGGTCGTAATCTTATTCTTTGTTTATGTAATGGTCCACTTCAAAAGCAACCATTTTAGGCACATGCTTTATTCAATGAACCTTTTTAAGTAGAGATCTTCTCTAGGCAGCATCTGTATGGGAATTATTTTTAATAATAATTTTTTACTTATATCCCGCCCTCCCCAGCCAAAGCAGGCTCAGAGTGGGTAACAACAGTAAAATATGTGTTTAATGCTTTGTCACTTCTTGGTTGCTGCCATGGGCTTCTCTGAGAGGAAGGTTGGATACATATTTATTTAATAAAAAAATAAATATTTAATTAAAAAAACTTTCACATTTCTAAGCATGCAAGGGAAGATTGACATGATCCTTCCTCTATGTCTGCCTTCTGGTTAACATTAAAATGCAAATAAACAGGTAAATGACTGCAGGAAAATAATTTAAAAATAATTTCAGTCTGGCCTGTGGAAGTCCTGTGCTGCAGAGCCCAGTGGAGTGAGGCCAGCAGGGTCTCGGAAGGATAACCAACTTTTACAAAAATGACAACCACATAAAAATACAGGAAATACAAGATAAACTAGGGGACACTACAATACCCTGGGCTAACCCACCACCAACTACAAGCCTTCCTAAACAACCCAGCAACCAAAACAGCAGCCACCAAGCCACTGACTAGCTTTGAGAAACTCCTAACAACAGAGAAACACATTAAAGGGATGGCCTCTACCAGTCCACAATAGAAAGTGTCCTTTCATACTGCATCACGGTGTGGTATGCTGGTTTGACATCAACTGATAGGAAGTGCCTACAGAGGGTGGTGAATACAGCACAAGATATTATGGGCTGTCCCGTGAATCCACTGGATGAAATAGCGGAAGAGCGTTGCCTCAGGAGAGTGAGGAAAATTCTCAGGGATGATTCACACCCTGGCCGGCACTTTCTTGATCTCCTGCCCTCAGGCAGAAGATATAGAAGCATGATTAGTTGCACCAACAGGGTAATGAACAGCTTCTATCCGTGGGCTGTTAGGCTGAATGAAAAGATAACAGGGCAACTGACTTTTGGGTTTGGTCGGTGTGCATCAGTAAACGAGGGGAATTAAGACTAAGAGAGCTGAGTGGGGGGGTTCTTGTGTAATCTCACTGTATACAAGTTGTACAAGTGACAAAGTATTTCAAATTTCAAAATATATAAAATACGACTCCAAGACACTACAGACCCCCTTACCACAATTAAAAGCCAATGGGAGCAGGACATAGGACATGAACTAAAGCTCAACAATTTTGATGAAGCCTCACCAAAAAAAGCTCAACTACTCTGGTCAATCCAAAGGGTAGATCACAGCCAGTTTATTTATAGTGGGAGTAGATCAGTATCTCTTGGAAGCTGGATGTGCCTGGTCTACACTATGGTCTAAATCACCATTCAAATCGAGAACTCACCCTGAAACATATACAGATGGTACCTAGCAGCACAAAAGCTAGCAGACACAGCCAGGAACTTCATCTAAATGCTGGAGAGGCTGCATTGCAATAGGCACATAGTTCCCTAAAGTCCAACCCTCCCTGGATATCAGTGCTGCAGGAAATTTCCAAAATAACAAAACAGGTAATAGAAGCAACTCCAGCACTCACCCTATTAAACATCTTCCAGGACAGCAACACACAAAAACACTATAAGGAACTCATAAGTCACTCACTCTGAAGCAGCCTGGGAACTCTTAACCTCTCGCAATATCAATAAAAATAGATACACAAAGGTCCTACCCGTGTGATGCTGACACAACCCTCCCTACACTAAGAACAGGCAATAGAACAAAAGACTATCCCTACCCTGACCCAACTGCAAGATGTCTATGACAAAAAGGTCTCTCACCAAACGTAAACTGTGAAAAAGTCTACAAATTGAAAGTGGAGACAACAGATGTACCGTTCCCTGTTTATGTTTGCTTTGTAACACAAAACCCCCCTATAAAACTTTTTTTTTTAAATTAAGGGTACTTGCCTGGAGGCAGAGTTGGCAAGCAAAGTCAGGTCGTCCTAAGGTCAGGCCTATAGCAGCTCACGTGGTCAGAAAGTCCAGGGGTCAAGGTATCCGATGACCCAAAAAGCAGCAAGGGTGGACCAGAAACCACATTGTTTCCAGAAACTGACTGAGGCTGGAAGCCCTGCTTAAGAAAGCTGGAGCCAGCTGGTTCTCATCAGCACCTCCACCTCTGAGTCCTTGATGGCTGATCAGCAGCAGGTGGAGTCACTCTGCTTTCTGCCTTCAGGCTGCTGTTCAGCAGGTGAAGCTGACTCCTGGCCCATGACATGGCCCAACCTACCATAGTCCTTCATTCATTCTGTAATGGATGTTGTGTTGATTGGGTTTGAATTGGTGCATCAGGTTGGGGTTTTACATATTTTTTTTGCCTGTACAAAGACTATGCCACCAAGACTGGCCTTTCCCCATTATCATATGCCAGACCAGCTTAGGGGTTTTGGAATTGCTTTGGAAAGATCATTGTTGCCATTATGCAGTTAAGGCCCTGTCATCTGTACATCTCTGCTCATTCTGTACATGTATGGCTGAATGACCGCTCCTGTCTTTCCTAAGAAGCCCACATGAAATGGGAGCACCCCAATTCTTTTGCACGCAAAAAATGATGGGAAAGGAGAATATCTCAAAAGCTGAGAGGCAGCAAGAAATAAATTGCTTGCCGGGAGTCACTGAGTGCTTGACTGCCAGGATTAGCAGTGTTTGCTAGAATTACATGAATTAGCCAAGGGCGATGGAAGGGCCGTCCTCAATCCAATATCAACGCGCCCATAATCTAGACTTGAAGGCAAATGCAAAAGGTTCACTCCAAGATGACATTAAGCAAAAACCCACCAGGGTGGCAAACATCAGTCCACGGACACTTCCCTGTCTCTTTTTGGGGCAAGAAATTAAAACCTAAATATGTGGCTGCCAATTACCACAAAGGAATAAAGGAGGACTATTTAGGCTTCGTGTTGCAGCCTTTTTATTATTAAGCTGTTATCAGCTCTGTCTACAATGTGCCTGGAACTGTCAACAGCAAATACTTGTTCTCAGCTCTGGAAGGGAAGCAGTATGTGAAGTCAAGAGACTGGCAGGCATTGGAGACATCTAAAGACAACCCGACAAAGGTTTAGGATGAGAGCTAGCATACTTGATCCAGACTACATCTAAGAGAAGACGACAGAATAGCTGCAACGTTTATGCCTTTGAATACCAGTTGCTAGAAATGCTGCTACCCTCACATACAACTTGCAGGCTTCCCACAGCATCTTGTCGGCCACTGTGAGGACAGAGTGTAGAGAGGACATTGGCCTGATCCAGTAGGCTCGTCTAATGTTCTTATGTTCCTAATATTGGCCCAGTTTGCCACATCTTGTTACACCACGGTATAAATTAAGCTCTAGTTTAATATGCACCAGCACTAAGTTTTCCAAGGCACACCTCCATTTTTTCTGTTGCCGTGCCACAAACAAGCCAGAATTCAGATTGTCCTATTGTCTGAACCAGTTTCTTTTTTTGTAGGAAGCAGAGACCAACCAATCACTAGCACTTGCCATTTGTTTGGGGGGGGGGGAGGGGAAATGAACTATGTGCCTGGGTTTGGGCCACGTGAGACTCTTAACTTGTTTCATCTGCGGTGTGGCAGATGAGGGGTACTACCCTGATGCTCATTCGCATTAAGCCATGGTTTGTTTTAAACCTATGGTTCAGTGTGCCACGTGAACCAGGCCAGGCTCAAAGGTGACTGAGCGTAGTTGGGAATGAAATACAGCAGTTGGTGGCAGTGAAAATCTCAGTGTAAGCCCCAGTATTGACTTACTTTTCGGCTGCTCTTGATTTCTGTATGGCAACATGTGATCCAGTACAGAATATTGCTTGCTTGATCAAAGCTTTGGGCACCCCAGATCTCTATCTTGCTTAACATTTATCACTTTTATACATTACAGAAGCAACTCCAAGGACATTTTTATACTTTCTGAAACCAAGGAATGGAAACAGCAGAGAGGCAAAATTTAGTACAGCAGACAAAATATAGTAAATTACAGGGAGATTACATGGAGCTGCCAGAAAACAAGAAAACACACACCTCTTGGCATTGAACAAGGATATACTATGGAGGTATTCAACATGGTGCACTCCAGACTACAACTCCCATCATCCTGAACCATTGGTCATGCTTGCAGGAGTTGATGGGAGTTCTAGTTCAATCCTTGCTGGGAAGCAACTTGGTTATATCAGAGTTCTACTTTTTCAAGTCATCATCCTATTCTGCCTTACATCATTGCAGGCCAGCAGATAATGCTTTTAAACAATTATCACCCTTATGACTATATGTTGTATCTGCTAATAATAAGAAAGATGTGGAAGTCAACATATTCAAAGTTAACTGGGAGGCAGGCGGCTTGCTGTTATGGGACCTGGCTGTGAAATCTCGTTAATTAACACTAATATTCCAAAATAACAATGGCATCAAACAACATGGGGGGTTTCTTCACTTTAGATTAATAAGATTAGGAATGTACTTTCAAAACATAATTTGTATTTAATATGTGGGATTAAAAATGTTTTTTTTTAAAAAAAATTAAAATCTCATCATGCTTATAAACAAGCAATTATTATTTTTAATAAGAGGACCTCATGTGAAATAATTAGTTACTAACTTGCATTAAAAACGTGCACTTTGATAGGAAATGATAACGGTGGTTGATATGGTATTGTGTCTCAGTGAAAAGACACAGCACAACTCCAAATCAAAGTAGACAGCTTGGACATTTATTAATGTGACAGATTTGGGAGTTAGAGATGAGCACTGATGGAGAACAATTGCTTTCTCTCGTATGAGTGCAATCTTCAGGTAATTGAGGGTAGCCAGGATTGCCATCTGAAGCACTTAAGAGTGAACTGCAAACAGGCAAACTTGACAACTGTTGGTTTTTTAAAACTAACTCTTTCCCTGCTCTTGTTGCTAGGGGACATCAGAAGAGGGGAATTGCTCACAAGATTGTGTTAAATTCCTGAAAACACAGAGCACCATATATACTTCAGTCTGAACTGGGAGAAATTGGAAATTCTTTTATCACTCTTATTCACTGCACCCTTGTTGTTGAATATGTGAAGATCTCTGGCTTTGTTTATGTAGATGTATGTGAACAGCAGACACTGGATCTGCCTTCTCTGTGGGTTTCCCTTCAGCAACTCTCGACAGCCGATGCCAATACAGATGTGCCATTAAAAAAAGCGACTTGTCTTGCTGGCTGTCAGATCTGCTGTAGTAGAGACAGCCAAGGAAGCCACTACTGGGAGTGTGGGGCTTCCTACGATGCAGGTGACAAGGTCTCTTGAAGCACGCATAGCCTGTGTGTCTCCAAACTGCTCACACACAGGGCAGAATGAACTTAAAAAGTGATATTTTTTATATTAAGCAATTAACAACAGCCAATTTTCTGCTGAGGAAAGGAAAAAACCAGACACACGTATCTGTTTCATAACATGATAGAGGTAAATATACACTAAATATAAACACACACATGTATTATCAGTTTGGAAGGTTTTGAATTATTTTTTGAAAGTGTCAATCAGCCATGTCACTGTTTCTTTGCTTATCATCCTTTGGCGTCTGTTGCAATGAAGAAAACTCTTAACAAAAATTGTCCAGAGTCATGTGGGCAGGTTGGTGCCAAATGATACTTTTTCGGGGGAAGATTTTCCTGCTTTGCGTCTTCGGACCAACATTTTTGATGGGAAGCCTGCCTGCACCTCAGGATGTCAATAGTTAAGTGAATGTTATGGAGGGCTCAGTGAACTGAAAAATGTCCTCATCATACAACTCATCAGACAGCTGCTCTTCGCCATCAGCGAAATAAGTTGGGAATGGTAAATTCTTGCTGTCATCTTTGTAAGCTGGTAGAGCCGAATCCTTGACCTAAAACACAACAAGCGCAAGAGGGGTTGATAATGAAAAGTGGGCAAAAATTCACTTAGGATTCAAAACACAAAGCTATTGCTCAGAGCACCAGTTGGACTAACTAGATAAGGAAAAACAAAATAAAAAAATTCCTTCCAGTAGCACCTTAAAGACCAACTAAGTTAGTTCTTGGTACGAGCTTTCGTGTGCATGCACACTTCTTCAGATACACTGAAACAGAAGTCACCAGACCCTTCTATATAGTGAGAAGGTGGGGAGGGGTATTACTCAGAAGGGTAGCTGTGATGAGCCTGTAGGACCTATGGCAGTCGTTAAGAGTCGTCAACAGGCTCATCACAGCTATCTGCCAATCACCCAATCCCACCACCCTTCTGAGTAATACCCCTCCCCACCTTCTCACTATATAGAAGGGTCTGGTGACTTCTGTTTCAGTGTATCTGAAGAAGTGTGCATGCACATGAAAGCTCATACCAAGAACTAACTTAGTTGGTCTTTAAGGTGCTACTGGAAGGAATTTTTTTATTTTGTTTTGACTATGGCAGACCAACACGGCTACCTATCTGTAACTAGATAAGGAAAGTGTAATGTGAGATGAGAACTTGGGAGGAAAGAAGTTTGTCATTTGACATAATGTGACAGAGAGGACATGAAAGGAAAGATCAGAGAGGTAGTTGTAGAGATGTGAAAGCCTGGGAGGAAAACCTTGGAGTGGGGGCAAAACCATTTTTTTATCATTTTTCCTCCTAATAGAAAAAAAATTTTTTTTGAGAGCACAGAAGAAAAAAAGCCTCCTATGAAACATATCATCTTTTATATACAGAGCTAATTATTTAATTGTTTTAAGACAACCTATAGCATTAAAGAATGACACTCAAATGATCTGCGGTCATCTGCAAATGTGGCCACTTCACTGCTCTTCACGGATGATTCATGAGCAGGTTAAAGAACATTGATCCTTATAGGATGACCAGAGGACTCCTACTTCTCAGTTCCCCCCACTGTGGGAAGTGTCCATTTATTACTATACTCTACTTCCTGTTCTATAACTAGATATCAACCCATAAGATGAGCTCATCTCATGGTTATTAATGTGCTCCAGAGGCATGAGCACATACAACAGAGTCTCTCTCTTGCTGTCCTTTAAGAGACAATTGGGGGAAACATTGATGGGTGGGTGCCTTGTAGGGTCTTTTATTTGTTGCTTGTCATGGGGGGGAAATGAGCCTGGTTATCCTTTGGATAAATGAATCTGGGGAGGGCCTCACCCTTCCCACAATGTGTTTAATCGTGAAATGGTCAGCCTGGCTACAAGCACAAATGTTACCAATTCCTTTGATTTAATATCTGCATTAATGTCAACCAACCAAAATAGATAATAAAGTATTGACAAAATATGTGTGTGTGTGTGTATGCTAACACCATCAGTGTTTCCAGGTAGACACGCACAAAGATACTTGTTTTGCCATGCTCCTTGTTCTTTCTAAATTACAGCTTTATCTTTTTAAAAAATAAAATAAAACAACAAACTAAAAAAGATCACACAGCAGGTATGTGTTTAGAAATGGGGCATAGGTATTCAACTGTTTAAAATGGGTTTTGGGTCACGGTTTTGCAAAACAGTAAATTAATGCCTTGTAGAAGCCTAGGGAAATGTACATATAAGACACTGTGCTAGTGACAGCAGAGGTCTCAAGTTTGAACAGCTACAGCTCAGCAGAACATAATCCGCAAAAATTGCTTGAGCATGTAGCAAGCTTAATGCTTAGAAGTAGGGTGAAGTCACAGACCACTTTGCAGTTTAGCAGAGCTCCAGGCTGAATCAGTACTTTGCACAAACAGTAACAAGATGCAAGACACTTACATAGCAAAAAAAGTGCCTTTCCCCAAAGTGAGCAAGACTGGAATCTTTTTGCCTCAGTAAAAATGTTAGATATCAAAGGGCTAGGGACACTGAATGCTGCAAAAACTTCTTGGCTCTCAACTGCTCCTAGGCTAAGGGTCATGGAGGAAAAAGGACCCTGCAAGAGTGAAGAAACTGTCCCACATGAGTTTGTGTTGGTGCTGACCTTTAAAGCCCTAAATGGCCTCGGTCCAGTATATCTGAAGGAGCGTCTCCTCCCCCATCGTTCTGCCCGGACACTGAGGTCCAGCTCCGAGGGCCTTCTGGCGGTTCCCTCACTGCGAGAAGCCAAGTTACAGGGAACCAGGCAGAGGGCCTTCTCGGTAGTGGCGCCCGCCCTGTGGAATGCCCTCCCATCAGATGTCAAAGCGATAAACAACTACCTGACATTCAGAAGACATCTTAAGGCAGCCCTGTTCAGGGAAGTTTTTAATATGTGACATTTTAGTGTATCTTTCATCTCTGTTGGAAGCCGCCCAGAGTGGCTGGGGAAACCCAGCCAGATGGGCGGGGTACAAATAATAAATTATTATTATTATTATTATTGTGTGTCCACCATTTCCCAATCCTATGTTTCCTTGTTTTAATAAAGGGATATGCCCCAATTACATTCTGAGCATAGTCAAAATTATATGCACCACAATTTTCCATCAAATTAGGTTACAACAGGCAGAGGCAGCACAGTCTGCAATGAAGTCCAGCATTTCCATGGCATATATCCTACATGATGAGCTCAGGTGAAGCTCCTAGTAGGAAAGATAGATGAAAAATCTCAGCCTTTGGCGTGAGTGATCATGATGAAAATTGAACATAATAAACTGTAGGGCAGGAGAACACTATTAGTAATAGATGAACACTATTACTCTTAATATTTTTATTCTGCTTAATCTGGCAATCGCCGCCAGAACACGATTTCTGTTCTCATCCTGAAGCAAAGTTCTTAACCCGAGGTACTATTTCTGGGTTAGCGGAGTCTATAACCTGAAGCGTATGTAACCCAAGGTACCACTGTAATATCATACGGCCACATTTACTTTAAGGAATCAGTACCCAGCACCATATTATTCAATGCTGTGAGATTTGATTTCAGAAGAAAATCAAATTTCTATTTTTTTCCTAGCTCGTGCCACAGTACCAAATTAAAAATGATAATGTAAAGAGAGAGAGAGAGAGAGAGAGAGAGAGAGAGAGAGAGAGAGAGAGCTATCCTGCTTGTTAACAGGCTCCTTTGCAAAGGTCTTACCTGACCAACCACTGAAACATCACTTTGTATTCTTCTGTGACAGTTTTCAATGCTTGCCAGTATCCATTCACAACATAAGGAGTTTTTTCTCCCCAATTTAAAAAAGAGTTCTTTGCCCAACCTGACACCTTCCAGATGTTCTGGACAACAACACCCATCACCTCTAGCCACTATGGCCACTTGTCGGGAATGATGGGAACTGGAGTCCAAAACATCTGGAAGGCCCCAGCTTGGGAAACAAAGCGCAACACATTGATGCACATGGCACAAGGTGGAAGAAACAATAAAATCAAGGCTGACCAAAGCAGTCATTGAATGCACTGTGTTGGCACATTATCCAACAGTTCGAAGCCAAACTTACCTTTACTAAACAGTTTTTATGACCTGGAACACAACCGTGTACATAAATGATATTGTGTTTCACACTGATCCGCCACACCTGAAAGATTAAAACGACCAAATTGAAACCAAAACATTCTGTGGAGGTTTTAAAAATCACTTGCTGTGCTAACTGCAGCGTCTTTCTGCAGACTTTCATATCTTGTGGGGAAAAGAAAATACAGCTCCACATCCTCTTTACATAGCAACAGAACAGCACCATCAGCATTCCCAGACACACTGTGCCTCACTTGTCAAGCAGGCCGGGCTGCACTGAGTACTGAGGAGGCACTTTGGTACTTTGACTTGCGCCTCGACAGTAGCAGGGTCACCACCTCTGGCGATTTCAAGTCCCCTTTCCCCAGCTCCATCAGTGACCAGTGCAGGTCAGGAAAGTCCTCTTTCTCCCCCTGCCCTGAAGGAATGCTGCTGTCAGCAAGCAAGCAAGAGGGAGAGAAGGAGGGAAAGGCCCTTATTCCACCTCCATGCTAACAGCAGTGGCCGTCTCCTCATGCCTTTGCGGGTTTGCCTCTTTGATACTTAAGAAGAAAACATGATGTTTGCTATTATGTGAGGGTGATTATGCACTAGGAAGCTACTTTATCAAAGGGGCAAAAATAAAGGACACGCACCTCACCTTTATTGCACATTCATAAGCCTCACCTTTAGTCCCACCGTTGTTCTGAAGACGTTTCCCATCCGCCCTGGCATTTTCTTTCCCTTGAAAACCCTTGCAACCTTCTGTCTCAAAAATACGAAATACAAGTTAGGCATCGACCATGGAAATGCTCTTCTATGGCATGTGAACAAGAGTAAAATAAGATAAAGTAAGATTCAGCATCAAAACCAAAGCAGGTATTGTGTTAACAACATGCCCTAAGTACTACTTTAAAAAAGCATCTTGACACCTATGCACATTTACTTCAAAGTTTTATTGACTTGTGCCATGCTCACTATGTAGTATCCCAATAAACTGTTCAATGGAGAGAGCTCATTGTGTAATGAAATGTCTACATTCACTGGAAGAAACTTTTTCTGAACACTTGTCTTTTTGTAATGACAAAGTCACAGTAACTCAGTTAGGGAAGTTTTTAATGTGTGACATTTTGATGTCTTTTTAATCTTTGTTGGAAGCCAGCCAGAGTGGCTGGGGAAACCCAGCCAGATGGGTGGGGTACAAATAATAAATTATTATAATATTATTATTATTAAAAATACTTACGCTATTGGAAATGGCTCCAGGTCGCCTGTGTGTTTTAGTCTGGCCATGGGAAGCAGGCTGGCCTTTAAAACCCCATCTTCTCATGACTCCTTGGAAGCCTTTGCCAAGTCTAAAGCAGATAAGGCCAAGTCAAATCAGCTTTGAAATAACCCACTTGAAAAAGGTAACTTGCCCAAAATATGGATTGCAGTTTCAGTACAAGGCACTTACAGAATGCTGTTCAAAAATGCCTCTCTATGGCAGATAGAAAGGCGCATGCGTCCTTTGCAGACTTTCCTGGGAGTAAGTCACCCTTGCAAAGAAGCCCCCCCTCCCCCCAAAGATACAAGATTGCAGGCAGCTGGCAGAGGACGGATGGGAAGCTGCAATTCTATGCTGCGTGTGGAGGAGGGAACTTCTTTCTCCATCAGTCCACTTGGTTTCAATGCTTCATGAAGAAGGAACAGAGCACTTCCTCTCTCCTCAGCCAGCCCACTCTCCTACCTGCATTTAACTCCTGGCCACCTATGACAACCAGACTAGTGCTTAAATACTAAGTTGATGTAAGCCACATAGAACAAGACTTGCTTGCAATGTTAAAGCATGGAATCTACTTCAGGAGGATCCCGCATGCAAGTCCCAGTAGGCCAGATCACCTTTTGTAGTCTCCCAGCGTCCACAGTCCTATAAATCAGCCTGAAAGGGTATCTTAGATGATACTGAGAGCCACTGAAGGCTCTCAGCAGAATCAAAGGGTTCACACTTCATTCTATCATGTAGCAGATGTCAACCAATGATCAAGAAATGAAACTCATCTATCCAAAATCTAAGGCAGGCCTAGAGCAAGCCTTTGCCAGCATGACCAATGATCAGGGATGACAAGGAGTTGAAGGCACCACGTTGACTACCCCTGGCCTGGCTACTTCAATTTTCTACAATGGAGTTAAGATCAGAACAGACGCAGGATGGTTTTGGAAAGGAGTATTTTGCAAAAGAAAAATGTGATAGTGGGCCATTGAGGATTCCAAACCTTCCAACTGAAAAGCTCTTTAACTACCCAGACTAAGCAATACACTAGGTTGGATGCAGATTAAGTTAGTGTTCAGTCCCACAGGTCTCAGTGGGGCAGGTTAGATATAAATAACTTAAATTCAACTTTTACAGTGGTAGTAAAATGTAACAAACAATCTCAATTGATTTAATCTTAATCCAACCCATTGTTTAGCGTATGTACTCCTTTCTCCCAAGATGGGTGCAATTAATAAAATTATGTTGCCAAAACGACATTTTCTTGAGTATAAATTAAGCATAAATCAATTTGCTTTAGGAAATTGTATAGGAGTATAGGAAATACTCAAATACAGAAAAAAGGCAAAGTTGCCTATAAAACATGATAATTTCTTTAGTTGTCAGCATAATTACCTATCATTACAGAAATATCTTATGAACATATTTCAACAGCATTTGGTTTAAGCAAAGTAGAACAGCACAAACATGTTTATTTAACCTGTAATTTTCAGACTGCTACTCAATGGTCTATTAAGAAAGTATGCAGCTGCATTTAGACTTTAGAATTAAAAAATGATCACTTCTGCAAGTTAACAGAAAGCAGTTTTGAATAGGTTACACCATATAAGGCATTGTCTTTCAAGAGCTTCTTGTATGGAAAACGTTAAGGACTTTCAACACAATCATATGCAGGTTTATTCAGAAGTAAATTCCAGTTCTTGTTCTTAATTTAATTTATTACTTATTCACTCTAAGGTCCCAGGGAGCATAATAACAATTTAATATATAACATTAAAATAGTTTGTTGTTGTTTTAAAAAATACAATTATAAAAATTATTGAGAGTCCTGAAAATAGACACCTCAGCATTCAACAAAAACTATAATGAAATTGCCAGAGGAATAAGGTAGTCGAGTTTTGAAATGTTTGATTTACTGTTAAACTATTACTGAAATGTATATAAATGAAAATCATAAATAAAATTATTTTTTTTAAAGAGGAATGATGGCTTGCAAGAGATTCACGAACTGAAGGAAGCAAACTTCAAAGAAGACAGCTCTGTCAACTTTAATCAACCGGCATAAATCCCTGGTGTCATAAGACCAAGTGTCCACTTAAACATTTCATCTGGATGGTCTGTTTTTATTTCATTCTTGCTTTTAAAAGAAATACCATGAATTATCCTCACAGCCAAAAATAGTCCTTTTCAAGGGATAAAAATCGAAAAGCAATTTCATCACAACCAAGTGTGTGTGTTTGTGTGTGTGTGTGCGCGCGCGGCCACACTCAGGGAGTAGTTTTTCTTTTTCTGCCTGATTCAGGCACAAGCTCCAAGTATACCACAAAAGAAAAATTCCAGTGGCTTTGGAAAACATTTCCCTTGTTTTATTTTATTTCTCTGGCTTATTAATACCTTTTGTTTTAATATTTTCTTGTAAATCACTTTGAGCGTTGCCTTCAAAGTCTAATACAGTGGTACCTCGGGTTACATACACTTCAGGTTACAGACTCCGCTAACCCAGAAATAGTACCTCGGGTTAAGAACTTTGCTTCAGGATGAGAACAGAAATCGTGCTCCGGCGGTGTGGCAGCAGCAGGAGGCCCCATTAGCTAAAGTGGTGCTTCAGGTTAGGAACAGTTTCAGGTTAAGAACAGACCTCCGGAATGAATTAAATACTTAACCCGAGGTACCACTGTAACTATCTAAAATAAAGTGGTTAAAAACATCCTAGTGCATAAATAGCAACAGAAGGAAACTTACGTTTTTGCAGTGACATCCACATATTGTCCAGGACGGAAGTGAGCAGCATACAGGGGAGTACCTGGTGGGGAAAGAAGGTAATCAATTAAACCTATTATCATTATTCTTATTTGTTTGGACAAAGTCCAAGGCATATCAGGCATTTCTGGAGTGCTGCGATGGGCCCAGAGTGATCCATGTCATGCAATGGTAAAGGTTGTTATTCTTAGGAATTCCCTTTGTTCCTGCAGGGGGAGGCATCAAAAATGGCCTCCTTTCCTGTTCCTCTGATTGGAACACCATCCACAAAACAAAACAAACTTTATCTCTAAGAAAGCTTTTTAAAAAGGTAGCAGCCATTTCAGATCACATGACTTTCTCTGTGGGAAATGTATGGTTATAGTATTCGACTTTTTACATACATGGGATTTGCTCCATTTTACCCTAGGACTTCAAAACTTTGTCAGCTCTGCACAATGGCTCTGATCTACGAAGAGAAAATATTGTGCAAAATTATATTCCATGGTTCTTCATTCTGCATAGATTACCTGGCTTAATGAGGGCATTTTCAGACACTCTAAACGTTGAAATCTTCTCCTTTGGCGGGATGCCAACGGTTCTGCACAACTCCATCATAGCTCTCCCTTTCTGTAAGAAATGCAACCGGTAACAATGAGAGAAATACTGAGAAATTAGAATCTTTACATTGAAAATCCTCGAACGCTTCAAACAATTTAAAATATATGCTAATTGTGTGGTTTTAAGGACTTGCTTCTTGATAAAATTTAGAGAGTCTTTGTCTCATAGTTGTATCACAGTGTGTGATCCTATACACATCTGCTCTAAATCTTTAGTTTTAAAGAAGTGTTTGTAATTGTTTATTAATCAAGCATAGGGAAAAATCATAGAAAGAAACTGGAGCTCAGGATGGCAGATATGTTCTCCAGTTTTCTGCCCCATTTTATCCTCACAAAAACTGTGCGAATTAGGTTAGGAGGAGACACACTGGTTGGCCCAAGGTCAGCCAATGAGCTTTAAGGCTGTGGGGATTTCAAACCAGGTTTCCCTTGTCTACATCCACCTTTTATTAATTACACAAGACAAAATGTGGCCTTGTTTAGTGATACAGGAATGCCCCTGTGAAAGCCTTAGGCTTGTGTGCTATGCACTCCCCCCAGCGCAGCCACAAGGAGTTTGGAAAGCTTTTGCTCCCTTTTTAAACTAAACACAGCTTAGTATTCTGTCTGATCCCAGACAGGCTGTGCTTATTCTAAACTGTGCCCCGGTAAAACACAGCAACTTCAAAGCCTAGTTTATGAAGGTAGCTATAGTTGAGATTAACTATAATTTAGGGCATTAAAACCGTGGCTAGAAACCAAATTTTGAAAAGTGTGCAATTATAATATGGAGACTTTTCAAATAATACAAGTTTTACATGAAGAATAATATTTAAAAATTTGCCGAAGCGTAAAAGTTCAATAATGCATGGACAACCGCAGAGCCAGAATGAAAACGGTGAAAGAACAAAGTGTTGCAAGCTTTTAATTTTAATTCACCATACTAGAGTCTATAATCTTTAGCACAAGGATACTTCATTATTAACCAAACACATAGGAAGCATAGTTTATAAGTGGTTTATAGTGGATTAATTCTGGAATTGCCCTTGAGTCTCTCTCTCTCTCTCTCTCTCTCAACCAACAGAAGTAAAATGAATGAAAACTGAAAATGCAAGAGGCCGTATTGCAGAGTTTTGTGCTTTAAATGGATTCCCCTAGAAAGCAATTTACATGACTGACAGGAGCGACACACTTGGATAACACCATCTGTCAGGTGGTCAGTGTTGTAGAAGTTATCTGCAGTTTTCCTTTTCCCCAATGAAAGTGCCTTCCTGAACTTTCAGGGGAGTTCAAGAGGACAATTTTAAGGTTATACAGCAACAGCATCTTGCCCCACCTGAAAACGCCCCCTGCTTATCATTTTGCGTGCAAACTGAATAAAATTGATAAACCTTTATAATACTGTTTTATAGACGAAGTTAAAAACTTCTTAGTGTCACCTTCCTGAGATTCTCTCTCTCACACACAAATGACTACTATAAAAATAATTAAAATCCAGTCCTAAGAACACGTCATTACAGTCAGCTCCACGATGGTCACTGGAACTTATTTTCAAAGAATGCATTTAGGATAGGAGTGTTGAGTTTCTACAGTAAAACATAGCTAATTTCTTAGACAATCCTTTGAAAACTGTTATATTTAGATAGCAAATGTATTTGTCATTGGTGCAACAACTTTAAAACATTTAAAATATTATCCTACGACACATATATACATTAAAAGAATTTATAACCAGTATCTATGGATGCTCTTTTAGAGCAGCAAGTAAAAATAAGGAGAAAGGTCTGAATGAAGATATAATAAACTCTTGGTAGAATTAAAATAAATACAGTGGTACCTCCGGTTACGAACGGGATCCGTTCCGGAGGCCCGGCCACATCCCGAAAACTTTGTAACCAGAGGCGCCCTTCTGCGCATGCGCTTGGCACAATTGAGCGCTTCTGCGCATGTGCGCACGGCGAAACCCAGAAGTATATGCTTCTGGGGTTGCCGCATTAGCAACCTGAGTATTAAATTACCCGAAATTTCATTAAAGAAATGAAAAGATAGCCACTAGATGCAAAAGCTTTTTAGGTTGTCTCCAAGTATCTGATTCCAGCTTTCTACAACATCTAACACAAGAAAGAACATTTCATCAAGACATTTGACAAGCTCAAGTAATCCTTTCAATTTCTGGAACTATTTTATTGACTATATTAAGTGTACTTAAAAATGACAGGATGCTTTAACTTATGTGTGCAGTTCACAAACATAACATTTACCCAATGAGCTGGGGCATGAAACATCTATGTCCCAGTTATACTATAAACTTAGATGCACTTAGCTTTTGTAAATTTAAAGGCATAGTTTATCTCTAGCTCTTGCAACAAGCAGCTGGATGCTCTAGGCATCAACGGCATTTACTTGCAGGAATATATCTCCTGCAAATTCAGGCATTTCTAGAAGCTGTTATAGGACAGTCGTTTAGAATCTTCTGCCCACAATAAATTATTTATCTTTCAGGGGGAGATACAGTGAAATGCCAATATCTGCAAGAGGCAGAGTTTTGATTCTGCATTGTAGAGCATGCTGAATGGGGATGATATATCACAAATTATACATTGTGAAATTGGGTATGGCTGGCTGTTGCTGTTTCCTCTGAGTACCAGTTAATCAAATATACTACAGTATACACATACTCTATGATTCCACATATTATTTGAAAATTAATAACTCAATTCCAAGTTAAGGCCTTGTAAGGCTTTAACCCATCTCATAATCACACACACACACACACACACACACACACACACACAACCATTGTTGTTGAAACTTTTTACATCAATAATAAGATGGAAATTATCTTTCTATAAAACAAAAGCATTTAGTTCTGTTTCCAAATTGGAGCAACTTTACACCTGAAGAGCTGAAGGTTTATGTCCACATATGCCCATTTTCAAAGGAATCAATGGACACTCAAGCAATCTATAAAACCTAGATATTGATTAAACTAGAGATTCAAATTTGTAAATGAGAACAGTTGCTAAAAATGAGGGGGGGGGGAAGCTTAATAACAATTAACAGAAAATATGGTAGATTTACTCATTGATAGAGCTTTTTCTTATATCCCACACAACATTTTCTCTGGACATCCCATGAGACCCATCTCCTATAACAGCGGACTAAATAATAATAATAGTAATCATCATCATCCCAGTGGATGCAAGTGATGTTATCCTCAAAATGCTTTGCAAACAAGTCATAGCAAGCTACCACGAGTTCAGTCACATCCTTTGGGCCAGAGTGTAAAAGACCCCACACTACCTGGAAAAGCTTTCCCAGATGCCACCAAGAAGACACAACAGGGGAAGAAAAGTACGCCTTCTTTGCTGCCTTCCCTGCTACTAGGTGCCTGTGCTGTGTGCCCTTACCTGGCCTGTTCCACCTGCCAAACCACATCCTCCTACCCTGAACCCACAGTGATTGGGAGCCTCCTTGCTCTCCCAGCTCCTCCCCTCCCAGACACATCTCCCCTCCCTCAATAAAAACAAACAACAACAATAACTAAAACCCCACACAAATTAAAAACAGTGGAAACAATGAATGGTTCCATGCATTGTCTGTGTCTCACTACAGATGCTCTAGACTGGTACATATCTGCTGTAATAGTTATTTACGTCCATCGTGTATGTTTTGGTATAAAGGGTGACTTGGCTTTTTTTTCCCCACAGGAAGGTAGCATGCTTGCTTTCTTAAACAGGAAAGAAAAATTATTAAAAGGAGGCTGAACAGGGTGGGGAAAAAATCTTCCCCCTCCACCTTTGGCAATTCCCCCCCCTCAAGCTAATAATGATGATGATGATGATGATGATGATGATGATGCCTCCCTAGAAACCCAAGCCTTCTGTCTCAATTAGCCCTGTATTTCTGTCCAAGGATAAATGGGAAAGAAGCTGCGTAGGAGCTAAAAAGCCAAGGCCTGCACATGCAAGTGGGAAGAAAAGGAAGCAGAGAATTGGAGAATACATAGTACACCTAAATGAAGGGGGAAATGTTGCAATCAGGAGGGGAGAGGCCAGAAGAAGGACATGCTGTGCCTCCTTTTTCCCCTTCGCAACTGCGTGTTTAAGCAGCACCCAGCAGGACTGAATCCTCCACTCGCCTCAACAATGTGGGTATTCCTTTAGGTATTCAGGCCTGAAGACATTAAGGGATTTACAGGTCAGCACCAATACTTTTAATTGTGCTTGGAAATGGAAATCTTTTATGAACAGTGTTATATGGTCCCAGCAGCCACTCACAGACACCAGTCTGGCAGCCACATTCTGGATTAGTTGTAGTTTCCTTCAAAGGCAGTCCCACATTAAGCACATTGCAGTAGTCCAAGAGGGAGATAACCAGAGCATGCACCACTCTGGCAAGACAGGGCACAGGCTGGGAGGGTCTCAGCTGGTATAGCAGATGGAGCTGGTAGACAACCTTGACATAGAATTGACCTGTGCCTCCATGGACAGCTGAGAGTCCATAATGACTCCCAGGCTGCAAACTTGGCCCTTTAGGGGCACAGTTACCCCATTCAGGACCAGGGAATCCCCCTCCCCATGTCCCCCATGCAAAAATCCCCTGCCTTCAGAGAATGGTAAAGAGTAGGGAGAAATCACATTTTCAAGAAATGACAGCAAACAGTGATGCGTGCAAGCAATTTAAAAAAAAAAATTAAAAGCAGACTTTTAAATATAGAGGCACACCACACACCAAAATGCACTCCATAGAAGAAGTTGATGAGAACTGAGAACTCTATCACAAAAAGCAGCACAGTAGACTTACATAAAACTGTGAAACATTTCTTCCTCCAACAAGCAGAAAGGGATCTTTTCCGCCCATTTCGTCCTTCGGTATATGCTTTAATACATGGCAGTCTCTAACCTTCAAGGAAAAAGAGCCAACACAGAATGGTAAAAGTAATCTCAAAACCCGTATACATATTTTGTTGAATAATAACATCCTCATTACCATTTGTTTATTAGAGTAAACAGACCAGAAATGCATCCAAACTACACCAAAATCTTAAATACAGGACAAATAAGAAGGAAATTAAACACTTGAAGTGTAACATCGTTATATAAATCATCTAATAGGGATTTGCTAATTCAATCTCAGGTAAGCCCTTGGAAATAACCCTTCCAGCTTCAAGTGCTTAATTTCCTTCTTATACAAACAACAATGAATCAATAGTCAGATGCTGTACAAAGTGCAGTACTGCAACCTTTAACCTTTATAAAGGGGAATTGAAAGTCAGCATTTATTTTTAAAATTTATACCCAACCTTTCACCGTGAATGGCCTCAAGGTACCTAGCAACATAGTAAACTATAATTTTAAAACCAACAACAAGATATAGCACAGCCAACAGTTTAGAAGAATAAACATGAATAAGGACACCTTTCTATAATGCCCAGTTCCAGGGAACTGCATTAACTGTAGATGTGCACTTGTGTCTGCAGGTAATCTCAGGTTATTGTTCATGGGGTAAGAGGGAAAGGAGGCAACCAGGTCTGTTTCTTAAGCCATATTTTGTGTCTGGCTCCACCTCAATGCTTATTTTGCATCCAGCTCTGATTATTGGACTTCAGAGTTCTAGCAAAACCAAACAAGAGCCAAAACAGATTTCACAAGCCTGCAAGGGGCACCGGGGGGGGGGGGGGCAAGGAAGTTCCATTGTGCTGCTACAACTAATGGAGCTGTTTAGTTAGGATAGTGCCCAGATCCTAAATATGCAATCTAGAAGAACCTATCATGGTTTTTAAAGACTAATATTTGCCTTACCTGAAGTAATGTGACAGGCACTTTTTCACCTTTCTTGGTCCACAATGGCATCATCCCCAACTTTACTGCAATAAGTCCAACTCTTTTAGAACCTGTGTTTAAAAGTGAAAGCAGTCCCTTTAACTATTTAGCCAATGGCAGCCAGGTGCTCCACACAGGTGAGCACATAGAATTTCCTCAAATGTGTGTAGTGGCTGGTGAAAGAAGGACAGAGCACTCTGCTTCCATATTAACTACAAAGAAAGAAGCTTCTAGCTGGGACCCCCCCCCCATTTGCTTACTAGCCTGCTTTTTACTCATAAGAGGGGTCCATCATAGGAGTAAAAAGCAAACAAATATTTATTTTTGCATTCAGGCTATGTATTTTTGGCAGCTTTGTACCAAAGCTGAGTGAATGAAAGGGACCACGGTTGCAACTTAATATTAAATGACATTTTGCAAGCGTTTCCTAATTGTGGTCCACAGCCCACCAGTGGTCTACAAGCTTCATTCAGGTGATTCATGGCATGCCTGTGAAAAATGACGGGAGCATCAGCCGCAAAGGGCAAGAGCAGTGGCTGCACCATCATTCTTAGAACCTGGCATTCTGCCCAGAAGGCAGATGGGATGGACTGGAAGTGGCAGGGCAGGGAGCTGTCCATGAAGAAAAAGTTATGGGAAACTAAGTGTGGACAACACCTGAAAAACAAAGGGTTCAATCAAATCCATTGGAGACCCAATGCCTGAGTACAGAGGGATCCCTTTGTGGCATGACAGAGCCCTTTCCCCTGTGTTATGCACATGCAGGTATTCACATAGGCACCGCAATAGGGAACAAAAGGATTGTGCATGCATTCCATATTCCTAGCCAGTATGGATTCATTTAGTCAGGGACTACAGATTTGGAACATGTGGTGCTTGGAGGTGGGGAATGAAAAAAGAAAAGGCTATCTGGAATAACAACAACAACAACAACAACAACAACAACAACAATAATAATTTACTATTTATACCCCGCCCATCTGGTTGGGTTTCCCCGGCCACTGTGAGTGGCTTACAGCACATATAAAAACATAGTAAAACATTAAAATCTTCCTGATGCAGGGCTGCCTAATAATAATAATAATTGATAGGAACTTCTCAATTCTCATAATGGCCTGGCATGCTGAATGTTTACACACATGCACTGGATGCAAGGGAAAATAACTCTTAGGTCCTACATTTGCTGCTTCCTTAATGGACTAGAATCCAGCTCACTGATTTTAAAAGCATTTGTGTTTTAAGGAATCCAAATACAGGCTCAAGTACTGGACACAGGTTTGCTTTTGCTTCCCAACCTGTCATATACAAACCTGGCTCCCATGGATGCAAAGGCCAGGGTTCATCTTTTAGTGGACAGAGTTTACTGGCTGTTTGAGCTTTGAATTCTTCCGCTGTATACTTCTTAAGGAACTCGAAATTCTCTTTTGAAAGGTGCTCATCCCACCATGTGGAATTGTCAGTAATATGCCTAGCTGTGACACACCACAGACCACTATCAAACAGAAGATAATAATGGTTTAGAAAACGAGATATGCACAATAGCCTTTCCCAATTCTCAGTTCTGATACCCAATTATCTTCAAGGTATCGCCAAGCATAAATACAGGTAGGCAAAAATAATAATCCCAGACTGGCAAACACCTGCAGCACATTCCCCAAAAGCAAGGACAGGAAGTATATGACTACTATATCAGTTTAAAAGATTCAAACTAAAGAGATGATTATCAATGTTGAAGGCTCTGGTTGAGATGCCAAATGCAGAATTACAAAGCATGTTGAGCAGCCTTGGCAAATAATCATGCTCTCCAGAACATTACACTAACTTGTTTCACAAGCATATTAAAGGACAGCAGGATGGGAGTTAACTAGAATTTTTGAATGCCTTATAAGCGCATTTATGTTAAAACTTTCCAAAGCATGTGGGCTGCGATCCAACTGTCATTGCAGAAATGGAAGAATGAAGTGCATTACCCTAACTGTTGTAGGCTGATAATGAAATTGTAAGAAAGGCAGAAAGAATTGCTGATGGGAACATATTTAGTAAATTGGCAAATGGGAAAGCAGCAGACTTACAAAAATATTCAAAGTTCCTTGGAGAGCATTATGCAGCCAATATAATAAGCTAAATCTATGGTGCAATTTCAAGGAGAAACACTGCTTTATTAAGGTGGACAGACAGGTTCTCTTTACCTGAGGCAACAGGTTATACTGTAATAGTTGAAGAACCCTCTTATGTGAAGTGCCCAACTCTACCCCAGTCACCTACAGTTGCCAGAACAATACCTTTTCATTGGCTAACAGAGAATATAGTCCCAGGCTTAGGGCCATACAAGCAAACCAACGTAGTTGCAAAACACCAACTGATACAATAGCATACATCTTAAGAGTTCCCTTCACACATCACAATTTAACCAAGGAAGGGAATAAAACACGGGTTTCAAAATATGCTAGGCCTGAGCGATATATTGATCACAGGATATATTAATACAGGATATACTGATACTGGACTAGTATGTGGGGGCAGACCGCAATGACAGCTTCACTCAGTGGTATATCGCTGGTGAAACCATCACCACTCTTGAGTCTCTCTGCCTCCAGTGCCCAGTGTGCTGAGGGAGAAACAAACTAGCTGAGAGCTGAAAGCAGAGGGACTCAAGTAGCGGCGGTTTCACCAGTGATATACCACTGTTGAAACCACCATCGCCCTCTGCCCTGGCAGAGGGAGAATCAAGATGAATCGGCGAGGTCCTGATACAGCCTTTTCCTTCCTTCACTTGTTTAAACTGCTTGGGCTGAAGAGCACGCTGCTGCCCTTGCCTCAGCCAAGTACAGTGGTACCTCGGGTTACATACACTTCAGGTTACAGACTCCGCTAACCCAGAAATAGTGCTTCAGGTTAAGAACAGAAATCGTGCTCCGGCGGCGCAGTGGCAGCAAGAGGGCCCATTAGCTAAAGTGGTGCTTCAGGTTAAGAACAGTTTCAGGTTAAGAACAGACCTCCGGAACGAATTAAGTACTTAACCCGAGGTACCACTGTAGTTTTATGGAGCCCCTGAACCAATACCAGCTTGCAGAAGCCAGCGGCAGGATGGGGGCTCCATTAAAGTGCTCCCCCTCCCCAACTGAGAGACCTCCAAGCCCACTATTGCTTGCATGCGAGTAGGATCCGGCTGCTCTCAGCTTCCCAGCTGAGAGATCCCTGCCCCCTGCCCCCGCTTGCTCTGCTTGTGAGTGACAGGGGACTTGGGGCTGGCTCCGCTGAGGGCAGAGGCTCTCTCGCCCCCAGCAGAGCTTGGCCAAGGAGCCCTGAGTCCCCTGCCAGTCATGTACAAGTGACAGGGGATTCAAGGCTGGCTCCGCTGGGGGCAGGAGCATTTCTGCTCCCCGGCTGAGCAGCAGGCTGGGGCCAGCTATATTGGCCACAGCCTGCGAGGTGCTGGGGTGAAAGCACCTCAGCTCCCACAATGAGAACTATGGCAGTTTCACACAGCATCTTGCCAGCTGGGGCCAACGCAGCTTTTTTCAACATCACAGTATATCGCCAAAGAACTATGTTTGGCTGGCGATACACCGTGATGCTGAAAACTCTAGTACTGTATATGTTGTCATAAGAGACTTGTTTACGTGTCCTGAAAATCAGTCTGGTTCCCTGCTAGTAGTAATAATAAAAATATTATTATTTGTACTTTGCCCACCTGATTGGGTCACCCCAGTCACCCAGGGCAGTTTCCAACAAATATAAAAACACAGTGGGACATCAACTACTGAAAACTTCCCTATACAGAGTTGCTTTCAGACGTCTTCTAAAAGTTGTATAGCTATTTATCTCCTTGATATCTGATGGGAGGGCCTTCCACAGGGTGGTCACCACTACTGAGAAGGCCTTCTGCCTGGTTCCCTGTATCCTCACTTCTCACAGTGCAGTGACATATACAGTGATACCTCGGGTTAAGTACTTAATTCGTTCCAGAGGTCCGTTCTTAACCTGAAACTGTTCTTAAAGTGAAGCACCACTTTAGCTAATGGGGCCTCCTGCTGCCAGAGTACTATTTCTGTTCTCATCCTGAAGCAAAGTTCTTAACCCGAGGTAATATTTCTGGGTTAGCGGAGTCTGTAACCTGAAGCGTATGTAACCCGAGGTATCGCTGTATCCTTATTCACATACTGCACAGCTTTTTTCCCTTTCTCCCTTGCCCCAGTAAAACAAAGCAACCACAAAGGCACGGAGCATGGGGCAAGAGAAAAATATTAACCCCACAGCATAGATGTGCGGTGGTTGTGGTATGAAACCACCGTTTGATGCCCTGTCCACAACTTAGAAAAGTAGAGCGCCACAAATTACTACAGGTGCACACCTTTCCTCTCCCCCTCTCAACATGTTGGGGAGAAAAATCCCAATATGCACTTTCGGAAAGTGAGTTTCAAGCAGTCTTTCGAAACTCCCATTGTCCTAGGCGCATTTTGCGACAGGGCATTTCATTAGCGCAAGCAGTTTCTGAACTCCTGCGCCTAAGACTTCAGATTCAAACTGCAGAGTGGAAGGAAAGGGGGAGCTTTTTTCTGCCTCCTCACTTCCAGCTCCTCTCTGAAGACTGGAGAAGAGACCCTCTTGGGAATATTAGGGGGGGGGGGTGGGCAGGGGAGGGACTGGACCATGTGAAAAAAGGAACACAATATTTTAGCTGCAGTTCGTTCATTTTCAGCTTTGTTATATATAAAAAAGGCGCGCCTAGACAATCGACCATAACCCAGGTTCCAGGTGCCCTTTAGCTCCCAGCTTTCCTATCTCAAGTTTCCAACACTGGTTCCAAAAAGCTTCAGCGAAACTCTCCACATTTTCCCCCTTGCTGCGTTTAACAGGCAGAAGCCCAACAGGTAAAGCTTGGGTTCCACCCCCCCAACCCCTGAGTCGTGCGGAGAGGGGGGCCCGCCTTCACCTGTGGAACTTCTGCCTGAGGGAACGGGAGCCCCTTATTTGGGGTCACGGGGTGGGTGTCTGTGAGGGGGAAACCAGCTCCCGGCGACGGTTGAGAGCAGGGGCGCGCGCACGAACCCCCCCCCCACGTACCCGCTCCGAATCCCCGCTCCCGAAGCCAGCAGCCGCGAGCCCAACCGACACAGCAGCCCCACGCGCGACATCGCGCCCGCCGCTTTCTTCCACGGGGAGAACGGCGGAAACCGCCCCCCCCCCACCTTTCCGCCCGACACGCTCTAGAAACTTAAGTTCCGGCTACACTTGGTTCCTACCAGCCCCGCGCCGGCGCAGAAGGAAGCGGAGCTCTTTTTTTTACCTCGAGGCACAGGCAGGCTAAGAAGGGGCGTTGCCTTTTCCCCAAACGGACGCCCCGCCTACGTCATGATATATATATTCTACATGAACCATAGACAAAACTTCGCCGGAGGGAAGCGGCTGCTTTTGACTTTGGCGGGAAACGGGGAGGAGGCGGCGGGTGCCGCGCCACCTGCTGGTGGGAAGCCGCCGTTGCAGGGGCAAATGGCCGCAGATTTATCCCGGGATTCCCATCCGGGCATAAGAGGAGTTTGAGTCATCTTTTTTTAACCGAACGAAAAAGCCTCCAAGGCGTTGGTGGCCTCAAGTGCAATCCTAAAAGCAGTTCTCCTTGTCCCCCACCCCCAAAGATGCTGCTGTTTGGAGGCTGCTGCTGTGCAGTGAGCAACCCAAACTGGAATTCAGGCGGGGATGAGCCTAAAGCAGAGGAGCAACAAACTCCTTCACTTATATATTCACTTATATATTCATGAGTATGGATATCCTGTTTTGTAGCCTCAACAGGCTCTCAAAAGTGTTTTACAGCAGATTCCCACAATGTACCATCAGGAACAGAAATAACATGGTGTCCGTCTGATGCCAGGAATTTTCAGACACCATCTCCATTGTTGTTGTTTTTTACTGGTGTCCTCCTTTGGCCGCTACCTCATAAACCAACAGTGCCCACTTCGGACCTAAGAATTTCACCCAGGCAAAGAAGCTTGACCAAATATGCCCCATACACCTTTTAAGTCATGAATAACTAGAATAGGTTGGTGTGGGCAGGTGGGCTTGTAAAGATCTCCAAATTCCAGAGATCAGGAACTGTTGTAAAGGTAAAGGGACCCCTGACCATTAGGTCCAGTTGTGTCCGACTCTGGGGTTGTGGCGCTCATCTCGCTTTATTGGCCGAGGGAGCCGGTGTACAGCTTCTGGGTCATGTGGCCAGCATGACTAAGCTGCTTCTGGTGAACCAGAGCAGCGCATGGAAACGCCGTTTACCTTCCCGCCAGAGCGGTACCTATTTATCTACTTGCACTTTTTGATGTGCTTTGAACTGCTAGGTTGGCAGGATCAGGGACCGAGCAATGGGAGCTCACCCCATTGTGGGGATTTGAACCACCGACCTTCTGATTGGCAAGTCCTAGGCTCTGTAGTTTAACCGACAGCGTCACCCGAGTCCCAGGAGCTGCTGTGGACTTATCTAAAAAGCTTGCTCAATGGTCCTATGAATGTCCAGTTTGGCAGAGATTTCAACCCATGGAAGAGAAGCCACAATGGATGCCTTGTCTTCTCAAAACAAAATTGTTCTCAATTAGGAGACAACTGATCTTCTAGTCTGAAGGTATATGCTGCTCTTTTCCTTTGGGAAAGGGCCACATCTCCAGGACGGAGAATCCCAAACCTCCTAGGTTGAATCTCAGCCCATGTAGGGATGGGAAAGACCTCCTGGCTGAAACCCAGAAGAGCTGTTGATGGACCAAGTAGAGATAATACTGAGCACAATGGTTCCGTGTTGTGACTTGGTACACGGTCTTCCCATGTAAGACTAAGGTCTTTCTTTGTGATGCTGAAGTGCAGGGGAAGTTGTATGGTGTAGCAATCGGCAATCAGATTGTGACAAGAGATTTTAACATAAAAGGCAGCCGTGTAAGTGAATGTAAGTAATGTATGAGATGAAGCGAGACAGTGTGTTCAAAGCTTAATGGACTGTGGCACGCAGGGTTTTAAAGTCAGATTTGAAATTCATTGTACTAGATGGAATGACTCAATTCAGTAAGATATTAAAGGTTTGGGTGAGGATAAGAATGGTAAAATATGCAGATATAAGCCACAAAAGGAGGGAGAGGGAATCTCCTTTCACATCTTTTGCTAGATTTCACTTAAGACTGCTCTGCCATTGGGCTGCTCAGGACAGGTCTCTCAATACATTTGGAAGCAAATCCACAGCCCTGGGCACAAATGTAATGTTGAAATCCTAAAACACACACACACACACACACACACACAACCCTGAACTCCCTCTTCTGTCACTCAAAAGCTCAGTTATGCAGATACTTTCAAATCCAATTCAGAATAAATTTTCAGGGTTGCCTTAATTCAGGTCTCTTCTAGACATCCTGTTTATTCAGCACTCATCCTGATTTCCTGGCTAAAAGCTTACTTGGAGATTGCATTTAATCTGTATTGAGCATTTGTACTGACTTGTTTGCAGGGAGGTTATATGACAACGAGCATTTATCCTGCATTCATCCTGATTTACTTTCGACATGTTTATTCTACATGCTCCCATTAATCATTTGTTCTATGCTTTTCAGTTCATTTCTCCGTCACCTTCCCAAACTGCTTCTTTTTAAAAGTGGATTTGTCGCACTGGAGTGACAAGAGCTCTTTGATTTGCTCTAATTGTGCGAACCTAAATTTCCTGATATGCGCTTGAATTACAGGGTATGCTCCTGTAAAATACGCACGGTCTGCAGGTGCCCTCATGCATCAAGATCCGGAATTTAGGTAATGAACTGAAGCAGTGAACAGAGGAGCAGCGGGTGACTCAGCCTCCTGACCGCTGGGTCGCTGCTGCTTACTGAAATAGAGCGGAGGGTGGGCTGCAGAGGTCAGTGTGGTGCAAATGCACCAGCAGCACAGGGGAGTTGAATTGGCTCTGCTGGTGTGTTTGTGCCATGCCCGCCTTACCCCATTTCATCTTCTTCCTGGTAAGCAGCAGCAACCCAGGTGAACATCTTCTCCCCACTATGCTGCCCACTCCTCAACATGCCACCACCAGCTCCAAGAACAGGTTTGAGGAGATGTGTTCATTTCCCCCCCTGCTGTCCAGAAAGAAAAGGCACTTGGGTGTATATCTGTCACTTATTACAGACCCCTGAAGTGTCCCTGTTTCCCATGGACAATCCCAGATTTACAGAAGCCATCTCTGTTTCTGATTTGATCCCAGAATGTCCTGCTTTTCCTTAGAACATCCCTCTTTTCATCTGAGACATGTTCAAGGGTATGGAATAGGAATAGGGAATTGGATTGATGTTGGAGGGTATGTTATTACTTAATTTTGTTTCTGCACCATAAAGTATCTTAGCAGTGAGTGCCCCTTCCCCCTTTTCACTCTGGGGAACAGATAATGGCCTTCTAGTTTGATTCCAGCCCAGTGCAAACTTGCACACATTTCTTCAGGCATTTTTGCAGCTTCCTCCAGTGCCCTTAGTCTTGCTTTTAAAAAAGAGCCTTGAAGATCTCCATACTCTGATTGGTAGTGGTGCCCACCCTGTGGAACGCCCTCCCCTCAGATGTCAAGGAAATAAACAACTATCTGACTTTTAGGAGACATCTGAAGGCAGCCCTGTTTAGGGAAGTTTTTAATGTCTGATGTTTTATTGCTTTATTATTATTACTATCATTGATTCTGTTGGGAGCCGCCCAGATGGGTGGGGTATAAATAATAAATTATTATTATTATACTAAATCAGTCAAGAGCTAATTCCTTTTCTGCTGGAGAAAGAAGTATTAAATTAGCAACAGAGTGTAAAAAAATAAAACACATCCCCATTTTGTCAGTGCTTCTACTTCAGAAAGTATGTAAGAGTGGATTATAATGAAATTACTTATTATAATCTTAGTTTGCTTCTTCCCAGCCTGCCTCACCCTCCTTCCTCTTTGCCTCATTGCTTAAAAGTATTTCCTTCAATCTGGGAAGTCTTTTGTGTCCAGAGTGCAAAGACAATATACTTTTGACATATTACATAGCATCTTATTCATTAGATTAAATTCTGATCCGCAACTAGGGGGAAAGAAAGAACGAATCATGGGGGCAAGGATTGATGTGGAAAGGACTCCTGTGTCACGGCACACATGCAGAACCTGCCATTATGCGACTTCAGCCCCAGAGAGTTTGTTCCAAACATGATGAGTGAGGCGTATTGTGCTGAAAACTGCTGACATGTGCCATCAAAAATGAAAGTCCAGGACCTTGGGTGGAATTTGGGATGCTCAGCCTTGTGTTCACGCGTTCTTACCGGCTCATCTAGTAGGTAACTTCTTGTCCTAAATACCAACTCAAATGCAGCCTGCTTTCACGCAACTTGATTATATTTTAGAAAAACCTTGGCTAGGCAGATAACCTTTCACATTCTTCTTACTATTAACGAAAACCCATTTGTGGTATAAAAAGGTAAGAATGCGGTGGAACTGGGCAGAAGTCTGCTTTTTGTTCCTCGGATGTACAGCTTAGGAAACGGAAGCCAAAAATGACACATCCAAGCTCTTCCTCAGGAGCTCATAGACAAGCTAGAAATGGCACACAGAAATCTCCATTGATTTTAAAGAGACTAAACTATATTTTCTCTGGAAGCTGGTAGAGAGAAGTGAGGACTAAGTGGTGGGAGCCTGAAAGCCGCTGCATTTGGGAGAGTCGATGTGATTGAGGAAATTATTTTTCAACAATAATGCAGGTGGCCTGCACGTCAGCTAGAATCAATGGGCTCAGACCTGGAGTGGCAGTCAAATTAAGAGTGGCTTAAATTAGAGGCAGAGTAATACAACGACAGTACTCAGAACACCTTGCCGGAGACCTGGGGTAATTGCTTTCTTCCCTTCCTTACTCCACCCTGCAAGCCATCGTTGCACAACATGCATGAGTCACACCCTGTCCTGGAGATGACACAGGGTAGCAAGCCTGTTGTTAAAATAACGTGTGTGCATCAGCAAAGATGGACAGGGTTTAATCCTGCTTGGCTTTGCGATCCGAGATCAGGGGCTTAAAACAGGAGGATGGGGAGACTTGCAAAGTACAAGGGATTTTGACAGTTGGGTCAAGTTTGGGAACAAAAAAAAATGTTGCCCATTCCTGAGCAAGGGGGGAAACCACCCTTCTAAAATTTGGTTGGGCACAACTTTCTTTGCAATAAGTTGGAAATTATTGAGTTGGCCTGAGGAAGAATGCAGAGGGTAAACACATCAATGGACTTCTGGGAGATTTTAAAATAATTTTTTGAATAAGTAATTTCCTTACACCCTTTTGTGCATTGTTTTCCACCTGCTCAGATAGCTCAGCTGGTAAACCATGAGACTCTTAATCTCAGGGTTGTGGGTTTGAGACCCATGTCGGGCTGGGGGTTGGACTAGATGACCCTCATGGTCCTTTCCGACTCTACAATTCGATGGTTCAAATCCTCCTAGTTTTGGGCCTTCAGAACCACAGGCAGCCTGTGTAACAATCAGCCTTTCAGTGACCTGCTGTGTTAAAGCCATGCAGTTTAGGTTCCATAGTGTCTACACAAAACTGGCCATTGAGCATGAATGTAAAGAAACAAACAAAATGTTAATGTTACAAACATGATCAGATGTGTCCGAAACATAGTCCACCAAAATCCTGTAACAGCTAGGCATGGCTATTTTTAAACATGACATGGCATGCAAGCCTACTGGCCAGTTAAGACGTATTGCAGCTGCTACAGTCTCCTGCTGTTACAGAAATTGTGTGCATCTCTGGGACTTTCTACACAGTCCCCGAACTTTCATAATATTGGCTGTTTTTGAGCACATCTTTTACAAGCTGTTGTCATGTTTGTTACAGACACCTTAGATTCATGCTTGGAAGTAAATCTCCTAGAATGTTCTGGTGTGATTTTCAATTTTTTTTTTGTTATTATTTGAAGAATGGAAGAGTCGATGAGAATTTTTCAGCAGGCAGCTTTGTGGCAAGAAACAAATAAACACAACAACTGCAAAACTGTGTTGTTTTTATTTTGGAACATGCAAAATACAGTCCATGCATCTGCCATTTTGAAAAAAAAAACCCAAAACCTTTTCATATCATAGCAGATAAACCCAAAGACGTTTTGGCTATCAACTTCCAATAAATGTTTCAAAATGCTTTACAGTGTAAAGATAATAAGAAATTTAGCAAAATTTCAACAAACCTGTATAAAAAACAGATACAGATAACTTTTTTTTTTCATTTCAAGGCGACATGCTGTAATGTAAAGAGTTATAATTTTGTTTTTGTTTTTGTTTTCATAAAAAGTCTTCAACAATACAATTGCTTTAACCTTTACTGGCAAGTCTTTAGGCTACACATGCAAAAAAAATTATATGAGTTAAAAATCACCAAAACGTGCTATTTTCATTTAAGTACAGTAACTGTAAGTAGTAGCATATCTGAACTCTGTAAAAGTGTCCAGGGAAGGTCATGGAGCTACTGTCCTGGAAGACTCATACTCTGACATACATTTTGGTTTAATCGCTTTCCCATTGTAATAGTCCACCACTTGGTTTGGAACTTCAGCCAAAACACTTTTTGCTAACGCAGCTGGAGAGGCCTGCAGGAAATGGCAGAAAATAACAGTTGTTAACACACTTCTACCTAAAATGTGCCGTTCCACACACATAACCCCATAACCAACAGGGTTGTGATCAGCACAACTACAGTGGTGCCTCGCAAGATGAAAAGAATCCGTTCCGCGATTCTCTTCGTCTAGCGGTTTTTTCGTCTTGTGAAGCAAGCCCATTGACAGCTTAGCGGATTAGCGCTACAGCGGTCTAGCGGCTTCTAGCGATCAGCTGTTAAGCAGCTTATCAGTGGATCAGCTGTTAAGCGGCTTAGCGGCTTAGGAAAAGGGGGGAAAGCGAAAAAACCCCGCAGGGACTCGCAAGATTTTTTCGTCTTGCGAAGCAACCCCATAGGGAAATTTGTTTTGCGAAGCGCCTCCAAAACGGAAAACCCTTTCGTCTAGCGGGTTTTCCGTCTTGCGAGGCGTTCGTCTTGTGGGGCACCACTGTATGCTGGCCTTTAAGATGCAGGTTATTCCATCTCAGTCTAGCCAAACACCCGTGAGCATATGATTAATGCTGCAAATACAAGGCTTTGACAAGGCTGCCCAGTCCCCCCCCCCCCATGCATACGGGGCTAACTTGTCCACAACAACATCAAGGCCTCTGATGTAGGTAACGCTATGTTGTCATTTGCTTTGTGTAATCACACTAAGATGGGGTAAAGCATCTAAGTCATTTGGCATCCATCTGGTCAGCTGTTTGTGACGACTGAGCAACTTTGGGTATTATTGCCCTAATCATCACTATGGCATGCAAAGGCCTTACAGTTCTAATGAAGTCTTTGGGTCCTTTAAGCATTAAATGATTTTTCACCATGCTTCTATTTTTCAGTACACTCCACCTGCTTATATTTTTTATTAACGTGCAAAAGAAACTGCATTTCTGCTAGCAGGAGAAACATCAAATACTTCCTGTAGTCTACCCTTATCTGTTATTGTTCTGTTACCTATATGCATGCATTTGGTAACATTTCTGAAATATATAGCATTCGGTTTAATGTATTTGTTGTGGTTTATTGTTCTAGAAGTCTACATCCCTGTGGAATGTTCAATATTTATGCTTTAAGTTCACCTTAGTTGCTGCTTTGGTTTTTGTAACAATTTTTATGCATTATCCAAATTTTGAGTCATTAAGTTTGCATTGTCACAGTAAGCTTTATATATATATATATATATATTAAAAACTGTTAGCCTTTTCGTTTACTGTCAATTTGGGGGGTGTCTAATACGCCCAGTCGCCTAATACGCTGGAATCTACAGTAGATCCTGGATTTTTGCATAAACTCTGGAAGTCCTGCTAATAGTATAAACACATATGATGGAAAACACACCTAAAATTCATAGTATGCTGAATAAACAAGATTAACACGTGTACAAGCCTAGGTGGGCCTACTCAGAAGTAAACCTCAACTGAGTTCATTGAAACATACTCCCAGGTAAGTGGGTATAAGGTTTCCGCCCCTCTATTTACTTATTTTTAAAGTATTCGAGTTGAAAATACAATACAAAATGAAACAACTGTGCACAATGAACGTTAGATCTGCGTTTTTATTTCATTCATACATATGCAAACGCACACTTCGGTTCGAAAGAAATGCAGAAGTAAATTCTGCTTGAACCTCCTTTTGATTCGATGGGATTAACAGTATAGCCTAGAAATCTAGCAGTCTTTAAAAGGCGAATTTTTCATGGCGACAACAGTTACTTTCTTTCTGGAATGAGAGTTGCTCAATGCCAACATGGCAAACTTCAGAGCTGCGTGACAGAGGACCCTGTCTGCCGAGGCAGCGCTATCTGGCAATACCTTTTCTACGGCTGAATCCCCAGCTACAACCTAGCAAGACGATAATGGCATTTATCTTCTCAAGCTGGAGCTTAATGAGGGTCACGACTCTTCTCACTCGCTCACTGTCTCGCTCCTGTGCAGTTCTGTAGGATGATGGGAGCCTTGAAGGAGCTTCCAAGCATCTGTCTTGTTCTACTAGATTAAAAGCTCATTGTAATGGCCATCCTTGACCTATTTGGAGCAGCTAATTCCAGTGCACAGATGCTGAGGTGGAGAATCTTAGCTGTCTACTTCACAAGCAGAGTTCTAAAACCACTGAACGGCTCTCCTGCCTTCAGATACTAGAAAGGTAAAGGTAAAGGGACCCCTGAGCATTAGGTCCAGTCGTGGCTGACTCTGGGGTTGCAGCGCTCATCTCGCTTTATTGGCCGAGGGAGCCAGCGTACAGCTTCCGGGTCATGTGGCCAGCATGACTAAGCCGCTTCTGGCGAACCAGAGCAGCGCACAGAAACGCTGTTTACGTTCCCGCAGGAGTGGTACCTATTTATCTACTTGCACTTTGACGTGCTTTTGAATTACTAGGTTGGCAGGAGCAGGGACCGAGCAACAGGAGCTCACCACGTTGCGGGGATTCGAACTGCCAACCTTCTGATCGGCAAGCCCTAGGCTCTGTGGTTTAACCCACAGCACCACCCGCGTCCCTTTGCCTTCAGATACTGCTCGACTATAAAACTCCAATCATCCATGACTGTTCGCTGGGACTGATGGGAAATGAAATGTAACAATATCTGAAAGGCACTAGGGGTCAGGAAGGCAGGTTCACTCTTACGATTAGGATGCTGTTTTCATACATCAGCTTAGCCTAAAATCACTTGATCACACCACACTTAAGTAATTCAGTTAGCAGGAATATTGCAGTTTTAGTCCAATCAGATTGGCACTTGCAATTTCAGCCATTCAGTTGGGGATAATTTAAACTCTGTCCAAGTAAGGTGAAACTGGTTTTGCCCAGAAGCATATTTTCAACAGATTGAAAGCAGATGTAGTAGTACCAACTCATAAATCAGTCTCATTTCAATTCTTTTCACCATGGAAAACTGCATCCAATAATTAGTGACAGGAGCAGAAGAGTAATATATGAGAATTTCGAAGATGTAGTTTGTTAAAGCTGTTGTTTCATAGGTGGCCTAGTAAGGTTGTTAATGTCTAATATATTTGTCTAATAAATGCGAACTTTAAACCAAAACTTGACAAAAAAATTACTGCAGATGTAGGTGTGGGCGAACTGGTTTCTAATAACACGTTTAGTTCTCTGCCTTTCCACATCAGCTTTTTTTTTATATATATAAAAAGTCTGTATAAAAATTCATTAGTATTTTAGTGCACAATTCTCTTAATACAAATACTTTGTATACAATTTTGTCCAATACACACATTTTTTTGCAAGCAATGTTCACCAATATTATGCATATTTCCACGTTATTTCCACTTATATACGTGTTTTCATGTACACTTTACCCTAGTATATGCTTTTTTGTATATATTACTTGGCTAGAGAACTCGGCAATCAGTGGTGAGTGGGACTGTTAATTATTAAATCTTAGAACTGGCTTGATACCTCAGAACATCCTCCAGGTTCTGTCCCTTTAAAAAACATCCAAGGAAGAAAGGAAATCAGGTTTTCCCAGCTCAAAACCTGCCGTAGTCAGGATCTCTGAGCACTTCTGTTTGGTACAGCAGGGCTATTTTCCTGCACCACTAGCAACACAATCATTGTCTACTCAGAAGTAAGTACCATTGAGTTAAGTAGGACTTATTCCTAAGTCCACTGATCTTGATGGTGTCTACTTAGTTCCAATTTGATATGCATAGGATTGCACTGTTGGTAGAAAGTTGGAAAGATATGCACTTGTTTTATGGGCTTGTGACAGTTTCAGAAGTAGAGAGAATGGAGTGCACCTCCAGGGGCGGAGTCAAACTGCTGGAGAATCACAGCTCCTGCTGTGGCTGTAGAGACAGGTAACACACAGCTGCTGCCTCTTGCATTGTTTTTGCTGTGTTGGCAGCACCTAAGTGAGCTCTCTGGGCAGTGTGTATGGAGGTCCTGGGCTGCCCAGATGATAAGAACTCACTCTCAGCCTCGCTGATGTGGTCCAAAGGAAAACAGAGCAATACATTTGGCTCCAGTTTGGCTGCAGGAGTTACCGGAAGGAGGTGTACAAGATGCCATCTAACCATCTTAGGGACTCCACTCTGGATTTGTGTAGGGTTTACTCCTTAGCCTCTCGAAGATGGGCAGACAGAGCCTTGCAATTAGTTCCCATATTATTAGACTCTCTGCCCCAAATTTTACTACTGGCTCCGCTCACAAACACCCATATGATTTATGTTCTAAAAGACATTGGGTGATACCTCCCAATGGAGGATTGTAAAATCATACCCTTCCAAATCTAATAAATCTGTATTTTTTAATTTTATCCATTCCCAAATCCAACAAATACATGAGGCTTCATAATATAATTTCAGGTCAGGCAGTGCTCTAAAAACATCGGGGGATACCTCCCAATGGAGGATTCCTCTTCTCGCCCCAGGCAAATACTAGCTTAGGAAGAGGGCTTTTCCTCAAGACTGCAGCAGAGAAAGAAAGGGTTAGATTCCCCCTCTACACCTGCTCTAATACTATTAATTATCAGTCTTCCCACCACCAACTGACACAATTTGCATTTTTAAAAACCTGCACTGTTTGATCCTTAGTTGTGAAAACGGGTTGAGGCTCATCATTTTTACAGTCCCTGGACTAAGAAATAACACATTCCAAAAGAGAACACAGCGAAAATTAATCTTACATGTTTGAAGTTTCTGAATGGCACAAACTGAACGATGTCGCGAAGAACAGGCTCTCCCTTAGGCGATCTCAGGATCCCATCGTCCCCATCCAGCATCTGCATGTCACTGAAATCAGCATTTCCTACTCCAACTATAATGACCGACATGGGGAGATGGGAGGCATGAACAATGGCTTCGCGTGTATCGGCCATGTCTGTGATGACGCCATCCGTCAGAATCAGCAAGATGAAATATTGCTATAGAAGGGTTGAAAAAGAAAGTCAGTATTCCAATCCATTTCCAGCAACTATTTGGCTTCCTAAATCAATGATGCAGAGATTCCCTGGCACTTCTTCCTAGGAATTATGTATTTTTTTATTATGCTATGAATAAGTAGGGGAACAGATCAAATTTTTTAAATAAGTTAAACACTACATAAACAATGCTTCTCACCTACTGGGGATGGGTGAATCTCTCAATTTCTGTTTCTCTTTGTTTTTTATTTTTCTAGTTTTAATTTGAATTTTGCACGTTTTCCTATCAGTCTGTGATTTTCTTCTTTAAGTCCTTCTGAAAATTCACCAGCATTTTAATCTGCAGTTTTGCCAAGGATACGTGTTTTTGCAAGCAATTTATCCTACTGCAATGCATTCTGTATGCTATTTTTATTTAAATATGCCTTTTATGTACACAAGCATATGCAGCATAGAATTTTTTGTGTACAGAAGCATATGCAGCATATAATTTGAATAGTAATGGGGGATTTGCAAAGGCAAGATGCCAGGGGTATGAATAGTTGTGTCTGATTTTCCCTCTATGTAACTTTAGAATGGTCACCTGAATGGCCAATCTAGTTGCTAAACAAGGCGGTATGAACTATTGTAAAGGTGGTAGAAATTACAGGCCATAGCCCTGTTCCATCTAAAGGTAGTCATAACTAACTTTCACTGAAAGCAAAAGGAATGATGTAAATGGAAAAGGTTTCAGTGGGGATTGTGGCCTCCAGGTTATCACTCCTTTGTGGAAGGGGCCAAGTAATTTCGTTGTCCCTGAGAGGGGGCAATGACAATAAAGATATTATTATTATTATTATTTAAGGGGCTGAAGCACATACCAAAAAGTTGGATTGTGCAACTGAAGAGGATGTTAAACTGCTACGCATAGCTGTCAACTGTCCCTTATTTGGCGGGAAAGTCCCTTATCCCAGCGCCGTGTCCCGCTGCTGTCCCTTATTGATGATGTCCCTTAAATTTCCCGGGTTTCAAAGGAAGCAGCTCCTCTCCCTCCCTCCCTCCCTGCCGGCCAGGGAGGAGGGAAGTTCCAACTGTGTTGCTTGGCTGCGTTGCTCTTCCAATAAGGAGCCCAAGAACAACTGGGGGGGTGGAGCTTGCATGCCTTCTGCCGATCAAATCGGCCGCGTTGCCTGGAGACTCGCTTTTGCTCAGCGCTTCCCAGTGGAGAGGTGACGGTGGTTTTCCTTGCTGCATCCCCTTTGCCGGGTTGCTGCGCTATGGGAACCACCGCTTGAGGCTTTGTTTGGCTGCTGGCTGGGCTTTCTGCCTTTGGCTGGGAGGGGCTCAGAAGCTGAACATACCTGTGCCCAGAAAATCCCTTATTTTGGCTGCTGATCCCTTATTTTTGAGGCTGCTGGTCCCTTATTTTCAAATCTGTAAGTTGACAGCTATGCTGCTATGTTATCCTAGTTGGTTTTTTTATGGGCTTTTTGCAGTTAGGAAAGTGACATGGAAATGGCCTGGAAAGCGTAGGATGAAGGAAAGTTCGGCAGTAAGATATGTCAACAGCCCCCAATAAAATCAGAATGAATGCAGTACAAACGCTCATTGTTGTTGCATGGTCTCTTAAACAAATCAGAACAAATGGTCAGTTAAAAAGGACAGACATATTCCAACATATTTGTGCAAGCAAATCAGGATGAATGCTGAACAAACAGGTTGTCCATCCTTTAGCTGGAGCTCTGTAGACCAAATGAACAGAACTGGAACATAGCTGCATTACAGGCTGCAGAGGTTGCATGAACACTGTTAGGATATTTCCGTTCCACCTTAAAAGGGAGCAGGCTTTGTGAGTCACAGAGTCTGCGTATTTCCTGTTCACAGGATGTTTATGTTTCCTGTTGCTTTCGTTTCTCTCTCTCGGTGCCTGAACACGCTAGCAGGCGGTCATGTTTTTCTTTGTTCTGACCAACGCTGAATAAACTTTCTAAATAATGCTCTCCTGAGTGCAACTTTCGCTGTGTGAATTCTGCTGATAGAGCGTGCATCAGTTCTGGAATGTGGAAGGCTATTTTCTGGAGCTCATGTCGCTAATTGCTGATACTGTATCTACGGGAAGTCGATGGACGTCCGGAGTCTGGAGTCGGCGTGGAGGCAGTGATGGCCTATGTCTCCCTGGCAGTATCCCAGATAGAATCTATCTGATTCTATGAAAATACATGTGTATTTATTAACACTATTGTGCCTCATATAATGAAAAGGCACTGTTTCTGCCTTACATACACAAGGCAACACGATGACAAGTACAAAAATGCAAGCCGTTTTCATCAGATAAGAAACTGTTGTAGTTCGAGGACCCGATCCCCGCTTGGAGGAATAAAGACACGTGGACACAGTGTATAAGGTTAATGGGCAAGAAAAGGCCACAACTTTATTGATTACAGGAAGTGAGAAGGTATTGGCTTAGGCATTGGACCACGGAGGATTTGACTCCACCCACTCGGAGAGGGTTGAGTCTGAAGAGGGGTTAACCACCAGTAGGGGGAGTCTGTTGATGCTAATACAACTATAAGCTCTCCCCTGATGTCACCGGGGGTCGTGCCATGGCCCCCTGCCACACAGGCATCAGACAGGATCCACGACCGCCGGATTCCTTTAACGGAATACCCAAATTTGAAGGGGTAGGCGATGGCCACACCTTGCCCTTCCACACACCAACAACACTTTCCAATGCCTAACCGCCACCCGAGCCCAAGAGACTCACCGTCAATACCCTCACAGCTGTAACCAATCCCTAATACTGCTGACTCGCGGCGGAAAGGTCAAAATGGGAAGAATGGCTGGCGCGGCTGCCTCTTGCGCAGCAAACCACGCCCCTGCCAAGCCACCCGGTTGGGTGATCAACCGGGGGCGTGACGCACCAGCCATGCGAATGGGGCAGGGGGCGTAACGCCCCCTGCGTGACGCGGGAATCGTTCCCACCCACAACACCTCCCCTCTTGCAGGAGGAGAGGCCTTATCGTTTCAATAATTCATTTGCAGTTTATGAAGCATTTCCGTATCCTTCTGCTGTGCTGAAGAAGAATTCTACAAAACAGTGGGTATATCCGGAATCACTGTTCACTACGTCTGTTTGCGGACCACTTCGGCAGTGTTGGACATCATAAAACAAAGCTTTATGGCTTGTTTTCATCAGATAAGAATCGGACACATTGCTTCTTTCAGAGACTTGCATAGTCTACAAAGACATTCAGAGACTTATAAGACTTATGTTTATTTGGTTTCTATGTTTTCAAGACAATCCATCAAGAGTGCACATCTAGTGACTTTCAGAGATTTATAAGATTTCTGTTTATTTGATTTCTCATTTTGTTCAATGTTCCGTATAGACTATATAGTTCATATTGATATTGCATTGTTGTACTTGGTCATCGTGTTGCCTTGGATATTGCTGATAATTGTTTGCAACACAGCGGTTTAATTGTTAAGTTACTAACAGACACAAGAGCACACTATTCCATACTCACCAAATTAAGTGGAAACGGCTTCCCTCTTCCCCCATCCCCATCACTTCTTGGTTCCAGGCCAAGTGCCCCAACCAAAATGAACCCTCCAAACCCGCATTGAAAAAGTAGGGGAAACTCATCCCTTTACCACCCCTAGGATAGCAAGTACACACGGGTTGTCAGAGTGTGTTCATGGGCAATTAATCTGTTATGCATTCTTGAGGATGCAGTTTACATCCAAGGTCTAGTTTAGCTTGCCAGTCTGCTGCGATTCTCACCGATGCCTCTTTACTGTTGGTTTCTTCTGAGGCTGATTTAGCCACCTTCTGAATGATGGGAGCAATGTTTGTAGGCCCATAGAGCTGAAGCTTAGGCAGGCAGTTCTGATACGCTTCGACCACTCCTTGGATCCCTGACATTAAAAAGGGGGAAAGAACAGCAGATAACGTCACGATCAGTCATTAATCAAAATATATTTGGGGCAATGACTCCGTAGAGAGAGCCCCTCGTTTCTCCCCCACAAAAAAATGTTTCTTTTGAGTGATTCATGCCATTTCGCTTCCACTATCCTGCCAATTTATTCTGCGCAGCTGTGGCTCTGAAAGGTTTGCTCAAAGCCTCTCTCTCTCTCTCCCCTGCTGACCTGACCTCTTTCAGATGTTATGTAATATATAATTCATGAGCCAGCTTTTCTCCTCGCCAGCAGCATTTAAACGGTGCATTTTGCAGATATTAACCACCCTGGATGATATTAAAACACTTTTCAGGATGCATTAGTTTTCTATATCATAGAGGTCTTAAGATCTGGGCACTAGAGAATGTCCACACCTTCAGCCCTGTAGATTTGAATGATTAGATGATAATAACTTTCTCTCTTGCCGCTTATAGTCAGATGTTTACTTGCAGTGAACCAGAGTGCAACAGACTGTGCCTTTTCTAAAGATCCATATTTGTTATATTGGGGCATATCTGAAAAAAACATATCTGGAATCCTATGAAAATATTTGTCCACCTTTTGCGTAATTAATTTAAAATGTTCATATCCAACCTGGCTAGCATGGCAAGGTGACTCGTATTTAAAATGCCACCCATGTTTTTTATCAAGTCAGACCATTGGCCTATTTAGTTCAGTATTGTCTGCTGCGCACCAGGGCTAGGGGAGACCTGGGGTACCCCAAATGTCATGAGGCTCCAGTTACCATCATCCCTGACCACTGACCATGCTCACTGGGATTGATGGGAATCTGGAGGACTACAGACCCCCACCCTAAGACTACACTGCCTTGGTAGTGGCTCTCTGGGTTTTCAGACACTGGTTGTTCCCCAGATGTCAGGGACCGTGCTGAGGAAGAATGGTGGGAGCCACCCCCTGCTCCTGCTCCTGAATCTTCCCAGGAGCAGGAGGACAGGATAGATTTGGAACAGTGGTCTGCAGAGGGGCACAGTTCAGAAGGCAGAAGCTGGGAAGCACTGGATGGGGAACAGCTAGGAGAAGAAACACTAGAAGGGAGAGAGTTAACAGATTCACAGTCTCTGGAGAGTATTCATCCCCCCTTCTCCAAAGTTATGGAGAGCTCAGAAAGTGTTAGAACAGAAAACAAAGAGGTTACAAACTCAGATTACAAGACGTAGGAGTGACGTAGATTAATAGGGACGGAGGGGGGAGTGACCCTTAATTGGGAGCACCACCATCCTGGGTAGATGCTTTCTTATGTCCCTCGCTGTGTTTATTAAAGAAACTAACTGGTAAGAATTTCCTTTTGTTTGATTTGCTCATTTACGGCCAAGAGGGAGGAAGCCAATTCTCTGAAGCCTGACACCAGCTATACCTGAAGGTGACAGGCCTTCAACCTGAAGCCTTTTCTACATGTGGCACTGCCTCATTTCATCTGTTTAAATCGAGTTTTAGACAACAAGCTATTTCCCCTTAGCTAACTGGTTCAGAGGTTCCCCAACTTTTTTGGACCAGTGGGTACATTTGTAAACCAGAGACGTTGTTGTGGGGCACCATATGTTGCACCCAAGCATACGCTGCAACCTATAATACTGGCTCCAATTAAATGTTTCTTTCCAGGATAATTTCACTGAGGTGGAAGGGACCCTGTGGAAGGCCAATGAGAGTGCATTCGCCATATGGCCATTCCCTGCACTAGCTGATCAAAAGGAAGATTAAATCATAGTGGAAAGAGGGTATTTCCATTTCATTTCATTTCATTTCACTTTTAATTTGTATACAACCTTTGTATATTACTATACTCAAGGCGGTTTACAAGCTGAAGAAACATCAGAATATACAACAAAGATCACACATCAACAAACAATCTGATCCCATACAAAAAAAAAAGGCAAAATAAAAACCTAACTTTAAAATTAACAACTTATATCAAATAAAGCAATATTCAATAATCCAGTATAATATAATAGGACACGATAAAATGAAATACCGGCAAATGATAATTAAACAGAAATTGACTCTTAGAAATTACAACAAATAATTACTAAACTATAATCAATAAAAAGAACAGCATGTCACAATGCATAAAATACCAGAATACGTACAAGACCATGTAAAAGGATCAAATAGAGGAACAAGACACACAATTTATATAATTATTAGTTTTTATAAAAAAAAAACCTTAACCGCTCCCATTCTTTCACTAAAAGGAATCTAACAACTATAACTGTGTCTCCGTGACTCACATAGCATGTCCCATTATTTCTCAGAAGATAATGCAAACAATTAACAGGCACAAAAATGACATGGTCTATAGCCAAATATATGGTACATCAGACACATCAGTCTCTTTGCCGTAACAAAATGATTACCTGCACATTCTGGGTTGTCTTCATTAAAGTTGATTGCAAAATCATGAGAGACCTATGGGCAACCCCCCGAAAAATTTAAATAACATTTTAGTTCAGAAAAGTGACTCAGGTTTTTCCTGCAGCAGATGGAGAATTCACACAGGCTGTCCCTATATAGACAGTCACTGAAAATTGGTTAAAGGATCCTATTATTTTTCATTTGAGTGTATTTAATTATTACACTCAAATTATTTAAGGTGCTACTGGAAGGAATTTTTTTTGTTTTGACTATGGCAGACCAACACGGCTACCTATCTGTAATTTTAATTATTACACTGCCTCATACTTGTGAAATTTGTGTCATACATCTAGACTGCATGACGTGCTTTGATTGGAAAAGACAGCCAAATTATTGGTGGTCATTATTATTATGTTCATTACTTTCCCAGTTTCAGACAAGCTAATTCCATTGTGCGTGTGTGAACATATGTGGAAGTAATTAAACTTTGGCTTAAAAGTGTATGTGACCAAGCTTAACATTTCTTTAAATGCTTGTGGGCATAATTTTCACCCATATTACTAAGCACTTAATCGTAGTATTTCAAGTGTATATCTTCCCAACAACGTATCAAGAGAAAAATGAATCAAATTTAATGTTCAAATATCATCCCCCCCCCCCCGATTTTGCAAATCTATGCCTGTTTGAATTTCTAGCATCTTATTTGTCTTATACTTCATTCACTTCAAGTAATGTTAGGAAAGGCACAACCATGTATTTTCCCTGTAACTGCAAACAAAGCATGTCAGTGAGCATAGGATATGCGTGTTGGATGACTTTGCCATTACGTTTAGAAAGGGCCGCAAAGAGCATAATTCATCCTGCGCTGTGTTATTCCATTAAGGTTGTATGTCAAAACAATATTATTGGCAGCTATAAATAGAATATCCAGTCACCCAGTCCAGTTCAGACATCACATTAAAGCAGGTGTCATACTAAAGCAGTTGAGCATGATGAGACGAAGTAGCAGCAAGCCTTGGGTGTGTGCGCTCTCAGAAACATTCCCTTCTGATTTTAACCGCAGCTTAGCTTGTCTTCCAATGGTTAATAGTAACCATGGTTTGTTTGTTTGTTTGTTTAAAAAAAAACCAGCCTCATAACCCGCAATCCATATTTCCAATGTTCTAATCAACCACAATTTATCAGACTTGGCCAACATGACAAGCAGTTATTCTAAGCTGAAGATTCCCCCTTGCAACCACACTGGAGGGATAAATTGGAGTGCACAAGCTCAAACCTTACTGCAGCTCATTGACATTGTGCTAAACTATGACTTGGCCAAAACGGGCCAATGTACTGTATGTCCCCAGTAAGAACACTGCCATAAGCACAAATCATTAGTAGAGAGCTTTTTCTAGCCTAGTAATTTCAGCTGTCTACTAAAAATGGATATGCATATTTCTTTATTTTATATTGTTCTAGTTTATGCAATACCCCCGCCACCCTTTCACACAATGACCACCTTTGGGCTGGTTCTCAGACGCCATTCTTGAATCATAAACCATATTGCTTCGGTTCAAATGCATTCGCACCGCAAAGAAGAAGATTCCTCTGAGCAATTACATTAATCCTACCCCTTTGAAGCATTTGACCCCCAGTCTTGATGCCAAATGTATTTTCTAAAAATAAGATTTGTCACAACAGGAGGGGGAACTGAGTGGCATGGGAACTCTGAAATATGGTAATATTCTGTGGAGAGCCAGAGGCCTTCAAATTATCTTCATTGGCAGAACATTTAGGACTCGCAATTATGCACACAGCAATATAGCATGCACAGAGAGCTTCAGAGCTCCAAGAATCTCGGGGAACTCTAAAATTGCTTGGCGATCTCCCCCACAGCCTTCAACATCCTTTCTCAACTTGTATGTCTTTTCTCCAGCAATCTACCCACCAAGAGAATGAGGAAGGTTCACCTGTACACCTACTTTATAGTCCGGAGGTATCCTGGCTCCAAAACCGTAGACTGGGAACATTTTGTCGCTGAAATCAAAAGGAAAACAAGGATGCACAGTTATACTGAGCCCTTTTCATTTATTCACAAGAATATCTCGGTGCAAAAAGAAGTCTTGAAATAAGAACATTAGAAATGGCCTGTTGCCTCAGGTCAAAGGCTCATTATCCTGGCACACTTCTCCATTGTCTCCTGAGACAGATGGATGCCAACTCTAGTGTGTAAATGCTACCCTTAAAGGTAAAGGTAAAAATAAAGATAAAGGTAAAGGGACCCCTGACCATTAGGTCCAGTCGTGACCAACTCTGGGGTTGCGGTGCTCATCTCGCTTTATTGGCTGAGGGAGCCGGTGTAGAGCTTCTGGGTCATTTGGCCAGCATGACTAAGCCGCTTCTGGTGAACCAGAGCAGTGCACGGAAACGCCGTTTACTTTCCCGCCAGAGTGGTATCTAGTTATCTACTTGCAATTTGACATGCTTTCGAATTGCTAGGTTGGCAGGAGCAGGGACCGAGCAATGGGAGCTCACCCCGTCACAGGGATTCGAACCACCGACCTTCTGATCGGCAAGTCCTAGGCTCTGTGGTTTAACCCACAGTGCCACCCGCATCCCATGCTACCCTTACCCACCCAATAGAATACAGTGGCTCCTCCTCATTGTGTTTTCTGCATGGATCACAACAAACACAGTGCGTTGTCGCCTTGTCCTGTACCATATTAGCAATCAGTCTCAGAAATATAGGCTAGCATCTTTTACATGGTGGTGATAGTCCCGTGCCCCTTCAACAAGGCCTGTCAAAAGCAAAGTAGGTGAAGCAACTTTAATTTTATGTTAATTGCCTGCTGATTGCCTATGCTGATTAAACGCTGGTAGAAGTAGGGAAGCCCTGTTTAATAATCAGGAATTGATATGCAAAAATATTCAGGAGACTAAGAAATCAGAACAACAACAACAAAGATTAAAAGGACTGAAAACTCTGTTCTACCAAAGAGGAATCAGAATTGGATTTAGAAACATCCTCCTCCTTTTCTTTATCTAAAGGGCAAGAGGAATCAGTTAGAATAGTTCAGGATACTGTTCTGCCCACAATTACATGCACATCTGTGTGTGTGGAACTGTGGACACTACTGCAACCTTGGTCTATTCACTTGGGTAATACCATGGGCAACAATATCTCACTCTACTCACTAATCCAATGATTGAAACAAACAATAAAGGTGGTATCAACTAAGGTTTACTCAGAGTAGAGCTGCTGAAATCAATGGCCCCAACCTAGCCATGTTCTACTCTGAGTAAAAGCTAGTTGAGTAGTAAACTACATATCCTGAAGTTTCTGGTACCCTTTGATATGCGTAAGGATCTGAAGCCTTTATACCACCATATAAGTTTCATAATAATTTGCATTTTAAGAAGGCAAGTGGCCCTGCTCTTTTGTTAAATCTAGTAAAAGTTGCTCATCTTCTGTATCCTAGGTAAAGGCAAAGGGACCCCTGACCATTAGGTCCAGTTGTGGCCAACTCTGGGGTTGCGGTGCTCATCTTGCTTTACTGGCCGAGGGAGCCGGCGTACAGCTTCCGGGTCATGTGGCCAGAATGACTAAGCCACCACTGGTGAACCAGAGTAGCGCACGGAAACGCCGTTTACCTTCCCGCCAGAGCAGTACCTATTTATCTACTTGTACTTTGACGTGCTTTCAAACTGCTAGGTTGGCAGGAGCAGGGACTGAGCAACAGGAGCTCACCCCGTCGCGGGGATTCGAACCGCCAACCTTCTGATCAGCAAGTCCTAGGCTCTGTGGTTTAACCCAAAGCGCCACCCGCGTCCCTTCTGTATCCTATTACCTACTAATTTCCTTTAACTCAGGTGTAGGGGACCTTTGGCCCCCCAGATGTTGCTGAACTACAACTTCCTCCATCCCCAGTAATTATAACTCCCAAATGGTAAACAAGGTCCCTTAACTCCTGTTTTACCTTCCAGCAAATTTGTGTGGATACTAACATTGCGTTTCAAGAAGCTTCTTCTAAAATGCATAGCAGATTTCAAGTGCAAAGGCTTATGTTCATTATTACATAACCAAATACATTGGTGGGCCTTGGAAAACTACAGTAAGATAGTAGAGTCGGTGTGTGTGTGTGTTTTTACAAGATCACATGATAAATGTTTAAAAAACAGATTAAAATATATGCACCTACTTTAATGACTGCCAGTTTTACATTCCACACCCCACCCCTACAAATTACTCCCGAGGTGCCTTGGGGAAGTGGAATCCGCTGACTATGAAAAAATGTGTGTCTATAATTGAGCTTTTAAGTGCACGGGGATGCAAAATGCAAGTGCGCTACCTACAAGAGGAATAATTAATGAACATGGGGAATACGCGTGCCCTGAAGCTAACTTCTGAAAGGCATCTATGAGTGAATTAACCAGCCAAGCTAAATCTAAATACTAAACCCATAAATTTCACTGATCAACATTAAAAGAAGCTGCTCCGGCAAAACTCACGCCCGCACCCCACAACTCCACGAAACGAGTTCTCAGATGTGTAGGCTAAGCACAAAGATGCAGTAAGCATCTATTTTTAAGACAACCATCAAAGCTTAGGAATAAATTGAGGGAGGAACAAAGACAGGGAGGTGCCTTATACCGCCTCATCATTGGGCCATATAGCTCAGTATTCGTTGTATTGCCCAGCCTAACCAATGGGGTAGACAATTGTTATTGTGGTATCATGGGGCAGCCAATTGTTTTAGACCAGGGGTGGCCAACTCCCAAGACACTCCGATCTATTCACAGCGTTGAAGACTGGAAGTGATCAAAGTTCAGGTCAAAGTTGTTGAGGAAGGAGGTAAAATGTTGAGCTTTTTTTAGGGGAGCCACAGTTGTTCAGCTTCTTTGGGGAGAGCCAATGATCTACCAGATCACGTCCAGTGATCTACTGGTAGATCACGATCTACCTGTTGGATATGCCTGCTTAGGGAAGCTTTTAATATTTAATAGGTTATTGTATTTTAATATTCTGTTGGAAACCCAGCCAGATGGACGGGGTATGTATGTATGTATGTATAAATAAATAAATAAATAAATAAATAAATATAGACTAATACAGTGGTGCCCCGCAAGACGAATGCCTCGCAAGACGAAAAACTCGCTAGATGAAAGAGTTTTCCGTTTTTTGAGGTGCTTCGCAAGACGAATTTCCCTATGGGCTTGCTTCGCAAGACGAAACGTCTTGCGAGTTCTTGCGAGTTTGTTTCCTTTTTCTTAAAGCCGCTAAGCCGTTAATAGCCGCTAAGCCGTTAATAGCCGCTAAGCCGTTAATAGCCGCTAAGCCGTTAATAGCTGCTAAGCCGCTAATAGCCGTGCTTCGCAAGACGAAAAAACCGCAAGACGAAGAGACTCGCAGAACGGATTAATTTCATCTTGCGAGGCACCACTGTACTTGAACTAAGATAATAGGAGAGAGGGTCTCTTAAGTGGTAGCCCCCCATCTGTGGAATGCTCTCCCTAGTGAGGTTCAACTGTAACCATCATTATTAAATTTCAGGAGAAATCTGAAAACATTTCTGTTTGCAGCTGTTCCTAGCAACCCCGATATAACTGGATGCAAAGTTTTTAATGCTGTTTGTACGATGTTTTAACTGCAACTGCTTTTAGGTGTTTTTAACTGTAATTCTTTTTAGAATGTTTTAACTGTTTTAGAATATTCCTGCTTTGCATCATTTTAAATTGTAGGTCTGTTTGCTACTCTGCGCTCCTTTGAGAGGAAAGCTGGGTAGAAACGGAATCCATCCATCCATTCATCCATTCATCCATTCATCCATCCATTCATCCATTCATCCATTCATCCATCCATAGAATAGGCTAAAACACAAATAGCTACTTAGGATAATGTGTTGCAATAGGACATACAGCATGATGCTGTAACCAAACTCAAGCTGATAGTGTATCATATTTAGGGCCACGTGTTAAAATGGCACTTTCATTTAAATGTTATTTAAACATAAAGCTTCATGCACATATTTGCTAAGCTGGGAACACTGATTAAGCCTGCAGTCCTATTTATATACCTGGGAGTAGGTTTCATTGAACTCAGTGGAACTTACTTCTGAGTAGACCCACCTAGGATCTTGTGTCATTCTTTCATTGCATCCACTTTGTAGATACAGTGAAACCTTGGCTCCTGAATGCCTCAGTTTCGGAATTTTTCGGCTCCCAAACGCCGAAAACCCGGAAATAACTACTCCAGTTTTCAAATGATTTTCGGAAGCCGAACGGAGGTTGTCGAATGTTTTGGAAGTCGAATGGTCTCTTCCAGAACGGATTACGTTCGACAACAGTGGTTTGACTGTACAGTGGTACCTCAGGTTACATACGCTTCAGGTTACATACTCCGCTAACCCAGAAATATTACCTCGGGTTAAGAACTTTGCTTCAGGATAAGAACAGAAATTGTGCTCTGGCGGCGTGGCAGCAGCGGGAGACCCCATCAGCTAAAGTGGTGCTTCAGGTTAAGAACAGTTTCAGGTTAAGAACGGACCTCTGGAATGAATTAAGTACTTAACCCGAGGTACCACTGTATAACAAATCAATGTTACTGCTACTATTTTTCTTATCCGAAACTTAGTTTACAATTTGAAGGGCTTGCTGGTAGCAGCTCAAAGGGAAAGACTAAATTGCGAGTCAGCTTCAAAGGAAGGGAAGTGCAATGGTCACAGGGGAGATGCATAGTCACGAAGGCACAGGAAACTTCATTTCTTCTTTGTGCTCCCCAACCCACAGCAGAAGCGTTGCTTGTTTCATGAGAACTTTCCTATTGACTGGAAATGCAATTCCTGGGATTATAAGGAGAATTGATGCCATGTGACTGTGGGGAAAGGATGGAGGAAGGAGGCAGTCAATAGCAATCATTTCTTATCCCTGCTCTTTGCTGGCACTCATCTAATCGGTCGTTCTCCGGGGATTTCATTCCAATTTGCCGAAGTTCCATTTATGCTCCTCTAGCAGAGTTCCACTCAACTCTTTCACTTGCCTTTGAAAAAAGGTTTCATTACCATGCAAATAGCAATCCTTTGAAGCTGGCTAATTACTGCACCCTGTCGTGTAATACATGGAATACAACAGTAAACTCCTCGAGAATGATCTAGAAGGCATTATTAGCATCAGGGCTGACAAGGCACTCCTTGTCAACTTGACAGCCGACATTTCAGACTGGTAAATAGGTTCTGGGTACCACATACCACAAGGTCCTGTGTGAGTGCCTGGAGGATGGAATGCGGCTAACAGATTGAGGTTGAATCCTGACAAGACTGAAGTACTGTTTTGGGGGGACAGGGAGCGGGTGGGTGTGGGGAACTCCCTGGTCCTGAATGGGGTAACTGTGCCCCTGAAGGACCAGGTGCGCAGCCTGGGAGTCATTTTGGACTCGCAGCTGTCCATGGAGACGCAGGTCAGTTCTGTGTCCAGGGCAGCTGTTTACCAGCTCCACCTGGTACGCAGGCTGAGACCCTACCTGCCTGCGGACTGTCTTGCCAGAGTGGTGCATGCTCTAGTTATTTCCCTCTTGGACTACTGCACTGTGCTCTACGTGGGGCTACCTTTGAAGGTGACCTGGAAACTGCAATTAATCCAGAATGCGGCAACTAGACTGGTGACTGGGACTGGCCGCCGGGACCACATAACACCGGTCCTGAGAGATCTGCATTGGCTCCCAGTACGTTTCCAAGCACAATTCAAAGTGTTGGTGCTGTCCTTTAAAGCCCTAAACGGCCTCAGTCCTGTATACCTGAAGAAGCATCTCCACCCCCATCATTCAGCCTGGACACTGAGATCCAGCACCGAGGGCCTTCTGGCGGTTCCCTCATTGCGAGAAGTGAGGTTACAGGGAACCAGACAGAGGGCCTTCTTGGTAGTGGCGCCCGCCCTGTGGAACGCCCTCCCTTCAGATGTGAAGGAAATAAGCAGCTATCGTCTTTTTAAAAGACATCTGAAGGCAGCCCTGTTTAGGGAAGTTTTTAATATTTAATGCTGTATTGTTTTAAACACTTGATTGGAAGCTGCCTAAAGTGGCTGGGGAAACTCAGCCAGATGGGCGGGGTATAAATAATAAATTATTATTATTATTATTATTACATATGACCAGGGGCGGCCGATCCTGTTGTGTTGCCTGAGGTGAAATAGGAAGGTGCCGCCCTGCGACTCTGCTCCCCCCTTGCCACCCCCACGAAGCCTCACTTACTGGGGTGACATGGAGGAACCTCCCAAGTTCTGGTGAGTTCTCCTGAGATTTCACTGGGTTCTCGTGAGATTTTGTCAGATACTGGAAGCCATCTTTTCTTTGCTTCTCCAGCAGTGCCGGAGGCACCCACGTTGCACCCCTTGGGTTCTGCTGCCTAAGGCAGCTGCCTCAGTCTGCCTCATGGAGGGCCGGCCATGTAAACGACAAGTCACCTCTACATGTTTCAAGACCACTTGGAAAATAACATCTTTTTACACCAAAGAGGTAATCAGATAGAAGCTCTGATACTCAACAAAGGAGCCAAATGATCAGTGGGATTTCTCTGTACATTTTTCTTGCCATTTTGTGGAATCTGCTGTATATGTTTTACATAAAACGCTCAGGGTGCCTTCAGAATGTCACTGCTTTGCCGGAGAGATTTAAGCACATACCATAACTTATCGAGTATGTGCAGTTAAAGTGGGCTCAAGAGCTGTCGCCACACTGCAACAAATCTGCTTTAAAAAAAAGAACCAGACTTTTTGTGTTTCGGAACGTGAAGGGAAATGAATGAATGATTAACAGGAAGCTGTATAAACACCCTGCAGACTCAGGGTTGCACTAAAGGTTCCAGCACTTAGCCACCAGCTTTGACATATTATTTGAATGCTATGCTGTAGAAAGGACTCTGAAAGAAATGTGGTTATCTTTTCACCTGTCATAGTCTTGGCAAATCTCCCCAACAGCTACCAGTGCCTTCAAGTACTCGTTCGGCTGATAGGGGTGGATATAGTGGAGTGAACAGCTGTTCCGGGGATCGCCGTTTGAGGCTGTAAAATCTATAGCTACCTGGAAAAGAATGGAGGGGAAAACAAGATATACTGTATAGCTTCTCTGCCATGTGCTTCCACCTTCCTTTTCACACTCCCCTAAATCTGCCTCTGACTGTAGACCCGGGACAGGTTACAAATCACAAAAAGCAAAACCAGCATCAATAAAACTCACACAGCATACCAAAAAAAGCAGCAACATTTAAAAGCAACATTTTTTAATTTTTACTATATTTTTTTGTAGCCCGTCTTTCCACTAGACGTGCCCAAGGCACTGGGGGGCAGGGAGGAGTGGGCAGGAGGAAATAAATTCGCAATGAAACATAAAAACAGCAAATGGCAACAAAACAGCAATACAGATCCAGAATTGGCAGCAGCCAAAATATAGTAGAGAATATGATTTAGGATTTCCAAAAGGTCCAAGGCCTATTGAAAGAAGATCTTAAGAACCGTACTGTATTCAGCATGAATAGACATCATGTTCAATTCATTATCAGAGGAGTTATCTGAGTTAGATCACATTCCTCTGAATAAACAGAGAACTGAGATTGTAAGGGGGCAACTTCCTTTCCCCTCTAAGGTACTACTTGGCTTGTTTGCCTGAGGAATGCAGTGTAGTAGATGTTTTGGGACTACAACTCCCATCATCCCTAGCTAACAGGACCAGCGGTCAGGGATGATGGGAGTTGTAGTCCCCAAAACATCTGGCTGGCCGAGTTTGCCTGTGCCTGATCAAGGGTGTAGATGGGTAGGGGTTAGTCTAGTTGGGCTTTGGGAACATCACTATTCAAGGACACTCATTCCAATTTCACCCCACTCCAACACCAACTTTCTACAAAGGGTAGCTAAGGAAAGATAGGGGGCCAAGAGTTGAACAAGGATGGGTCAGGATAGGCAGTCCAATTACACAAACTGAAGCAGAGCTGGAGACCATACTGCCCTCCCCAGCCAAGCGCACAGACACACAATGGAGATATCTAAACAGAGCAAGCGTGGGAGGACAAATCAATCACACATACAGAACAGCAGCTAAGGGAGCTCATAATCAATGACCAGAGGGGAAGGCACCTCCGACACCCCCCCCCCGGCAATTTTAGTGCTGCCAAAAATGCTTCTCCATCTTTTCAACTAATTTTCCGAAGCAAACTGCAAATGCCGGCAAATCTCAGCATGCTTAAAGTAAATCACATTATTTGTTTCAAGAAAACTTATCGGTGTAAAACAAATGAAACACACCGTCTCTTCCAATTATATTACAATGTTCATTTGTTTAATTATAATCTCAAAGCATGCAGAGCTTAATTTAATCCCCCACACTCAGGTGCTTTCAGGTTCACACATCTGTCTAACATAAAATCACTGCAAAATTAAAATGTTCTACATCGGGGGGGGGGTGTCTATGTGCATGTGTCTATCTATATATACATATATCTCCACACACACATACACACACACTCCAGGCAGTGTCATATGCCTACATTCATTTCATTCTCGCTGCTCAAACTTTATTATGATTACTATAAAACTAATAATTGGTATTTCACTTTCCATACCCAAATAATTTCATAAGCTAATTAACCGTTCCTCATTTCTTTTACCAGATGGGAGAGAGCTTGAAGGTGAGCCAGGAGGCAGAATTAAAATTTGAGCTTTGAACAAATTTTGATACACCATGCCCTCGTTTCTGAGAGACGAGAGGCATCTGGCAGTAAAAAGAAGAAGAAGTAAAAATAAAGTTTTACTTAACCTTTTATAGAGCCCACGGTTTCTCTTTTTGGAAATATCTTAGTGTTTTTCTAGATCACTGAAAATGGGATTGTGTCATCGTAGAGTCTCCTCAGTGAACCAGGACAAACATGCAAGACAAACTGGATGATCGTATGAACTGAAATAATAAAAATGTAATGGAAGTTTAAAAATGGGGGGGGGGGGGTTTAGTCACACAAAGAGTGAAGAAGTTTCCACCTGAAGACAAAAAAATACCAGCTGGAAAGTATTGAGGAACGAGAGTTGGTGGTTGTCAACCAAGTCTCACAAGGCAAAATGTCATAGGTAAAGGGACCCCTGACCATTAGGTCCAGTTGCGGACAACTCTGGGGTTGCAGCGCTCATCTTGCTTTATTGGCCGAGGGAGCTTCCGGGTCATGTGGCCAGCATGACTAAGCCGCTTCTGGCGAACCAGAGCAGCGCACGGAAATACCTTCCTGCCAGAGCTGTACCTATTTATCTACTTGCACTTTGAGGTGCTTTTGAATTGCTAGGTTGGCAGGAGCAGGGACCGAGCAACGGGAGCTCACCCTGTTGCAGGGATTCAAACTGCCACCTTCTGATCGGCAAGACCTAGGCTCTGAGGTTTAACCCACAGCACCACCCGCGTCCCCTAAAGATGTCATAAGCAAGGCCTTATCTGAAGATTGTAGCATATGGATATACAGTGGTACCTCGGGTTACATACGCTTCAGGTTACAGACTCCACTAACCCAGAAATAGTACTTCAGGTTAAGAACTTTGCTCAGGATGAGAACAGAAATCGTCCTCTGGCGGCAGCAGGAGGCCCCATTAGCTAAATTGGTCTTCAGGTTAAGAACAGTTTCAGGTTAAGAACGGACCTCCAGAACGAATTAAGTACTTAATCCGAGGTACCATTGTGTGTGTGTGTGTGTGTATATACACCCACCCACCTTTTGCAGCCAGGAGGTAGTGCACTTTGAATTTTGAGAGAGTGCTGGAGGTGCCAGTCACAAAACCATAACATAACACTAAATGCCTGCCATGGGGGCAGGAGGAGGAGATGTAGAAACCCTTGACTCTGTATCAACCTGACCTCTATCTCCCTCCTCTTGCACCTGTTCTTATCTCTCCAATCCCGCAGCTTCTCCTGCCTCTGACTCCCCTCTCCTGGAAGTTACAGGCTTCTGCCAGATCACTGATCACTTCTTCCCAGTCAGTCAGTCAGTCAGTCAGTCTGTCAGTCTCTAGCCCCACTTCTCCTACTGCCCACTCATCAGTACCCAGCCACCACTCCTCTGTGCCCAGCATTTGGGCACATAGGTCAACTCTCAGTTTCTCATTTTCCCAGTCTTAAGTTCAGTACCCCATGTCTCTACATCAGTTTGCTTTCCTAAAAAAAGTAAAAAGGGGTCCTCGTGAAAATTTATCAGCATTTTTGTTTGAATTTCTCCTTACACTTTTTTGCATGTGATTTTTCCCGATAGAAACAGCTTTGCAAAGCAATCCCCCCTACTAAAATGCATCTTTGTATGTTACTGTTGTAAATATATGCATTTGCAGGCACGCTTTAACCTGGGTATTTGCATTTTTGTATACATTTCATGGGTGGAAAACTGCATTGCAAAATTTGGAGGAGTACGAGTCTGTTTTGCTCCGAATGTTTTTTCGGAAAGTGCTAATTAGCTACGCTCCCCATTAAACATGAAATTTATCTCCCTTGTGAAAAAGGGTGTCTGCTTGCACAAACTGAGTCAAGTCAATTTTTTGCAGCTCCTCCTCTGCCTACTGCAGCCCTCCATGTCATATCTCATTCTACTGTAGAGCGTCTCCCAATCCCCAGGAGCTGGATGGGGTGGATAGGTGAAAATCAGGTTCCCCAACATTTGTGAGTGGATGCACTTTAAAGTAAGGAAGAGCCAACAGTGGACACAACCCACAAAGTGTTATCCAGTCTGGGCACATCACGCTAGGTTTATGGGCAACTGATTCCCTCCCTTGAATTGAATCAGAAACTTCCATTTCCCCACTCATATTTCCATTGTACTCAAAAGAGCTACGTGGAAACTTCAGCTGTGTGAGCTATGAGATTATTTTCTCTTTGGCGTCTAATGCAATGCCACCCAATTGCCCTGGTCAGCACAGATCCAGATTCAAAGAGCATTTGTTTAACATTTTTGCATAGAGGCAACCTGCCCTCAAAGGGATGGCTTGATCATGATGTCTTTTAAAATGATCCTGAAAGGACCACACATTTGCTTTTATTTATCAGAGAGGTTCTTTCCAGCCAAAAATGATGTGCTTACAAAGGATGTGCAGAGCATCTTCAGAGCACCCAGCATGATGCCACAAAAGCTCTCATTAGCTCTTCAAATTAGCAGGTACATCATACCATGGCTTTTTGTTCGCAAACCCATGCTTAGCGTCTTGGCTCCCTCCCCTATCAAACAGCCTTTCAGATCACAGCTGCAGCTCATTGTCTGCACCCAACTTGAACTCAATGGAAACATAATTAAATTGAAAACAAAAAGAGAGTGGGCTGACTTAGGAGTAACTCTAGAACTCTGCACCTGTGTTCGGAGAAAAACTGTCAGGAAAAAAAGCAGATCCTTAATGCGGTTAAGGCTCCCATCAAATTATGGGGCCTATTTTCTTCTGTGGATATTGCAATAATTGTGTGTGCACGCGCACGTTTTAAAAACAACTGGAATCATGCTAATAATTTTTAAGCAACAAGACTTCTGCACAAAGGATGAACCCTGTTCAGCCAAAGTTAGGGATGACTAAGTTCATTTTGGCAAAAGTGTTTTACGGGGCAATCCTATGCCTATCTCCCCAGATGTAAATCCCATTGGGTTCAATGTGACTTATGCCCAGGTAAGGATGGGGAAGAAATTAGATTCCGCTTGCATTTTAAGGTGATCTTACCAGATTTGCACTTTAGGCATGCAGTTGTTCAAGCAATGTGTACAAAAAAGCACCTATTTGGATAAAGTGTGCCTCTAAATGCATACATTAGTGAAAGCAACATACAGAAATGCATTGTCAAAAGTGAGTACAAAAATACATTTATTAGGAGAAATACAGACGGAAATGAAAAAGAATTTCTATTAGCATTTTTTTAAATCACCAATTGCTGCAGAAATGTGGAGAACTGAATTTAAGAATGGAAAAATGTACAACTGAAAGAACCGAAAATTGAAAGATGCGCTCATCCCTACTCCCAGCTTGATCCATAGTGTCAGAGCCACCCGAGGTCCCAGCTCACAAGAGACCAAAGTCCAGTCCGGGTTATATAAAAAAGCTTTTATTGAAGAACATTCTTGGCTTTACATCCGAGCTCCGTGGCTCTACGTCTGTTACCCTTAGACCGCTGAAGTCCCCTCTGAGTCAGTCCCGCCTCTACACCAGTTTAAAAGGCTTGTGCTGGACCACCTCTTCCTCTCCTTTCTTTTCCGCAGGGTCTTTCTGCTCCCCTGTGTTCTCTCCCTCCGGGACTCCCCAGAGGCTGAATCCTCTGACGCCTGCTCCCCCCTCCTTCGCGCTTTGGGACCAGGCTCCTCCCCAGGACTCTCCTCACTTCCGCGCGCCTCCACATTTGAACTTGGCGCGCGTACGTTGCTCCTGACCTTCCTTTTGACAGTTACACTGCTCTCGGTACTACTCTCCGCCCCTTCCGGCAGGACGTCTTGCGCTGATCTCCTTCCCCCCTCTGCTCCCTGTTCTGCTGCTTCTGACACACTGGTAACTCCACCCCCTTCACTCCGTTCCGGCGGAGAAGCCGGTCCCGACTTCCAACTCCCACTGGGAGTTCCCCCTTCGTTCCCCTGCTCCTGACTGCTTCCCCCTCTAGCTCCCCTTGGCCTGACCAGGGGGGCTCCTCTTTGGGAGTCCTCCGATTCACTGGACGGACTCATGGACAACCTCGGGTCATTGTCATCCTCTTCCTCGTCGTCCTGGGATCCTTCCCCCTCGCTCTCTGTCTCCTCCCCCACCTGCGCCTCTCTCCCTGAACCCCTGACACATAGGTTTCACTGGAAACTACAGCCCAATCCTAAACAGAAATAAATCACACTAAGCTCAGTAGGACTAACTCCCAAGTAACTGTACACAGAATTTCAGGCTTAGTTGTGACAAATGTTACCCGGATTTGAGCCACCAGGTTTCCATATGTTTGTCTGCCCCTCGTTTTTCCTGGGCTTATGTTTTGGGGTGTCAGAGGGAATCTGATTTATCATATCCCAGCTACTATCATCAACGTAGTTTCTGGCAAGCAGAGAAGAATCTGAAGTATTATGCAAACAACTGTCCTGATTACTGATAGAAGTGGAAGGGCCTTGATAATGCCTTGGAAATGCTTGTTTAGCACAGGGACTGACTGAGCAGGCAGCAGGGTCCGCAAGGTTTGCGGGCCGGATTAACGAGCCTGGTGGGCCGTATCTGGCCTGCGGTCCTTAGTTTGACAACCTCTGGTTTAGGCATTGGAATTGACCCGACTATATCTGACTCCTGCCCGCCATGCAGGAAGTCCAGTAAGGGTCAACCACTGGTAGGGGGAGCCCTAACAGTGCAAACCAACTCAAGCTCCCCCAGGGTTCCTGACGGGGTCGTGGTATGGCCCTAGCCCCGCCCCAGGCTTCGGACAAGATCATAGCTGTCAACTTTCAGATTTGAAAATAAGGGATCAGCAGCCTCACCTGTCCCGGGGACAGTCTACGGGATATCTAACAATCCGGGATAGCAGCGGGAAACAGAGCTGGAATAAGGGAATTTCCCGCAAAAAAAAAGGGAAGGTTGACAGCTATGGACAAGATCCACACTCCCAGATTCCTTTAACGGAATACCCTTAAGCTTGGAGGGGCAGGTGATGGCCACACCTCCCCTCCCCATCACACGATCAACCAGTGCCTAACCAGCAAACCTTACAAAGTTGTGATGATTGCTATGAGGTAGGCGAAAACCAAATGGCCCTTGCTAATTTGCCGAGTGGAATAATTCCTATCAGGCCCCTCAATGGCGACCAACCAAGGCCCATAGCAAGGCCAATATCAAAACCTGCAAATTAGGGAGGGCGGGTGGGAGATTGAGGAAGTGAGCTGAGAGGAAGCTCTCCTGCTCAAGCCTCAGTTTAAATGGGGCCAGGCCACGCCTCCCCAGCCAGCGGATTGGCTGGCCGGATGATGTGGCCAGGAACCTCCGGGTGACGTGGGACTGTGTCCCCTGCCCACGGAGGGGAGTGGGTGGCCACTTGGTCCACCGTAACTCCTCCCTGCTGTGAAGCGGAGTGGATTTGCTACAGGAGCATGGAGAGTGAAAACAGGAAGAAGACCTCATTGCTGTTAGATAAATTTGAGAGACCACACCATATATTTAAAGCACACAACTTCCCCCAAGGAATCCTGGGAACTCTAGTTTGTTAAGGGTGCAGGTCATTGTAGTTCACAGGGTTCATTGAGGAAGCCACGAGCGTCAAATGTACTTTAAATGTGTGATGTACATGAAGTCCGCCTCAGAGTTTCTGAGATTTGGCAATTATGAAAAATATTTGCAGACTGGCCCAAGAGCGTGGTTTTCAACAAAACTAGAATAGTAAAGCAGAAATGCAAAGAATAAACATTTAGATGTACATGAATGTGAAATGATAAATACATAGAGACATGACTGCAGAACAGGGCTGAATCTGACTTCAGTGAATATAACACTTGCTGTCTATGCAATTGTTAGCATCTTGTAGGCAAAGAAATTCTGACACGCTGTCAGGTTTTAGCTGAACAAAAATAAGAATCATGCAAGCACCAGCATTTAAAACGTGCCATATGAACAAAAGTAGATAAAACACAAATAAAAGGCTTTTTACACATTTAAAAGCAATATTCACTATTTAAAATACACAGAACACAATATAATATCCAGAACAGTCATAAAACACTATGCACATTAATGCAGTGCACCTATAATAAATGCACACTTTGATTAAGGTAAGGTGTTAATGACTAATTTAAAACTTGAAATCTTTTTGTCTAATGTTTATTGAGGCTGCAATTCTGTATGTGTTTACTTGGGAGTGAGACCCATTAAAAACAATGGGACTTGCTTCTGAATATCCATGTATAGATTATGCTGCCACTCTCCCATGTGAACACAGCAAAAAAGGCATGATGTATGGGGGGAAACGGTACCTGGTTGTCTAATTTTGTCCTGTGTGTGGAAAAAAACTAAATATTTAGCACTGTGAAAGCTATCCATCTGCTGTCCATTTAAAAACCACTTACTGTAAACTGTATTTGGCAGCCACCCATGATGTAGTCTAAGAACGAATGCATCTTGTGAATCTGGAAGAGAAGAGAGCCAGAAATTCATATTTAAATGGCACGTTCTTAAATACTTCTTCATGTATTAAATGTGAAGAAGGCATTTATTTAGAGTGGGGGTGGGGGTGGGGGTGGGGCTTATTTTAGGCCAGATCCTTATTAATCCTCAACCCTATGGGCCAACTCTGACAACCTGACATTATTACTGGCCCTGGGACCTTAGGGTAAAGGGTTGGAAATAAATATATAAGCAACGGCCCCATGCTACATGTGGTAAGCAGCTATATGTGTTTTGATTGCACACAGGGAACAGAATGGGTTTCTGAAGATCAGCAGCAATCACATTCCTGAACAGCAACTGTCATTCCAGTGAAAACACTGATCTGCCTTGACTCTGCAACATCTGTTATGCTACCTCTGGGAGTCCCTTGCTATAATTAATTTCTGAGACATGTTTCAGTGTACTTTTTTACCTTATTTTAACATAGCAATGCCTACAAAATGCCTACAGTGAATTCAATTCCCTTTCATCAACTGGGCTTTTAACTTAGCTAAACACACACACACACATACACACACCGCCCTTCCAATTCTAAATATTGTGAATCTGTTCAAATGACAGCACCTTGCAGAGATTGAGAATGACAATGCCAGAGTTCTTGTAATTCTTCTTCTTTACTTTGTACTTGGGGTTTATGCACTCCCACTGTACCTGTGAAGACACAAACCGGGAGCATGAAAGCCGTTTCATGTAAGAATCTGAATAATTTATTCAAGTTGCATAATGTGTGCTCTGCCGATGAAAACAGAAATCACATGAAACAGACCAAAGCTAAAGACATTTCTAAACATCAGCCAATCAGGGGGGAATTATCCTTTATCTGAGACCTTCTGCAAAGTAAAACACCTGCATGTCAATTTATTTTTTTTACAAGTGCCATTGCAAACACTGATTTGGCATGCACCTCTGCAAGCTATTCAAACATTAGGCTAACTCTGATGCCTTGCTGGAGCAGAATGAAGGTCCATCATGTATAGGGATTCCCCAAGCCCTGCTGTAGACCAAATGGAAAGGCAGAGCCTGTGTAAATGCTTCAATAAGACAACCCATTGCCACCAGCTGTACTTTGAAGTGTGAGCCAGGTTTGTATAAATTTCTAAATATATAAAATGCATACACAAAAATACAGCTATGGCTATTTAAGCTGCCATGCACTGCCTCAGTGAAAGTGCTTTAGTCCCCTAACCAGTCAAGCCAGAATGCTTATTTTATCAATGTAGTCCTATTTAAGTCAATGCAAATCTGTTTTTCAGTCTAGCACGTATATATGGACAGAACATACATCTCCTTGATGTTATTATGCTTCAGTGTTTATAATCCATTAGTGGGTCTCATTTGCTTCCATAAACTATTAAACTGTGTTATGCTGTTTAAAAAACTCAGCCACTTACCCCAGGGTAAAGCCATTAGTGCTGGAGTCACAAATTGCTTAAAGGGACAATTTGCACTTAGCTGGCTTTACTCCCATTGAAGTTAAGGAATTAAACACATTTTCTGCAAACACAGGCATTCTAAGGGATTGGAATACACCGGCTATGGGTATGTTGAAACAAAATAAAAGAAAAATTCCTTCCAGTAGCACGTTAGAGACCAACTAAGTTTGTTATTGGTATGAGCTTTCGTGTGCATGCACACTTCTTCAGATATGGGTATGTTGTTGGACTACAACTCCTATCATCTCTGACCATTGGATGCTGATGGGAGTTGGGTGTCCAACAACATCCAGTGAGGCACAGGTGCTCCAGACCTGCGCATAAACCAAAGGGAATGGCTGGGCCAGTGTAAATGCGTCCATAAGACAACTCCTTGGTCCTTGGCCATCAATTTTACTCTGCTCTGCCAACCAATCCTGTGGCCTCACTGCCCACATGGGAGATTCCACTCTGCACACTAAGCTGCAGATGGGACATGTTGCCCCTCTCTTTTCAAGTGTCCACAACATGTGGTCCGAATATGATGCTGTTCTAAAATGAGTCACCACCTCATCTGCAGGACACAATAACTAGTATGTAATATATAAGCAGTGCTGTTGCAAATAAATATCACACATCTTTTCCTTTTCTTCTGCTGGTGCTCTTTGGATTTTCATCTTTTGGTCATCTGAGCCACTCAGGCTGCTGTGTATAAAGTAAAGGGGATGAGTCCGCCTATCGGGACGAGGTGGAGCGGCTTTGTGCTTGGTGTGGAGAGAACAATCTGGCTCTTAATACGACTAAGACCAAGGAACTGGTGGTGGATTACAGGAAAAAAAAGGCGGACATTCAGCCCTTGTATATCAACGGGGAACGGGTGGAGAGGGTGGCGGAATTCAGGTTTTTGGGAGTGACTATCGATCAGGGCATGACTTGGAGCGCAAATACCACTGCTCTGGTGAAGAAGGCCCAGCAGAGAATTTATTTCCTCAGACTTTTAAAGAAGAACAATCTGAGTGAGAGACTGCTGGTGTCCTTCTACCGAGGCTCCATAGAGAGCATTTTCACATACTGTATTTGTGCCTGGTTCTCCAGCTGTACAGCTAGGAAGAGGAAGGTGCTCCAGAAGGTCATAACCACAGCCCAAAGGATTATTGGTCATCCCCTCCCATCTTTGGAAGAACTGTACGGTTCCCGTTGTCTTAGGAAAGCAAACAATATCCTGCAGGATGCATCTCACCCGGGACACAGTCTGTTTGTACTACTGCCTTCTGGCAGGAGATACAGAAACATCAAGTCAAGGACAAATAGACTGAAAAATAGTTTCTATCCAAGAGCTGTGGCCTTCTTAAATGCAGTAACTCGATAGTGTGACCTGGGAGTTTGATGGGTGTGGGTGTGGGTGTGGCTGGAATGTGGTTTGTTTGGTTGTTGTTGTTGTGTTGCTTTTGTTGTTTTTAAGGGATGGCATCCAATTTCGTTGCACTTGTGCAATGTTGCACTTGTGTAATGACAATAAAGAATCTATCTATCTATCTATCTAAAGGTAAAGGGACCCCTGATCATTAGGTCCAGTCATGGCTGACTCTGGGGTTGCGGCGCTCATCTCACTTTATTGGTCGAGGGAGCTGGCGTACAGCTTCCGGGTCATCTGGCCAGCATGACTAACCATGGCAAACCAGAGCAGTGCATGGAAACGCCGTTTACCTTCCCGCCGGAGTGGTACCTATTTATCTACTTGCACTTTGACGTACTTTCGAACTGCTAGGTGGTAGGAGCAGGGACCGAGCAACTGGAGCTCACCCCATCGCGGGGATTCGAACAGCGGCCTTCTGATCGGCAAGTCCTAGGTTCTGTGGTTTAACCCACAGCGCCACCCGTGTCCCCCACTCAGGCTGCTGTTTTGAGTGTATAGCACCCAGCTAAAGGTTAAAACATGCTCTTTTTAAAACACTGCTGTCTTTGATCCTGCAGATGGATCTGATAACTAAACAAATTTAACAAGAGGGACATTTCCATACTCTGCCTGGCCCAGATAGCTGAACGTGGCCCAGCTTCCCTAGGAATTCAAATTATTCATCTTGTGAATTAATTCTCTTTTCTAGTCGAGGTAACAGACAGGACCACATGTTTCTGGGAATTTTTCCAACATCTTCATTTATTTATTTTGCTTTCTGATCTCTGGAGTACTTGCTCAAGTTCAGCCCCTCCTTTCAGATCTGATATACTGTATCTTAATTGATGGTTTACCAAAATGCTGGTGGGAAGCAAATTTGACAGGGATGTACTAGTCTAATAGTTCATATCTGCCCAGATGTCAGACCTTAGGGTGAAGGGTGAGGACAACAACAACAGCAACAGCAGCAACAACAACAACAAGCAGTCCTGTGTGCAATGTGGACACCCATTTGCACAACACTTGCTTATGTCAATTTATTCAAACAGATGCAAATTTAGAAGTAATTACTAACATCAGATTTAATTTTTACAGTTTAAATAGAAATACAGCACATCTCACCATAGTAGGAGAGATTATGATCAGGTCTGCTTGGTTGCTGGCCAGCTGCTAACTGATGATGGGAAACGTCTTTTTTAAACATTTTATTTATAATTTTCAGTTTTATACATTTCAATAATTGTACAATCATTTTAACATTTTGAAACTTGTCTTCCTTCCCCCTCTTCCTGCGGTTCCTCAAATTAATTTTTAATATTTTTTGCATGTCCAAATTAACTTAATTGGCTCATTTATTAATCTACTTTAAATATATATACTCATATAAAACCGCAGGTTATTACAATAATCCTGCCAATGTTCTTATCTGTTTACAGTTTGTAAATATTCCATAAACCATTCCCATTCTTTTATAAAAATGTTTGTTGTTTTGATTTCTTATTATTCCGGTAAGTTTTGCCATTTCTGCATATTCCATAAGTTTTTGTATCCTTTCTTCATTTGCTGGGACTTCTTTCCATTTCTGGGCAGGTAACACTCTTGCAGTTGTAGTCGCACACATTAATAAATTTCTGTACAGTTTGGGTAGTTCTGGGAAACTTCTAAGCCCCTCCTGCTCTCCCTTCTTATGGTTTCATCTCTTTAAACTGGACTAGGACTGGAGTGGACAAACCTTCAAACAGAGAACTGTAAATTAAGAAATACGGGAACCCCAGTGCTTTAGTCAGATTCAGCTGGTCACCTTTTGAACATGGCATGGGAGATGACGGAGGTATCTATCACCTTGTCCTTTGCCTCAGGCAGCAAAATGCATTGAGCCAGTGCTGTGTATGAAATTAAGACTCCCAGGATTTGTCAAGCCTTCTTTCCAGGCACCACTGCACTCATTTTACAAACACAAATGGGAAGCCTAGAGATTCCTTACATTCAGCGTCTTCTTCAGTAATAAAGCAGACAAATTTTGGAGTTGGAAGCCCTACCAGATCAATTTTATGATGTCAGCTAATGAGTCATTTTGTTATTAAACATGAGATTGTTCACATTTTATTTTTATTTTTTTGGAAATTAGAATTTTATGTACGAAAGTGACATAGCATTTGGATGCCCTGTGGAAATAATTTAGAAGACATGTTTAAATGTTTAGGATATTTCTGGGGTTTTTACAGTTTTTTAACTGCAATGAATTGAAAGTCCAAGAGTCCTTATTTTATATGTACCACATAACAACAACAACAACAACCTCTAAGAAATGCAAGGCTATTGTATTGTTATATTGCCTGCCTCAGAAATCTAGAAGTGTTGGCTTCAGATACATGAATTTTTCAGATACATGAAAACTACCGTATTTTTTGTCCCATAGGACGCACCTAGTTTTTTGGGGGGGAAATAAAGGGAAAAAAAATTCCCCTTTATTTCCCCCCCAAAACCAGGTCGGGGAACAGCGGTATGGCGGCGCTGCGCCTCCCCGCTGTCCCCCGAGCTTGTGGGGTGGCTGATGTCTGCCCGGCGTGAGGGGCGCTCTGCTTCAGGGCGTTCCGTGCGCAGGGTGGCAGGCTGCTATCCGCAGCATGGGGAGCCCTACGGGAACTCCCGCGGGCTCCCCAGGCTTGCTGATAGCTTCCTGAAGCCTGGAGAGCGAGAGGGGTCGGTGCGACCAACCCCTCTCGCTCTCCAAGCTTCAGCGAAAGCCTGTATTCGCCCCATAGGACGCACACAGATTTCCCCTTCATTTTTGGAGGGGAAAAGGTGCGTCCTACAGGGCAAAAAATATGGTTTTTCCTCCATAATTAAAATAGGTGTCGTGTAGGAAGTATTATCCTGTTTAGGCTGAAATCCAGCACATACTTACCTGGTAGCTAGTCCCATTCAACTCAATGGGACTGACCACTGAGTAGCCATGCACAGGATTTCACTGTTAATATAGAAATTACATCTTGTTGTGACACCTCAAATCAGGCTTCCTCAGCCCTCCAGATATTTTGAGACTACAATTCCCATCATCCCTGACTGCTGGTCCGGCTAGCTAGGGATCATGCGAGTTGTAGGCCAAAAACATCTGGAGGGCCGAGGTTGAGGAAGCCTGCCTCAAATGTTCCTTCACAACTTGTTTTTGAACTTCCAGAGATTAGACACTGTTCGTACGACTAGACTTTAACATACTAATAATTATAAACTATCATAGTTAAATAACATCCTCACCTTCTGGAAATTTCCATGGAGATTGCAAATGTTAGAGGTTTTCTCAAAAACCATCTACTTGTTGTTTTTTTTCCCTGTCACAGAAACAGATTTTCACTTATATAATATTCCCATTGCTAACTGTCCAGGTGCACCTTCTTTTTAAGGCCATTTTTAAACCCCTCTGGCTTCCTTGAGCTGAGCAGAGGGATTTCCTTGGCACCTTCGGCTGCCTTTATCAAAATTTATAATCCAATTACGTGCATGATGTACTGACATGTGTGCCATAGGGTTTTGTGTGGGTGGGTGGAACTGAAGGTAGTCGCCAAACATAAAGGTGGAGAAGTTCAGATTTCTTAATAAAAAATAACCGAAACAACAAATGATTCCAACATTACACACTCCTCAGAAATGATTGTCGTTTCTCATTTTCAACAACAAAATAATGCAATGAGAGCCTGCTTAATCAGGCCCATGACCCATCTAGTCTAGCACCCTGCCCACAGTGTGCTAGACAAGACTGGTGACTGGGAATGGCCTCCAGGACCACATAACACCAGTCCTGGGAGATCTGCATTGGCTCCCAGTACGTTTCTGAGCACAATTCAAAGTGTTGGTGCTGACCTTTAAAGCCCTAAATGGCCTCGGTCCAGTATACCTGAAGGAGCGTCTCCACCCCTATCATTCAGCCCGGACACTGAGATCCAGCGCCGAGGGCCTTCTGGCGGTTCCCTTGCTGCGAGAAGTTAGGTTACAGGGAACCAGACAGAGGGCCTTCTCGGTAGTGGCACCCGTCAGATGTCAAGGAAATAAGCAGCTATCTTCTCTTTAAAAGACATCCGAAGGCAGCCCTGTTTAGGGAAGTTTTTAATATTTAATGCTGTATTATTTTTAACACTCGATTGGGAGCCGCCCAGAGTGGCTGGGGGTACTCAGCCAGATGGGTGGAGTATAAATAAATTATTATTATTATTATTATGTCTAATTCTATTTTAAAGCCACCCAAGTTGGTGGCCATTACTGCCCTCTGTGGGATCCAGTTCCAGAGTTGCGCTGTGTGAAGCGCTTTATCTGTCCTGAATGTTCCAACGCTCAGCTTCATCTAGCATCATGTCAGGGAACTGCCATCGGAAAGGCAGGCGGTGGAAGGGCTCTCAGATGCTAAGAGAGACGCAGCAGCAGAGGAAGGCACCAGCAGGGGGAGGGAAAGAGCTCAGAGAGAAAGTGAGTCGGAGGGAGGGCTCCGAGAGACTGCCAGCGAAAACAGTGGAGAAGTCTCAGGACCCCCCATAGGTACACCCACTCCTCGCCGGAAACTGTCTCGCCGAGAATCCCGAAGACGTGTTTCCGTTAAGGAACTTTTATGTTGGAGCAGATTCCGCAAACGCCCACTGTCGGATTCTGCTAGCGATTGAGGGAGTCATGTTTAAGGGGGCTCCGCTTAAGGCAGAGTTTGAGGAACATGCCCAAGCTCTGAGGGACTAAGCTTTAACGCACAAGTAGCTCATCATCCCATCATTAGTTCAAATTTGTGTAGATAGAGCTGATTCCGAGAAGTGGTTTTGTCACAGAGTTGCTTATGCCGTCTTTATTGAAGCTTTTACTTCAGAACTCAGTTTGTTTCATCTAACACAGCAGAAGCTTATGAAAGCAGAGGAAGGTTTCTACACCCTACTTAATAAAAAGTGTTACTTACTTCCTGTCCTATTTTTCTAGAGAAACAGGTGCCGGAACTCAGCATGAAAGCCTCCTCTGTTCTCTTATGACGACTACGGTGCCCACCTGAGAGGGGCCGGAACTGAGTTCCAGCAAGTTCCAGCTGAAAGAAAAGCCCTGCTTTCTTCTTATTGTATTGTTCTTCTGTTGCAGGCACCCCCAAACTCAGCCATCCAGCTGTTTTGGGACTACAACTCCCATCATCCCTGACCACTGGTCCTGTTCGCTAGGGATGGTGGGAGTTGTATTCCCAAAATGGCTGGAGGGCCGGGTTTGGGGATGCCTGTTCTATTGCATAGAGCAGGTATTATGAATGAAAGCTTCAAAGAAGCAACCAGGTGTTGGGAGATGCAAGTCTTGGAAAACTGGCTAAGCTGTTGAGCTCAGAAGATTCTTTTGGCTGACTATGATCTTCGGGGGCAGGGGGGGCAACAGAGAAACCTATGAGGGTGCATAAAACGTACCGATGTGAGTAAACTAAAGAGCAGCAAGGAAACACATCTGCTCAGAAGCTCCCTTCAGTGTGGTTAATTTAGGCCAGTGGTTCTCAACCTGTGGGTCCTCAGATGTTGTTGGACTACAACTCCCATCATCCCTGAGCTCTGGCCTTCCTAGCTAGGGATGGTGGGAGTTGTGGTTCAACAACATCTGGGGACCCAAGGTTGAGAAAGGCTGATTTAGGCAGTAGAGAATGAGTAGAAATATTATCTCAATTAGCTCACCTGGCCTTTATCAGTAGTCTTCAGGCACTTTGGTACTGGAACTAACCTTCAAGCCAAGCATGCATTTTGGGACCCATTCCTGAATATGTTATGATATGCTATCTGCCTGGTGTGTTGTGCTGCTAATGCAGCCCACCTTAGGTCATGGCAAGACTCAATGGTGAGTCTCAACTCAACGTAGTGGCCTAAAGAGTCAGAATGAGGATTAGACCCCTCCAAAATGTTTTCATTCTAGGGGAGTAGGGGGAAAACCAGAATGAGTGGTGTTAAGTTGTGGGCGAACATATCAGACGACACAGCGATTCTTCCAAAGCAGCTCTTTATTTGTAAGGTGGAACAGAACTGAACTGAGGAGCTCAGTCAGCCTGCTTATATAGAGCTCCACTAGAATGCAACAGTAAGCATTTTCTGTAACTAGCCAATCACTGAACGTCACTTTCGATCCTTCATTTACATACAAACTATCCAATCACTAAACGTCACTTTCGATCCTTCATTTGCATAACTATCTACAGTATCCCCCTGCTGGCCCAGGGTGAGAACTTCAGTACATAACAAGTGTGATGGAGGGGAGAAGCACTCCATTCACCCATGAAGCATCAGTGTCACTACTACAGAGAAACAAAAGAATGTGCAATGGCACACTGGATCGGAAGTCTTAATATCCTTCCCACAAGCAAACTGCCAGCTTTCTAGATCTAAAGGTTGCTAATAAGTTGACCTGATAAAGTGGGAGGTCATCTACCCAGGGAGGAATAAGAAGTTTTCTCAGAAATTCCAATTAAAGTCTAGCTCAGCTCTGGTTCCCACTGAAACCACCGGTGACATTTTAACACAGCACAGATGCAGGAGGCAAAAAAGCAATCTGTAAGGCGGAGGTGGTGAGAACAACTGTATTATTTTCTATAGAAGAATCCGTCTGAAATAAACAACATATGACTACTTGTTAAGATGTCCTTTAGGTCCGAAATGTGATGACAGGTGGGCATGGTTAAAGCCTGAGGAGGAAGAATGAGAATTGGGAAGAATGAGACACGGTCGCCAGCCGCAGCTAGCCCCCCAACCCAACTGAACAATCAGTCCGGGGGGGGGGGGGGAATTCCTGTCAGCTTCCTCCTCTTTAGCCTCAGTGTTGTTCCTTGAAACTCAGCAGGGAGGCTGGGAGCAAACCTAGAATAAACCAGTTCTGTCTGTCATTGGCTATGACTCCACTTCCTGTTGGCCTCTCTTGCCTTCTGCCATACCAGTCTCAATGGCCACCAGCCGCCACTGGATAAAGCGCTTATCCACACAACTGTTCTGCATGAGCCCTGTCACATATTTGCCATATAGCTTGCTTTTTCATGTAAAGGTTTGGTGTTAAATTGGCTCCTTGCATCTAGTCCCGGGGCAGTTTGAGTATCAGATTTGCTCTGGACCCCATATATTTTCTCAGCCACCCTGGTTGCAGACAGGCCTTGCTGCCTTAGTGTTATTTCCAGCCCTACTACAAACAAAATGGTTTACATGGTTTTGTAAGAAGACTAGTCCTCCTGTAAACAATTAGCTCATTTCGTAGTCTAATAAAATAGAAGTCTAGAGTTTTTAGTGTGCATTCTAATTGCTTTTTGTCCACATTGTTGTCGTTTAGTCGTGCCCGACTCTTTGTGACCCCATGGACCAGAGCACGCCAGGCATTCCTGTCTTCCGCTGCCTCCCGCAGTTTGGTCAAACTTATGTTGGTAGCTTCGAGAACACTGGCCAACCATTTTGGCCTTCTCTTGTCCCCTTCTCCTTGTGCCCTCAATCTTTCCCAACATCAGGGTCTTTTCCAGGGAGTCTTCTCTTCTCATGAGGTGGCCAAAGTCTTGGAGCCTCAGCTTCACGATCTGTCCTTCCAGTGAGCACTCAGGGCTGATTTCCTTCAGAATGGATAGGTTTGATCTTCTTGCAGTACAGCCTTCTTTATGGTCCAGCTCTCACTTCCATACATCACTACTGAGAAACCATGGCTTTAACTATACGGACCTTTGTTGACAAGGTGATGTCTCTGCTTTTTAAGATGCTGTCTAGGTTTGTCATTGCTTTTCTCCCAAGAAGCAGGTGTCTTTTAATTTCGTGACTGCTGTCACCATCTGCAGTGATCATGGAGCCCAAGAAAGTAAAATCTCTCACTGCCTCCATTTCTTCCCCTTTTGTCCACATTACTTTTATGAAATTGTCTTAAGCACCTAAGGTGCTTCCAGACTGTCACTATTTTCTGGTGGGAATCAATAATATACTAGCAAATTCAGGCAGTACAATTAAAGCTTATTTCAGACCTTATGCGATAAGAAAAAGTGATGAGGAAATGCTCAGAAAAGTGTGAGCAGCACTTGTTTGACACAGTGTCATATAACATTCCAACAAGCAAATCAGATTGAATCTAATATAATCTAACTTCCCTGCAAACTTTGTGCAAACAAATCAGACAACCAACCATCTGGAATTCACCCTAGTGAAAAGATGGCTTGAATGCTCATATCACTGCAATAAAAGGCACTGCATGTTTGGCAAGGCAGCCCACACATTAAACTCTGCTGGCTATGGATTGAAAAGGTTAATCTTTTAATTCTGCTGTTGCTTTTAAACAGCACACATTCACCTGAGCTTACCTGTCTCCCTTCCAGGGCTCCTCGCATCTCCTTGAATGTTGAACTGAATTCTCCAATGAAGTCATGCTTGCCATTGGAATCCCAGTCCCAAACTATGCACTGAAAGAAAAAGAGAGAGAGGGGGGGAGAGAGAGAGAGAGAAATAATTCTTCCCCTTCCTTTAAAAAGATTTTTGGAGCTGATTTTAACCAAAACAATCCATATGCAGTGGTACCTCAGGTTACATACGCTTAAGGTTACAGACGCTTCAGGTTACAGAATCCGCTAACCCAGAAATTGTGCTTCAGGTTAAGAACTTTGCTTCAGGACGAGAACAGAAATCGTGCTCTGGCGGCGCGGCAGCAACGGGAGGCCCCATTAGCTAAAGTGGTGCTTCAGGTTAAGAACAGTTTCAGGTTAAGTACGGACCTCCGGAACGAATTAAGTACTTAACCTGAGGTACCATTGTACCCAGTTTGTGTGACATGGTAAGCCAAACTATAGCTTCGTAATACCTATGTGAATGTGTGGGCTCCCGGAGATATTACAATGGCTTTGCTCCTGCCTGGTCCTTTTTACTCATGGTTAAGCTCTCTCCTCACTAAACACAAGGCGGAGCCAAAGTTTGCACACAACAAGGAAAAAGACCATGGAAGAGCAAAGTTCCAGCAAGCTCCTCTCTTGGAGCCTACACGTTCAAATCGTCTTGTTAAGCCATAGTTGGCTTCCTGTGTCATAGGGCTGTTGGATAATTTTGTCAGGAATGGAACTGGGAATGGAAATTGCCACAATACACATGTTAATCCGAGGTCAGGAACAGAAATTGTGCATGTGAATAACAGCAGTATTTGCTATTGTATCCCCCCCCCCCCCAGTTCACAGACATTGCTGTAAATAATTATGCTACGTTCTGATTGCCCTTTAGGCTAGCCCCACATTTAAAAACAGGGTCACTAAAAAGATAATGTCTGTCTTAGGCTGCATCCCGTTTCCTTCATTTTTGAAGTGATTATGCAATACTTGAAAACTGAACTGTTTTTTAAACCAGATTTGGAAAGATAAAGTTTGGTTTGGTTTGGAAATGGGGGGTTGGATTGCCCCTCCCATGCAGGAATATTTGGACTTTCTGAGTCCGGTAATGGGACGTCAGATGTTTGGAGCTGTGGGGCTCTCAATTTTGGAGGGAATCTGAAACAGGTGTTTAAACATCACATGGAGTTTAGTCCGGACTATGGAAATGGGGCTGACCTGCTGAAAAGGGTCAAAAACATTACTAAGCTGGAGTTCCCACGAGTGAAAGGAAAACATGAAGAAGAATCGCGGAGGGGACATGGAAGAGACTTGAGGGCCTCGGACATAAGGGCACCAGGTTAATGCGCTAGATTAATGGGACAAAAAGGATTGACAAAATCCGGGACCAGGAGGAAGGAACGCTGGATGAAGATTGGACTGTTTTACATTCTTTTTTTTCTTTTGTCATTAGGACTGTTTTATAATATTTGATGAATGTTAGAAAAATGTTGAAATGGAACTACTTGCTTCTATTAAAAATGTTTTAAAGAATTAGGTTGACGATATGGTTATGAGAAGTTGATAAAAATAAGATTTAAGTTTTAAGTTCTAAGGCTTGCTATAAGACAAGATGAAAATAGATTAAGATAATGTAAGAAAATGTAAGGACAAAATATTGTGAACTATGGAAAGGATTTGCTGTGATAATTATTAACCAGGATACAAGAAAGGGGAGGAGGAGGAGGTCAAAAAAAGAAGGTAAGGTAAAGGTAAAGGTACCCCTGCCCGTTCGGGCCAGTCTTGACAGACTCTGGGGTTGTGCGCCCATCTCACTCAAGAGGCCAGGGGCCAGCGCTGTCCGGAGACACTTCCGGGTCACATGGCCAGCGTGACATCGCTGCTCTGGCGAGCCAGAGCCGCACACGGAAACGCCGTTTACCTTCCCGCTGGTAAGCGGTCCCTATTTATCTACTTGCACCCGGAGGTGCTTTCGAACTGCTAGGTTGGCAGGCGCTGGGACCGAGCAGCGGGAGCGCACCCCGCCGCAGGGATTCGAACCGCCGACCTTTCGATCGGCAAGTCCTAGGCACTGAGGCTTTAACCCACAGCGCCACCTGCGTCCCTAAAAAAGAAGGTAATGAAAGCTAAAAATTTGAGAATGATGGATGTTATTTTTTCTTCCTATTTTTCTTTTTTTTCTTCGCTATGTATTTTTGTATGTTTTTTTTCTTTATTGTATTTCTTTTTATATGCTTTTTTCTTTTTTCTGTATTTTGTAAACTTATGTTTTTGTAAAATTTCAATAAATATTTTACAAAAAAAAGAAAACTGAACTGTTTTTAAAAAGTATTTAGCCCCCCCCCCCCATACATCTGAGGTCCTAAGCTGTGCCTAAAACTGTATTGTGTGTATAAATCTGGCACTGTCTCTGTGTTATGTTGTTTCTGCCTGACATTTTGGGGGTTTTTTTACTAACAAATGCTGCCACTTCCCCACTCCTCCCCCCCCGCCCCTTGGGAGAGTAGCAGGTTGGGGGGGGGGGAGATCCAAGCAGATGGGTTGATTTGGATAGAAAAATTGGCAAGGCTTTCATCCAGTTAAATGCAAAGATAAATATATTTACAACAAACTGTGATATATTAATTAATTCCTATGCACAGTACCTTTTGGCTGCTGAAGACCAACATTTTAATATTTGGTGGGATACAGAGTACAACTGTGATCTAAGAAACACTCCTTTGTGGGTGGGCAGGGGAGCTGCTGAGCAAGATATTCTGGTACCTTTTAAGACTCAGAGGGAGTGGAAAAAAGAACTGAAGTAGTCTGTCATTTTTCACCACATAAGTCTACAGCTTCTGCTTTCACCTTTATATCCCAAAGGGACGGAATATGCTTGAATCAGTTTCAGGAACTACATCTCTCTCTTGAAAACCGACAAGCTTGCTGACAAGTCTGACAGAGATAGGAGTGATGTGCCCAGGTTTGTATGTTTAGAGGTATACAGTTAAAAAGAGAGATTGCTGTGAAATCTGCCCCCCCTCCCTAATTTGATAAGGTTTCATTTTCACATTGCCAGTGCTAACAGGAAGAAGAACACACCTAGACAAGAAAATTGCGGGCAAGGAGAAACTATTTAACCCCCTTTCTGCTTGCTGTTCTCCAAATGGATAGAAAGTCTCTATATCTAGAGCTACGGGGCGGGGGTGGGGGGTGGGGGTGGAAACCCCAGCTGGTTTGGATTAAAAACAGCTGAAGGGGAAAATAATGGTATTGAGTCTTAAGGTGCCTCACTCGCCCCATACATTTAAAGATCTATTATATCACTGATTATATCATTTAGGTGGGGTTTTTACCTTTACATACAAGGCAGAGAAGGGTTTCTTCTTCTTTCTTTTATCAAAACAAAAAAATAAATAAAAATAAAAGGCTTTTCCATCATTTCAACTGGCGGCTCAGCTGCATTTCTGGGGCAGAAGGCTGATTGGAATGACACTACACCGTGATGTAACATCATTCCCAAAGGCACTCTCGAGGAATCTCCCTACGACTGCTGCTACATAATGATGTACTGTGGCTCCCAGGAGTTTTCTGTATCTGGAATGTGGCCCAGCTGCTGAGACCAGACATACTGCTGCCTGAATTGGCAAGGTTGCGCCCCCTTTTTTGGTAAAGCAAAGAAAAAAAACAAATCCTCTCATTTAAAAAGATCACCCCCCAGAAAAATCTTTAAATGTTCCCAGCCCCCCGAGTTCTCAAAATACTCTGTCCACTTCCATGGGTGGTCAAATGGTTTGTCTCTCACAGACAGTACTGACAACAGTTATATAATTATATATTGCATTTTGCTTTGGTGAAATGCGGCGTATTTTCCATTGTGGTACTGGCCAGATGTTGTTGGACTTCAGCTCCCATCATCCCTGACCTTTGGCCATGCTGGGCAGGGGTGATAAGAGTTGGAGTCCAACAGCAGCTGGAAGCTACCATGTTAGGTACTCCACAGCTATTTCCAGACTTGTTTGATTTTGCATCTTTGAAAGGATGCAGAATTAAGAGGAAGAGAGGGGAGCTTAAAGGTAAAGGTAAAGGGACCCCTGAACAATAGGTCCAGTCGTAGCCAACTCTGGGGTTGCGGCGCTCATCTCACTTTATTGGCCGAGAGAGCCAGAGTACAGCTTAGCCAGCATGACTAAGCCGCTTCTGGCAAACCAGAGCAGCGCACGGAAGCGCCGTTTACCTTCCCACCGGAACGGTACCTATTTATCTACTTGGATATACATACATACATACATACATACATACATGTATTACACACACATATCAAGATGATATGCTGCTGGCTTGGGAGCCATTCTCCCATGGTAGTCCTTCTCTTGTTAGCACCATCAGGATAATTGCGAGCAGCCCCAGGACATGAGTGACGAGCCTCATACTCTCTCCAACAGCAATACCAACCCTTAAAACACCAGTAGTCCCCATGCCACCAGAATAATGTAAGAGGAGCTTGCTCCATGGTGTGAAAGAGTAGCTAACGGTGCAATTTTGTGCACATTTGCTTGGGCACAGGTTCCACTGAAGTACATGGGCTTTACATAGAAGGGGAAGAAATGGAGGCAGTGAGAGATTTTACTTTCTTGGGCTCCATGATCACTGCAGGTGGTGACAGAAGTCACGAAATTAAAAGACGCCTGCTTCTTGGGAGAAAAGCAATGACAAACCTAGACAGCATCTTAAAAAGCAGATTCATCACCTTGCCAACAAAGGTCCGTATAGTTAAAGCTATGGTTTACCCAGTAGTGACGAATGGAAGTGAGAGCTGGACCATAAAGAAGGCTGAACGCTGAAGAATTGATGCTTTTGAATTATGGTGCTGGAGGAGACTCTTGAGAGTCCCATGGACTGCAAGAAGATCAAACCTATCCATTCTGAAGGAAACCAGCCCTGAGTGCTCACTGGAAGGACAGATCGTGAAGCTGAGGCCCCAATACTTTGGCCACCTCATGAGAAGAGAAGACTCCCTGGAAAAGACCCTGATGTTGGGAAAGATGGAGGGCACAAGGAGACGGGGACGACAGAGGACGAGATGGTTGGACAGTGTTCTCAAAGCTACCAGCATGAGTTTGACCAAACAGCGGGAGGCAGTGGAAGAGAGGAGTGCCTGGCGTGCTCTGGTCCATGGGGTCACGAAGAATCAGACACGACTAAACAACAACAAACTTTTGAGTGTATGTTTGTGTGTGTGTGTGTGTGTGTGTGTGTGTGTGTGCAGACTGGGCAGCAAATAGTGCCTCCCTCTCGTTAGCTTATTCCTATAATGCCATTTACTGGAATGCAGGGAACAGCCAACTACTAAGTGGCACCACTGATCCATCTAGCTTAGCCTTGTTATCGGGTTGGTGGCTTAGCCTGCCTGTCACCTTGGGGTCCCCTCTAATCCTGCAGCTTCAGAGCTGTAAGAGAGGATACTGAAGTGGTGAAACCAGTCCCTCTGTTAAATCCCTCTAAGGCAAACCTGCTAGCTGGGTCTTATGGAGTGCTTTGCAAAGGGTTCTGCATGTGCCCTGCAGGATCCTTGTGGCATCAGGAGACAGACTGGTGGGCAGGGCAGCCCACCTGTCAAACCTGGCCTCTGGAAGGAGGCAGGGGACAGTTAACCCTCTGTTGCTCAGATCCAGTTCTGCCACCCCTGTTCTAAGGAAACCAAACCCCAGGGGTGTGCTGGCACCACTGATCTCTCTTGCCGCTGGAAGACTGGGCTGCATGTAACATTGTTATGTGCACTGACTTAACAGCAGATCTCCAGGGTTTCAGAAAAGAGTGTTTCCCAGCCGTACCTGAAGAACTGATGCTGGGACCTTTTGCATAGCTCCAAAGCTATGACTCTTCCCTACTTGTAAGGAGCATCAATCTTTTCTTTTTTCACATGTGTTTAAGGCAGCAGAGCTAATCTCACCTGGAGGAGATCATAAATCAAGTGGTTTACTGCTCTGTTAACTTCCAGCTTGCCAGCTGAGTCTCTGTTTACATACCCAGGGTCTGCTAGGGCACTATTTGCACATCATACAACTGTTCTCTCCTCTTTATTGAAGCAGGTTGTGAGGGATACCAGGTTGCATAGCATCTAATCGCATGTCCTTTATTCCTACACAACTGGAGCCTGCAATAAAATGCTGCGTAGGGCTGCTGTTAAAGAGTGGAAAAACCCATTTCACCATCCCTCTCCCACATAGGTGCCAACTCCCTGGGGACCTGGGTGCCCGAGCACCCTCAAAATTCCCCATGAAAGGGCTGGGCACCCACAAATTTCAGTGCCAGAGCCATGCACACTGTATGGCACACATGGCCCCGGGCACTCATGGTCGCAGGGGCAAGTTGGCACTCCTGCCCCCTCATGTCCCCCAACAGTCAGCATTCTGTGGCCACAGAGCATGCTCATTCCTCACTTATCCTTTAGCCACTGCCCCTTCCATATTTTCTGTACTTCTGCAAATCTTATAATTGGGACACATGGGACACTGGTCTAAACCACTGAGTCTTTTAAGCTTGCTGATCAGAAGTTTGGCGGTTTGAATCCCCGTGATGGGGTGAGCTCCTGTTGCTCTGTCCCAACTCCTGCTAACCTAGCAGTTCAAAAGCACACCAAAGTCCAAGTAGATAAATAGGAACCGCTGTGGCGGGACGGTAAATGGCGTTTCCGTGCGCTCTGGTTTCCATCACAGTGTTCCATTGTGCCAGAAGCGGTTTAGTCAGCCTGGACACATGACCCAGAAGCTGTACGCCGGCTCCCTTGGCCTGAAAGCGAGATGAGCGCCGCAACCCCATAGTCACCTTTGGTGACTTAACTGTCCAGGGGTCCTTACCTTTTTTATGACAGGTGGCGCTGTGGGTTAAAGCCTCAGCGCCTAGGACTTGCCGATCGAAAGGTCGGCGGTTCGAATCCCTGCGGCGGGGTGCGCTCCCGCTGCTCGGTCCCAGCGCCTGCCAACCTAGCAGTTCGAAAGCACCTCTGGGTGCAAGTAGATAAATAGGGACCGCTTACCAGCGGGAAGGTAAACGGCGTTTCCGTGTGCGGCTCTGGCTCGCCAGAGCAGCGATGTCACGCTGGCCACGTGACCCGGAAGTGTCTCCGGACAGTGCTGGCCCCTGGCCTCTTGAGTGAGATGGGCGCACAACCCCAGAGTCTGTCAAGACTGGCCCGTACGGGCAGGGGTACCTTTACCTTTTACAGGAGCCACAGGACTCATAGCCTAAATAACATAAATAGAGAACAAATAAAAGCTACCATAGGCAATGCACAGCCCCTCCTGTTCTTCCCCCTCCCTAAAAAACAAACATTCACAATTGCCAGTTGCTGATTAAAGAAAAAGAACAAAGAAACCTGATTGCACTAATGATCCATTCATTATCTGAAGTTCGTTATAATGCCAGAAAGTTGTTAAGCAGAAGGCGAAGGCGAAGAAGAAAGGACTGTTTTGGATTATTTGAGGTTTGAATTTTAATTGGAGATCATTAAAAGTCAAATTGCATCTAACAAGGTCAAGGTTAACATAGATCAAGCTGGTTGTTTATTTCATTCCTGTGGGCTTCTAACTTTAGCTTTAGGGAAGCAACCTAGTTCTTAGTACCACTGAGCTCTGGGACAAAAGAAGCCATTATTCTCTCAGTGTTGTTTGCACAGCTATAATCAGGGTGAGGGTAAGGGTGCTTGTTAGCTGGCCTATTATAATTGCCTATTATGCAAGAGATTTACAACTGGCTATAAACATTCATTGCCACCCCAGGTCAGTATACTACATACAGTGGGCTGCTAAACAAAACAGCAACTGATGTGAATTCACGTACTAGCTTACAGAACCAAATACGCTGTTAGGGATAAGCAAATCTGTTGGTTTCCTGTAAGTTTGTCACTTTTCCGATCTAAAGTTGACTTCCCAACATTTCCACATGCTTGATTGTAAAGAAAACTTCAAAGTAGTTTACAAAAAGAACCATAAAACCAGGATTTTTTGGTTTTGTTAAAAAACATTAAAACATACAAGGAGTTAATATACTAAGACACTATTTCTAAGCTTGCCTAAACAATAATGTTTTTGGCAGGTGCCGAAAAGAATGCAAAGCTTGATCTTAATAGGCAGGGAATTATTTCCCAAAGTGTTGGTGTTGCCACACGGAACGACTGAGTTCTTACAAATGCATTTTGTAGCACCTGCAGTAGTGGCAATTCCACCAACTGAAGCAGAAATAAAATGCATTTTTGTATGTTATTCTCACATATAGACACACTGGTGTACTGTACCCTAGTACATGCATTTTTGTACCGAGTGTCTGATGAAATGCATTGCAAAATTAGGAGAATTTGAAAGGACGGCTGTGTTTTGGTTTGTGTATTGTTTTATATTCAAGTTAGATAGATAAAGGACGTTCAGTACACATTAAAAGCTGAATCTACCAAATCTGTGCACAACTGTCCTTCAAAATTTGAACTTATCTGAATTTTGCGGCATAGTTTTCCAATCCCTGTTTACAAAATAGCATAGGTCAAGGGAAGTGTGCACACACATGAAGGTGTTAATGAAAATAACATATAAAAATGAATTATGTTACAGGAAATAGTTTGCAAAAATGTGTAGTCAAAACTGCATATAAAAATGAGTATGTTAGGAGAAATTTGCACAATACGGGTGAATTGGCATGAGGGTTTACTCCCTACCCCAGAATACTCATTCACTTTTGATCAGCTGTCTCTGTCTTCTTTGAAGGTTGGTAGGAGAAATGGAAGGGCTGGACCTCTTACAGTATACAATTAAGAAGTAGGCCTTTTGGACAGTGAAATGCCTTCCCTCTTTAGGGACCCCTGACCAGTCGCGGACGACTCTGGGGTCGCGGCGCTCATCTCGCTTTACTGGCTGAGGGAACCGGCGTACAGCTTCCGGGTCATGTGGCCAGCATGACTAAGCCACTTCTGGCAAACCAGAGCAGCGCGCGGAAACGCCGTTTACCTTCCCGCCAGAGTGGTACCTATTTATCTACTTGCACTTTGATGTGCTTTCGAACTGCTAGGTTGGCAGGAGCAGGGACTGAGCAACAGGAGCTCATCCTGTTGCAGGGATTCGAACCGCCAACCTTCTGATCGGCAAGTCCTAGGCTCTGTGGTTTAACCCACAGTGCCACCCGCGTCCCATCTTTACAGAGGTGCAAACAGCATCTGTAATGTTCTGAATACTTTGTAGTCCTCAGAATGAGATGCTTCCATGCTCTTCCAACTGTGGCTGAAGCCATCCTGCCACATTACCAACACTTAGTGAACCTCTGAGTCAACTGCTTCATTCTTAGTGATTTGTGGGTTGGAGGCTGCTAGGGGAGAAGTGGGAAAGATGCTGTTGCATCTGCTACAAGAGCTGAAGTCCGGGACACTGCACACCATCAACACTACCCAAAACAATGCATTATGCTTGAAAAGGGGAACTGTCTCTAAAGTTTTGTTACCAACACTTTTCTAGACCTCCCTGCTCCTAATGCAAACCAACAGCAAAAGTTCTATGAATGGTAGCATATCTCTCTCTCTCTCTCTCTCTCTCTCTCTCACACACACACACACGGTGTGTAATACCTGAATAGACAGAAGACAAGAGCCTTTTAAAGAACGGGGAATACCAGCAACATTTTTTTTCAATGGCCTGCTGGTGCCAAAAAACACACCATAGTTCTAATTACATCAAGTGAGAATCTGGTCCTGTGAATCAATGTTTTGTTGTATAGCTTCCTGCAATATAAGCCACTGTTTCTACAACACAACAAAAGCAACATATGTATGATTGCCACTTTTGAGAACACTGTTTTCAGATTCTCTCTCAACTGGTAAGGCTGCCAAAATGTCTCGGCAAGTTTTTTGTTTTGTTTTTTAACAATAATTATTCTCTTTTTAATTTCTTTGTTTGTTCTCGTCTCTTCAGCAAAGGCTACCTCCTGTATATATATGATAACTCAGATACCACATACCCCTTGAATGTTTTCTATCTCTCTTTTTCATGCACTAGCCACCTGGTGACCCAGACACGAACCCCAAAGAGGGGACTTGTCTCCTCCTTCGTCTAGAGTAGTGATGCAGACATTAACATGGAGGTGGAGATCAGGAAAGGATCAGAAGCTTCCTCTAGGAATGAACTGATAAAGGATTCCAGTGCAGGGAAAGGCCTCTGCCACATGGAAAACCATGTACCAGCGACAGAGTTCACCTGATTTTGATTTATTAGATTTCTAAGCTGCTTTTCATTCATATGAATTGCAAAGCGGCTTACAAACAATAAACAACACTAACCATAATAGGTAACTGTAAAGGGACCCCTGACCATTAGGTCCAGTCATGACCGACTCTGGGGTTGCGGCGCTCATCTCGCTTTATTGGCCGAGGGAGGCGGCGTACAGCTTCCAGGTCATGTGGCCCTCATGACTAAGCCACTCCTGGCAAACCAGAGCAGCACACGGAAACGCCGTTTACCTTCCTGTCGGAGCGGTACCTATTTATCTACTTGCACTTTGACATGCTTTCGAACTGCTAGGTTCGCAGGAGCTGGAGCTGAGCAACGGGAGCTCACTCTGTTGCGGGGATTCAAACCATCGACCTTCTGATTGGCAAGTCCTAAGCTCTGTGGTTTAACCCACAGCGCCACCCACATCCCATGTACTAACCATAATTGAACATCACAAATACAACATACACCATATAGTTGCTGGCATCCCTCTGTCTTGAGAAACAAGGGAGTGCACCTCCAGCGGTGAAGTCAAACTGCTGCATTAGCAGCACTGAAATGACCTCCCTGGGATGCAAGCCTGGGAAGTGAGAATCTGTACTTAATATTCTTATAAGCCCTCCTTGCCCCCAAGAATCAGATACAGTAAGCCATTGATAAAATGGTCCAAGATGGCAAACAATCACAAATGATGGTACAACACTTCTGAAACAGCTGCAGGTCCTTTGCCCTGCAGCCAAAATGGCAAGTAATATTTAAATTGACTATGCTACCACTCAGTCTTGACTATGCTACCACTCAGTGGATTTGTAACTGGCTGACTGACAGAACCCAAAGGGTGCTCATCAATGGTTCCTCTTCATCCTGGAGAAGAGTGACTAGTGGGGTGACACAGGGTTCTGTCTTGGGCCCGGTCTTATTCAACATCTTTATCAACGACTTGGATGATGGACTCAAGGGCATCCTGATAAAATTTGCGGATGACACCAAACTGGGAGGGGTGGCTAACACCCCAGAGGACAGGATCACACTTCAAAACGACCTTGACAGATTAGAGAACTGGGCCAAAACAAACAAGATGAATTTTAACAGGGAGAAATGTAAAGTATTGCACTTGGGCAAAAAAATGAGAGGCACAAATACAAGATGGGTGACACCTGGCTTGAGAGCAGTACATGTGAAAAGGATCTAGGAGTCTTGGTTGACCACAAACTTGACATGAGCCAACAGTGTGACGCGGCAGCTAAAAAAGCCAATGCAATTCTGGGCTGCATCAATAGGAGTATAGCATCTAGATCAGGGGAAGTAATAGTGCCACTGTATTCTGCTCTGGTCAGACCTCACCTGAAGTACTGTGTCCAGTTCTGGGCACCACAGTTAAAGAACGACACTGACAAACTGTAACGTGTCCAGAGGAGGGCAACCAAAATGGTCAAAGGCCTTAAAACGATGCCTTATGAGGAACGGCTAAGGGAGCTGGGCATGTTTAGCCTGGAGAAGAGGAGGTTAAGGGGTGATATGATAGCCATGTTCAAATATATAAAAGATGTCACATAGAGGAGGGAGAAAGGTTGTTTTCTGCTGCTCCAGAGAAGCGGACACGGAGCAATGGTTCCAAACTACAAGAAAGAAGATTCCACCTAAACATTAGGAAGAACTTCCTGACAGTAAGAGCTGTTTGACAGTGGAATTTGCTGCCAAGGAGTGTGGTGGAGTCTCCTTCTTTGGAGGTCTTTAAGCAGAGGCTTGACAACCATATGTCAGGAGTGCTCTGATGGTGTTTCCTGCTTGGCAGGGGGTTGGACTCGATGGCCCTTGTGGTCTCTTCCAACTCTATGATTCTATGATTCTATGAAATTATGAATCTCACGTCAGTCCCCAAAGTGATGTCAAATTTCTAGCGATTGCTTGCAGAAAATAACAAGGTTTAGTATTGTCAGGGAACTGCCATCAACTCAGAGACAAGAGATGGAAGGGCAGTTGTGTTATAGGGAGCCTCCGAAAATCTTGCGAAGCAGTTCCTCCTCCGGCGAGGAGGAAAGCCCCTCCTCCAGTGGAGAAGAGGTGAAGGGACCAGGGGATGCTAGGGAGAGCCTCAACACTGAGCCTGAGCAAACCGGAGAGGCAGGAAGTACGCCCCTGCCAACGCCCATTCTGTGCAGTAAGCTTTGGCACAGGGAGGGAAGGAAAAGGCTGGGGGTGATGCGACTTTTATGCTGGGGGAGGTACAAAGACCAACCACTCCCAGATTCTGCTAGCGACTGAGCCAGAATTGAACTTAGGATGCTCTTCACTGTAAATAGTTTGCACCAAGAATAAGGCCTGGAAAAGACAGGTCGGAGCTTGTTTACTACCGAGCAACCACACCAGCTGTGCTGGTCCCGGGGGGAGGTTACTGTGCGGCGTGGTCTGAGTCTGGTCCTAGGTTGAGGGTATGGAGGCTGTCCGTCAAGGGTGAAGCGGGGTCCAAGGCAAGGAGCCGGGCGTGGTCAGGAAGTCTGGAAGAGCAGAACAGGGTGCTGGCAGGAACAAGTTACCAACGATGTTGCTCCCGCAACCTGGGACTGGGCTGACTGGCCTTTCTCTCCTCTGAGGAATAGGGCGGTCCCGGCCCACAGGTGACTCGTCCCTCCTGGCCTGGAGGCAAGCACTCCTCCTGCGAAAACTTATTTCCTTCCGCCTCTCTGCCCTGAGCCTCTGTAGCTCCAGAGAGGCTGGAGGGTTACTGGACCCAGAGGCAACCTCACCTTCCCCTGACAGGGCTGGGAGAGGAGCACCTGTAGGCAATGGGTCCTCAATCACCTCCGGAGCCAGAGTGGATTCATCTGGTGTCTGCTCCTGAGGATCCGGCACAGGTGAGGGCCCTTCAGGTTCAAGCCCCTGCCCCAGCTCAGCCGGCCTTGGAGGCGGGGACTCCTGTGCAGGCTGGGATTCCTCAGGTTCAGCCTCTGAATCGGATTCCCAGGCCATCACACCAGCATCTGACAAGTATATTCAGGCGGTGCGATAGGACAGTGCATCTGGCAGCTAGCCCAAAGGTTGGTGGTTTGAGCCCATCCAGGGACAGCTATGGACAGAATTCCTGCATTGTAGGGGATTGCACTAGATGAGCCTTGAGGTTGCTTCCAACTGTACAATTCTATGATTCTACGCATTTGGGGGCGCACCTGCTGTTTCTGATGAGTGGGCCCCCAAGCCCTGCCTCGAGGGCACCAGCAAACAGACCATGCTGGCTCCCAGCTATTCTCCGTTCCGTCTTGGTTCCCAGACTTCCCAGAAGCAGAGCCGTTCCTATCATTTAATTGGTACATAATCTTTTTTTCTAAAAGGTCTGAGCAGCCAGAGATTTTAATTTAACTCTTCCTGGCAACTTCCCCCAGATATTAACTGTCAGAGCAGATAACAGAAATTTGGCGGAGAAGGTGATTTCGACAGAGGGGTTGATAAGAGACTTGTGGAAGATAAATGGTAATAGTGAACAGGACCAAGGGATGGGGAGGTTAATAGAATGCTGGGAGGGAAACCAGCTCAGAGGTCTGAGACAGAATAGGATCACAGTGGCCTAGTCAGAAATGGGTTTCAAAGAGGCAGAAAATGGATTGGTTTACAATTAACACATCAAGCACACATCTAAAGAAAACGTGGAGGGTTTAGTCATGTTGAGTATTAGGCACAAGCCGTTGTTCATGAGCTTTATTTCCACCGTTGTGTACTGGAGGTGTGATGATATACAAGGCGGTCATCAATCCAATTTGCTATCAGGCCCACTGTTAGTGGACTGCATGGTTTGCAGCCAGGCCTGGTGTTAGTGGAAGAGCTGGTGTTAGGTGGAGGGCACGGGTGACGCTGTGGTCTAAACCACTGAGCCTCTTGGGCTTGCTGATCAGAAGGTTGGCGGTTCGAATCCCCATGATGGGGCGAGCTCCCGTTGCTCTGTCCCAGCTCCTGCCAACCGAGCAGTTTGAAAGCACGCCAGTGCAAGTAGATAAATAGGTATTGCTGTGGTGGGAAGGGAAATGGCATTTCTGTGTGCTCTGGTTTCCGTTGCGCCAGAAGTGGTTTAGTCAGGCTGGCCACATGACCCAGAAAGCTGTCTGTGGACAAACGCTGGCTGCCTCGGCCTGAAAGCGAGATGAGCGCCGCAACCTTTGACTGGACTTAACCATCATGGAGCCCTTTACCTTTTAGTGGAAGAGTATCTGCCTCACATATAAAAGGTCCCAGGTTCAATCCCTGAGATCTCCAGGTGGGGCTGAGAAGGATTCCTGTCTGATACCCTGCAGAGCTTCTGCCAGCTGGTATAGAGAATGCTTCGCTAGATGAACCAATGACTTGGTGTAGGGCAGCTTCCTAGGCTCCTATGACCTGCCTGAGCACAAATCCCAGCTAGGAGGGCCACTGCTTATTGGAACCACTCCAGTTCCTCTCTCTGTCCCCCACAGGAGAAGCTGATTTGGCCAAACCTCCTACCTTCCTCCTGCCCCACATTTCCTGAGAAGCCCGAAGAGCACGTCCTGATTTCCAAGACAACCAGGCCACTGCTCCACACTGCACTAGGACTAGTAAAAGCAAAAGAGCAGGAAAGGACCAGGGCTGAGAAGTTCTGTGTGCTAAGAAATCAAGTTTGGCTGGAGTCTGGTTTCAATTTTCATCCAAGGGACTGTATTACGAAGAACAGAAGATAAAAAATACATTCTCTGGTGGTATGTGTGGAATTCATATTGAAATTCCCAAAGAACATTTTTTAAAGCCTCGCTATAACGTTTATTTCACTGGCCCTCATCTGCCTGATCTAGTGCTTGACCCCAACCAGTCTGTGACACATATATTTCCTCTGTTCCTTTTGATGCTCACAAGCCTGTACCTGAATCAGACCCCAGATGCAGCCCAACATAGACTAAGCCAAGGCCTGATAATGTGAGCTGAAGGCCACTGGATGTAGACTTTTCCTCCATGGCTGCTACACAGAGATACACTTATGAGGGTACGTTTTACCATATGTGGTAGACTTGTAAAAGGATAAAAGAGTACAGTGGTACCTTGGGTTACATACGCTTCAGGTTACATACACTTTAGGTTACAGACTCCGCTAACCCAGAAATAGTACCTCGGGTTAAGAACTTTGCTTCAGGATGAGAACAGAAATTGTGCTCCAGTGGCACAGCAGCAGCGGGAGGCCCCATTAGCTAAAGTGGTGCTTCGGGTGAAGAACAGTTTCAGGTTAAGAACAGACCTCCAGAACGAATTAAGTACTTAACCCGAGGTACCACTGTATTGGGATATGATATATAATGAATTGAAAAAAATGTTTAAAAGTATATTTAAAAAAACAACAACCACCCAGTCTTTTTCGTTGGGGATAATTCAGAGGGAAATTCCCAGGTGTCAAAAAAGGCTATTTATGCATGCTACTACCGAGGCCCATGTTTTGTTAGCTCAAAAATGGAAAGCGAGTGAGGTCCCAACCAAAAAAACAATGGCAACTTAAACTGATGGAATATGTGCAGCTTGCAGAATTAACTTATAGAATAAGACAACAAGAAGAATGCATGTTTAAAGAAGACTGGAAAATGTTTACTGAATATTTAGGTGAAAATTGTGTTTATTTAAAAACAGTGGTAGCATTAAGATAAATTCAACAGTGTAAATAAGTTTTGACGGATGTAACAATGGAATATTGAATGGTTTAGTTCATGTAAAATATGCAGGGATGTATGGTATGCAAAATGAACCATGGAAGGAGAAGAATGCAAGTCATTGATTTAAGGTTGCTTAAATGAATAAAATGGAAAAAAGAGAGATACACTTATTATCTTTTCCCTGCTAATTCAGCACACATGTATTTTGAACCAAGAAAATAAGCGTACTAGATTATAAAACATCATATGACAAGCCACCATATGGTGAATTTCAAAAATAGTAATTTGATATTGCCTGGCTGAAAATTATAGCAAAATGGAAGACAGTCACCCTGTTCATGATCCTACTGTGAAATCTCACCTAGTCTCCCTTTTTCTCTGTAGAAGACCTGGTTATTCAGGTGGATTAAAAAGCCTTTTTAAAAACATGGCAAAACGAGACTGCTTAATGGCAGTAATGTTTAAATGGACAATTTTGTATGTCTGGAGGCCCTTCACTGCTCTTTTGTTAATTCAGCCCGCAGAAAATATTAAGTCCTGCTGGGATTTGAAGCGATAGATTTGACTGCCTGGGATATCTCTGTAAAAATGTTAAAACCATTATGTTGATATGATTGCTTATCAGAATAATGCTGTTCAGCTACTGATAATGTGTCAGACTGTAGTCTGCAGAATGGGACAAAATATTGTTTATGTCTAGTATGTGCTATAACTAAACTGGCATCTCCAAAAAATTTGGACTGGATCTTCCAACAGGCCCAGCCAGAAAAGGAAAAGTTTCTTTGGGTGATAGACAAACCACGGGATTTGAGGGAAAGGGGCATGATATAGCACCACTGTTTTATAAAGGCCTGCTTGGAATGAATTGGTTTAAACACATTTTTAAAGAGGTAAAAAAATAAAGAGAGGCGGAGATGGCCTAAATAGAGAAAATGTAGCACCAGGACTTTCAATCACCTCTGTCTAAATTTTACAATTTAATTACAGCAGGAGGAAATAGGTCATCCAATTTAGATATTTAACTGCTAGTCTTGAATACCTTACCAGGTACCTAGGTTGCCCAAATAGGACCAATTACTCTCATAATAATTGCAGGTCTGAAATTAAAGGCTTGGTTAAAGCAGGCTCCCGAGGCCAACATTTTGCACCTGGAATACTCTTCTGAGTTTCTACAATGGTAACAAGCAATGCGATGTACTAAAGTAATACATGTTGTGAACATCCCTTAACTGACATATAAACTAACAGTGGGAGTATCAATGAACCAGAAGACTAGATACAATTCCACTGAAATGTCTCTAAGCAATAAAAGGTATTCATTTAACTTGACAGTAGAACATAGCTGTCAAGTGTCCCTTATTTGAAGGGACAGTTCCTTATTCCAGCGCCATGTCCCGCTGCTGTCCCTTATTGATGGATGTCCCTTAAATGATGTCCCTTAAATTTCAAAGGAAGCAGCTCCTCTACCTCCCTCCTTGCCGGCCAGGGAGGAGTCAGGCTCCAACTGTGCTGCTTGGCTGTGTTGCTCACCCAATAAGAAGTCTAAGAACGACTGGGGGGTGGAGCTTGCATGCCTTGTGTGTGGCTAGTTAATGAAAGCTGAGGGGTTTTTTGAATGCTGGACGCCATTTTGTTGCACGTGCTGCTGCAAACTTTGCAGTGCAAAGCCAGGCCGGGGAGCCATCTTAAGTTGAGGCTGCATAGGCCTTGTGGTTCATGTGATTCAGATTCTATTCAGTTGAAGCTCTGGTTACAAAGTTGGTTGGACAGTGTTCTCGAAGCAACCAGCATGAGTTTGACCAGACTGCAGGAGGACCGGAAGACTGGAGTGCCTGGAACAGGTGAGGCCGCAGGTCCCTTATTTTGGCTGCTGGTCCCTTATTTTCAAGGCTGCTGGTCCCTTATTTTCAAATCTGTAAGTTGACAGCTATGCAGTAGAAGATGCAATTGGGAACCATCTCCAGTAAACCCTGCCTTTTCTCCTCCTGATCCTCCCTACCCTGCCCACTGCCACCATCTTATTTTCCTGCACCCCATTCTTTTTCTTATGTCCTGCTCACCCCTCCTCTTGATCTTCTTGGTTACTTCATTTGGGAGAAGGAAAGCTCCCAGATGTTTACTCACACCATGTGTGATCTTCCTTCCTTCCTCTAAAATGGTGGCGTTGCAGGTGGAGAGTTAAGTTCTTACAATTGCTTGGGAGTAGAAGGGACAGATTTTGGGGCAACCACAAGCTTTCTCATCATGGCAGCAGATCAGGGCATCTCCATTTATATGGCTGTTTTGCATGGGCATCTTGGCTGCTCCGCCCCCCCCCCCACAATAAATATTTTAAGACCCAATGGCACTGCTATCCATTGTGAGAAGGAAGAAGAAAACAGGGCACAATACGAAAGGAGAATATTTCAAAACGTTTGCCATAAACCTAAATTACAGCGCGAGTTACACACAAGTGGCTCTCCTACAAGAAAGATTAGACAGCAAGCCACCTGGCAAATTAAAGCCAGGTCCGCCCCCCCCGCCCCCGGACAAGAGATTAACCTCAGCTGAGAATGGTTATGATGTCAACATCTCATCAGGATTCCAACTCCATTTTTAGAAACAGGAGGGGCGTTCTAGATTTTTCTGCTCCCTTCATTAACTTTGGATATGATATGATTCTATTAAGTCAGAAAGCTCTTAATACTTGTGGGAAAGCCATACAACTGAGGGGAAAACTAACTAGAAAGTACAAGACACATGGAATTTCTTCTTTTTTAAAAAAAGGAACAAGCAAGTGTGCAGGGAGGGGTTTAAATCCTTCCTGCTAGTGCCAAAATTCTCCCCCTCACCCACCCACAGCTCATTAAGGAAGGGAAGCTGCCATTGGTGCTATTTCTTTTAAAATATAGTATACATGAAATGCAATTGTGTCTTTCTAGTATTATATGGTTTGATCCAGTTATATAGCTGGACCCAATATTGGGTGCAACAGTCAAGAAGGCAGTTTCTGCATGTGCTGTAGAGGGAAGTGAGGGGCAGATGGGGCTCGTTCACCTGGGGAGGTAGGAGAAGGAAAACTGATTCTGATTCTAAACCTCTGCTACCAGGCAGCTATACTCATTCACGAGAAAGGCCTTGGGAGTAAACTCTGAGGAACCATCCATAACCACTGCCTTGGGGGACATCTTTGGGAGAAGAAAAGGCTAAGGAATAGACCTTCCACAGATCTGGAGTGGAGTGCCTAAGACAGTTGGATGGTGCTTTTTACATCTCCTTCTAGCAACTCCTGTAGCCAAGCTAGCGCCAAATGTACCGTATTTTTCGCTCTATAGGACACACTTTTCCCCCTCCAAAAATTAAGGGGAAATGTGTGTGCGTCCTATGGAGCAAATGCAGGCTCCTTGGCTTCAGCGATAGCAACGCGAAGCCTCCGAAGCGCAGAGGGAGCGCTCCCTTTGCGCTCCGGAGGCTACGCGTTGCTTTCGCTGAAGCCTGGAGAGCGAGAGCGGTCAGTGTGCACTGACCCCTCTTGCTCTCCAGGCTTCAGGGATAGCCGCCTGAAGCCTTCAGAGCGCAGCGTGAGTTCCCGCTGCGCTCCACAGGCTTCAGGTTCCTTTTGCTGAAACCAGGAAAGCAAGACTCTCTTGGCTTCAGCAAAAGGAACCCGAAGCCTGCGGAGTGCAGCAGGAACTTGTGCTCCGCTCCGAAGGCTTCAGGGATAGCCGCGCACAGCCCCTCCGGCAGGGAGAGGCTGCACACGGCTATGGCTTCTTTAGCCCCACACAGCCTCTCCCGGCCGGAGAGATTGCGCGCGGCTAAAGAGGAAGCCAAGACAGCCAGAAGGATCCGTCCCGCTTGCTGTCTTGGCTTGTGCTATAGCTGCGCGCAGCCCCTCTGGCAGGGAGAGGTTGCGCGTGGCTAAAGAGGAAGCCAAGACAGCCAACGGGATGGATCCCGCTCGCTGTCTTGGCTTCTTTGCTCTTTGGGGCTGGGACCTGGGCTTCCCCCGGCAGCCCCAGCAGCTCTGGGAGAAGCTGACAGATTTTTTTTTTAAACAATTCCCCCCTCTAAAAATTAGGTGTGTCCTTATGGAGCAAAAAATACGGTATTTGGTCCAGCAAGGTCAAGCTTGGGGGTTCTCTGCTAGTTCTGAAGCTACCTGGTTTGCACTTCTCAAACTAATGTGCAGGTCGGAATGCAGTTAACATTCATCCATATCAGAGTATTGCAATGTAGATTTCAGCTCAAAAAAATAAAATAAATACAAATCCACATATTGGGATAAAACAAATCTAGAAATGCACACTTTTAGAGAAAACACGATTAGAAATTCATGTTTGTGGATTTTGATTGTATTTTCTCACCAAAATTAAATTCATACGTAAATACGGGGGGTTTTTTGGTGTGGATTCTTTTAGAAATCACAGATGTATGCAAAAATGGGATGGAATGGACTTATGACTGAGTGCACACAAAACTGACACAGGTCAGAAATAGATCAACCCATCCATTCCTAGTTCTGAGCTATCTCTCCTCACTCACACCAGGGATTCAATGAGTCAGTTGGAGTATACAGCTATTATTGCCAATGTAATATTATGATCATTTGTCTTTAAAGGTGCCAGTTTTTCAATAGTCTTCAGGCCTGGGTAATTTAAGAGAATCTAGGCTCTGAACCAAACTGTCACCCCTACACACTTTGAATTGCAAATGTCCTTTGCAAGTTCAAATTGAGAGAAAACGGAATACAGGCTTTTCAGCTTTGTTTTATAAGTGAGAGACAGAAAAGACAGATTTGCACACACACAAAAATGCTTTTTAGCAGAAACAAATTTTATCATTTCTGTTTAAAGATGGTATCACTGATATCTAAACCAGGAAATGGCAATGAGCACAAAGACTTTAGGCACCAGAAAGACACAATCTTTTGGCTTTCAGGACATCAAAAGAGGGGATATGAATAATGGCATATCAAGGAGCTTCCATAGATAACAAGCTCTGTTAATTTCAAAGTAATAAATGCATTCAGCTCTCTGATATTGATCTTTCATTACTAATAATGATGGATGTGAACTATTGGTGGGCACTCTTTTTTCACCCTCAGAATAAGCAAAGAACAGAAACTGTCCTACAAATTGAAGATTGGAGTAGACGTTCTTAAGTCCTAGCTTAAACTTGTACTCCTTGTGGCCAAAGGCCCTGCAAAAAGTAAATATATCAAAAACAAGGGATAATTAAAACATTCAGTACAACAAACAAAATAAAATAAAAACAATAAAAACAAAATGATCATCATATCAGGGCATCACTATAGCCATCCCTGTATGAAATTCTAATGGACCCATCTCACATGCTTAAATAAATATATCTGGATACTTACAGCTACAGTGGTACCTCAGGTTCCATACACCTTTTTTTACATACACTTCAGGTTACAGACTCCGCTAACCCAGAAACAGTACCTCGTGTTAAGAACTTTGCTTCAGGATGAGAACAGAAATCATGCTCCAGCGGGATGGCGGCAGCGGGAGGCCCCATTAGCTAAAGTGATGCTTCAGGTTAAGAACAGTTTCAGGTTAAGAACGGACCTCTGGAATGAATTAAGTACTTAACCCGAGGTACCACTGTACTTAGGAAGCTCCCTCCACCCCTCTCCAAATACAGTGGTGCCTCGCAAGACGAAATTAATTCGTTCCGAAAGTTTTTTCGTATTGCGAGTTTTTCGTCTTGCGAAGCACGGTTTCCCATAGAAATGCATTGAAAATCAATCAATGCGTTCCTATGGAAACCACCTTCAGACCAGGTCCGGGGACAGTCTGTCCCCCGACCTCTTCTGAAGGCTGGGGGGGGGGACAAGGGCTTTTCTTCCCACCCCCAGCATTTTAAAAAAACCCCGGGACAGCAGAGGACTTCTTAAAGCCGTCCGGGACGGCTCTCCCGGGAAGGCAGGCAGGGGGGAGCAAAGACTTTTGCCCCCCGCCGGCTTTCAGAAGAGGTCCAGGACCTCTTCTGAAGGCGGGCGGGTGGCAAAAGTCTTTGCTCCCCCCCCCCCGCCTGCCTTCAAAAGCCGTCCGGGCTGCGTTTCTCCACTCTCCCGGGAAGGCAGGCAAGGGGGAACAAAGACTTTTGCTCCCCGCCCTCCTTCAGAAGAGGTCCTGGACCTCTGTCTGTGAGCCTCTGCCTCCCCTCTCCCCACCTTTCTTCTTACGTTTCCCCTGAGGGACACCCGTCTTTGACGAAGTGTTACTGCTGATCAAAGTGGGAGGCTCTCTGTACGTCCCTACCTCCCTCTCCCCCCCCCCCTTGATGGCAGTCCCCTGACAGGTGGGGAGTGAGAATCAGTTTCTTTCTCCTTCGCCCAACCAGGATCAGGTGCAGAAACAACCTTTGGAACCCCCACTGTCTCTGAAAAGGCTCACAGCCTCAGGGGCTCGAGACGTCCAGCATCATTCGTTTGTTTACTTGCTGCATCTTCTGCCCAGGTCTACAGACTCATCAGCGTGTCAAGAGGCTGTAAGTGCTCTGTTTCTGAAAACACAGTGGGGCTGTGGCAGTGATCTGGAGAAAAAGCACCTGTCAGGCTGAAAGAACACGCTTGCCTGCCAGAAGCCAGCCAAGCAGAGAGAGCGAGGCTCGGAACGCCCACATCCCATTATGGGCAGGAGCTATTCACTGCCACCCTTCACCCTCAGCCTGCCATGTCTCTAAAACAGAAGAGTCCTTGGAGACCCAAAGAGTGGTGCCGTTATTCTATTTCCCTGATAGCACATCTCCCGAGAAATCCAAGTTATTAGACCAGCTAATAGACGCCGCTTACACTGTCTTTTGATCTTCAAAGTGTCTCTGAGGCAGATTAATTGACACAAATCTATACTAGTAATTAAACCAACGAGTCCTTTGCACAATATATTGGGAATTATAGTAACCACTGCCCATGATATAGGGGACATGAGCCAGTTCGGATCACGAGTTCAGCTGCAACTTTTGCAGTGGGGAGAGTGTCGGGAGAGTGGAGGCTTAGAACCATACATTTCCAAATCATTTGCGGAGCCTTTATGAGTGTAGAAAAGACTATAGACATCATGGCAGAACAGCCAACAGGAGTATGAATTTCTCCCGATATGCACACAGTTGCTTGCAATTTTGCGAAATATACACATTTCTGAAAGCGACACCCCCCCCTATCATCATGCATTTTCATATGTTATTTTCACAAATGTGCCATTTATATACACACACTTTACACTAGTATCCACACTTTTGTACATGTTGTTTGGCTGGGGAACTGCACTGCCAGATTTGGAGAAGTGTGAATTTCAACAAAAGGCTGTGTTTCAGTTCACACCTTGCTTCGAAAAGTGTGAATTAGGTTAGGTTTGCCTCCCCCACCTCTAGTTGCAGGGCCCTGCAGTCCCTTTCAGCTGACTTTTCCACTACAGGCGAGAAAAAACTGAAGAGAGCTCAGGCTTCCTTTAGGTAAGGGTTGGCTAACCTCCAAGTCAAGGGGCTCATCCAGCATCCCAAGCAAATAATTTCTGTTGCCCTCCAAGATCCTACAGGTGATTGCAAAAAGAAAAGAAAAGGGGAGTGTTGGGAGGCACCAGCTGGGGAACCCCCAGAGAAAGAAGGTTCAGAGCCAGGGGATTGGTGGTGGGACAATGGGGAGTGGTCAGAGGGAGAAGAGGGAGAAGAGGGGACAGACTGGGAGGAGAAGGTGTCAGAAGCTGAAGCAACAGGGTTTAGTGAGCAGAAAGAGGCTGTGGCAGAGAGCAGTCCAGACTCTGAGGCAGGAGAGGAAGGTGGCCAGCAGACAGAGATGAAGCAGGCTGCTGAAGAATCCAGGGAACGTCCAGCCCCGCTTCCCCCTGGTCTCCCAGAACATACAGAGAAATGAAGAGAGACGAGATGAAGGAGCCTCAGGTGGCTGGGGAAGGACCCAAGGGAGGAGAAGCCTTAGAGAGCAGTGGAAGGCAGGGGCCTTCAATCCTCACAACTGCCTCGCTCTGGCGAGACCTAATGGGAAGAGTTGCTGCAATCGCTAGGTCTGAGTTGTTTTGGTTTCTTTGAATAAAGAGTTCACTGACACCAGGTGTTTTATTGCTGAACCGGCTCCGGCTCCTGACAAGTGGGCACAGGGCAGAAGGGTGAAAACTGACCCTTCCCTGTTGATCAGCTTGATTGTTTGATGAGAAAAAGAGAGGGCAATAGCTCTCTCCCTCAACTGATCTGCATAGATTTCGTGTGCACATGCAGTGTGTGTCTGTGTGTTGCTGTCTAGACCTGCCTTCAACGAGGAACGGACACAGTACCCCCACCCCCACCCCCAAACCCCACCCCACCTCACTGATACTTTCTTGTCTCTGGGGGAAGAAGGAGACCTGCAGTTCCAGAATCAGATTCCAGAGCTGATCCCAAACTCACATTAAAACTCCAGGGTGGTTTTAGATCAAGCTATTTTCTCTTTGTATTAATTCACTTGACCTGAAGATAACCCTTTTCGTGTGAAAGGAGGGCATAGGGGGAACAACGCAGCCCGATTGCTCTAATATTGTTCGGATTTTAGATAGATCAGTTTTTGAGCAGCATGCCTGCAAAGCTGATGGACACATGTAGGCCCCTTATTTTTGCTTTCTGAAATATTTCAATTTTGTTGGCTTAAGTGGTGTTACACTGAGAGACCTTTTACAATATTATGCACAATCATTAAGGAAATGTACTGCTGTGTGGGTTTCAATTCAAACTGCCAAAGCATAAATAATTCTGCAAGATGATGTACTTCAAGTCAAAGGAGTGGATGTGTGTGTGTGTGTGTTTAGTGGCAGTCTTTAATTTCAAAGTTTTTAAAGAAAATGTTTTTTTAATAGGAAAAAAACTTGTTCCACACTTGATAAGAGACCACCAACCTTCAGCCTGCGATCCTGATCTCCGCTGCAGAGTGAATTTACAGACACCTTAAATGACTTCCAGGCTGGATTTAAGTTATTCATCACCACCTATGAACGAGAAGAAAAGGACTATAAACATATTTCAAAACCAAAATGCTAAACACCAATAATTATCACTTGCAAATGAAGTTCTATTATCACAATTTTTTTAACTGAGCAAAAGAAACAGTATCTTTAGGCATTATTCATTTTTTGGTATATTTTTTGTGGCTATATGCTAGGCAATCAAGTCAACATAATATTGAGCATGCTTCTTGTTATGCTCTATTTGATAATTTATTTTGTCTTTTGACGCCTTTCCAAAGTCCATTAAAATCAGTGGGAGTCAGTTAAAAAACAAACAAACCCAAAGGATTGTACATCACAAAATGAGAAAACAGAACACAAAATGGGAAAACAAGATAAGGATTGAAAAGTCTGAAACAACAATCTAAAGAGAGAAAATAAATTTGCTTTATGGGCAAATTTACTAGCTGTGGGGGGAAATTCACACTCTCCTAACTACTGACCATGCTCTCCAATTAAACACTGGAGTTTTCCTCATGTTCTATCCCTGTTATATGATCTAAGCCAGCCAACATTGTTGGAGCACTGTGCAATGGAATCAAGGAGTGACAGCAGAACGATGCTGCTTTGCTAACATATGGGCAAACACATACAGGGCGAGTCCTTTAAAAGAGGCCCCATGGATACAGACTACACATGTAAAAGACTCACCCTGTATAGGAACATAGAGAGGAGAATTACCTGTTGTCAAAGGAGTTGAAAGCCTATGGCAGGTGGTACATGTTTCAGGTGAGGGAGCTGCCTGCAAACCTAGATAAGCTCTCCCCTTGGAGCAGCTCAAGAAGTCCAATGCTTGTTAAATAGCATGGTGTGTGAGGAGTGAAGAATGTCTATCTCATTTGGAGGAAATAGGGAAGTAACAAATGTCCCTCAAATTGACATTTCAGGCTCTGAATGCGACTGGCGATGCACAGAATAATGGCTACTGGTGGCTATATATCTGTTCGGACCTAAAAAGCCACCTCTCACTGAGGTCCAGCGCCGAGGGCCTTCTGGCGGCTCCCTCGCTACGAGAAGCCAAGTTACAGGAAACCAGGCAGAGGGCCTTCTCGGTAGTGGCGCCCGCCCTGTGGAGCGCCCTCCCACCAGATGTCAAAGAGAAAAATAACTACCAAACTTTCAGAAGACATCTGAAGGCAGCTCTGTTTAGGGAAGCTTTTAATGTTTAATAGGTTATTGTATTTTGGTGTTTTGTTGGAAGCCGCCCAGAGTGCCGGGGAAACCCAGCCAGATTGATGGGGTATAAATAATTTATTATTATTATTATTATTATTATTATTATTATTATTATTATTATTATTTATTATTATTATTTGTACCCCGCCCATCTGGTTGGGTTTCCCCAGCCACTCTGGGCGGCTTCCAACAGAGATGAAAAATACACTAAAATGTCACATATTAAAAACTTCCCTGAACAGGGCTGCCTTCAGATGTCTTCTGAATGTCAGGTAGTTGTTTATCGCTTTGACATCTGATGACAATATTATTATTATCATCTCACCTTGCCTACTGAATCACTTCTGCTATGAGCGCTCTTCAACAAATGCTAATATATATATATATTTCAGAGTACTGTTGGCAACAACATAGCTCACTATTGTGGAAACACTAGAATAAAGATGGATTAAGAAACGAGAGGAAAGAAAGCACCCACCACCCATCACTTTAAACATACAACTTGAGGAGCCTCAGTGGAAGTCTTGAATAACCTTCCCCAAATGATCACGTGAGCAGGGAAATGGAAAGAGGTGGGCTGCTAATCATTTGTGACGTGACTGGTACTATCCAATACATGGCTGCGACCCTGACATAGCTACATTCCCCCCAGCAACTGCACCATTTTGTGCATTACTATTGCTTGCTTACTTCTCCTGAGGCCAGGCACATGCTTAATGTGCTACTGAAGCGCAGGACTGCTGACGTGACAGAGCAGAATGGCAAAACTGCCTCTTCTTCCACAGAGCAATGCCCAAGAAGTTCATACAACTTTTTATTTCCCCCTCCCATCCACCTTTGTTTAGATCACTTCTTTGAAGTGTAGTCCCCTTTCCGAGTGGAATGAGGGTGCAGAAACACATCCTCCCGATTACAGTGGTACCTTGGGTTACATACGCTTCAGGTTACATATGCTTCAGGTTACAGACTCTGCTAACCCAGAAATATTACCTCAGGTTAAGAACTTTGCTTCAGAAATCGTGCAGCGGCAGCAGGAGACCCCATTAGCTAAAGTGGTGCTTCAGGTTAAGAACAGTTTCAGGTTAAGAACAGACCTCCAGAACGAATTAAGTTCTTAACCCAAGGTACCACTGTAATGGGGTACTGCTTTCTTCCCAGACCAGAGCAAAGTGTTTCCTTTTGTTCCTGTTCAGCAAGGCTACTTCTCTTCAACTACATGGGGACAGGATATTATGCGAGTTTTGCTGGATCCATGCCAACAGTAGTCATAAGTGGTTGGCGTGTGAGGCAGTGCTACAGAGGAGCACACACCCACACCCACACCCACACCCAACACTGGCATCACTGTCACTTAGTGAGACTGGAATGGCTCTGCTGGCATTCTTGCACAGTCCCTGCACAATCCTTGTAAGCAACAGCAGTACCATTATCCAGAGGGCAGCCCCAGCACACAAGACACTGGCAAAGCACTAAAAGTCTAGGACATGGGTAGGCAAACTAAGGCCCGGGTTCCGGATCCGGCCCAATCGCCTTCTCAATTCAGCCTGCGGATGGTCAGGGAATCAGCGTGTTTTTACATGTGTAGAATGTGTCCTTTTATTTAAAATGCATCTCTGGGTTATTTGTGGGGCCTGCCTAGTGTTTTTACATGAGTGGAATGTGTGCTTTTATTTAAAATGCATCTCTGGGTTATTCGTGGGGCATAGGAATTCGTGTTTTTCTCCCTCTTCAAAATATAGTCTGGCCTCCCACAAGGTCTGAGGGACAGTGGACTAGCCCCCTGCTGAAAAAGTTTGCTGACCCCTGGTCTGGTACTTTATATTATTTCAAAAGACCCTAAATCTCCCCCACAGCAACCAAAATTATAAGCCTATCAAGGGAGGGGCGGCACAATAATGCGAAATGAAGTAAAAGTGGGTTGCTTTTGAACATCCTAGAAAGTTTGAGGTAAGTAAAAACAAAAAGAGCCCTCTCTTCCCTGCCATAGACAGCTGTGTCCAGCTGATTTCAAAATGGGCTCATTTCTCACCTCAGTCCTGTGGACAAGCTGCTGAGTGGCATCATCATTCATCCGAAAAATTTCCAGAAATGGATCGGATTTGCTGAAGAAATCCTGAAATCGAAACATATAGATTGTTATTCTTCCAGGCTTATTTGATTTTATCCACACAATCTCTCTGCTCCCCTGCTAAAGGAAAATGAAAGTTCATTCCATTGCAGAGTGACATTACCAAAATATATCACCAAAAGAGGAAGAAGAGTTGCATAAAATTTGCATATGCTTGTTTATGCGCACACCTGTATGTTTAGAAATAATTCCTATAATTTAAATAGAAGCACATTGCATCTCACCATAGTGAGATCAGTGTCCCTTCTCAGTCTGCTAAGAGGAAACTTCCAGGCCCCTGCTGTAGCTTGGTCTGGTTTGCTATCTTAAATGCAGCCTTCAAGTAGGTTGCTTTTCAAACATAGGATGCCTTCAAATACAGGACTATCCTCTGACAGACCTTGGAACAGAGGACACAACTCTTTCTAGTAGGACACATGGCCACACTATGGCCAAATCTGTACCATGCATTTAGAAGCCCCACGATACGACTTTAACTGTCATGGCTTCCCCCAAAGGATAATGGGAACTGTACTTTGTTAAGAGTGCTAGAGTTGTCAGGAAAGAACTGTAGCAGAGCTACAGTTTGTAGAGTGCTTTGTCAACCCTTCTTCCTAGGGAATTCTTGTTCTCCTCCAGCACTCTGATGCTGGAGGAGACTCTTGAGAGTCCCATGGACTGCAAGAAGATCAAACCTCTCCATTCTGAAGGAAATCAGTCCTGAGTGCTCACTGGAAGGACAGATGGCTGAGGCTCCAATACTTTGGCCACCTCATGAGAAGAGAAGACTCCCTGGAAAAGACCCTGATGTTGGAAAAGATGGAGGGCACAAGGAGAAGGGGACGACGGAGGACGAGATGGTTGGACTGTGTTCTCGAAGCTACAAACATGAGTTTGACCAAACTGCGGAAGGCAGTGGAAGACAAGAGTGCCTGGCGTGCTCTGGTCCATGGGGTCACGAAGAGTCGGACACGACTAAATGACTAAACAACAACAACAACAACAACAACAGGGAACTCTTTGGGAATTGAAGCTCTTTGGGGGGATGAGAGCCATCTCCTAGTAATTCTCAGCACCACCAACTCCAGGATTCATGACTGTTAAAGTGGTAAAATAGTGCTTTAAATGTATGGTGTGGATGTGACCTGTTTCTCTTTAATCTCTGAGTAAATATGCCTGCTTTCTTCCGGGTGGCCCTGATTTTGACTTACGGTGGATGGCAATCCAATAAGACAAAGGCCTCTGTCAGAGAGGGTTCTAGATGTGCCTCTCTAGGAGGTGAGAGTCAAGTCACTAGGATGGGAGTGTGGCAATATGTCCTACTTTGCGAACAACCCTTTATTTGAAGGCTGCATCCAGTTATTTTTCAGTTGCTAAATCTTCCTCACATATAGCCAGAATCCTGCTTCTGAACAGAGTAACCTCCCACCTGGCTGTTTTTCAGTTCCAGAAAGCATCATAGAACGTTCAGTCATACAAATACCAGATTTGTGAAATTCTTCTGCTTCCAAAGGCAAGCATTCATGTGAATTTGACACCTGCACAACGGCACATCCATATGGAATGCCCACACCAAAGGCAACATTATGTGTGTGGTGAAGAGGAGAACACCTGCTCCTTCAACCATAGAGTGGCTCTCAATCTGTCCCTTCTTGTCAGGTTTCCCGTGACTATAAATTGCAGCAAGATTCGTAGCACTGTTTTCAGGTTTGTTGAGACACGGTGTTGTTTAACTCTGGCCTTTTAGTCTATTGATTTGCATTATGAAGGCTGCTTCACCCATAGGGCTGGAGTCAGACTTAAGTTATAGTTAGAGTAGACCCATTGAAATCTATGGAACTTTATGACTAAATCTGGATTCAACCCTATATGGCAGGCTCCGCCAACCTGGTACACTCCAGACACTTTGGGCTACATCTCCCAGGATTGCTGGGGCCAATGAGAGTTGCAGCAGAGGCGGATTTAGGGAAGCATGACTGGTCCCCCCCGGGATGCTGAGCCAAGGGGGTACCTTCCCACCTCCTTCCCAAAGCCTAGTAAGCCCTTGCTTTGGGAAGGAAGTGTGAGGGCTCTGGCAAGGTCCTAGAGTTCCCCACCTCCTTCCCAAAGCATAGTTAGCTTTCGGCAGCTTTGGGAAGGAGACAGAAGGGCTCTAGGACCCTTCCAGAGCCCTTACACCTCCTTCTCGAAACCCGGAGCCTTGATTACCCAGCTTTGGAAAGGCAGCTTTGGGCTCGGTGGGGGGCATCAGATTTTGGCCTTGCACAGCGCCAGACTTTGGGCTCTCAAATTTTAATGGCACCTTGTACAATGCTAAAATTTCTGAGTAGCATGCTGCCACTGTAGAAACAAATTAACTTAAGATCACTGGAAGCTGCCTTATCCTGAATCAGACTGTGATGGCCTGGGAATCTGATTCAGAAGCTGAACTGGAGGAATCCCAGCCTGCACAGGAGTTCCCGCCTCCAGGGCCGGCTGAGCTGGGCAGGGCCTTGAATCTGAAGCGCCTGGACCTGTGCCGGATCCTCAGGAGCAGACACCAGATGAATCCACTCTGGCTCCGGAGGTGATTGAGGACCCATTGCCTGCAGGTGCGCCTCTCCCAGCCCTGTCAGGGGAAGGTGAGGTTGCCTCTGGGTCCAGTAACCCTCCAGCCTCTCCTGAGCTGCAGAGGCTCAGGGCAGAGAGGCGGAGGGAACTAGGTTCTCTCAGGAGGAGTGCTCACCTTAAGGCCAGGAGAGGCAAGTCACCTGTGGGCCGGGACCGCCCTAGGCCTCAGAGGAGATAAAGGCCAGTCAGCTCAGTCCCAGGTTGAGGGAGCAGCATCGCTGGAAACCTGTTCCTGCCAGCACCCTGACCTGCTCTTCCGGAGTTCCTGACCATGCCTGGCTCCTTGCCTTGGAGCCCGCTTCATCCTTGGTGGACAGTCTCCAGACCCTCGGCCCAGGACCAGACTTTGACCATGCGTCACGGTAACCGCCCCGGGACCAGCACACAGACTATTTGGTCCATCTATCCCAGCATGGTCCCAGTATTTTCCTAACGAGAGATTTTGAAGATGGAGCCTGTGACTTTCTGCATACAAGACACATGCTCTGCTACTGAGCTGAGGTCCTTCCGCTTCAGCAGCAAGGAAGTCCAGTTACATTTTCTGTAGAACGTATTTATGAATTTGATCCCAAACTAATTAAAGCTCATTCTCCTTTCCCCCTCCCTTCCCTTAAAAGGCAAGACTGTAGTGTAGTGGGAAAACAAAATATGTTTAGCCTGGTGGGGAATGTTGATATACGATATGATAAGCCGATGTACTGGACCAAAATTTAAATAACAGAAAATAAGAGGGCTCACCCTGGGCAATTTGAATTACACACTCATCTTTAATAATTAGACTCTGCCAAGGGAGAGGAGAGGAAACTAGGATACATTGTTTCATAAAAGCTCTTTAAATGCATAATGCAAACACTAATTATTTATAAAGTAATGTTATAAACACAGCTTCTGATACTATTATTGCCTGGTAACAATCCAGAATAACTCTTGCTTAAGGAAATATTTTTCTGCTTGCTCTGATTCAGCAGATCTCCATTCAGAGTTAATAATATTTCCAAAATGTTTATTAAGCTGGTAAACTGGGCCTAATAGCATGTTCAATTTCATTTTGTTGTGCCACAGCAGGAGAAGACCTCTTTATAGAAATAAAAGGTTTAGCAGCATTCTAGTTTCACAATATTTTTATAACTCTATCAATAACAACATATGTACGTGTATATGCCAAACATATACAATTTTCTGGGAAGATAGGCATGCAAATATTTTATCATAGGTTTATCGTGGATTTTAATTTGGCATTGAAAGTATTGTTTGGTGCCCATCCAAGCGAGAGAAAAGTGTTTATTCTGTCGTACTGCATAAAGGCAGAATTAGGTACTAGGTACAAAATAACTGCCAAGTACACAGTATGGTGTAGTGTAGAGTGTTGGACTAGAACCTGGGAGACCATGGTTCAAATCCTTGCTCCACCATGAAACTCACTGGGTGACCCTGGGCCTGCCTTTTTCTCTCAGCCTAACCCACCTCACAAGGCCGCTGTAAGGAGAAAATAGGGAAGAACAGAACAATGTAAGCCTTAAGCTCAAAGGAGCAAAGGTGGGATTGAAGTTTCATTAAATTGCATTAAATTAAAACATGTAGTCCTTATTCCTACGTAGTTTATTGTGTACAGTTGTGTACACCATGGAAAACTACTTATTTATCTGTTGCCACTTTTGCTGCCATCCTGCTAATTTTGACCGCCAGTTTCCATACAGTCAACTCACAACTTGTGCACCTTTAAATTGTACGATTGCAGATTTACACGCTTGGCGGCGGGCCACCCGAAACTGCACAAATTAAGCACACACAAGGTGGAGAGATTTAAAGCTCTTTCTCCATCAGATTTTCCCTGCATGGAAAGAGCTCTTAAGTTCTCAGAGTTGCTTGCTCGCGGCTGAGAGGCTTTTGCGAGACCTTGCGTGGCTGTCCAAGATAATAATAATAATAATAATAATAATAATAATAATAATAATAATTTATTATTTATACCTGCCCATCTGGCTGGGCTTCCCCAGCCACTTTGGGTGGCTTCCAAAAAAATATTAAAATACTGTAATACATCAAACATTAAAAGCTTCCCTAAAAAGGGCTGCCTTCAGATGTCTTTTAAAAGCCTGGTAGTTGTTGTTCTCTTTGACATCTGGTGGAAGGGCGTTCCACAGGGCAGGTGCCACTACCAAGAAGGCCCTCTGCCTGGTTCCCTGTAACTTGGCTTCTCGCAGAGAGGGAACCGCCAGAAGGCCCTCGGCGCTGGACCTCAGTGTCTGGGCTGAACGATGGCAGTGGAGACACTCCTTCAGGTATACTGGACCGAGGCCGTTTAGGGCTTTAAAGGTCAGCACCAACACTTTGAATTGTGCTCAGAAACGTACTGGGAGCCAATGTAGGTCTTTCAAGACTGGTGTTATATGGTCTCGGTGGCCGCTCCCAGTCACCACCACCAGATCTTGCAAGAGCCTCCCTAAACTTGCGCGAGACCTTCCTAGTTCTCCAGAATGTAATTCCCGCACAAGTTGTGAGTCAACTGTATTTCCATCCAGGGAGATGGACACCTAGAGGGCCACCTCCAGGTTTGAGGGGACTCCTGGCAAACTGCATCCTGGTGAATCCGATTGACACCAGCAGGGCTTACTGGCAGTGGGTAGTAGAAGCACCAGGATCGACGACGAACAACTTTGATTCCCTGCCATTTAAAATTGCTCATACTGCTCTGACATAGTGCCACCCAGGGCATCATGGTAAATTTAAAATGGTGGGTGGCTTCTCAGGCCAATCGCTACCATCAGGTAAACCTGCAGCTGAAGGATCAGGCAGGTGGGAAGGCCAAAAGGGGCATCAGCATGAGGGGAGAGACTCCATCAGGCAAGGCCTCCTTCCACCTGCCTTGCCCCACTCTCTGCTTCTCAATGTGTATTGTATTGTTTTATGTACTATGGCTTGCTGTTGTTTTATTGATTATAGTTTAGATATTATTGTAACTGTTGAGCGGATTTCTGTTTAACTTTTATATGTTGATATTATTATTTTATACTATTCTAATGGCGCTGTGGGTTAAACCACAGATACTAGGACTTGCCGATCAGAAGGTCAGCGGTTCGAATCCCCGTGACAAGGTGAGCTCCTGTTGCTCGGTCCCTGCTCCTGCCAACCTAGCAGTTTGAAAGCACCTCAAACTGCAAGTAGATAAATAGGTACCACTCTGGCAGGAAGGTAAACAGCATTTCCGTGCGCTGCTCTGGTTCTCCAGAAGCGACTTAGTCATGTTGGCCACATGACCTGAAAGCTGTACGCTGGCTCCCTCAGCCAATAAAGCGAGATGAGCGCCGCAACCCCAGAGTCGGTCACGACTGGACCTAATGGTTAGGGGTCCCTTTACCTTTAATGATTGTTGAATGATACTTTTTGATGGAGGTTGCCTATTTTAAAGTTATGCTTTATTATCACGTTTTTGTATTGCATTAGATTGTTATCGGGACGCAGGTGGCGCTGTGGGTTAAAGCCTCAGCGCCTAGGACTTGCCGATCGAAAGGTCGGCGGTTCGAATCCCTGCGGCGGGGTGCGCTCCCGCTGCTCGGTCCCAGCGCCTGCCAACCTAGCAGTTCGAAAGCACCTCCGGGTGCAAGTAGATAAATAGGGACCGCTTACCAGCGGGAAGGTAAACGGCGTTTCCGTGTGCGGCTCTGGCTCACCAGAGCAGCGATGTCACGCTGGCCACGTGACCCGGAAGTGTCTCCGGACAGCGCTGGCCCCTGGCCTCTTGAGTGAGATGGGCGCACAACCCCAGAGTCTGTCAAGACTGGCCCGCACGGGCAGGGGTACCTTTACCTTTACCTAGATTGTTATCAGATGTACATTTTTTGTTTCTTCAGCTTGTAAACCGCCTTGAGTATTGTAAGATAGAAAGGAGGTATACAAATTAAAAATGATGAAAATTATGATGATGGCACAGTCAGGGCATTTGAACTGCAGCAGCTGCCTGGGATGATGAGCGCCTGTGTTTGCTCTTTCCAGGCATGTTCCATGCTTTAAAGCTCAGTGACCCAGGCCCGTCCCCCAGCCACCTTTTCTTTTGCTCCAGAGGATTCCCCACAAAAACACTCTCTTTAAAACTCAATGGGAGCAAGTAAACTATGAAAAACATGAACTGATGTTTGCTCCGATTGAACGCCAAAGAGCAGCGTTTCACGGGGGAAACTCCAGGATGAAAACAACAACAACACACAGACATACCCGGACACAGAGTTTTTATGTAAGTGTGGACCTGTGCATGGAAAGGGTGAGGCAAAAGGGAAGTGTGGATAAGCCCTCTCTCAAGCTCTTTGTTCTGACACAAAGGTACACAAGGCTTTTCTTTTCTCTCTCTTTCTCTTGCTCATCCCTTCTTTTGGGGTGCAGAACAGCACCCCAAAAGGAAGCTGCAATTGCTGGGTAGAGTGAGAAGGAGCACCCCCCACCACCTTATTTCTCCTAGAGCTTTCTCTTCCCCTAAAAGAAACCCATTTTCAGTCAGATATCTACAATGCCAACCAAGGCCTATGAAGACAGGTAAGCCTACGTTACTCAAGATTAATCTGCCCTGATCCTGAATTATCATGTAATAGTCTTATTTTAACAAAGAATCCTCTTACTTAGCCATAATAATCATGAGGGTGCATTACTCTGGGGATTTAAATTTACATTTAAATGCTTGTAAAAAAACTTCCCAAGTGAGAGCTGCAGCAAGATAAGGCAGCGTGAAGCATTCTGTGACATTCTCTCTTGTACAGTGGTACCTTGGGTTACAAACGCTTCAGGTTACAAACTCCACTAACCCGGAAGGAGTACCTCGGGTTTTGAAATTTGCCCCAGGATGAGAACGGAAATGGCGCGCCGGTGGCAAGGCAGCGGCAGGAGGCCCCATTAGCGAAAGCGTGCCTCAGGTTAAGAACGGTTTCGGGTTAAGAAAGGACCTCTTGAACGAATTAAGTTCATAACCTGAAGTACCACTGTATCTGGCTTTCCATTTCACCCCCACCCACCTGCAACATACAACAACCACTGAGTGAACTCAGTTCTCATTGGGATGTGTGTTTGGGTTTCCACCTTGGTGGGTTAAAGGTTCTTAAAGATTGTATCTCCTGCAAAACATGGGGCTCCCCCAATCCTGCTGCTATCTACCCCTTGTGAGATAGTAGTGCTGTTTTGGCTGTGCAAGCAATGGCACTCAAGGCTTGAACATCAGAATGAGAGAGACGTCAGTTCTAGCCTATCCATTTTCCTAAACGCAGCGAAGGTTTTTCTCCAGGGTGGTAAGCAGGTAAGCATTCACAAACGTTCTCCAGTGATACAATCTTGAGAGAGCTGTACTGCATGATTATACAGAATGGGTGGATCAGCTTTTATTCAACTGATGGAGAGAGCTCATCTGCCGAACACATTAGCACAGTCTTCTAAAAAAACAACACCACTGGTGCATCTTCTCCTCTGTTTTGATGTTCCTTGTAAGGCTGTGGAACTCCTGTCTCTCTCTGCTCCTGATACATACTTGGGATCAAATCTTCTGAATGACCTTAACAGCTATAATGTTAACTCTGCCTGCAAGGGCATTGTTTTCGCCAGATTATAGAGCACATTTTTGGAAACAAAGGAAAATCAGTTACGGGTGCACCTGCTCTTTTGTAATTTGGGGGGTGCTTTAAAAAATATATATATATATTTTGGCACAACCACCAGAACACAAACTACAGCTAACAAGCCTGCTATAATTTTGTGCTGTGTGGCTTCGCCTGCATGTGTGTGTGAAAACGCTTAAATTTAGCCTCTCAAACTCCCTGCCAAGGAGTTAAATATAATGGGCAGGTTTTCAAAGGAGATTGAGAACTAGTAGTTCTCTCCCCAATGAAGCACGATTCACCTTTCAGAGGAGAGGCAAAACCAAAGGTCCTGGATGGTTAGAATGATTAAAGATCCCTAACTTAAGGATGCTATTAACCTTTGCACTTTAGTCAAATTACAAAATCATTACACTCTGCCCACCTAAATATTTCTGGCAGTTTTAATTAGATTTGCTACTACTAATCATATGCAGTCTTTGCAGGCTAATGCTGTTCATAGTCATAATCTCCCCCAGATGAACAGACCTTCCACTGCTCCCCCATGGTTTTACTTGCCCGATTGCCTACAATCTTTGACTGCAAGGCAAAGTATTTAAGCATTTACACCTGAACCTCAAGACAATATAGTTCCACTGACTTAAATGTATGGTCTCAGTACAATAAGCAGGTGCACAGAGGCATGAGCAGTTCATAGGTTGAAAGATACGAGCCTCAGCAATGGAGTCAACCCTCCAGGCTGGTACCAGTATTGAGAGGGTCCTCCATTCTTAAGGAAATCAGCCCTGAATGCTCACTGGAAGGACAAATCCTGAAGCTGAGAATCCAATATTTTGGCCACCTCATGAGAAGACTCCATGGAAAAGACCCTGATGTTGGGAAAGATGGAGGGCAGAAGGAGAAGGGGACGGCAGAGGATGAGATGGTTGGACAGTGTTCTCAAAGCTACCAGCATGAGTTTGACCAAACTGTGGGAGGCAGTGGAAGACAGGAGGGCCTGGCGTGCTCTGGTCCGTGGGGTCACGAAGAGTCGGACACGACTAAACGATAACAACAACAACATGGTAGTCACCCTCCATATCTCATTAGTGGTGGCAGTGGTAGACATTTAAATGTCTTATAGTACCCACAATGCAGCATCACTGCTCAGCATTATGGGATTTATTTTAAAAAGTGGTTCCCAAATCTACCATTCAGCATAGGGGATGGGGGCGAGGGGAATGTCAGCACTAGTAGGCCCTGCAGCCGGCACCCCAACAGCTGCTCTTCATCCAAAATGGGGAGAGGGTACCCACTATTCTCTAGGTGCAACTGGGCTAGACCCCCCATCATTTCTGACCATGGTGCCTGAGACTGATGGGACTTGTTGTCTAACAATATCTGGAGGGCCACAGGTCATTACTGCTCCTGCCCCCCCCCCCAGTTGCTAGATGAGAGCTCATAATTATATATTTTTTTAAAAAAATTTTTTATTAGTTTTCCAAAACAATTATACATTTTCCTCTATGTTTTAACCAATTAATCTTTTTTTACTTCCTTCAGCTTCTCTGGTAATCATCCATTTTAACTATTTAGTACGCATTCCCTTCATTGCATTGCCATTTGTCTTCCCTCCCCTTTCTATTTCTTTTTGACAATACATCTCAAACTTTTACAGTGCTTCTTGAAACGAGAACTCATAATTATAGAGGAGATACCTCCCATTAAGTTAAATGAGGAATTCTCAGTTATTGTGCTTATATGATCTATTAGCGTAACTGGATCAAAAGGAGTGATCTGTGTAGGTCAAACCCAGCTGCCAACAATCTTAGCTGCACACAAGCATGACCAAGGAACAACCAAGGTGGTGTTGGTAGAAGCAGGGTTATTTTCAAAGGTTGTGGTCATTGGGATTGTTCAACTACCAGACCACTGGTGCCATCAAAGGCTCCCCTTGCCTTTTCCCCACATACATGAATGGCTACAGTCCACTCCTATGTGCACCTGGAAACATTGCTTTCACGCCCTCCACTCCACACTTATTGGAAACTATTGTGTGTGTGCGCGCATGTTAAGAGCATTGTGTTCCTGCCTCCCCCTACCGATCTTTGCAACGCCTCCACCACTCATAACGATGAGAATTTTGCTAGCGCTGTGTAGACATTACAGTACAGAGAAATGGAGAATAAAGTTTTTCCACAGAATAAGAACTGTTTGGTTAAATGAGCAAAAAAGTTGTGCCAAACACACACAAAGGGAATTAAATTCCCTGTTGCCTGATATGCGCAGCTAGGAAAACCATCCAGAAAAACAACAAAAACAACAGCCCAGACTCAAAACTATTCCACGGAGTCCCTAAATTTATAATTTAAGGCATCAATCTGGAATGTTATGTCTTTGATGGCTTGTAAAAAAAAGCCAACTGATGTGATTGGCGGCATTTTAAACACATGAGGTCTCAGCATAATTGAATTGTCGTGGTCTTAATTACATTCCATTGGGATTCTCTCTTTTTTTAATCTAATTACTATGCAACTTGAGGAAAGCCTTATTATGAGCATTGATTTGAAATCTCTGATATGTTTAATAACATCAGCATTCCAAAAATAGCTGCGGCAGGGGATATCTGAGTAAAACTCATTTGTCTGCATTCTTATGATGTCTTTCGGTCAGGTTAACATCAAACTGCTGGCTTACCTTGTCATCCAATTTCCGTGCACTGAAGGAAAGCTCAACATAGTCATCGTTGCCAGATAATTCTTCAGCAATCACCTAGGTGAAAAGTCATAGATAAGTTTAAATGGAGGAGGGGTGGGGGTGGAATTAAATCTGGAACAGTGCCATTTACTAATGCGCCTTCATGAAGTTGCTGCTTATGTAGTGAGCCCTGTGAGACTGCAGAAATGTGACAAGGAGGCTCACCCGATGCCTTTGTTAAATATCTTTAGGCGCCAGGAAAAAAAACGTCCAACTTCTCCCAGGCCTTTGGTTAATTAAGCCATCTACGTCCGTTTAAGCTGTGTGTGAGGAGTGGTGCTTTTTGTTTTGTTACTATGCATTTTTGTGTTTCTATACCTGTAAACTGCCCTGTGATTCTCGGATGAGGGGCGGTACAGAAATTTAAAAAAGGAATGAATAGAACTCCATTGCCAGAAATGAGGCACAAATGCCAATATAATTTAAAGCCGGGATATCCCATTTCTGGGCACCATTGTTAATTCATCCCTGGGGACCCACTCCACTGTTTCTCAAGACAGACAGATGCCAACCAAATAAGGGCACCACTGCTCACCAGCAGTGGCGTAGCGTGGGTTGTCAGCACCCGGGGCAAGGCAAGTAATTTGTGCCCCCTAACCCGTGGATTTGCGCCCCCTAACCTGTGGATTTGCGCCCCCTAACGCTAACCCCTAGATGTTGCGCCCGGTGCGGCCGGCCCCCCCTGCACCCCCCCACACTACGCCACTGCTCACCAGACAATGAGCTGAGAGGATGGGGCAGAAGGCTATTTCGTCCATTCTGACAGAATCACGCTGAATAATAAATCTGTTATCCTAGCAATAACGGCTTCGTGGTGTGGAGAATACAGACTTACACATAGCTAAGCAATATCATTACAAGCACTATCCCAAGAGGGAGACAACGTTAAAGTGTGACCCCACTCTCTCACACACTCATGTACACAACTTGAAACTTTTTAAAAATAAAAACTTTTCAGTGAAATTGAGACTGATCCACCTCTCTCCTGCGTATAGCTGCATATAAAATTATGTGTGGTGTGTTGCAGGGCTGGGCGATAATCAGCTTTTCAACACTGTGATGTACCACCAGCTGAACTCTGCAATACAGTGGTACCGCGGGTTAAGTACTTAATTCGTTCCGGAGGTCCTGAAACTGTTCTTAACCTGAAGCACCACTTTAGCTAATGGTGCCTCCTGCTGCTGCCGCGCTGCCGGAGCACAATTTCTGTTCTCATCCTGAAGCAAAGTTCTTAACCCAAGGTACTATTTCTGGGTTAGCGGAGTCTGTAACCTGAAGCTTATGTAACCCGAGGTATCACTGTATGTGATGTTGAAAAGCAGAGGGAGGAACAAGCTGCATTGGGCCCAGCCCCACGAGGGAGCAGGATAAAATCACCTCAGCTCCCTCAACAGGAGCAATGGTGATTTCACCCTGATGCCTTGCAGGACCGGGGCTGATGGAGCTCGTTCCTCCACGTGCCAGGCAGTGGCTGGAGTCTGTCCTCTGACGGCACCCAGTGTGCCAAGGGAGAAACGAGCTACACTGGCTCCGGCGCCTCATTTTCCCCTTGGTTTGAGGGCCAGAGCGCAATGGGGCCTTCACCCATGATATGCTGCTGAGTGAAGTTGCCATGGCACTCTGGCCCTCAAACCGGTCCTGGGCGATGTATTGATACATCACCCAGGCCTAGTGTGGAGAAAGGGGATCAAGGTTTTCTTCCTTTCTCATAATACTACGGAAGATTCAGTGTAGACAAACTGAGTCAATTTTCCACACACTGCAGAGGTAAACTATGGTATCTGCTCCCACAAGAAGGAGTGGTACCTACTCTGATGTAACATATGAGAGTGTTGGAGGTGAAATAGTTAAACAACTTACCCAATCAGAACCCAAGGGGGTGGAGTCAGAGGGACTATAAAACCAGCTCTAGGAGGGGCGAAGAGGGGAGTTTGTTGGGAGTTGGGTGGTTGGTTGGAGTGGGAGTGAACTGGGATAGTGTCTGTGGGTAGGTTGAGTTAGTGTAGCGAAATAAGCTGAGTCAGGAACAGTTAGGAGCTAGGAAGACAAGTAAATATCTGAGAGGAGGTTTAGTGAGTGAGAGCAGGTAGCGGAAGTTATGGCTGGAAAGGCAGCCAATGATTGTAATGGACCGATACCGTTTACAAAACCACACGCTTGTTAAACTGCAATAAATAAACAGAAGTTTCTGTTCCAATTTAACCCTGACTGGACTCAGTATTGTACCAGGTAGGGCCTGGGTGGTGGCAGCGAGAAATAAAGTGGTGGCACAGGGGCTCAATAGACGTTGAAACACCTATCAAATTGGATGGCTTTTAAAAGAATTAGACAAATTAATGGAGGGCTAGGCTGTCAGCTATCACTAACCACAATGACTATGGTCTGCCTCTACCACCAGAAGCAGAATACCTCAGAATAATTTTGGGGAGAGAGTGTTCCTGCACACATATCCTGCTTGTTTTGCCATCAATATCTGGCTGGGTGCTGTGACAACATGATGCTGGACTAAATGGGCCTTCGGCCTGAGTAAGCAAACACTGGAAACTTCTACTCCCATTTCCATATTTGCTGAAATTCTCCCACATCCCCAAGTGTTTCTGTTCACTTATTTGTTTTAGACAAGTCACTGAACATTTGACTGCTCCTTATAATCTAGACAAAATTACTCTTCCAGGCTCACTGACTGGATGATTCACGCTGATCTCATTTGTATGATGGGTTTCAGGTCCATGAGATACATTTAACTAGGTTACAAATACTGACAATATCAATTTTAAACCCCATTAAAGTTGTCCTGAGTTTTTAACATTGCATTTTGTGGCCACATGCCCATATTATAATGCTGGTTAGATAATTCCTCAAGTAATGGGAAACTAAAGAAAATACCTTGGGTTGTACCTGGATGGGTTGCAGCGTTACCTACACAGAAGTCCTATTGAATTCTAGGGTCTTACTCCCAAATAGCGTTAGGATTGAAATCTAAGTTGTTTATACTTTGTTCCTATTGAAATTGGTGCAGATTAAGTTCTTATTGATCTGTCCCACTGATTTCACTGAGACTTAGTGCAATTAAATTTCTGTTGCAAGACACTAAAACTGCTAACCCTTTGCAAGCTGGTATATGAAGATTACATTAAAAAATGCTCATCCATTAGTCTGTTTTTCCCCGTTTTCCTGTTTTCATTCTGTGATTTTTTAAAAAACAACAACAACCCCACAAAACTGTATTTAATTTCTGCATTTGTATTTAAATACATTTTTAAACAATCTGGGTTATAGTCAATGTGAGGAATATTGCATCTTTTTTATTTATAAAAAATATCCTGAGGCAAAAGAAAAGCTTATTCAGATGGACCTACCGTTATGGAAGATTTTCCTGCCGTGTTGCCATGTTTCAATAAAGATTTTGAGAGTTTTCTCTGTGAAACAATCTGCAGGAAATGATAAGAGAGGGTGTTAGAAAATGTATCTAGGTTTGTGATGTAATTTTCCTCTAAGAAATGTATGCACATGTCTCACCAAATAATTCACTAAAACAGAGATAAAGTAATTCCACAGCGCAGGAGATCACAATCTGGTTTTAAAGACGAAGGATTAGTGAATGATCTCAAAATAGTTCTTGCACAGAAACCTAGAATCAAGGTTGCAATTCTGAACACATTTGTTAGGGAGGAAGCTTCAACTAGTACAGTGGAACTTACTTCTGGGCAAAAAAATCCAACATGCATATAGGATTGTTGCCACCTCTGTGACAAATGGGTTTTTCAGTTGTGGCCCCATTTGCGGACTGTGTTTACCAGAGAAGCAATGACTAGCACCTGCGTTCATAGACAGTTTTTTTACTTGTCAGGCTAAGACATTTGAATTAACTCAGGCTTTGGGTGCTGAAGTTAGCCATTACTCTTTTGCTCATTTTTTTGTGGGGTGGGGTAGGACATTCCATTTTTAATGTATGGTTGGATGAGCATTTGGGGAATTTCATATTGCATGCTGTTTTTAATTTGGTTTTACGTATTTGTTTGCATTCCCTGGTAAGTCATTCTGAGGTTTTTTTAAACAAAGCAGCAAGCTGAGGTAAACCACCATAATTTCCCATGTTCCTGCAGTGTCTTGGTGGGCACATACTTAACTTGTGTCTGTTGGGGGGGGGGAGCAGGTATAGATATCATCATCACCATCATCGTAAAAACAATAACTTTTCAAGTGAAATGGATATCATTTCTAGAAGCTGAAGAAAAGGTGAGCAACCACTTACAGTGGTACCTCGGGTTACATACGTTTCAGGTTACATACGCTTCAGGTTACAGCCTCCGCTAACCCAGAAATAGTGCTTCAGGTTAAGAACTTTGCTTCAGGATGGGAACAGAAATTGTGCTCCGGCGGCGCAGCAGCAGCAGGAGGCCCCGTTAGCTAAAGTGGTGCTTCAGGTTAAGAACTGTTTCAGGTTAAGTACGGACCTCCGGAACGAATTAAGTACTTAACCTGAGGTACCACTGTATTTACAACCTCAGAACTATTTTTGTCTGAGAGTGTGGGCTCATGGTGAGAGGGCAAAAGACTTTCTGAAACTGCTCCTGTTTTTGTTCTAAATGGCTTTTCTTTGTTATCTGTTACAGATAGGTAGCCGTGTTGGTCTGCCATAGTCAAAACAAAAAACAAAAAAAAATTTCCTTCCAGTAGCACCTTAAAGACCAACTAAGTTAGTTCTTGGTATGAGCTTTCGTGTGCATGCACACTTCTTATCTGAAGAAGTGTGCATGCACACGAAAGCTCATACCAAGAACTAACTTAGTTGGTCTTTAAGGTGCTACTGGAAGGAAAATTTTTTTTGTTATCTGTGTCATTTTAAATTGTGATTGATATTAATGCTGTATTCTTAGTTTTAGATTTTATTATTTGTGGAAATTGTTTTCCATTTCATTGTGTACATTTTGATGTGTTTTATTTATTGTTTAGGGACGTGGGTGGCGCTGTGGGTTAAACCACAGAGCCTAGGACTTGCTGATCAGAAGGTCCGTGGTTCAAATCCCTGCGACGGGGTGAGCTCCCGTTGCTCGGTCCCTGCTCCTGCCAACCTAGCAGTTCGAAAGGACGTCGAAAGTGCAAGTAGATAGATAGGTACCACCGTGGCGGGAAGGTAAACGGCGTTTCCGTGCGCTGCTCTGGTTCACCAGAAGCGGCTTAGTCATGCTGGTCACATGACCCAGAAGCTGTACACCAGCTCCTCGGCCAATAAAGCGAGATGAGCACCGCAACCCCAGAGTCGGTCACAACTGGACCTAATGGTCAGGGGTCCCTTTACCTTTATTTATTGTTTATGACTTTTGTGATGTTGGTAATTATGCAAATCTTGTTATGTTGTAACAAGTTGAGTTTTAACTGTGGAAAGGCGGCATACAATTAAAATGATGATGATGATGATGCTCCCTACTCACCTTTTCGGTCATCACCTCCACCTGTTTCATAGTCTGGGCAGCACCAGTGATAATCATCCTGGTGGTCGCCATTTTTCCCTCACAGGATATTGCCCTCACTCTGATTTGTCAACTCATGGCATCACCATGAAGCCAAATGAGAGCGAGGGCAATGCCTCAGAACATCCCAAACAGAACAGCACAAATGAACCCTTGCATCTGGAACTAGGGAGAATGGCTTGCAGCTGACAGACGTGACCTGGCACCAACACCTCTTGTTTGGCAAACCAATCATTGGGAGATAATACATTTTGGTCATGCATCTACCTGAAACTACTTCTGCCTTAAGCCACAGCCTCCGAAGCATCAAATAAAGCAGATATTGCTGCTTTTTGGATTCAGTATCTGCCTGCATGGCTGGAAGATCTAGGTACCCTGTCAAACTGCAAGCTGTTACAATTATCTGTCATATGCTCACTTAACTTCCTGGGGGGGGGGGCATGATTGGCACCTATTTTCTTCTCTGGCAACTGTGCAATAAATCAAAATGTGCCACAGCTTCAATAGTGGAAGGAAGAACACTATGAAAAAGGAGGGCTGAAAAGCAAAGCTTCATTTATAAGAAACAAATATCAAATGCAAGACAAACTAAAATGTTTGGGCTTGCTTTAAAAAAGAGCTATGTCTCTTGAATTTGAGTACCCATTTTTGTCTGAGCCACATTTTCATGCTGTGTGTCTTTTTAAAAAAACAACAGACAAATGGTATGCAAAATGTTTTGCAAAAATATTATGTGCATAATGCATGTAAGAGTCAAGCCCCAATGTGAAACTAAGTTTCTGCAGCATCATTTTAATGTGTAAGTATTTTTATACAGTGATATGCTCTGCTGTATGTTTCTGCATACTTTCAAAAACCCGGAGCATATATGCAAGCAATAATACACATAGCAGTGTATATAATATGTGAGAATGGGTCATATTGTTAATTGAAGTGGTAAAAAAACACAACTCCCTTCTTGTTGAAATCAAGGAACAAGACGTAAATTAGAAAAGAACTGTGCGGATTGGCTTGACATTGACATTTTCAGAAAATTCTGTCCCTGATAATGATTCCCCACCTCCAGCTTGACCAGCACATTTATATCTTCACAACAACTTCGTGAGGGGATTGTGCTGAGAGAATAATAATAATAATAATAATAATAATAATAATAATAATAATAATAATTGTCAATGTACAACCTGTGTACAATTTAATTAACCAAGCCTCCCTCCCCCCAACACAAACACTCAATCTCATTGCACTCTATGTGCTTGTCGCACAACACACCAACCCCGAGAGTCAGTTGCACTATATTATTTTCTGTTCAGCAGCCTAACAGCCCACGGATAGAAACTGTTTTATCCCACATTTGTCCCTAGTATTAAGTAGTGGGTTGACAAAGCAGATGACACAGAGATTCCTCCAAGTAGTTCTTTATAAGTAAGCTGGAACTGAACTGAACTGAACTGAACTGAACAGCTCAGCCGGCCTGCTTTTATAGGCAGCCAGCTGTCAACATTGTACTACAACAACAACCCAGGGTTTCCCACCTAATTTAACTGATGTGGACCTGAGTGAAAACTATATACATAATACCCCTGGTGGCCAGGGTAGCACTTCAATACATAACAAGCCTGTTGGTATGACTGGTTACAATTCTATATCTCCTGCCTGAGGGTAGAAGATTAACCCTGGCTCATTCAGCTTCTTGGTTAATTGGGGGGGGGGGTGTTAGCAGTGATTTCACTATCCAACTCTATGACCAACGTTCTGCTTAACAGCATCATATAACCTCCCACCTCTCATTGAGAGCCATTGTTCATAGCAGAGAGTGTGTTGCCCTGGAGAGTAAGGTAAAGGAACCCCTGACCAGTAGGTCCAGTCGTGACCGACTCTGGGGTTGTGGCGCTCATCCCGCTTTATTGGCCGAGGGAGCCGGCGTATAGCGTACATGTGGCCAGCATGACTAAGCTGCTTCTGGCGAACCAGAGCAGCACACAGAAACGCCGTTTACCTTCCCGCCAGAGCAGTACCTATTTATCTACTTGACTTTGAACTGCTAGGTTGGCAGGATCAGGGACCGAGCAACGGGAGCTCACCCCACCGCGGGGATTTGAACCACCGACCTTCTGATCGGCAAGTCCTAGGCTCTATGGTTTAAGCCACAGCGCCACCTGCGTCCCTTGCCCTGGAGAGAGAGAGGTTCAAAAACCCACCCACTTTGTGAAGCTCACTTTAGGACTTATGGTAGGTTGAGAGATGGTGACTGGCCCTAACTTACTTTGCAGGATTGATGTAAGGACAAAATTTGGTGGAGGCCATGTTCACCACTCTGAGCTCCTTTGAGGAGCAAGATAGAATGCAGTCCATAAACAGGTACAAGATGGGATTCATTACAAACCTTCCAGTAAGAAACCCTGAGAGATTTCTAATGAAGTGTCAAATACTGAGATCTTTGCTCATGCAGTAGGTACATTTTCTTAAATAGTGTGGTTGGAATTATTTTGATGCTTCTGTCACTCACTCGCTCGTTTAAAGGAGTGCAGTTCTCGAAGAGTAATTTTGCCACAGCAAATATTTATCACACAGAAATGCTGCTTTTTTGTTCTCCCAGCCACAAGCTGTCAAACAAACGAATAGTAAAATGGATCAATTTGGCAGTTAAATGCCTTTATCATTGCCTTCGACAGTAATGAAAAATTAGGCAATGCAGGGCATCAATTATATAATTGAGAGGAAATCAATTTTTACTGGCATTAAACTGCCCTTTGAATATGCATGCCTCTTAACTAGTCACCTTTTGGAAACTGCCATCAATTATAAATCATGTTTATTGCTTATTTATAGGCATAAAAATCCCCTACCAAGAAAGATCACAAAGACTGCTGGCTTCTAAGCCAGCAAGTTGCAACCAAGCAGAAAACAGATATTAGAAGCTGCTGAAATATCAAAAATGCAAACAAACAAATATCAGTAGTTCAAGGGTCAAGTTTCAAGGAAGATCTCTGATATGACTAAATGAGCACCCTTTGACTGTCTTAAGTTTGACCTCTTTTGCCTGCATTTTGCAGGCAAAAACTGGTTTTCAGTGGGTCAAAATTAATCTGTCAGACTTATAATACAGTTCTCAGTCTGTACTTTGCTGATCTTCATTAAGATAATGGAAAACTTCCCAGATGATTATCAGATGATAATGGTGCACTTGGGCCCATGCCTGCAAGGGGGTCCAGACTTTGATTTATTTTTATTTTTATTTTTATTTTTAAGTAAGCCTATATCCTTCCAAGAAGGAAGGTAAATTGATGCAAAATGTGCAGCTTTCTAGCTGATTTCTGTGAGATGAACCAGCCTGGCTGGTCCCACCTTTCAGTGCTTTTAGCCAAGCAGTGAAGTCAAAGTTGTGATTGATAAGTGAGATATTTGGACAACCAGTGATAGGAATTACTGGGGTCCAAAAGAGCTGCAGTTTCCCCTCCCCTTTAGTGCACATTATTATTATTATTATTACTACTACTACTACTACTACTAATACTAATACTACTATTATTATTTTAATGAGGGTGAAAGAGGAGAGCGCAAAATATGGTCTGAAGCTCAACATCAAAAAAACGAAGATCATGGCCACTGGTCCCATTACCTCCTGGCAAATAGAAGGGGAAGAAATGGAGGCAGTGAGAGATTTTACCTTCCTGGGCTCCATGATCACTGCAGATGGTGACAGCAGCCACGAAATTAAAAGATGCCTGCTTCTTGGGAGACAATGACAAATCTAGACAGCATCTTAAAAAGCAGAGACATCACCTTGCCAAAAAAGGTCTGTATGCTAAAGCACTGGGTTAAAGGTGATGGAGGCGTGGGCTCTGGTGCAGTTTCCAAAATAGCTACCTTTTGCAGGGATGGGGTGTGTCTGTAAGCTACTGTACACAGACTGTAACCAGACCGTTGTGAGGAGATGCCTTTGTGTTAAAAGAGAATTATAATAATAGCAACGATAAAAAAGCCATCAAATTCAAACCTTCATTTCATCCAGTTCCCACATGGAGAAAGCACAACGAACGCGTTTTGCCAGTAATTATAGGTTTACCCAAAAGTAACAAGCAGGAAAGTCACGGTTCCTACCTGCCCAAGAGTACATTCCATGCCACCAAGGAAGTCTGCATCTTTAAGCCCATTGTGGTTGCTGCTGATGTCATGGACTTCAAATCGCAGCCGTTGAACCTCTTCAAAATAGAAGTCCACTGTGAAAAGCTTTGAGAAGATGGGATTTATGCAAGTTCGGATCACTTCCGTCCTGTCGACCTGTCAATCAAAATACAGCTTATATGAGTGGTGTTTTTTTTTAATTCAACTGGAGGGAAAATGACATGTAAAAATCTCTTCCACCAAGTGGAAGAAGGGGTGTAAATGATGGCTGTTTAGCACAACTACTGCTGAAAAACACTTTCTTTAAAACAAAAGAATATCAGGACATGAACCATTTTTGATGGCCTAGGACCCTCATACTTATGGGACCGCCTCTCCTGGTATGTCCCACAGAGGACCTTACAGTCTTCAAAGAAAAACATCTTGGAGGTCCCAGGCCACAGAGAGGTTAGGTTGGCTTCAACCAGAGCCAGGGCTTTTTCAGCTGTGGCTCCGATCTGGTGGAACACTCTGTCACAAGAGACTAGGGCCCTGCGAGACTTGACATCATTTCACAGGGCCTGCAAGACAGAGCTGTTCCACCAGGCCTTTGGTCAGGGCGCAGCCTGACCCCCTCCTTTGGCAATCCTCACAGAGCCCAATGGTTGCCATTAATCTGATTTGAACTGATTTTATAATGAAATGATTGTAGAATGTTGTATCCTTTTACTGTTGTTAGCTGCTCTGAGCCCAGCTTCGGCTGGGGAGGGTGGGATATAAATAAATTATTATTATTATTATTATTATTATTATTATTATTATTATTATTTATTTTAGGCCTTGCTAAAATAGGTTTGGTGAGCTTTCACCAATGTGGAAGCTCAACAGGTTTCGTACTACAACTCCCATCAACTGTAATCCAAAGTATCTGGGAGGTGCAAGGTTGCTGAAGCCTAGCTTAAAGGATCATACTTTTCAGAAAAACAAACAAAGTCATTGGGGTGTTCACATGCTACATTCAGTGAGTGTACAGTCTGTGTACCTGCATACCCAACAGTTCAGGTGTACACTTGTTCAGTTATTCACATGTAATGTTCAGCAAGTGTATAGTCTGTGCACCTGTGCACACAATAGTTGAGTTCTACACAACTATGAACAAGCACACCCTCTTTCACTCAAGCACTTGCACGTGTACAGACAACTTGTCCCTGTGTCCAGCGTAATGTGTGAACACACCTATTAGTGGAAATAAAACAGCATGCAGATGGATAGAATTTCTTCATTAAAAGACAGCAAAGGAGATGAGCTTAGGCAAAATTTTATCATCTGAACATTCAGGATACATAAAAGATGCAGGATTGCTCGCTGATTTGCACAAGCAAATCAGATGTTTCATTCCTTGCCAACCTGCAGATGAACATGTGAACAGTGAAAGGCTTTATGATGTAAATTCAGCAAAGGTTAGTCAGAATAAGCAATTCCCATAGAAAGCGATGGCACAGGACTCTGTTGAAACAAAAACAAGACCCAACAATTTGCAAATGGGCTCAAGGTGGGACTGGATGTGATGAAGAACATGGGATGGCTGCCAAAAATGGCAGCCTCATTTTCAGTTCTTCATCTTCTCCCCTGTAATACAGTATGTAGTAATGGGAACATGTGACATGATGTTGCAAGTAGGACTTTCTCCTGCCTCCTACCGCATTACACTTCATCATCTGCTTCTGGGTAAAGGTAAAGGTAAGGGTAAAGGGACCCCTGACCATTAGGTCCAGTCGTGGCTGACTCTGGGGTTGCGGCGCTCATCTCGCTTTATTGGCCGAGGGAGCCGGCGTACAGCTTCCGGGTCATGTGGCCAGCATGACTAAGCCGCTTCTGGCAAACCAGAGCAGCGCTCGGAAACACTGTTTACCTTCCCGCCGGAGTGGTACCTATTCATCTACTTGTACTTTGACGTGCTTTCGAACTGCTAGGTTGGCAGGAGCAGGGACCGAGCAACGGGAGCTCACCTCGTCGCGGGGATTCGAACCACCGACCTTCTGATCGGAAAGTCCTAGGCTCTGTGGTTTAACCCACAGCGCCACCCACGTCCCTGCTTCTGGGAGGGAAAAGCAAATTACTCTAGATGCCAGAACAAAGAGGGAAGTAGTCAGAATCCTTCTCTGTCTCCATACATCCCAGCTGCCTCATTTTAAGAAGGACATTCTTGTTGAGTGTTTCTGGTGTCACGTTCCTGTTCCTCATCAACGTCTCATTCCACCCTTAGTCGTGACCTGCTGGATTCTGCCTACTGTGCTTGAGGAAGGAAGATCAGAGAGCTCTCACTCTGTGAATCACGTCTGCAAATGCTGTGAAGGTGGAATCAAATCATAACAGTTCTCCATGGTCTGAGGCCTCTCAAGAAAGCACCACTCTCAAGAAAGTGTAGCTTTTCACAAGCTTTAGATTCTGACCAAAGAATTGATTGGAGGTCGAAGCAGAAATATGGCATGAGCAGTCTTTAGGCTTTCATGACTGACAGCACAACCCTATGTTTGTCTACTCAGAAGTAAGTTGCACTATATTCAATCCATCTCATTTCCTACCAAGTGTCCACTGCCATATAAAAACTTAAAGAACTTGTGACCAGGATACAGCATATCACCTACCCAGTAGGCCTCTACTATCATTGGAAGATGCCCTGTCACCTTGTAATATTATGGAAACGGTCCTTCTCTGTAGCGTCACCAAGACCCTGGAATACCATCTCTCATGCCATTTTGAATGTGGCATGTTTCAGACACCTTTTAGAAGCGCATTTCTTTGCTCTCTGATCATCAATTATTTCCAGAGTGTGCTACTCAGTAATGAGAGCCAGTATTTTACTATATTTTGAAACTATATATCTCTTCGATGATCTGCACATTCCTGAAATGTTCCATTTTGTTTTGTTTTGAGAATCTGAACCATTTTTAGATCTTAAAAAATGTTTTAATATAGACATATAAATAATATAAATATAAATATAAATATAAATTTTAGCTTTGCAGATTTGTGATTGTATACTTTCATGTATGCCTCTTGGAGATTATTTCTGTGATGCAAGACACACATATTTGAAAGAAATTATGTGCATTAAAAATCATTAAATGGCCATTCCTAAATATCGATTAAATCTGAGAACCCTAAGAAAGAAAACCCTGAATGTGGCTGTGGAGAGCAGTGCTATTTTTAGGAGTAATGGAAATTAACAAGATGAAACTTTCCAGGCAGCAATAACTTATATGAGATTCCAACAGAAGCACAAAGCAATTTACACTTCACTTGGTAGCTCATGAGTAAGTTTGGCTTTTTATTATTAACTCTGCTTTCACACCACTTCATCTCCATTCCACAAATGGTCAGAAAGGTCACCAGGCTTTAGAGCTATTGCTTTCACATTGACTGATGTTTGAGACTAGTGATGAGTAGCTCACGGGACGTGGGTGGTGCTGTGGGATAAACCACAGATCCTAGGACTTGCTCATCAGAAGGTCGGCGGTTCGAATCCCCATGACGGGGTGAGCTCCCGTTGCTCGGTCCCTGCTCCTGCCAACCTAGCAGTTCGAAAGCACATCAAAGTACAAGTAGATAAATAGGTACCGCTCCAGTGGGAAGGTAAACAGCATTTCTGTGCGCTGCTCTGGTTCGCCAGAAGCGGCTTAGTCCTGCTGGCCACATGACCCAGAAGCTGTATGTCGGCTCCCTCAGCCAATAAAGCGAGATGAGCGCCGCAAACCCAGAGTCGGTCACGATTGGACCTAATGGTCAGGGGTCCCTTTACCTTTACCTTAGCTCATGTGAAGCTCTTTTTTTCAGTATAGTGTTGGAATGTCCCAGGATTCGGGCACTAACCTAATTCTTTCAAATCCCTGCTTTGCTCCAGGGCTGAGTTATTTAGGCTGCAATCCTAGACCACTGCCTTGTAAATAAGCCCACATGACTTTTCATGCATGACAAACTACACCTGCTGAAATGGTGGTGAGGTTGGCATGGTGCAAGCACAGCAGCGGAGTCAATCTGGCACTTCCATTGCTGCGTTTGCCCAGCGCCAGCTTCTGCCACCTTGCCCTCCTCCTCTCAGTAAGCACAGCAACGCAGCAGATGGGAGGCCAGTTGCCCTCTAGCTCTCTCCATGCAGCCACCCATCCCCAATGACTAGCCATTGGATGCCCTTTCATGATACCCCAAGTCAGCTGCCTCTCTCTGCTTAATAGTAGAGATGGCCCTGTGTTGCTGTTGTTGTTAAAATTTCCGTATCGCCCTTCATCCAAAGTTCCCAGACAGCAGAAAATGAGAATACAGTGGTACCTCGGGTTAAGTACTTAATTCGTTCCGGAGGTCCGTTCTTAACCTGAAACTGTTCTTAACCTGAAGACCACTTTAGCTAATGGGGCCTCCTGCTGCCGCCGCGCCGCGGGAGCACGATTTCTGTTCCCATCCTGAAGCAAAGTTCTTAACCTGAAGCACTATTTCTGGGTTAGTGGAGTCTGTAACCTGAAGCGTATGTAACCTGAAGCGTATGCAACCCGAGGTACTACTGTACAAAAAATAAAACAAAAACAAACCACCACCACCCCACACTTAAATTTGGGATATTATCATCTATTTTATTGTTAGGTTACCATATCACTACTTTGCTTCATATATATTTGTTCTTATTGAACAAGATACTACTACAGCATTTAAGAAATATCCCTGCATAATTTCTAGAGCTTTCTCTTACACACACATCCCTCTGCAGTCCGATCATTTTTCTTCTGCTGAGAAGGCCTTTCCATTCTCTGAGCTACTGCTTTAACTAATCATTAGGTACTTGATATTCTTGAGTGAGGTGCCTTTCAAGCGCATTCAAATGCACTTCTTCAGAGAGGTCCAGAATTTTGAGGCTGATCCAGCTGCTGTAAGAAGTGTGACTCTCCATTAAAATATGAAATGAACAGAAGACTCTTTTTTTAGGTCATTCAGTTTGACTCGGAAGGAAATACATGAAGTAGAATACATAAGCTATTTGAATTCTATGCTTCACTTTCCCCATAATTCAGTTAATGTACTTCTCTTCTTTTAGTTTTACCAATACTATGCCAACACTAGTTCTGTCTGTCTGTCTGTCTGTCTGTCTGTCTGTCTGTCTGTCTGTCTATCTATCTATCTATCTATCTATCTATCTGCATACACACACACACACACACACACACACGTATTATGGAAAGTTGTTCATTATACATTTCAACATCTCTCAAGATAGCATAGCTAAATTTTGCATTCCTGACATCAAGGAGTAGGTTTCTACCGGCGTTTGGACACATTTGGACACCATTTTGAATCAAGATGACAGGCTGAACCTTTCATAATTGCACTGATTTCAAGAGAGCACTAGTTTTTCAGTTTACCAGCACACCCATGAAGAAGACTCATGACTCAACTATTATTATTACTATTATTATGAGTTTGACCAAACTGCGGGAGGCAGTGGAAGACAGGAGTGCCTGGTGTGCTCTGGTCCATGAGGTCACGAAGAGTCAGACATGACTAAACAACAACATTTTTTTTTAATTATTATTAAAATTTATATATCGCCCTATACCCGGAGGTCTCAGGGCAGTTCACAGAACAAAATCAAAATATAAAACCACAAAATATATAATAAAAATAAAAACAAATAAACTTACATGGTTTAAATGGTTATATTTATTATATATAACAATTCAGAAGATCTGCCACAAATCAAATAAAGCTAATCAAAGGAGTCTAGGGCAGGTGAGGCTGTCATAAAAAGGGATTAAATCCCTTTCCACTGGACATGTTAACAGCTGCAGCCTGTGGCCATGCAGAAAAGGACTCTTCCTCTTGGCTATGTGAACTTGGGTTATGTGGATCTGACAGGCGCACCCTGGCGCCACTCTCCAGCATTCACCAAGGTGCGCATACCAAGTCTAAAGGGCACTCCCAAGGACCACCTTTTACACACCAGTGAAAGTGGTAAATATGTTATTTTATTAGAGTGGAAAACCAAAGATGTAGAGGTTAAATCAGTTATGATTAAATGGGCTCAGGATGTGGGACACACCATTCAATTGGAAAGTTGGGGAAAATTGTGGAAAGTTGATATAAAATCCACAGATTGCATACTATTAAGAGAGAAGTACATGAAAATGATGTATAGATGGTATATCACACCTTTTAGTTTCTGCCAAATTTTTGCCTTCAGAGAAACAAAAAAGAAGATGAACCGTCTTTGGACTCTTGCATTCCCCCCATATTTACATTTTACGAGCAATGAAACCAACATCTGTGCAAATTTAGAACTTAACTACTTATAATTATATTAACATTGTAATAATTATTGTTATAACATAAACACTGCTGAATGAAGGGGTTGTTCACCTTACTGAGGATCCAGAAAGTGATCTGTTCAGAATAAAGAACGAGACTCTTCAATTACTTTTTTGTTTTTTAAAGGTGTTTGTGATTGGAAATGCCTTTAAGGTAGACAAACAACAGTCAATATTAAGCAGGGGTGGCATCGTTAAATAGTATATTATTTTTTTTGAAGCTATGTTTACTCACAGCAATCAAGACTGCTAAATTCTGAGAAGTCACATTTTGATGAATGATTTCAGCTTCATTCACTTAAGAAATTTTAACACTTAACAATCAAGCTGAAGGAAAGAAGTGATTTTTTAAAATAAAAAAATCCAAACAGTAACCTGTAAACAGGTTTGTCTATCAGAAGATAGAAGAGAAGAAACAATGGATTTTATTTTTATATATATATAAAAAAATGATGCCCTCACATCATAGCTGCAGATGCCTGGAAATAAATAACTTTAATTTTCTTTGAATATAGTGATGCTGTTACTATGAAGATCATTATCTGATCTTCTTACATCGGTGTGTTAACCTCATTACATCGTTCTTGTAATTTGCCACTTAATGAATTGCCTATAAATAGCAATCCAATAAGGCATTTGATGCTGCTAATGATCTCCTAATGTATACGCTTGGGTAAGCAAAGCATGATTAATACTCATGATCAGAGATGGGTTTATGAATCATATCAATTGATACAGGTCCAGTGCAGCTGTCAGTTTAAGAAATCTGTCTACTAATGACATGCTCTTAATGAAAGATTTATTAATTCACTTTCAATGGTATAATGCAAATGGCAAATCAATTATGTCACTGAGGCATTAAAAAGATAGGGGACCCAACAGGGTTCCCTTTGAGTCTCTCAGCCATTAAGTGAAAGTTTTGAGATGAAGCCTGCACTTCTGCATGCTGAGGTCCCATTGGATCAGATTCCATACCCAGTTACACATTTTGTTCTGTATTTGAAATATACTCAGAGTCGAGAGTGGATTTCATGCTCTTTATTCAGCTCATAGTGGTGAGGAGGAATGGAAGTTCCCCCACAATATCTGCTTTATATACATTATTTACACAATGGGCTGCACGTGATTGGCTAATTCCGGGGTTCTCCTGTAGGCCAATCAGGTTGTGGATTCAATTCCACCTGGAGCTGGATTGGGTGGCTCCTGCAGACCAATCATACTGCTGCATTGTTCTAGGACCAATCAGACTGCTGCATTCTGAATCCTATTGTTCTAGGACCAATCAGACTCCTGCATTTGGGATCCTATTCAACTCAGTACATAACAGTATTTTAGCCACTATCCTTAGCATCTGCAACACTGCTGCTATTGTTAGAGTTACCATGTATCTCTACATTGTTATCGGAACATAAGAAAGGTGATCAGGCCAAAGACTCTTCCCAGTTTAACATCCAACAGATACCAGTAGGAAGGCCACAAGCAGGACATGACTCCTATCTCGAACATACTCCTATCTCGAACAAGAATAGGCTTAAATAGGCTCATAGGTGAATTTTCAGCATACTGCAGGAGAGAGCAACTGGTAATAAACTATCAGAAAACCAAAATTATGGTTTTTGCAAGGAAACACAGACAGTACAGCTGGAGGATGGATAACCAGACAATTGAACAGGTTAAAGCCTTCAAATATCTGGGTATCGTTTTCCAGTCGACCGGGTCCTGGGATGTCCATCAAAAATGTGCCAAAGAAAAAGCAGCTCAAAGTATTAAGATGCTGTCTCGCTTCTTTTATACGAAGGGGGGCAGATACATCCCAGCAGCCTTTGAAGTTTTTCAAGCAAAACCTCTGGCGCAGTTACTGTATGGGGCACAAATCTGGACGGGGAACCACTGCTCCAGTCTTGAAACTGTTCAGTCTAAATTCCTAAGGCAGATATTCGGCGTCCCCTCCTGTGTTCCAAACGCAGCATTACGACTTGAGGCCTGCCTTCCATCTGTAGAAACTCAGACCTGGCAAAGAACATTCAACTACTGGCTTCGTCTTAATCTAAATCCACCTGGTCTACTGCCTCTAGTAATGCAAGACCCCCACAAAAGCAAGTGGTTCAAAACTGTGCATCAAAAACTTCTTACATGCGGTCTGCATTCACAGTCCCTACTATCAATGGGCCTCATTAAAGCAAAGAGTCTAATAGGCCAGCGCCTGAAAGACATTGAACGGCAAAACAACCTGACTATCTTAAAGAAACTGTGCCCATGGCATACCTACTTTCCCCCTTCTCATTTTGACTCTCCAGCTTCATATTTGTTTAAATTAACCATCCCAAAATACAGACGTGCCTTTACATTGGCTAGATGGGATGTTCTCCCTTCTGCCGTACTCGAAGGTCGCTACCAAAAGACTCCATTTGAAAAACGACTCTGCCCATGTGGAGATGGTAACACGGAAACAGTGTCCCACGTCTTCCTATCCTGCCCCATTTACAAAGACCTAAGGAATGAGATTATTACTCCACTCATTCTCTCCAACCCCGGCCGTTCACCAGACATCACACTGTATTTCCTCTTATCTGATACGGATAGTCAGATAACAGAGAAGGTCGCGAGGTACATCGAAAGAGCTATGAAATTGAGGGCCACCATCTGAGTGACAGACGTGTTCATCTGACGGACCTCCTTTTGCTTGTTCTTTTCTCCTTTTTATCCTTATTTCTATTTTTAATTCTTGTATAGCTGTGGCCTGTTGGCTTTGCTAATAAAGTTTTGATTGATTGATTGACTGTAGACATAACCTTTGGTATTCAGAGACATAGGTCTATATATAGCCATCCTGGCTAGTTGCTTCCCCTTGATCTACCCCATAGGAGAACTGTGATGTTAGCCATTCTTGCCTGCTACGACCAGTCCAAATAGAAACATGAGTGGGTTGAACACTGCTTACAAACCCTCAATCTGTTCCCACTCCAAGGCCATGCCATCTGGCTCCCAATGCCTGGCACATTTATCACTCCCATTTCTCCTTTCCTCTCTTTTCCATATGCATACAGTTCAGTGAAATCACAAGTAGACAACAAGGTGCCCTCCATATGTTGTTGGACTACAATTCCCAGTATCCACAACTATTGGCCATGCTGGCTAGGGCTGATGGGAGTTGAAGTCCCAACAACATCTTGAGGACTACATTGGCTACCTCTTAGTTAGGTACACATGAATTGCCAGGTGGAAATCAAAGAGGGTTTTGGTTTGGCGGCCAATTTTCTTCTTGTAGTATTATAAATTATGCCATGCATTCCATAAAGTAGACCTTAAGTGTTCATAATAATAAAACTATTGGCCATATTTTCTTCATTCCCCACAAGTTTGGCACCTTAAATAGTGCTTAATCACTTAGCCTTCATTGATCGGGGCACAAGGAGTGGGGTTCAATTTAAATGAAACTTAAGAAAAGCCAAGTATTCCACTCCACCTGGCTGAAATGACAGTCAGAACTGGGCTGTGCAGATCCATCTGGCACCTTTGAAATTGCTCAACTCAACACAACCTAGCGATATTTTCAAATACAGAAGGGTTTATACTTGAAGAGAAAACTCCTTAATAGCTTATGTCAAACACTCAGCCTTTAATATCTTGGGAACTGGCAGCTGCCTCGAAAGAGCCAATCCATCAAAGGAGGAGCAGCAAAAAGCCAAATAGATGAGAGTGCGCAGGAAAGCATTCCATATTTTTAGAACCTATTGCTTGGCTTTTTAAAACTTATTTTTCAGGGGCAATATCAAACAATATTTTTCAATAAGTGTCGGCTGGATAGAAAATGATTTGTTAAGGATCACTTTATTGGCCAAAGCCCCTCTAACATTACTTTGTAACTGGTCTTAAGAATTATGGGTTGTATCCAATGCTAGTTCTATTCAGAGTATGGCTCATTCATTTCAATAGGTCTACTCTAAGTATAATGTATTTGGATACAACCCATTGATGGGATCAAGGACCCTTTTGCTTGCAAAGCTCTACTGCTGAGTTGCAAAACGTCTGAAGGGCGCCTGGTTGAGGGAGGCTGGTGTAGATGAAGCAGTGATCTGTCTCCATATAACAGAAGCTTAAACAATTTCAGCTGCATGTTCAGTGAGAAACAATAACCCTTTCTTAAAAAATAAAGGCATATCTCAGCTATGAACTAGATATGCACCTAACCATTCTTTAAATCACATGTTTGCATAACATTTGATGTACACTGAACATGTACATAACTGAAGCAGCCCTGAATTTGGGCCTTCTGTGCAGCGGTATGGAAAGCTTATGAGAACTGTTGAGTGCTGGAAAACGAACAGGGAGATGAAAGTGCTACCTTTAAGCTTTCAAGCTAAGATTCAGAGTACGATCCAAAACTGGATATAATGCAAAAAGAAGAGGAGTGAACAGAACATCTTTTCTAACGCCAAAAAGCCTCTGCTGGTTGTTGTTTTTTTACTCTCTGACCCCACTGTACATTTTCAAAAAGAAAAAGAATCTAGTCATACAAAAAAAAGTACAGTGAAGGAAAATCATCTTGATCATTGAGGACTCCTGAAAAGAAGAGGATAATGCGAAGGGAGAAAGGTCTTTATTTCAAAATAGCAGTGCAGTTTGCATTAATTCAGTCCATTTGAACTCAATCTGTTTGAATCTCTTCCATTCAAATTCTGCATGAAGGACGTGGACATGAATACAAAAAAAAAGCTGTGGCCTGCAACATCCTCAGGCAGTATTGGTCAATGATCAAGGGTCTCGTCAGGTCTGGGATTGTCTCCTGCAGCAATCCTGTTGAATATCATCCTTCCTTTCTGCTCCCAGGAAGGAAGATGAAAGTTTATCTCCCAGTGCAAACAGCACTTTCAGGATTGCAGCAAGGCATTAAAAAGCCTCCTCCCCATGCACTCAGGCCCCTCATCCCTGCAATTTTAAATTGTTTTAACAAACCCAAAGCATGTTAATTGCAGTTACAGATAGGTAGCCGTGTTGGTCTGCCATAGTCAAAAAAAAAATTCCTTCCAGTAGCACCTTAAAGACCAACTAAGTTAGTTCTAGGTATGAGCTTTCATGTGCATGCACACTTCTTCAGATACACTGAAACAGAAGTCACCAGACCCTTCTGGTGTCATCAGACCCATGTTAATTGCACCCACCTAATGCAGGAGTCTAGTGATGTATGGAAGTGAGAGCTGGACCATAAAGAAGGCTGATGGCCGAAGAATTGATGCTTTTGAATTCTGGTGCTGGAGGAAACTCTTGAGAGTCCCATGGACTGCAAGAAGATCAAACCTCTCCATTCTGAAGGAAATCAGCCCTGAGTGCTCACTGGAAGGACAGATCCTGAAGCTGAGACGCCAATACTTTGGCCACCTTATGAGAAGACTCCCTGGAAAAGACCCTGATGTTGGGAAAGATGGAGGGCACAAGGAGAAGGGGACGACAGAGGACGAGATGGTTGGACAGTGTTCTCGAAGCTACCAGCATGAGTTTGACCAAACTGCGGGAGGCAGTGGAAGACAGGAGTGCCTGGCATGCTCTGGTACATGGGGTCACGAAGAGTCGGACACGACTAAACGACTAAATAACAACAACAACAATGCAGGAGTCAACAACACAGTGCCCGCAGGCACCCGTGCACCTTCCCTGGTGCCCACGGGGTCGTCTCCTCTTGCTGAAATTAGCTCCAAATAATCCTTCTATCACAGCCAACAGAACAGGTTGCGGCATGTGCTTGGTGGCAGGGGTGCTCATGACAATTCCTCCAGTTTACAAATGTGCCCATCTGTTATGTACTAAGCTTGGATCATAGAACAATAGGCAAGTATGCAACAACTGGTTGGTCTGCAGGAGAAGACCAATCAGGCTCCAGGAGGAAAGCAGAGTTAGCCAATCAGACGGGACTCATTGTGTAAATAACGTATATAAAAGCCTGAGCTTTGGGGGGCAATTAAATCACTGTTTTACAAGCTGCAATAAAGAGCACGAAATCACTACAGGACTCCGAGTATATTTCACCACCGGACCCAAAAGTTTGACAGCCACTGATAACGAATGCAGCATGTAGATTAGGATGGCCTGAGCTTTACAACTAATAAAACTTCTGCAGCTTACTTGGATGCTGTGGATTACACCATTGGCTATGGATCTTCATATAAGTGACCCCAAACACCCACTTAAAATGAGGATGGGGACCATCCAATGGAGCGTGAAAAGCTTGGCCAATATTTTGTTATCCTCTCCCCCTATAGAATCACAGAATTGTAGAGTTGCAAGAGACCCAAAGGACCATCTAGTCGAGGGGTGAGCAAACTTTTTCAGCAGGGGGCCAGTCCACTGTCCCTCAGTCCTTGTGGGGGGCCGAACTATATTTTGAAAAAAATATATGAATGAATTCCTATGCCCCACCAATAACCCAGAGATGCATTTTAAATAAAAGGACACATTCTACTCATGTAAAAACACACTGATTCCCAGACTGTGCGCAGGCCGGATTGAGAAGGCGACTGGGCTGCATCCGGCCCCTGGGCCTTTGTTTGCCTACCCATGGGTTAGAGCTGGGGTCAGCAAACTTACCGCGCCTCGGGCCGGTGCCTCCAGTGCCAATCGTGCGGCAGGCCAGAGGGCGGGGGAGGGCGTGCCCATATGCGTGCGCACACGCTATTTCCAGCGCACATCTGGGTCAGAGGAGCACCGGAAATAGCTTGTGTGCTCTGGAAATAACGCTTGCGCATGTGCAAATAACGCTTGCGCATGCGCACAAGCTATTTCTGGTGCTCCTCTGACCCGGAAGTGGGTAGCCGCGCAGTGCAACGCCGGTAAGAGCAGGTGGCGGCAGTTGGCGGCGGGGGTCACTGCGGGCCGGATAAGCGAGTCCCTCAAGCCTTATCCAGCCTGCAGGCCTTAGTTTGGGGACCCCTGATCTTGCAAAGCAAGAATCTCAGCTAAAGAATCCATGACAGATAGCCATCCAACTTCTATTGAGCCCACCTCCTGCAGAGGTTGTCCATTCCACTGTTCAACAGCACTTACCCTCAGAAAAGTCCTTCCTAAAGTCCTTCCTATTTCTATTCATTCATATAATTAACTCCCCAGCAGCCTTTTCTCCTAAGGATTTAAACAGGGAGAGAGGCATCACTGTCTTGGCACCTTGATCCCACTGACAATATCGTTTGGCACCATCTAGGCTCATTTACTGCTAGCTGCGAGAAATGGCATTATTTTACACCGTGACATTACCTGAAATAAGAAGACGAGACTAATGCACTGGCCTGACTGGAAAAGAACAAAGGTGTTTGGAAGAATGACACAAGTGGGCAGAACCTTTCCTGATCAAATCTGTGCAGGGCATTGTTCAGTTCAGGATCTTTTTGCCAGTCATGCTGAATAAAAAACAAAAAAAACAACACCCCAGGAAATGACAGAATAATTAACACAGACAAAACTGTGCTATCTGCTTTCAAACACAGAGAAGCCTGACACCAAAGATCACATCAGTGACATCAAATTTCTAATGCAGCGGGGGGAAATGCAATAAATGTGCAACCCCCCCCCAAAAAAACCCCACATTTGGACTTGAAACAATCTTTTTCATTCCCTGCAAATCCAATCCCTTTACACTTGTTATTAATAAGAGAGAACCATGGTTTCTAACAGCTTCTTTCTATTATTTCTTGATAGGATAGTCTCTCCCTCTCATCAGTCCGAATCAGATAAAGCTGCTGAGGAGATTAGGGAGACGTTATCCACACGAAAGTGAAAAACAAGGATGAGCAAAAATAAAAGTAATGAAACTGTTAAATCTGTTTGTTACTTTTGACCTAACGCTTTTGAGAGCAGGCATTGAGAAAGGTACGCTAGCAGGTATTCGGAACAATCTGAGAATTTAGTGGTAAGAATACACGGATGCCCAAAGGGCAAACAAGGACAACTGAATAATAGCAGCCTTAATCTCAGATAGCCTTAAGGCAGGCTTCCTCAAACTCGACCCTCCAGATGTTTTGAGACTATGATTCCCATCATCCCTGACCACTGGTCCTGCTAGCTAGGGATCATGGGAGTTGTAGGCCAAAAACATCTGGAGGGCCGAGTTTGAGGAAGCCCAACTAGACTTACAGGTGTCTGCAGTGGTGCTAAGAAGAATTTCCTGGTCCACAGAAGGAGGCAGTCTACTCTACTTAAGGAGCAGGGTCATGTTGCGGTGACTGATCTCCATTTTCCTTGTTTTCCTTTGAAATTCATTTTGAACAGCTAGAACTCCACATTATTAGCTTGCAAGAGCTTTTATTAATCACTCCTTGTATCAATCAATCAATCAATCAATCAATCAATCAATCACCTTCCACACAGGCCTCAAGGCAATGCACAAAATACAAGCAGTTGAAAACAACACAGAAAATAAAATCAGATGAATATGAAAACAATATAAAGTAGACACCAATGGCAGAGACTTATTCATCCATCTGGAAAAGTTTGTTGGAAAAGAAATGTATTCAATTGTTTCCAGAAAGTGCAGGCATTTTGGCACGAAAGGCAGAAAGTTCCAACAACTGCATTTCCCTAGGAGTAAAAATACAATAAAAAGAGGTTCGCTAGCAATTTACTGCCCTTTCATGACAACAATCAAAACCTGCTGCCTGAGGCAGTCACTCCAGTCTGCCTAATGATAGGGCCAGCGCTTTGTGCTGCCCACTCACCTGCACTATTGTCGTCCATGCAACAGCACCTGCCTTTGGATGACAGTGCGACAAAAGGTGACCTTTTATTTCTATTTGTGAAAAATAGCAGCGGTATTCATTCTTCCTATTATTTTACCCCCTTCTACATGTCTTTCCATAATGCCATCCTAATTGGTCCACCTGTGGATATCAATCAAGCGCTTTTCTAACTCAGTCGAAGTCCATTACACTTGATTAAGAGAATGAGCCCCATCTAGTATGAAGACAAATGTTGACATTTATTACACCATCCCGTATCCACGGTTAAGGCATATTATGTTCTCAGCGCCTTTCCATTACTATTCAAATGGATTTTTAAAATGCTCTCTAATAGCCATATTGCAGAAAGTGCTGCACAATCATCTGGATGCCTTCAGCCACATAATCCATGGCAGGCGAAAGTTTAATGCACCTTCTGGCATGTGGGCTGTTTATCTACATTTCAAAATCAATTTAGGGAAGGAGAAGCTTGCTTCTAATCCACTTTGGGATTGGGATCAAAGTCATTTAGGCCCTTCCCATCAAAAGGCATTTTAGAAAGATTAACACCCAAAAATGTGTTTCCGTTGGCTTCAAACCATAATTTGCTGGAAAAAAATCTTTTTTTCTTCTTCTTCAAGAAAACAGTGCCAAGAAACCATTTATGACATTTTTGGTTCTACGACACTGAAAAAGCTAAACTGTCAGAGTGCCAGGAGGGTGATGATCCTACAGCAGGGGTAGACAATGTGTTACCCTCCAGATTTGAACCAAACAATCCTTCAAGTAGAGGGTGTCCTCAAATAGAGGTTATGGCCACCCTGTGTCTTCTCCACATAGTGCTTCAGTCTTTTCGAAGGGATTACTGCTTCTATTCCAGTTAAAACATATAGAACCATTAGTTGGGAGAGAGCAACCAATGTGGCTGCATTGTTTTATACTTTATAATATGACCATATATTATAGGTCCGTATAGTTAAAGCTATGGTTTTCCTAGTAGTGATGTATGGAAGCGAGAGCTGGACCATAAAGAAGGCTGATCACCGAAGAATTGATGCTTTTGAATTATGGTGCTGGAGGAGACTCTTGTGAGTCCCATGGACTGCAAGAAAATCAAACCTATCCATTCTGAAGGAAATCAGCCCTGAGTGCTCACTGGAAGGACAGATCGTGAAGCTGAGGCTCCAAGACTTTGGCCACCTCATGAGAAGAGAAGACTCCCTGGAAAAGACCCTGATGTTGGGAAAGATTGAGGGCACAAGGAGAAGGGGACAAGAGAAGGCCAAAATGGTTGGACCGTGTTCTCAAAGCTACCAACATAAGTTTGACCAAACTGCGGGAGGCAGTGGAAGACAGTAATGCCTGGCGTGCTCTGGTCCATGGGGTCACAAAGACTCGGACACGACTAAATGACTAAACAACAACAAAATATGACCATGGGATATCCAGGAAGTATAAAACAATTCAAGTACATAAGAATATGAATCATTCCCAAAATACAATATTGATTGTCCTTGAATCGTCTCTCTTGGAGAACCACTGGGTCAGGTAAATGTGAACTGGGTCTTCTGAGCGCAGAAAAAATGTAGGTCCTTGACAATGTGGTGGAAGCCGAACTAAATGACTCAAGAGATGCCAACAACCACACTAAGTATGCGATGCTACATAACATTTATTCTGGATGTGATGAGCCTTACTAGTTCACGGAAACAGAGGTCTTTTGACATGTGCTCTGGGGATCAGAGTATCTCTCCCACTCACACAAACTCTTCAGTAGCCTGAAAGCTCTTCTCATAACAGCTAACTGTATTCCTTCTGCTCTGCATCTGTCATTGGTAGCCTTAACTTTGACACCTCTATTTACAACTTCACACTTCAACACACACAAAATCACATCACGTTCCTCAGCCTGTGACATGCTATATTAGTCATTCCTTCTCCTCCTCCAACTAATTCCTACTTTATGTAGCAAAGAACCACAAAGACCGAGGGACACTTTGCATTAACAAGCTACCTGGCTCCTGGCTCCAAAGGCTCTGGGATAAGTACAACAGGGAGATACAATGCTTCTGAACAATTTCCACAAAACTGATATGTGTGATACCGGGTGTAGGAGATGAGCAAACTTACGTTCACAGGTGACAATTTGCAAAAAGCAGCTGGCAGATCAGAGCTGGATAAATTATCAAGCTACGGGTGGTATTCAACTAAGCTTTACTCAAAGTTAGACTGACTGAATTAATGGACCTAACTTAGTCATGTTCATTAATTTCAGTGGGTATTCTGAGTAAAACCGAACATCACTCTATGTAAAGAAGAGTGTCTGAGACTAGGACCACTTTATCAGGGTCCCTGCTATGGTGCAGTAAAATCACCCATGTATCTTACACTGATGAGAAAATTATATAAAAATTATAATTTACAGCTCAGAGCAGCATTTTTCAGCCAGGGTCTCTTCAGCATCTTCCTGGAGAAGCTCATTGAAATGTTCAGCTTCCTACCAAATGCCAATAATAAATTAAGTAGCTAAGAATTCTCTGCCTCGGATCAGTATACCTGAAGGAGCGTCTCCACCCCCATCATTCAGCCCAGACGCTGAGGTCCAGCTCTGAGGGCCTTCTGGCCATTCCCTCCCTGTGAGAAGTTACAGGGAACCAGGCAGAGGGCCTTCTCGGTAGTGGTGCCTGCCCTGTGGAATGCCCTCCCACCAGATGTTAAAGAAATAAACAACTATCTGACTTCTAGAAGACATCTGAAGGCAACCCTGTTTAGGGAGGTTTTTAATGTTTGATGTTTTATCATATTTGTAATATTCTGTTGAGAGCCACCCAGAGTGGCTGGGGAAACCCAGCCAGATGGGTGGGGCATTAATGATAATAATAATTTTAAGATACTCCAAGGCAGCTGCTTGAGGAGGCTGTCACACTCTGCCTAAGGGACTGAGTGAACCCCAGGTGGCTGCCAAAATAATATAATATAATATAATATAATATAATATAATATAATATAATATAATATAATATAATATAATAATATAATACAAAATATGTAATTATAGGTTGAAACATTGCTACAGAGATTAACTTGTTTTAAAATGGGATGAACTGTATGAAAAGCAGGCCTATCAGTTACTCCAGGCTCAGAGTCAATATTCCTCTGAATTCCAGTTGTGTATGTGTGACAAGTGGGGTCTGTGTCTGCTGCCTTCATGCCCTGATGTGCTCTCCCCAGAAAAATCTGGCTGCCCACTGTTGGAAACAGATTGCTGGACTAGATGCTAGACATGGGTGACAAAAATCTTTCATAATGACACATCATCTATCTTTGATTTCACACTTCCTGTTAATGCTGTCATAAATTATGGTTCCTATTTCCTCAGTATTTTTTCTCTGCTTAGGATTCATAGTCAGACATGTGGTGCATGCAGTCACTTCCCCCTCCCCCCCCCAATTCACTTAAGGTATTTTTGGCACTTTAAAGGTACAGTGGTACCTCGCAAGATGAAATTAATTCGTTCTGTGAGTTTTTTCGTCTTGCGATTTTTTCGTCTTGCGAAGCACGGATTTTGGAAAAGCTTCAAAAATCATCAAAGTCTTCAAAAACCTCAAAAAAGGCTACCACACCGCGTGCTATGAGTTGCTCCTCAAAGTCAAGTCGCAACTGCACCTCTTCAAGCAATGGACCCTGGGTTTTAACGGTTTTACGAAAAAGGAAACAAACTTGCAAGACGTTTTCGTCTTGCAAAGCAAGCCCATAGGGAAATTCGTCTTGCGAAGCAACTCAAAAAATGAAAAACTCTTTCGTCTTGCGAGTTTTTCGTCTTACGAGGCATTCGTCTTGCGAGGTACCACTGTAATGTCTCATGTGCATATTCAGGGATGAGTGCACAGACACCGTACATTTAAAGCACATTCCCCCACCCCCACATCCAAGGTTGTTGGAAAGGGTGCTGGGAATTCTAGCTCTGTGGTGGGTAAACTACAGTTCCCAGGCGTGTGTGTGTGTGTGTTGAACATTAAACATATGGTGTGTACACAGTCTAAATCTTGGTTCGATAAAAAGATGATAAAGATGAAAATACCTCAGGCAGACCGAACTTAGGCAAAATATTTGGACCACTGACTCCAAACCTCACCACATTTCTTAGTGGAGGTATAATCTTGCTATGCTATCATCGCTATGAAGGGCTGGGGTGTTGTTTGGGATTATTATTATTTTTGTCAGGGTCAAGGTTGGTGCTGCTGGTATTTTGTATCTTTATTTTAGATCTTCTTGTGATTTATGTGGGAATTGTTCTGCTTGGCTGTGTATTTTTTCAATTTGGTTTTTTTTTGGGGGGGGGGTATGTTTTAACTCTCACGCTGTAGGCCACCTTGAGCATGGTTCGAAGTGCGGAAAGGTAGCATACAAATGAAATTATGCAGGCAGGTAGGTAGGTCATTTTCCAGTCAGACAGATTCCATCCATTATCTCTCCATCTTATCTCACATAGCTACCTTTTGGAAACTGCATGTCCCGTTTTCCCTTTTGCCAGGAGTGGCCAGCATGGTAGGATGAGTCAAACAGAGCCATTCTCCCAATAGCAGCATCAGCGCTGCTTACCTGGAAGGTGTGGCGCTAGGGCACCATTGATGCTGGAGCCGTATGAGTTCACCAGCACAGTCAGTGTGGGTTGCTTACCTAGGCCACACCCACACCATACATTTAAATCAGGCTTCCTCAACCTCGGCCCTCCAGATGTTTTGAGACTACAATTCCCAGCATCCCTGACCACTGGTCCTGCTAGCTAGGGACCATGGGAGTTGTAGGCCAAAAACATCTGGAGGGCCGAGGTTGAGGAAGCCTGATTTAAAGCATCACCATATCTCTTAAAACAGTCATGGTTTCCCCCAAATGAATCTGAGAGCTGTAGTTTGTTATGGGTGCTGAGAGTTGTTAGACGATCCAAATTCCTCTCACAGAGCTACAATTCCCAGAATAGTTTAACAGTCAATCTCTCTTCACAGGGAACTCTGGGAGTTGTAGCTCTGTGAGAGGAATTGGGATCTTCTAACAACTCTCAGCACCCGTAACAAACTACAGCTCCCATAATTCTTTGGGTGAAGTCATGACTGTTTAAAGTGGTATCATACTGCTTTAGAGGTATGGTTTGAACATGGTCCAAGTTAAGCAGCCTTACCGTGACAGTATCTGCAGACTTTTGCCATACCTCCCTTAGAAATGTGCCAGTCCCCAGAAAGTCCATAACTCCAAAATCTGTTAGAAACTTCCCAAATAATCATTATTAACTGCTTTTAAAATAAAATCTGTTTAGTGAATTTTGCACTTGGGGCATTTTCCCATGTGGCTCTGTCATGAGAAAAAAGTTACATATAAATAATTTCTCTGCTCCCAGCACCTGCCATCCACACTGGGATGCAACCAGAACAATACATTTCCCCTGTAGGGAGGAAATTGATTTAGCCTCATTTGATGCTCTCTAGGAAGAAATCGTTCCACCGTGAGCATCCTAGGGTGTTTCTGTTTACTATACAAAAAGCTCGAAATGTCATCACATTTAAAAATGAATAAAAGGCAGTCTCTGGACCACAGGCTATGTTTTCTCCAGGCTAATGATTTATTGTCAGAATAATAAGAACATGTATATTAATGACGCCACCCTCAATCAATAGGTGTTTTCAAGGGATGTGCACCAGATACAGCCAAGTCCTGAGACCAACTGGGCATATTCAGAGGGCAGTGGGTGAGTCACATACAAGAAGCCACAGGTGGCTGGGTGGGAGATCAGACAGGTAGGAGAGGCAAACATCAGATGGGAAAACCCCATGAAAAGGCTGAGACCTACCCTAACCACTAGCTGCATCTTCCTGATCAACTCACACCTATCCAAAAGTGGAAGCATAGTTTGCTTCAGTCAATTAAGGCTGCAAGCTCATAACTGAGGAGTAAGTTTTATTGAACTCAATGGGGCTTCGTTCTCAATACAGTGGTACATTGGGTTACAGATGCTTCAGGTTACAGACTCTGCTAACCCAGAGATAGTACCTCGGATTAAGAACTTTACCTCAGGATGAGAACAGAAATTGTGCAGCGGCGGCGCAACAGCAGTGGGAGGCCCCATTAGCTAAAGTGGTGTTTCAGGTTAAGAACAGTTTCAGGTTAAGAACGGACCTCCGGAACGAATTAAGTTCTTAACCCAAGGTACCACTGTACCACTGTACTCTAAATATTCATTTTTGTCAAAAAGTTCAATATTTTCTATTGTATACATGTCTAATATATTGAACTTTTTTTTGGTTTAAAATGAATATTTAGAGTATTCCCCCATCAAATTTCAGCTCTATTCAGTATCATTTGTTCTCTGGATCCTTTAAAAAAAGTTCTTTGGACTGTGTTTTAGGGAACCCCATAGTTCATTGGAAACTTAGTAGGAGCACCTCAATGAGAAGATAATTAATGATGGACAGTGGCTCGGCTGTAACTTTGGACTATGTGCTTTGTGCAATTGCAACAGAGTGCTGGACCTGACTGGGTTGACCTTGTGCCCTATTTGACCTGAATATGTGTCCTAAAATGGTGCAGGATCATTCAGTGTCATGGACTGGCTGGATGCAGAGGAGCAGTGGGAGGAACCAGCTGTGGAAGCCCCAAGAGAAGGTGGCTCAGAGCCCGGGGATTGGTGGTGGGATGACGACGAGTGGGCAGAGAGAGAAGAGGGAGCAGACTGGGAGGAGGAGATGTTGGAAGGTGAAGAGGTTACAGGGTTTAGTGAGCACAAAGAGGCTGTGACAGAGATAAGTCCAGAAGCAGAGGCTGAAGTGGAGGCTGGGGGAGGGGGGCAAGAGGCAGAGATAAGGTAGGGTTCTGAAGAAGCCAGGGGATTTCCCCCTCCTGCTGTGATCAGCTCTCCTCTCCCTGTGTCAAGGTCCCCTCCTTTAGGTAACTTCACAGATAAGAATTAACGAGCAGTGGATAGATTTATAGTTTCATGTTGAGGCCACGAAACACACAGCTCTCTGCAAAGAGGGCCGTTGCTTACTCCAAATCTGATTCCCTACTCCCGCAGCAAGGAGTGCGCCAACAGGAAGTCCCTCCCCCTCTCGGCCTCCTTTGTTCCCCGATACGTTCGGACCTCTGAGTCCGTGGGCAGCAGGGTTTTCCCACACTCTCGACTGATGTATCTCCCAACTGCCCCGTCCCTCCCGAATCTCTTGTCATTATCTTATAGCTGGGTAGCTCCTCCCTAATCCATTCAGCTTCTGCATCTGTGTCTGCCTGTTTATCTGCTTCTGAAAACACTGGAGGTGTTTTGTGTGTGTGTGTGTGTGTGTGTGTGTATTCCCTGTCCTCCTCTTCTGACAGAAGCTGATCTGCCTGTGACTGCATTCCTCCACCTTTCAGATCCAGACCATTCCCTGACACCCTGGTTTTCCAGGACCAGAAGCGGTATGAAGAGAGTGCAGCAGAGCCAGACAAGGCAACAAAAACTCAAGATTGCTTGGGAAGGACCATGGGGAGGAAGAGACTTAGCCGCATCAAGCAGCTGGTCCCTTACCTTTCCCACCCTGACCTGGCCACAGTGATCCATGCGACAGTCACCTCCAGGCTTGACTACTGCAATTCGCTCTACGTGGGGCTGCCCTTGAAGCTGTCCCAGAAACTCCAGCGGGTGCAGAATGCTACAGCGAGGCTCCTCACGGGGTCTCTGCCATGGGAGCATATTCACCCAGTGCTTTTCAAGCTGCACTGGCTCCTGGTGGAGTACAGGGTCAGACTTAAGGTGCTGGTTTTGACCTTTAAAGCCCTTCATAGCCTAGGACCCTCGTACCTACGGGACCACCTCTCCCGGTATGCCCCATTGAGAACCTTATGGTCCATAAATAGCAACACCCTAGAGGTCCCGGACCCTAAGGAAGTTAGATTAGCCTCAACCAGAGCCAGGACCTTTTCAACACTGGCTCCGGCCTGGTGGAACGCTCAGCCTCGTGAGACCAGGGCCCTGCAGGATTTGATTTCTTTCCGAAGGGCCTGTAAGACAGAGTTGTTCCACCTGGCCTTTGGCTTAGAATCAATTTGATTCCCTCCCCCTCTTTCTTTTCCCCTTTCTTCTCCTGAGAAGAGGCTGCATCTTAATGTTTTAATGTTGTATTTTAATCTTGTTTTTTAAGTTGTATTTTAATCAACTTGTTTTTATTATTGGTTGTTAGCCGCCCTGAGTCTTGTTTTCTTGAATAAAGGGTTAACTTCACTGACACCTTGTGATTTATTGCTGATCTGCACCTGGCACCTGCCCCCGACATCTACAATGCTCAGGGGGGTCTGTAACACACATTTCACAGTGGAAAGCATCCCCGTCCCTCCAATTAGGCACAGTGAGGGCAACTACATTAAGTGGGTTGAGGCAACAGCAACATTCCCCACCTGTTCTTCCTAAGACTCTCAACCATTTCCCTCTCTGTTCCCATGTGGCCCCTCTTGGACCTCCAAATCTGGCTTGCTGCCTAAGGTGTGGTGGCAGATGCCATCCCATTGCTGGTATTGAAATAAGATTTGACTGCCAGTTCAATCCATCAGTCCAGTACATGGAACGGGAAGGGGGCACCACTCTGTTCTTCACTCCGGGCGGCAAAAATGTCTTGAACGGGCCCTGCCCACAAAGGTGGTTAATTTGAATGCTTAAAAGGATGAGTCAATGCTGCTGTCAAAAGGCAGGAGCTGCCAATAGCCTGAGCAGACACATGAATGTGTTTAAAAATTCCTTTTGCTTCTCTCTTAGGCGGGAAGCCACAAGAGCCTCTTGTCGAATTGCCTGTTCCTTGGCTTTTAAATCAGGCCAATCATTCTGTGTACAGTTCAAGCTGAGCCAGAGATGTCACCCAGCTGACAACCCAAAGGACTTCACACTGCTTGAGTGCCTAAACAGCGCAGCTATTCAGACCTTGGGCGGGAGGGGAAGAGGACCCAAAAAGCTTTTGATGATGTCCTTTTAGTCTGATGAACATGTCTGATAAAGAAGCAGTGGAGATGCTCAGATTTGATGCAGGTCTTTTAATAGTCACTAAGGGCTTGTCCATACTTCTGCATTTCTTGATTGCTCTTTATCACTAAACTGAAACAAACAGCAATCTGCTAAACTGTGGGTTTTCCCTGGGGGAAAGCAGTGGAGCAAATAGATGAGCCCTAAGTTGGTGGGTGGGGGGCATTTTGAGATCTGCGGAATCTAAAACTTTCTACCACTCACACTAATGAAATTTGGTTTTTGTGTACAGCTGACATTTCAGTTCCAGGCACTAAACCTGAAGTTTAAAAAGTTTGCTTCAATCCCTTTGTCCCTCAGCGACTACATGCTGGTGACCTACACACCAGGTTTCCAAAATAAAGTTCTGGTCCCCATCTGGGGTTTTTAAAATATATACAAACTACATTAATAAAATGTATTCGTGGTGACCACTTGGCGTTCTTTTCCTACCAGGGCCACTGCCACTGCCAGAGACGTAAGACACAACAGCCCCTGCTAACTCTGTGTGTGTGTGTGTGTGTGTGTGTGTGTGTACACACACACACACGCGCACACACACACACAGTTTTTTAAAGGATAATTATCCACAATTATTATGATTTTAAGCCTTCCTGTCTTCTCTAAAAGTTAACATCCAACATAGGATTAAGCTAGCATACAACATCTGTATCAGCCTGGGACAATTCAGATGTTTTTGATGAAACAAAACCCCTGCAGGGCACCACTTATCAAGGGCAAGTAAAGGTAAAGGTACCCCTGCCCGTACGGGCCAGTCTTGACAGACTCTGGGGTTGTGCGCCCATTTCACTTAAGAGGCCAGGGGCCAGCGCTGTCCGGAGACACTTCCGGGTCACGTGGCCAGCGTGACATCGCTGCTCTGGCGAGCCAGAGCTGCACATGGAAACGCCGTTTACCATCCCGCTGGTAAGCAGTCCCTATTTATCTACTTGCACCCGGAGGTGCTTTCAAACTGCTAGGTTGGCAGGCGCTGGGACTGAGCAGCGGGAGCGCACCCCGCCGCAGGGATTCGAACCGCCGACCTTTCGATCGGCAAGTCCTAGGCTCTGAGGCTTTAACCCACAGTGCCAAGTAATAAGTAGTAAACCAGCATCCGACATCCTCTTTCAGGTTCAGAAACAGGACTCTATGTTTCTTCTTCATCATACTGAATGGCAGTGGTTTTGGGGTTTTTTTTTGTCTTTAATCTTGATAGAAGATCTATAGCTCCGAGCAAAATCAGCAAGTTTTTGTGTCCCCTGGGACGTGCTGGAAATCACTTTTTATGTATGAGCTGAGATATATTCTGCTTTGAACAACTTTATAGCTCTCCAGGAAACTCGTGACCGCAAATAGAAGAGGATATCTCCAGCCCATGGGGAGGGAAGGGGAGAGGCTTTTTAATTTATGGAAATCCTGAAAGATAAGACTTTTATGAATTCATTAGGATGCAAGCGGGAGGAAGGTGCAACAAAACATTGCAGTAGAGCCTCTCCTTCGGAACTGGACTGCTTTGCAAGAAGGGGCCATAGCCCACTGAATGCTGGGGGTCACAGATTCAATCCCTGGTACTTCTAGGTAGTAGACAAAACTGAGCTAGGTGTACTAGAGGTCTGACTCTGTGTACCACAGCTTCCCATGTCCCTATGCTCAGGGTGCCAGCCAACTTGCTATGTGCTCCACTGAAACATAATGTTCCTTGGCTATTGGCCACACTCGGTCCTCGTCAGGCTGTTCTCTGGGGGTGTCCCCCATTTTAAAAGATCTTGTGTGCACCTGAAAAATTTGGGGTTTCCTAAAATGTGAGGATAAACCCCTCTTGCTCCTCGGGAGGCCAACTTTTGCTGCCTGGCGGCCACACGAACTAAATTCACTATGAGAAGGTGTGATGAAGCATTGTGAGAATCAAGTGCTCTTAAACAGGAGCCGAAAGATGCTGATTGCTCTCCACACCTGCCTCTATAGTCTGATTGATGTGTGGCGTCTTTCTACGCTGATGACTAATCTCCATGTAGGAGATTTATAAAAAGTAAGTGTGTGTGTGTGTGTGTGTGTGTGTGTGAGAGAGAGAGAGAGAGAGAGAGAGAGAGAGAGAGAGAGAGAGAGTCTCTTATTTCCTCAGTTATTCTCCTGGGAACCTTTTGGGTGAAATGTCATGACCCTGAAGCACCTTCAGGTGCTGGAGCAACGCCAAGTTACCGTGAAAACAAGGATGCTGCAAATTAGCAGCAGAGCAAACACATTCTGCTTTTCATACTGCACGGTTTCTGCATATATCCACCTAAAAAAGAAGGCGCAAAACAATGATTCCACCAGGGAACGACTGGGGTGAAAAAATAAAAACCAGAAAACTAAACTGCAGGAGCAAAAGAATTTAACCTTTCTAAACTCTCAAGGTAGTAGTTGCAGGGTAGGGGCCCAGGGCATGTTCAAGCACATACATACATACTCAGAGAGAGAGACAGAGAGAGAACTCTCCTACAGACACAGCTGAGCATTTTGAAGAGCAGTACTGCAGACCACATTACTCTTTAATAAACAGGAGATTAAATATTTATTCCATCTTTTTCCTGAGCGTGTTGACTAACCACTGCATGACCTCAAAATCAATGAGAAACGGAGCAGTTTCCCATGTTTCTCGGCCAAAAAAATAGATAGTTGAGGTTGTTGTTTTTAAAAAAACAAAAACCCACCCACACAAACAAACCCTCAAGCATGGTCCTTTCAGATCAATGAAGAATGGAAATGTAAGGACAATAACAGAAGATCCACCACCTTTATTACGCTGGAGATAAATCGTACGGAAAAGAACTAGGTACGCATTTCACTGTGACAATCATATCTCCTGCCAAGAATTGGTATCCTAGCATTCAGTCCTTTTCCTCCACTCTGTATCCTGTAGCATTAACCCACTGTCAAGATGCCATGTTGCATATCGTATCTGCATCCTTGCCCTGTACCACTGGCAGGTTGTGGAGGCCAGAGTGGAGAAATTCACAACACGTTGGCATCGTGATAGTGGCTACTATGGCAAGTTATGAAGGATGCCATTGTGGGAAACCTCTGCGCAATGCACGTATTGAGCAGCCACTGCCTGGGTTTACAGCACTGAGTTTGCATGGAAGAGGCAGATTTTAATCAAACAGGCAGCATTCCATGTCCCTAATGAGACATAAAACTTCAGCCTATCCTCAGTCAACCTCCACCTTCCTGTCGTGTTACTACAAACTGTCCAGCAAGGGACACTTGCCTGTCGGCTTCCACTTCCTTTGTGTCAGTGTTGCCCTTATAGAATTCAGCAGAGAAGCGGATGAGTGGACCATTATTATTATTATTATTATTATTATTATTATTATTAGGACAAAATGAGCTGGTTCTGCCTATAACTGACTCTGGCAATAATAATTTAATAATAATTTAATAATAATTTAATAATAATTTAATAATTATACGCAGTCCATCTGGCTGGGTTTCCCCAGCCACTCTGGGCAGCTCCCAACAGGATATTAAAAACACAATAAAACATCAAACATTAAAAACTTCCCTAAACAGGGCTGCCTTCAGATGTCTTCTAAAAGTCAGTGGTGCCCCGCAAGACGAATGCCTCGCAAGACGAAAAACACGCTAAACGAAAGAGTTTTCCGTTTTTTAGGTGCTTCACAAGACAAATTTCCCTATTGGCTTGCTTCGCAAGACGAAAACGTCTTGCGAGTTCTTGCAAGTTTTTTCCCTCCCTCCCTTTTTCTAAGCCGCTAAGCCGCTTATCAGCTGATCCGCTAAGCCGCTAATAGCGCTAAGCCGCTAATGGCCGTGCTTCGCAAGACGAAAAAACCGCTAGACGAAGAGACTCGCGGAACGAATTATTTTCGTCTTGCGAGGCACCACTGTAGTTGTTTATCTCTTTGACATCTGATGGGAGGGCGTTTCACAGGGTGGGTGCCACTGTCGAGAAGGCCCTCTGCCTGGTTCCCTGTAACCTCACTTCTCACAGGGAGGGAACCACCAGAAGGCCCATCTCAGTGTCCGGGCGGAAAGATGGGGATGGAGACGCTCCTTCAGGTATACAGGGCCAAGGCTGTTTAGGGCTTTAAAGGTAAGAACCAACACTTTGAATTGTGCTCAGAAACGTACTGTTCTTCCTCCCTACCTTCCACTATACAAGTCTCAATGGGCACCAGCCACCACTGCATGGAATTGAATAATGCCACAGAAATTTCTAATGCTCACCATGGACGCATTGGTCTTTTTAAAATGGTGTTTGTATGCTGCACCTTCAGTAAGAATTTACTACAACTGAATCACCGAATTCAAACACAAAGCCCACGACACACTTCCCAAATCATCAGTATGAACAATGAAATTTCAGTGTTGAAAGCAACAGCTCGAATTCCCCCTTAGATCAGTAAAAAGAAGAAGAAGATGCGATAAGCAGTATAAAAAGCAGAAATGGGAATAAAGGCTACTTTGGATTATTTTTATTTTTTAGTGGAGTTAGCTGGTGTGAGTTATTTTAACTGGAAAGTTTTGGTTTTGTTTCAGTTTGTAAGGTGCAAATAATTTATATGTTGTCCCATACAGGTTTTTTTTTATGATGGGGGGATCTTTTATGGTGTGATTTGCCTCAAGATCTTCAAGATTAAAAAGTTTAAAATGTGGATATATATATATATATGCAGGTTTTGGTGTCCTCGGGTGTCTTCCCGTGTAAAAGTTGGGGTGTCTAGGCGACGTTTCGACGAGGTCTCACTCGTCATCTTCAGGCTGGTGCTTTCGGCCTCTTGTTACTGGAACAGAGCGGGATCTCAATGTTTGAGTTCCTATAAATACTGTAGAGGGGGTGTGGTGTCTAGCCTCCAATGTTCTGGGCAGAGAGGAAGTTCCCAGGCTAGTGTGCCTTTTCTTCTTTTGTTCCTTAATTACTTGAGAGATACCTTGAGTGATTTCTTGAGTGATATCCTGAGTACCACTTAGGTGGGTCATTAGGTGTGGATTAGTTGCTAAAGTCTTTGTGTCTTGACCTCTTGAACTTTGTGAAGAGTTTTCCTGAGAAGATGGCTGTATTGCACTTAGTTGTGCTTTGGCTTGGCTTCGTGTATAGGGGCGAGCTGTGGTTTTGTGGCTTGTGTCAGCCAGATCTGTGTAGGGATTGCAGGGGGGTGCAGCATCCGGAGGTGCCACCATGGATTGGCTACTGGATGGTGTCAGTAATTCATCTGTGGAGAGGGTCTGGGTTTGGGTCTGGTGTGGTTGATTGGTGTTGGCGTTCTGTGTGCCTCTGGATCTGGTGTCAGTTTTTGTGGGGAGGGCTAATTTCCAGATGTCTGGCAAGCGGGATGTGTCGTTACGCTTGTTCATGTTGTGAGGGTGTTTCTCTATCTCGATGGCTTCCATGATTATTCTCTTGTGGTGATGTTCCGTGTTAAAGAGCAATTTGGAATCTGCAAAATTAATTTCGTGTCCTGTTTCTTTCATGTGTTGGAAAAGAGAGGAAGTTTTTTCTTCTTTTTTGACGGCATTCTTGTGTTCTGCGATACGTGCATTTATTCGTCTGTTTGTTTGTCCAATGTACGTGGCTGGGCAGACTTTGCAGGGTATTTCATAGATCCCTTGGTTTTCCAACTGGATTTTATCCTTGGGGTTTCTGAGGATATTGGCTATTTTTTGGTTGGTGCAAAAGGCTGTTTTGATATTGTGTTTATGGAGGATTTTGCTAATTTTATCTGTAGTGCCCTTGATATAAGGAAGGAGGGCCATGCCATTGTTTTCTTCTGTGTCTTGGTTTTTGGGGGGTGTTTCCTTTTGGATTAGCTTCGTAATCCTGTTTTGCTGGTATCCATTGGCAATTAACACATTTGAGAGATTCTGTAACTCAGTTGTCAAGTGGTCTTTGTCAGAGATTATATATATATAATCTCACACCAAATAGCACACTTTCCCAAAGGCTTTCAATCCTTGCACAAACAATAAAAATGCTCAGAATTTAAACAGATGACAGTAATTCGGCAAAATCTGATGCAATTTTAATTGCATTAATATGTAATAAAACTCTTGTTTTTGACAGCCTGAGCTACATAACCACTTATTAGTTTAAATATTAAATACAACATGGGCTTTTCACATAATTAAACGCTTTTTCTTCCTGAAAGCATTTTGAAAACTAATGAGTAGCTTCAGTGCAGCTGGCTTCCACACTGTTGAGTACATTCAAGTGAGATTAAATATAATGTCTAGCATCACTTGGATATTAATCAGAAAACCATTTTCTTTTGCCATTCAGATGCACTGGAGGGGCTTGAAGAAAGCTGTGCAAAAAGGGCCCAAAGTTGCCAGACAAAAATGTTGCGCATAACATTTTTAGATAGCGTAACTGTGTATGTGAGCAGCGTCTTATACACTTCCTTCCAGCAACTTCTGCAGCTACAATGGTGCCAAATGTACTGCTCTGCTTTCCTTTGGACCACATCAGCGAGGTCAAGAGGGGGGACTTGTTGTCTGGGTAGCCCAGGACCTCCATACAAGGCGTGCGCCTTGGGGAGGTCATTTTGGTACCTCTAACAAAGCAAAAACAATGCAGGAACTGCCAGTTATGAATTACTGGTCTCTGCAACCACAGCAGGTGCTGTGAGTCTCCAGCAGTTTGACTCCGGAGGCACACTCCATTGTCTCTCAAGACAGACGGATGCCAACAATGAGACCAGCTCTTTGACAAGTTGGATAAAGGATAAACCTTTTTCCAGAACAGCCCTAATTCCTCTCTCGTCTCTGGCCAAATAGCTGAGAAGAAGGAGTAAATCCCTTACATGCCCTTGTGAGTCATCTGCTGGGGAGGAGATACTTAAGGCTAGTTGAGGCAGTGGGGAGGTTGGAACCAGCGCAGGCACAGAGCCAACCCTGAACTCCCAGCATTGCAGCCGCACCAACCTCCTTGCTGCCTGGCCCCTCCCTGTCTCAGTAAGCTCCTTCTACCTATCACCCATTTGTTGAAAGGTCCGGCCCTGTTGTTCGGCAGTGAGGCGGCTGTCTCAGGCAGCTGATTTTGGATGCCATGAAAGCACAGCTAGTTATTTAATTCATTACTGGTGCGGTTTTACTGACCGGGAGTTGGAGAAGTGTTTGTAGGATTTCCTGGCTTGGGTGCCCAAACAATTTGCCTGGCCCTGGGGACTACTGTGCAGCTGGACTTGGGGGTCTTTGCTGTTGTGCCTCAGGGCAGCAGACTATATCAGGCCAGCCCTGCAAGGCCAAAACAATGAAGTCCTATCTGGCGATATATTGCTCATTGGTTTGACTTTTTTTCTCAGGTCTACTCATAGCACAGCCATATAAACTAATGAACATGGGTAATGTAGGCTCATTAATTTCAACTGGTCTACTCTAAGTAAAACTTTGTTGGTGGCAACCCTCAGTAATAGACTGGCCAAAACTAGCACAGATCACGGCGGCGGCCAAACAAGTGAAACAATCTTAAATTCAAGCAGGTGTGTGGCTCAGATTGCTTATAGATTCAGTGGAGCAATTATATTCCTGCTTAACTCCAGAACGCAATACAATTTGTATTCTCTGGGACATAGAGGATGGAGTAGATGCTGCCACTCTTATACCCAAAGCCTACTAACAAAAACCCCTTAGCCTCTATTAACATTTGCTACAATATCAGGTAGAGTCATACCTCATGTTACGTCCGCTTCATGTTACATTCTTTCAGGTTATGTCCCACAGTGACCCGGAAGTACCAGAAAGGGTTACTTCCGGGTTTTGCCGCTCGCGCTTGCACAGAAGCACAAAATGACATCACGCACATGCGCAGAAGCGGCGAATCACAACTCACGCATGCACAGACGCACCACTGTGGGTTGCGCTCTTTTCATGTTGCGAACAGGCCTCTGGAACAGATCCCGTTTGCAAACCAGAGGTACCACTGTACAATACATTCGTGAAGTTTCATCTGGCCGAATCTACTTTCGGGGGCTTTTGGCAAAGGGGAAAGATGTCAAATGTTTTGACGGATGCTGTAATAAAAGCATAACACAACTCTCAAGGGGCAGCTGTAATGGATATGCAACTGCTGTTGTCTCTCTCTTACATAAATCAAGGCATGTGTCAAAAGTGATCATCATTCTACTTTCTTTCGCCAATACTAGTTTTCTCTGCTTCTTTTGATTTTGGCTTAATCATCACACTGTGTTCTTTTTCCACACCTTATGGAATCCTCAACACTTGGAGACACGATGTCTAATGTCTTGTCAGTTACACTTTGACCCATATGCTCACTCTAAGCTAGATCTATGGGATAACTTGAAAATACAGAGGCAATCCATTTTTGTAGAAAATGCAGATTGATAGTGGGATTGATATGCTAGAGCAGCTAGTAGTATCAGGTGGAGCTACAGCAACCGTTGCCATCTTTCATGGACCATCTGCTTTGAGTACCTTGGCCTCTCCTATATTGCCGGAGGAAATAATTGGATTGTCACAAAAAACTAAACAGAAATGGTTATTGCAATGCTGCGAATTGGATGTTCAGGATCTTGGAGATGAACAGAATAGAGAGTTAGAGCTTGATGCCTTTGTTTGGTCATGAAGTCCATGTGTTCAGCTGACGGCACAGGGTTGTGCCCTACAGCATGGGAACATGTGTTAGGGGCCATTTTACATGTTGAACAGAACACAGAGCCGTTGCCACAAACAGAAGCTTTTCCCTCCAGTGACAATAGCAGATACGGGGGCTGTGATGCTGATCCAACCATCAGCAGGTAGCATGGTGTTCAAGCTGTTCTGCACACAGCACAGGGACCTGATCCAAGCTGTACCCCCGCACATGCAATGAGCTCTTTCAAAGCCATCCACCGCAATTGCTTATTTATCTAATTTATCTGGGATTTATCTTTTGTTTCTAATAATGATGATCATATCAAGTATATGCGCAATCATGCTACAAAGCGCTTGGTACAAGTAAATAAAAATTTTAATCTACAAAGTTCCTAAAGTGCTAGACAATTTAAGACTTTTGGGAGGAGGGAAAGATCTGTAAAAAGAGATGCATGCATTAAACAAACTGCACCATACACAGTACAAAAAAAGTTTTCTTTCTCCCACTGGAATACCAAACACTGTTTTTCATGAATATGTATAATTAGATGTTCTCTGTGAGTGAGAAGTAGTAATTAATTCAGCGTTAAAAATCACAACCTATTACTTGAACACCATAGCAACCAACATTGCCAAAAGAGAAAATGAAATTTCAAAGCCTATTTTTAAATTATTACATTTGCACATTTTCCAAAATTTCAAAGCAGGCTAGAATTATTTTTAGATAAAGACAATAGAAGTTAAGTTGTCAGAATACTAAGGCGTAAGCTTAGCAAAGCAACAACCCTTTGCTGCAGAGTGATCAAATGGCTCGGTGACTTCTAAGATATCGGGAGTGTTAAAATAAAAAATCAAAACACAACAAAATGACGGACTGCTGTGCTTCACTTCTTTCAAGAAGAGCATGCCATGTATTCTGATAATCACATCTTTATTATGACTGGAGCAATTATTTTCAAATTTTATTAGGGAGTCCTTTGTTGTGGAGACAACAAGAAATTAAATGACTGTTCACTTTCTTTCATTTCCATTCACTGCTGTTGCCTCCCCTCCCTGTGACTGTTCTGGTGCATTTTTTCCCTTCATTCTCCTCCTTCTTGGAAATTGTGGCATGTGTGGTTCCAGCCAACCAAAGAGCACAGAGTCAATGTTATGACCCTGCAACACTACGAAGTCAGCTTTGACAATGCGATTATGCCAGTAAGACCAAGTAAGGCCAACTGAGAATGAGAACGGCGTTTCTCATTATCAGCATTTTGAATTCGTGAACATTTCTGCCTTTTTCAGAACTACTCATAAAAAAAGCGGACTAAGGATTTTCAGTGTTGCTGAAATGGTTCAATGTGGAAAATACTCTTTTCTTTTCATCTCAGGCCTACTTGGTATATTTGGAGTTGGCTGGCAACCTTATTCATAAGCATTCCAACTGGAAGACATTTCATGGGGGAACTCTTTGAATCAGATCAGCTCAATTTCTTCAATATGAATTTAAGGCCACATATACTGTGTACTCCTTTCACAAGTGTGCCCCACTTCATAGCTGCTCTGACAGGGAAGACAAGGATATATATGTACAGTGGTGCCCCGCAAGACGAACGCCTCGCAAGACGGAAAACCCACTAGACGAAAGGGTTTTCCGTTTTGGAGGCACTTCGCAAAACGAATTTCCCTATGGGCTTGCTTCGCAAAACGAAAGCCCATAGGGAAATCTCCGGGACAGCGGGGAAGCGCAGCGCGTCTTCCTCACTGTCCTCGGACCTCTTCCGAAGGCTGGTGGTGGGGCGGAGAGACCTCCTCCCGCCGCTAGCCTTCGGAAGGCTGCTCCGAAGGCTGGCGGTGGGGCAGAGAGACCTTCTCCCCGCGCCAGCCTGCGGATGGCTGTCCTGAAGACTTGCGGTGGGAGGAGGGTTTTCCTTCCCACCTCCAACTTTCAGAATGCTGTTCTGAATGTTGGCGTGGGGAGGAAAAACCCTCCTCCCACCGCAAGCCCCGGGAACAGAGGAGAAGCCCTTCGCGCCTTCCCCTCTGTTCCCGTACCTGTGCTGAAGGCTTGCGGTGGGGAGAAAATACCTTCTCTGCACTGCCAGCCTGGCAAGCGGTCTCCATAGGAACGCATTAATTGATTTTCTATGCATTCCTATGGGAAACCGTGCTTCGCAAGACGAAAAACTCGCAAGAAGAAAAAACTTGCGGAACGAATTAATTTCGTCTTGCGAGGCACCACTGTATATCTATATCTATCTATCTATCTATCTATCTATCTATCTATCATCTATCTATCTATCATCTATCTATCTATCTAGATACACACACACCATATTTTATGGTACAAAATGTACAGGCATTTTGCTGCTGTTGCATTAAGTCCAACACAGTCGTGCTTACTTCTAGCGAGAATGGATGGGAAGTAGTTACACCGGTGTCTCGGTTTCTTATCCATCTTCACTAACCTTGATCTTCTTTCCAACAGGCATAGGCAACCTTCAGCCCTCCAGATATTTTGGCCTACAACTCCCATGATCCCTAGCTAGTAGGACCAGTGATCAGGGATGATGGGAATTGTAGTCCAAAACATCTGGAGGGCTGAGTTTGAGGAAGCCTGATCTAGATGGACAACCATGTACTTGGATTTGGGCATCTGTCTGAGAGAAAATGGACAGGAGACAGCAGGAGGCTAAGATCCTCCTGGGGGCTAAGATCAGGTGGAATCCAGGGCTACACATGGGTGCTCTGCCTCCAATATCTTACAGTGTGGGAACATGGCATGCCTCTGGGAATGATGCTATTTCAACTGTGCCATTGCAGTTCCTTTCAGCCGACACAGATGTTCAGGTTTTAAGCCAGACGTATAGTACTTCAAGTTGCTCTTCGTCACAGGTTGCCTAGGCCTGCTCTAAATTAAATGTGAAAAAGCCAAGGCCCTCCCTGAGGCTCCCTTTTCCCATTTTTAAGCAGGATGTATATATGCAAAAAGGACGTGGGTGGCGCTGTGGGTTAAACCACAGAGCCTATGACTTGCCGTTCAAAAGGTCGGCAGTTCGAATCCCCGCGACGGGGTGAGCTCCCGTTGCTCGGTCCCTGCTCCTGCCAACCTAGCAGTTTGAAAGCACGTCAAGTGCAAGTAGATAAATAGGTACCGCTCCGGCGGGAAGGTAAACGGCGTTTCCGTGCGCTGCTCTGGTTCGCCAGAAGCGGCTTAGTCATGCTGGCCACATGACCCGGAAGCTGTACACCAGCTCCCTCGGCCAATAAAGCGAGATGAGTGCCGCAACCCCAGAGTCGGTCACGGACTGGACCTAATGGTCAGGGGTCCCTTTACCTTTACCTTTATATACTGTATGCAAAAATAAATGCTGGACTCTGGGCCTTTACATCTTTCCTTTGAACAGGGCCTCCCATGGACATGTAAGTCATCATAGGAATCATAGAGAGCGGCAGTATACCAAGCCGGATCATCGGTCCATCCAGCTCAGTATTGACTCTACAGTGGCTCTCCAGGGTTTCAGTCAAAGAGTCTCTCCCAGCCCTACCAGTACATGCCGGGGACTGAACATGGGATATTCTGCATGCAGAGCAGATGCTCTGCCCAGGAGCCCAGGCTTCCTTGTTTGATCACTGGGAAGGCATTGTTACATTTTCTTTAATGGATAGCAATTATATCCCAAATCTCAAAAGGTTTGTTTTCATTATTTGATAAAACGGTTCTAATAATCTTGACTGTGTTGCTTTGAGACTATGCAAGTAATAAACAGGACCTTCTACTTATGTAACCCACTGGTTTTCCAGATTCATATAGCTCGTTTTTGTCCATAGACACATGGGTGGATGGGCCCTGCAGTTGTTTTGTGGTTGCCTGCTGAGTGACTGCTTTTCTTAAAAAGCTACTTCCTATTTAATAATTTTTCAATCCCACTTTCCAAAAGCAGAGGGAGAAAATAAACAACATCTACGGGTTGAAACGGGAGGGGTCTGCATGGTGTCTGTGGAAACCAATGGACCCCACTAGTGTCTTCTTACGGCAGACACAGGAGGTCTAGTAAATATTACCTCAAACCTCCTCAATGCACATGAGGCTGTTCTTCCTGCTCAGTTCCTATTAGCACTGGCTCAGCCTCTCCTATATTGAGCATGGTCCCACAAATATGGTCACATTTCATTGGATACCAAGATTGGATGCCCACCTTCCTATCCATTTTGAATGGAGAAAAGATGCACAAGGGGGAGGGGCAACAGCAAAGGCTTTGAGAGATATTTCCACATGAAGGAGAAGATGATTTTGGATTTGATATCCCGCTTTATCACTACCCTAAGGAGTCTCAAAGTGGCTAACAATCTCCTTTCCCTTTCTCCCCCACAACAAACACTCTGTAAGGTGAGTGGGGCTGAGAGACTTCAGAGAAGTGTGACTAGCTCAAGGTCACCCAGCGGCTGCATGTGGAGGAGCGAGGAAGCGAACCCGGTTCACCAGATTACGAGTCTACTGCTCTTAACCACTACACCACACTGGCTATGACAATAACCCTAGTCACGGCATAATCAAATCTTCCAGAAAACGGCAGCCTTTCTCAAAATGCAGAAAGAATGTCAAAAGACTGACACAGTCTAAAGGAGACAACTTATTCTGTTAACCAGTATTGTCTGGTCCTTGTCAAGCCGCATCACAAACACCAAGGAAGCAAGGACAAGAAGGGTTCCGAACAACTTGGCAAGCCAGCCAGGTGGGCGGGGTATAAATAATAAATAATAATAATAATAATAATAATAATAATAATAATGATTATTATTATTATTGCAGAGTTTTGTCTGCATACAAACAAACATCAGGCTACAAGTTAAGCAAGACGTGGAGCATGAAGTCAATTCTGTGCCTTAAACTTACATCACGTATCCCCAACACATGGCAGTGAACTCAGAGCAGTTTATTAAAATACATCAAAATATACCAGCAAATATTTCAAATTTGCACTTAACTAGATGCAGAAAAAGAAAACCACAAATTGTTCAGGTTAAACAAATTCCTTTGCAGGGATGCACAAATCTGCCCGTTTTAGTTTCTCATTATTTCCAATCTCACAATTCTACATCAATTTGTGTCATTGTGAAAAGTCATTTAATGTTTTAGTGCTAGTTTCACCCAGTACACAGATGCACTGCACTGCATCCAGGTAGTGGTCTACAACCTGCAAACAGCCACTTGACTTAGATGATGCAGAGAAATAGAGCTGAGGTTAATCTGCCTTCCATGTAATGGTGCCTGCATGTGAAAGGTATGACTCTAGATAGAGGCTTTGTAATGCTCCTAGGGGAGGAGGCTTGAGTCTACTCCATTCCAGAGGTGAACCGTTGAAATAGTACTTGGGCAGGGGGAGCTGTGAATCTAGTCCTCCATCCCTCTCCTCACTTCATACCACTTCCCCATTGTAGGATAAATCAGCCTCATATAACAAGCATAGGTAAAGGTAAAGGGACCCCTGACCATTAGGTCCAGTAGTGACCGATTCTGGGGTTGCGGCGCTCATCTCGCTTTATTGGCCGAGGGAGCCGGCGTACAGCTTCCGGGTCAAGTGGCCAGCATGACTAAGCCGCTTCTGGCAAACCAGAGCAGCTTCCCATCGGAGCGGTACCTATTTATCTACTTGCACTTTGGCGTGCTTTCGAACTGCTAGGTTGGCAGGAGCAGGGACCGAGCAACGGGAGCTCACCCCATCACGGGGATTCGAACCACCGACCTTCTGATCAGCAAGTCCTATGCTCTGTGGTTTAACCCACAGCGCCACCAGTGTCCCATAACAAGCATACTTAACACTAATTAATGCATGAAGGGGTTAAGACCATAGACTAATCTATGCTGCTAGGTTTAGCTAGGTCACTCCCCCTCACATTGCTACCAAACTCTTTGTTCTCCCACTTTCCACAGTTCCACCGTGTGAACCCTACCAGTAAGGATGTCTAAACTGGATGCTCCAAGCTTACTGTAGACCATGTAATTTTAGCAAACCAGCTTTGTGCTTCCATACAGATAATTTAGAAACTCTTACCATTTTTGAAAGTAAGTTGTACTGCCTGTCTTTTCTTGCTGCTGTATGGAAAACCACATAAATCTGACCTTTTGAGTGTTTGTAAGGAAACGATTTTTAACTTACCAAATTCATGGTCTCTTTCTGTGCTAATGGAAGTGGGAAACTTTGGAAGCAACTTAGAATGGGACATTTTAAAAGTTTAGCAGCCTATATTTCCACACTTTACTCTGGTCCACAGAACATATAAAATATACAGTAATACAATTGTCTTTAAGGTGCCATAGGACTGTTATTGTTGCTGCAACAGATGGGCAACTCTCTGCAGCACAGCTACTCCTCAAAAGTGATATTGCTATCTATTCCTTTGGTTGCCAATATTCACAAAGAAATTCTGTTACTCTAGTCATGCCCTGAAGGCATTCATAAGTATTTCCCTCGCATTTCTCTTCCCAAACCGCTTTTGTGACCATAAATTGAAAATGTGCCCAGAGAGATCCCTAAAGGGGGTACACTGCAGACAAAATACTCTTATTAATGTTCCCGCCATTGTGAAAATATTTCAAAAATGCCTCCTGTAATGGGTCTGAATGCATTCCAAATTAATTTAGTATTGGTTTTAGGATCTATTTTATTCCTCATAAGGCAAATGGGATTTCAAATTCCTCTCCCCCAAGTATTTCAGATGTGTTGGGAAAGTACATCTAACTGAATAAACATCCTCTGTTGAATAACAAAAGGGTTCTGAGATGGAAACCAAAATTAAGGGGCTTCGGTCCGCCCGCAACTACTCGGCTTCATTTCAATCCTACTTTCAGGTTTCCCACATGCCGCTGTGAGAACAGAATGCAGGAATAGATGGGCCATGGGCCTGAACCAGGTGCACTATTTTTATGTCCTTGTGACTAGGTGGACAATATTATGCAGCTCCTATACAATCTCCTATACAATCCCTCAGCCAATAAAGCGAGATGAGCGCCGCAACCCCAGAGTCGGTCACGACTGGACCTAATGGTCAGGGGTCCCCCCTTTACCTTTACCTATACAATCTCTAATCCAGGAGAAGCCAACATGATGCTCTATAGGTAGAAAGTGGCCTGTGAATTAATTTAAGCAAACAAACAAAGAAATAAATAAAGGGAAGGGTGTGCTCAGTCTGAAATCCAATTGCTAATTTTTGATGGGAAATTTCAGAGTCCCTGCCATTCCTTATTATCTTTAAAACATACTTGGATCAGGCATTCATAGAGAGTAAGCCTTCAAATAGAGGCTGGTCCTCAGTAAAGTAGGACTCACAGCCACCAAACTTACAGGCAAGAACAAACTTCTAATATCCTGTTTGAAAGCAGCCCAAGCAGTCTGTGTCCACAAAAACACTTCCTTATCTAGAATTTGGACCCAATATGCATTATACATTTAAAGCATTATGATACTACTTTACACAGTCAAGGCTTCCCCCTGTTCTGAGAGTTGTAGTATGTTAAGGGTACTGACAGTTGTTAGGAGACTTCATTCTCTTCACAGAGCTACAATTCCCAGTGTGGTTTAATATCTCTTCTCAGGAAACTCTGGAAATAGTAGCTCTTTGATGAGAACAAGGGTATCCTAACAACTTTCAGCACCCTTAATAAGTTCCCGTTGCTTGGTCCCTGGTCCTGCCAACCTAGCAGTTTGAAAGCACGTCAAAGTGCAAGTAGATAAATAGGTACCACTCCGGCAAGGAGGTAAACGGTGTTTCTGTGTGCTGCTCTGGTCCGCCAGAAGCAGCTTAGTCATGATGGCCACATGACCCGGAAGCTGTAGGCCGGCTCCCTCGCGAGGTGAGCACCACAACGCCAGAGTTGGTCACGACTGGACCTAATGATCAGGGGTCCCTTTACCTTTAGCATGGTCACTGTCTGTATTATCCTTGGATTTATAATATTTTTTTGTTTTTCAGAGATGGAAGAATCTTACATCTGTTGATCGCTGGAAAAATACAGCCCACCTGACTCAACAACATTGCTCTGTGCGCATCCCTTTAAAAAAAATAAGAACTGAGGCTCTAGACTTCCAAACGGATAATCTAATTACAAGAGCAGGAAATTCAGACAGAAATCGTCAGAAAGTGAAATCAGTCTTTAATAATGCAAGTGGAACAGTGTGTGTGTGTGTGTGTGTGTGTGTGTGTGTGTGTGTTTTAAGAACACTACCAGGGGACCTCTGGCCCCAAAGAACCCAATATTTCTGTATCTCTGCAAAATTCATTTCCATCTATTCAAGTGGTTGATTAGGCTACTTGAAGAATACAATGCATTAAATTGAGAAACAAGGAAAAGCTGCAAGCTGATAAAGGGACAATTACTTTAATATTTGGCATTCATTAAAAACCAACCAGCTTAATTCCCCCCACTCTTGTAAAAGAGATAATAGTCCAATAAATATTCACAGTTTTAGAAAAAGACTGAGAATTAGACAAAGAAATTTATATGTGGAAAGTCTTTGGGCATGTAACAACTCTTTGCTTGAAGGCCTACTCTAAAAGCCAACACTAAGAAAAATTAACACTTTCAGTGTTCTCCTGCTAATAAAACCAAAGTGTATTTTTAGGCAATGGCTTAAAGTGATGCCACTTTCCTTCCTTTCCCTTTTTTAAAAAAACAACCCTCTTCCTGCACCTTTAAAAGCAGATCAGGACACAAAAATTGAGGTTTTGCCATGCTAGAAGCAGCTGTTGGTGGTTGAAAGCACAGGATTAGGATCAGTAAAATAAGGTGGTAACCCCAAATGTGATTATTTGAGAAATGATAAAATCTCCAGCTCAGATTCTACCTTCTGTCTAGTTTAAGCCAGAAACCTATTTTGTACGACTCCCTTCCTGTACAGCAGCAAAGGATAGACTTTCAATATAAATTCATGTTTCTCTGAATCCTACCCCATATATATATATATATATATATATGCAGGTTTTGGTGTCCTCGGGTGTCTTCCCGTGTAAAAGTTGGGGTGTCTAGGCGACGTTTCGACGAGGTCTCACTCGTCATCTTCAGGCTGGTGCTTTCGGCTTCTTGTTACTGGAACAGAGCGGGATCTCAATGTTTGAGTTCCTATAAATACTGTAGAGGGGGTGTGGTGTCTAGCCTCCAATGTTCTGGGCAGAGAGGAAGTTCCCAGGCTAGTGTGCCTTTTCTTCTTTTGTTCCTTAATTACTTGAGAGATACCTTGAGTGATTTCTTGAGTGATATCCTGAGTACCACTTAGGTGGGTCATTAGGTGTGGATTAGTTGCTAAAGTCTTTGTGTCTTGACCTCTTGAACTTTGTGAAGAGTTTTCCTGAGAAGATGGCTGTATTGCACTTAGTTGTGCTTTGGCTTGGCTTCGTGTATAGGGGCGAGCTGTGGTTTTGTGGCTTGTGTCAGCCAGATCTGTGTAGGGATTGCAGGGGGGTGCAGCATCCGGAGGTGCCACCATGGATTGGCTACTGGATGGTGTCAGTAATTCATCTGTGGAGAGGGTCTGGGTTTGGGTCTGGTGTGGTTGATTGGTGTTGGCGTTCTGTGTGCCTCTGGATCTGGTGTCAGTTTTTGTGGAGAGGGCTAATTTCCAGATGTCTGGCAAGCGGGATGTGTCGTCACGCTTGTTCATGTTGTGAGGGTGTTTCTCTATCTCGATGGCTTCCATGATTATTCTCTTGTGGTGATGTTCCGTGTTAAAGAGCAATTTGGAATCTGCAAAATTAATTTCGTGTCCTGTTTCTTTCATGTGTTGGAAAAGAGAGGAAGTTTTTTCTTCTTTTTTGACGGCATTCTTGTGTTCTGCGATACGTGCATTTATTCGTCTGTTTGTTTGTCCAATGTACGTGGCTGGGCAGACTTTGCAGGGTATTTCATAGATCCCTTGGTTTTCCAACTGGATTTTATCCTTGGGGTTTCTGAGGATATTGGCTATTTTTTGGTTGGTGCAAAAGGCTGTTTTGATATTGTGTTTATGGAGGATTTTGCTAATTTTATCTGTAGTGCCCTTGATATAAGGAAGGAGGGCCATGCCATTGTTTTCTTCTGTGTCTTGGTTTTTGGGGGGTGTTTCCTTTTGGATTAGCTTCGTAATCCTGTTTTGCTGGTATCCATTGGCAATTAACACATTTGAGAGATTCTGTAACTCAGTTGTCAAGTGGTCTTTGTCAGCCAGGCGTTTTGATACACCCCCCAAAAACCAAGACACAGAAGAAAACAATGGCATGGCCCTCCTTCCTTATATCAAGGGCACTACAGATAAAATTAGCAAAATCCTCCATAAACACAATATCAAAACAGCCTTTTGCACCAACCAAAAAATAGCCAATATCCTCAGAAACCCCAAGGATAAAATCCAGTTGGAAAACCAAGGGATCTATGAAATACCCTGCAAAGTCTGCCCAGCCACGTACATTGGACAAACAAACAGACGAATAAATGCACGTATCGCAGAACACAAGAATGCCGTCAAAAAAGAAGAAAAAACTTCCTCTCTTTTCCAACACATGAAAGAAACAGGACACGAAATTAATTTTGCAGATTCCAAATTGCTCTTTAACACGGAACATCACCACAAGAGAATAATCATGGAAGCCATCGAGATAGAGAAACACCCTCACAACATGAACAAGCGTGACGACACATCCCGCTTGCCAGACATCTGGAAATTAGCCCTCTCCACAAAAACTGACACCAGATCCAGAGGCACACAGAACGCCAACACCAATCAACCACACCAGACCCAAACCCAGACCCTCTCCACAGATGAATTACTGACACCATCCAGTAGCCAATCCATGGTGGCACCTCCGGATGCTGCACCCCCCTGCAATCCCTACACAGATCTGGCTGACACAAGCCACAAAACCACAGCTCGCCCCTATACACGAAGCCAAGCCAAAGCACAACTAAGTGCAATACAGCCATCTTCTCAGGAAAACTCTTCACAAAGTTCAAGAGGTCAAGACACAAAGACTTTAGCAACTAATCCACACCTAATGACCCACCTAAGTGGTACTCAGGATATCACTCAAGAAATCACTCAAGGTATCTCTCAAGTAATTAAGGAACAAAAGAAGAAAAGGCACACTAGCCTGGGAACTTCCTCTCTGCCCAGAACATTGGAGGCTAGACACCACACCCCCTCTACAGTATTTATAGGAACTCAAACATTGAGATCCCGCTCTGTTCCAGTAACAAGAAGCCGAAAGCACCAGCCTGAAGATGACGAGTGAGACCTCGTCGAAACGTCGCCTAGACACCCCAACTTTTACACGGGAAGACACCCGAGGACACCAAAACCTGCATTCCTGTACCCGTGAAAATCTACGAAAGCATATATATATATATATATATATATATATATATCCTGCACACTTCTCTACCCACAACAACAAACAGCTCACACTCTCAAACAGCACAAGTAGGATGGTATTTATGCATTAGGAGAAATATTTCAGATGCCTAACACAAGGAGCTGTGCTTTGACAAACCATTTCATCCAGAGCACTTATCTACCATTTAAATTTTAAGCACCACTGGGATAAAATGGGGTCAGTCAGCATATAAATACATGACTGTCTATCCCCCCCCCCCCCCCGCAAAGCATTGCTTAATCTAGCCCAGTGCTGTCTTTTCTGATAGGCAATTGCTCTCCAGCATCTCATTGGAGGCCTTTCCTAGGCTTGCTATCCAAAATCCATTTAGCTGGACCACAGGAAGCCGTCTCATTCTGGGTCAGGCTGCTCATCCATCTAGCCCAATACTGCCTGCTCAGACTGGCAGCACCTTTCCAAAGTCTCACGCAGATGCCTTTTGAACCAATTGCTAGCTGATCCCTGGGGATGCATCAGACCTGTCACTTGTAAAAACTTCTGCTCTACAATTGACCAAAGGATAAACCAGGCCTGGCCATAGAACTGAGTTGCCCTTGGTTGCCCTGATGGATGACCTCTGCAGAGTCTCTTGCACCCTTGCTCCTGCTTCTTGATTTCTCACTAGCATTTTATACTATCAACCATGATATCCTCCTATACTAGCTCCAGAGAATGAGAATTGGGGCACTGTATTACAGTGGCGCTATAGTGTATTACACTGCATTACAGTGGCGCTGTATTACAGGGACGCGGGTGGCGCTGTGGGTTAAACCACAGAGCCTAGGACTTGCTGATCAGAAGGTCGGTGGTTCAAATCCCCGCGACAGGGTGAGCTCCCGTTGCTCGGTCCCTGCTCCTGCCAACCTAGCAGTTCAAAAGCATGTCAAGTGCAAGTAGATAAATAGGTACCACTCCAGTGGGAAGGTAAATGGCATTTCCGTGCACTGCTCTGGTTCGCCAGAAGCGGCTTAGTCATGCTGGCCACATGACCCGGAAGCTGTACACCGGCTCCCTCAGCCAATAAAGCGAGATGAGCGCCGCAACCCTAGAGTCGGCCACGACTGGACCTAATGGTCAGGGGTCCCTTTACCTTTACCTTTATTACAGTGGTATGAATCCTACCTTCAGGACTGAGTCCCAAGCGTAACATTGGAAAAGTGCCTTTCAGCCCCCTGGCAACTACCCTATGGGGTGCCCCAGGGGACAATCTCTGGTGCTATTTAAGGGTCATCTAGTCCAACCCCCTGCAATGCGGGAATCTTTCGCTCAACATGGGGCTCAAACCCACAACCCTGAGATTAAGAGTCTAATGTACTACCGACTGAAATATCCAACCAAAGGATACGTGATTTCCATTCTACTTGTTAGTCCAGTACAGGCATAGGGAAACTCAACCCGCCAGATGTTTTGGGACTGCAACTCCCATCATCCCTAGCTAACAGGACCAGTGGTCAGGGATCATGGGAGTTGTAGTCCCAAAACATCTGAAGGGCCAAGTTTGCCTATGGCTGGTCCAGTAGGTGTGAATCTGGTTGGTTAGCTTAAAAATGCAGGCCGAACATAATCCAGGAGCATCTCTACATGTAGCCAAGCTCTTAAAGGTAAAGGGTAAAGGGACCCCTGACTATTAACTCCAGTCGTGACCTACTCTGGGGTTGCGGCGCTCATCTTGCTTTATTGGCCGAGGGAGCCGGCATACAGCTTCCGGGTCATGTGGCCAGCATGACTAAGCTGCTTCTGGTGAACCAGAGCAGCGCATGGAAACGCCGTTTACCTTCTCACCGGAGCGGTACCTATTTATCTACTTGCACTTTGACGTGCTTTCAAACTGCTAGGTTGGCAGGAGCAGGGACCGAGCAACGGAAGCTCACCCCGTCGCGGGGATTCGAACCGCCAACCTTCTGATCGGCAAGTCCTAGGCTCTGTGGTTTAACCCACAGCGCCACCCGCGTCCCAGCCAAGCTCTTAAGCCATTTAAAATTAGAGAGCTTCCTGTGATTCCCACAAATGCACATTTGCACTTGAACAACGGCAGAGAAACGGTCAGACAAAGATAAAGAACTTTTGATGATGGAGCACATTTTCAGAAGCCCTTTTCTATTGTATTCCATGACTCATAGGAAGGGGGATGCCATACTTGACTGATAAAGAACTCTGATGTCACAATGGCTAATTTTAGATTTACACAATGCCCATATTCTGGTCTAACCCAGGTTCTTATCTTTGATAATAAATTCTCAGAGCATAGACTGCGACTTTCAAATGGAAAAATGCAGTACCTAGCAGGAGCCCTTTCTAGGACACAGGAGCTTTTATGAATGCCTCCTAACGATCCATAGCCTGTAAGCTTCGATAAACTGTATAATAGATTTTTTGCATTGTTTGAAGGCATTAGAAAAAAATTAAGATGGATTTCAACAAGAACTGCTTCCAGCAGAGCATAAAATCTTGCGACGTATGTTACAATTCATTTGCCAATTATATAGGAAAAGCTGGTTCGTTGACTTCCTACTTCCTTGAAAGCTGTCTGTGCACGTCTATACATGTGCCTGCACAGTCTAAGAATCCATGCAGCTCCCAAGGCATTGCAAAGGCAATGACCAATATTATTATTATTATCAGTGGAGTGCTGGACTCTAAAATGATTTACCTGCTTTTATCCATTCACATAATGCTATATTTTCAGATACTCTGACTTAGGTCAACAGAAGAATAATGTTCAGATCAAGGGAAGTAATAAAAAGGTAAAGGTAAAGGACCCCTGAGAGTTAAGTCCAGTAGCAGACAACTCTGGGGTTGCGGCGCTCATCTCGCTTTACAGGCCAAGGAAGCCAGCGTTTGTCTGCAGACAGTTTTCCAGGTCATGTGGCCAACCCGACTAAGCCTCTTCTGGTGTAATAGGACACCGAAACAAGAGCAGTGCATGGAAACGCCGTTTACCTTCCCACCAGAGTGGTACCTATTTATCTACTTGCACTTTTTGGCGTGCTTTCGAATTGCTAGGTTGGCAGGAGCAGGGACTGAGCAACGGGAGCTCACCCTGTCGCGGGGATTTGAACCGGCGACCTTCTGATTGGGAAGCCCAAGAGGCTCAGTGGTTTAGACCACAGCACCACCCACGAGGGAAGTAACAGTCCCGCTCTATTCTGCCTTAGTCAGACCACACCTGGAGTATTGTGTCCAGTTCTGGGTGCCACAATTTAAGAAGGATGTTGACAAGCTGGAACGTGTGCAGAGGAGGGCAACCAAGATGATTAAGAGTCTGGAAGCCAAGCCTTATGAGAAACGCTTGAAGGAGCTGGGTATGTTTAGCCTGGAAAAGAGGAGACTGAGAGGAGACATAATAGCCATCTTCAAATATTTTAAGGGCTGTCACATAGAGGAGTGAGCATGCTTGTTTTCTCCTGCTCTGGAGGACAGGACCCAAACCAATGGCTTCAAATTACAAGAAAGGAGATTCCGACTAAACATTCAGAAAAACTTTCTGACAGTAGGAGCTGTTCGGCAGTGGAACAGACTCCCATGAGAGGTGATGGACTCTGCTTCCTTGGAAGTTTTTAAACAGAGGTTGGATGGCCATGTGTCATGGAGGCTTTAGCTGAGATTCTTGTATTGCAGGGGGTTGGACTAGATGACCCTTGGGTCCCTTCCAACTCAAGATTCTATGATTCTAAGTTAGTGGTACTTAGTTCCCACTGAAATCAATGGGAAAAGTTTGAAGTCAAGCTAGTCGTCCATTTATTTCAGAGGAAACTCAGTAATCGGATGCAACTCTGCATAAAAACGTTTCAAGAAAGACAGAGTATTTCTTCAGATACATCCATTAGACAATACAGGATGCTTGCTGATAATTTTTTATGGGTCCAAAGAGATGACAGTCAATTTTATTTCTCGGCTTCAAAGTCTGAGAGCTAGACTGCTTTGAGAACATGTTTAGACCATGTCTAAACAGTGCCTTTGAACTTGGGGCAGAGCCGAACTGAATCCAATGTAGTTCATTATGGACCATCCACACTGAACATTTTTGAAATCAATACAGGTAGTTGCCCCAGCACATGATACAACCATGCTGAAAGCAGCAGGTCTGTTTCCAGCCCATCTCCACTATACATTTAAAGCAATATCATACCACATACATAGTCATGATTTCCCCCAAAGGATTCTGGGAACTGTAGTTTGTTAAGGGTGCTGTGAGTTGTTAGGAGACCCCTATGTTAGAATTCCTGCTCCATGACTGCAGTGATGTGACTTTTGTCTATCACATGATGGTATATGTTTAGATTCCACAGAGTGGGAAGTGACAGAGACAGGATGTTACTGTGTTCCATGAAGTGGGACTATTGTCCTTTGTTGTTTTTTCTCTTTGCTGTCTGATACTAGAGAGAGAGGGAGCCATGTTGCAGTGCTCTGTGGGTGTTTATATGTAAATAAAGTAGATTAGCCAAAATGCTGAGTTGCTGAGGTCTGTTACGCTTGATGCGCAAACTCTGTGGATCCCTAAGTGTGCCGGTATCGGTTAGCATTGGTCGCTGTGATGTTCGGGCTGAAGAAAGCTTTTGAAGCTCCTGAACGATTGACCAGGAGGGAGAGAACATGCCAGTCGGGCATGTGTCTCTACCAGGGTCCTACTCGAGTGTAGGCTGAGCTCCTGACACCCAATCCCTCCTCACAGAGCTGAAATTCCCAGTGTTCTGTAAAAAGAGGGAATGATTGTTAAACCACTCTGGAAACTGAAGCTCTGCAAAGGGAATAGGAATATCCTAACAATTCTCACAGTCCCCAGAATTCTTAGGAGGAAGCCAAGTCTATCAAAGTGGTTTAGTGCATACAGGGCTTGGAACACTGACTGAATATTGAGACGCTTGAGGAATAGGGTCATTTCAAGACAATCTGTTGCCTTATTTATTTATCTATTGTATTTTGATCAGCTTAAAGGGCTCAGGAAGGCTGCACGACACACAAACATCTGTCCTCCAACATAAGGAAGCAGCCCAATCATACTCTGCCTAATAAGTAAGGAGTTCAGGAATTCACTCTCTGCCAATTCAGACTTGCACAAATTCAGACATGCACTCAGTGCACCTCTTCTGGACTAACGTATAGATCAGAACGCGTACATTCAGATTTCTTATTTCTCTAAATTTTACAGTACAGTTCTCAGCTCAATGTATCAAAATACAGTTAAAAATAATTTTGCGAGGAGAAATGTATAATTAAATATGTGCAGGGTTTGTTTGTTTTTCCCCCAAAGGTGCAGATTAATTCAGAAACGGGAAAGAATTGATTCATGGATGAAAACATGCAAAAGCAACACAGGCCTATTGGGGAATGCTATGCAAGTTGCCCTCAGTTCCACAGAAGAAAGGTGGGATGTTAAGTACAATAAATGAATAGTGCCCTGCCTTGAGAAAAAAACTTTGGAAAGTACAAGGGGGAGGGAGAAAGATCAGAACTGACAGTACCAGACAGGGCTATACTTGGGACATTAACATTTGCAGTTTCAGACACCACATGAAAAGTTCCCTGTGGGGAGGTTGCATTAAAAGGGCTATTTCAAGAAGACATTTGATTTAATGTGGCAGCATCTGCAAGCTGTGAGCTAATGGACAGAAAACCCATTTTCCTGACAAGTAACATTTTTAAAAGGAGGGAACCCCACCTTTTAGAGCAGTAATTACTGTTTTTGGTTTTAATGGAAATCATGTTTTCTAGTGTATCCAGGGGGGCAATCTAGATTCATCTACTAGAATAAGCATTTGCTAAAATGCACGTTCTTCGCTGTGTCACTTCACGACGCCAGCATAGATGGATGCAGCAAATTATTCCCTGCACAAACCTGTATTAACAAATGGTTAGCGTTGCAAGACAAATGTGAAGAAGCCGAGCAAACTATGGATGAAAGTCTGTTCGGTGCGGTAAGCTCGGCGTTATCTTGCTTTCAGCATCACCAAACTCCCGAAACACAACTTGTGTAACCCATCAAGCTGAACTTTACTCAACCAGCCATTTATAGTGTCTTGCCAAGGGCTTGACATTTACACCTCCACTGTTATTTTCAGTTCTGGGCAACAGCAAAAAAATAAAAAATAAAAATGTAACAGGCCTACACAACTTTTTATCAAGCATCTGTTAGGACATCATGGGTGGCTGGTGGACTGCTTGATGGATCAGAAGTTGTGTAGGCCTGATATAACAAGGGCAGAGTGGAGTCATATCGTGGGGGGGGGGGCGGCTTGATCTGCTTGGGGGTGAGATAAAGTACACAAAATAGCTCACCAGAGAAGCATCAAAGGGGCAGCGCTAATGTAAGGCAGCCTTGAGAACATTTTTGTCCACTGCCTTGCATTCGTACCAGTGGTGGATAAAAACAGAGAAGCAAATACAGTCCCACACCCCACCGCACAAGGTGATTCCCATATTAGGGATGGGAGAGGAATTCGATTCAGAATTTTAATGAAACCTACATAATTCACACATTCTGAAACAAACATCAGCCCAATCCAAGCTACCCTTTAAAATCCACACTTCTCTGAATTTTGTGGTGCAGCTTCCCAGCTAAGTAATGTGTAAAGGGTAAAGATAAAGGAACCCCTGACCATTAGGTCCAGTCGTGACCGACTCTGGGGTTGCGGTGCTCATCTCAGTTTATTGGCAGAGGGAGCCGGCATACAGCTTCCAGGTCATGTGGCCAGCATGACTAAGCCGCTTCTGGTGAACCAGAGCAGCGCAGGGAAACGCCGTTTACCTTCCCGTCGGAGCGGTACCTATTTATCTACTTGCACTTTGACGTGCTTTCGAACTGCTAGGTTGGCAGGATAAATAATGTGTACAAGAATGCAAATATTGGTGAAACTGGCATACAAAAATTGCCTAATATTAGGGGGAGCTGCTTGCAAAATGTGTATATCAAGCAAAATTGCCTTAAAAGTGTCCATCAGGGAAAAAATGCTGTTGGGTGTTCATGAGGACTTAAAAATAAATAAATCATCAACTGATGCTGAAATGTGGAGAGCTGAACTTAAGGCTGGGGAAATGAGAAACTGAGAGAAACTTAATTTCTTCCACCACTAGCTGTCCCCACCTCACATCTGCTTCAACCCCACCAACACACTTCGCTTCAAGGTTCCAAATCGTACTTTAGGGGCCTGTTCTCCTTGGAGAAATCTTCTCCTGGGGACTGAGACCACCTGCCCTTAGACTACCTCTCCCTGCCCCAATGTCCCCTAAATGTACCCCAGTGGCAGAGGTGGGTGCTCCCAGTCCCCAGAGAGGGCCTTTTCCTGCTGAGGACTGGAACCACAAGTCCCAGAATCCCCAAATGGGAAACTGACACTCCATGCCTACTCTGTGTTACATAGGAAGCATCAGTTTCCCACTAGGGATTCTGGGACTTGTAGTCCTAGTTCCCAGTGGGAAAAGATTGACCCAAGTTAGAAGCAGCAATAGAAGCACTAGCATCTAGTAGGCTCCTTTCAAACCTGTCCCTATACATGATTAGGAGTGGGCTGGAATCAGCCACAAACCTTCAAAGTCTAACACTATCCAGTATACTACATTGCAGCGGCGTAGCGTGGGGGGTGCAGGGGGGGCCAGCCGCACCGGGCGCAACATCTGGGGGTTAGGGTTAGGGGGCGCAAATCCACGGGTTAGGGGGCATAAATTACTTGCCTTGCCCCGGGTGCTGACAACCCACGCTACGCCACTGCTACATTGGCCCTGTGATACAGGGTGTCTGCAGCTGTGGCATATCTGAGCTTATTTTCATATCGTACCTCAAATGCAATCATTTCTTTGGTAGTAAGCTTGAAGCTTTTTCTTGAGTGTTGTGCATTATCCCCCGACAGCAGTTCAATAACCTGCTTTGTAGCTGACAGATAAAGTGAGCAGCCCAAGCCGCTTCACGGTGTAACAAATTAACCTGCACCTATTGCTGTCCGGCAAGAAAACACTGAAAGGATACAGCATCACATCAAATCCCATCCCCACAATTTTTTTGCTGGCTGTCCCATGATCATATTATAAAGTAGTTGTTATAAATCAAGCACTGCTGGGAGTTGTTTATTCCTGTTTTCCAATATATTTCTTATCAATTAAAAAAAACCTGGTGTGGCGCAAACAAATTTTTATTCTAAAATTGTGGCCTGGGTGTGGGGTAGGGGAGTGTGAGAACCACTGCATTATGGTCTGAGAGCTGCAAATCAAGTCATTTCATTTAGGAGTTTGCAATATCAAAATATTCAAGCATCTCTTTTGCATGAACTCTCCACAGCTTTTTTTAAAAAAAATCACAGCAGTTAATGTTTTGCAAGAAAATATCAACCCCAACTGGGTGGTATTCAACTGAGTTTTACTCAGAGGAGACCCACCCTGGGACCTTAGGGCAAAGGGTGGGTGATAAATAAACAAATAATCGCAGAGAGAAGAAATGCCATGATGCATCTGCAGCAGCACAACCGGACTCCTTTATCTGCCCAGCTGCAACAAAACATGTCTCTCCCACATCAGTCTCTACGGCCACAACAGGCGCTGCAACCTTCCAACACTTAGACCTCACCACCAAAGGTGCATTCCTACATTGTATCCCAAGGCAGATGGATGCCAACCTGTGACTGAGTTCAGTAAATGAATTTCCATAGGTCTACGCTGAATAAAACTTAATTGAACACAACCGATGATATTAAGCATTTTATACCTTTATCTACCCTCATCTTATAAATCCAACAGCATTTATAATAGGGACAATTTTAAAAAATAACCTGCTAATTTTAAATTTGGAGTATTTGCTTGAGAATTCCACGCAAGAGACACTGCCTTGGTCTGCAATCCTACCCCTTTTTACCTGGGCAAAAGCCTCATTGTTCAGTGGGACTTATTTCTGATTAGATGTGGTTAGGATTGCAGCTGTGATCTGCAACTCATACCCCATGTATTTTTAAAAGGGAAATTGCAGCCACATTCCCAGACACTTCAAGATGTTTGTGTCATACCAGCTAGCACAAATATACATATTTTTAAGGGGAGGGGGTACGATTGTTTAAGAGGCAACAGCAGACATTTATGAGTGTTTATAAGACATATGGTAGATGCCAGAGCCACTCTTTCTTGCTATTGGCAAATTTTGCTGTGAAATTTGTTTCCATAATTAATGTGTTTTGAAGTGAAGTGACCTTATGTAACAACAGAATAGGCCTTAATTATTGTCGGTGATTAATCCATTCTGTTGGTTTTATTTTTAATCCTGTTATCCTAAAATTAATTTCCAATTTAAAGGTCATTTTACACGTTGGTGATATTGCATATGGCAATGCTGAGCCTCTCTTTCTTGTGAGAAATAAGAGTATCTGATTATCAAAGACACAGAGTGACTATCCACTGCCCTGTATGACAGGCTGGGTGATTCTATCCATTTCTGTATCCCCACCCACCTAATCTGTGTGTATAAGGCAAAACTGCAGTTCTTTGGATAAATCCATAGCATTTTAAAGCACCAGGCCAGTTGCCCATCCAGTCCAGCCTTGTGTTCTCACCAGATGCCTATGGAAAGCCAGCAAGCAGGATCTGAATCACTTTCCCCTCTGGTGGTTTCCAACAACTGGTATTCAGAAGCAGATAGTGAACATAACCATCAAGGTAGATAGCCTTGATGGCAGCCTTATCCTCCATGAACTTGTCTAACCCTCTTTTGAAGCCATCCAAGTGCCATCACTGGGAATGCCATGGGAGTGATTCCCTGGGAGGGGGTTATGTAAGACTGGAGATGATACAGGACTTGGTCCCAATGTTGCTTCATTGGAACGTGGTCTTAGTCTTCCGGAAAGAGGTGTTAGTGCAAGGCCAGGGATAAGCAGTATACCCAGAATGCAGTGGCTGCTATATAATCCACGTGGGTATGTCAAATAATAATAATAATAATTTATTATTTATACCCCATCCATCTGGCTGGGTTTCCCCAGCCACTTTGGACTGCTCCCAACAGAATATTAAAAACACGATAAAACATCAAACATTAAAAACTTCCCTAAACAGGGCTGCGTTCAGGTTGTCTTCTAAAAGTCAGATACAGTCATACCTCATGCTACGTTTGCGTCATGATACGTTTTTTCAGGTTGCGTCCCGCGGTAACCCGGAAATACCAGAAAGGGTTACGCTGCTCGCGCATGTGCAGACGTGCAAAATGACGTCATGTGCATGCGCAGAAGCAGCGAATCGCAACCTGCGCGTGCACAGATGCGCCGCTGTGGGTTGTGTTCTGCTCATGTTGCGAACGGGCCTCCGGAACGGATCCTGTTCGCAATCAGATGTACCACTGTAGTTGTTTCTTTCCTTGACATCTGATGGGAGGGCATTCCACAGGGCAGGCGCCACTACCAAGAAGGCCCTCTGCCTGGTTCCCTGTAACCCTAGCCGTGAGAGAACTGCAGAAGGCCCTCAGAGCTGGACCTCAGTGTCTGGGCAGAACGATGGGGGTGGAGACACTCCTTCAGGTATACTGGGCTGAGGCCGTTTAGGGCTTTAAAGGTCAGCACCAACACTTTTAATTGTGCTCGGAAACGTACTGGGAGTCTAGCAGGGAGGAGGCAGTGCAGAGCAGAAGCTAAATGTCTGCGAGAAGTGGTGAAGGCAAGCTTTGTTGGGGCAGGGTGGCGTTGAAATTACAGAGCTAGATTTCCAGAGCTGGAGAGTGGGCACAGTGAAAGCTTTGATCTCTGGAGATGAGCCAGCCCACCCTAAGCCAAGGTCAAGGCTGGCAGATCTTTAGCTGTCCCAAGGACAGTAGAGATGTTAAATATACTTTGCTTTTTCAGAAGGGGAGTTTTTGCACATTCCCATTGAATGTAATAGAATATCAAATTTCCAAGTGACTTCAATAGGATTATATGATCCTAGCTTCATAACACTTGGGTCAAGATCTCAATGCCCTGTGAGTTAAGCAGGAAATAGTTCCCTTTTGAAGTCAGTCTCGGGAACTAAGAATACAAGCAATATTAACTTTTTAAGGTGTTAAATGACCTCCTTCTGGGAAATTTGATGCAACAAAAGAGGGGGGAAGGCTCCCATTTACAGACGTTCTTACCAAATAGGGACCCATGCTATGAATGCAAATGGAAGTTTCCCCTGCTTTGCCTATCTACAAATCCATCACCCAGGATTCCTCATGCAGCTCCTGTTACTGGATTGGAATTTTTGGATTGTGCACATTTCTAAATATGCATCCTAAAATATACATTTTAACACATTTGGATGAATGTTTTTGAGCAAAGAATTGTATTGCGAAATCTGGAGACGCGCCAGATCTGAAGGATAAGTATGTTCTGATCTGTGTATTAATCTAGGAGGTGTGAATTAAACGTGCAGACCAAATGAAATTCTTCTCCATTCTTAGTCATGCATACAGTATTTTTATCATTGGGAACATTGGGGAAATAATACAGCTTCTTGCATTGCAACCCTATTCATTTTTACTTGGAAATAAATCCCACTGAGCACAACGGGCTATCAAATAAGTGTGCATGGGATATAAAATCTCCAAAAGGAATTGCCCTCTTGATTCTTCCTCTCACCATCATTCCTTACATAATCCAAATAAGTTGGTCTATAGGAGGAACAACTGAAGCAAAAGAAAGCACTTAAGTCCTCCCTGATTTCAGCTTAAGTCTCATTTGAAATCAATGAGATACAGAAATGCTTTAGTGAGACAGTTTTCAGAAATCTTTATTTTTTCCTTAACCAAGATGCATATAAGTTAGAAGTGGGGATTTTTTAAAAAACATAAAACCTATTTTTCCACCAAGCAGCAGATTCCTTTTGTCATATTATAAGCTGCTTTCTAACCCTGATGGATTCAAAAGTAAGGGGAGAAAGGGGCTGATGCTAGTCCAAAAATCTAAGCAGAGCATCTTGGTGGCTGTAAGCTCTTAGTATCTCCAGACTCGCCAAAGGGCCTTGCTGGATTGCAGCCTGGAGAACTGATTAATAGTTTTCAGCAGCAATGGGTAGTACAGCAGGATATCAAGTCAACTGCACACACATAAAGCCTCCAACATACATTTAATTGGACACCGACCTCAAACCACTGCCCATGCGACTGCATTTTCAGGATGACACAAGGATCTGGCTTGGAGAGGGCATCTCTGTCTGATATGCTTTTGCATGCGACTCTCAGTTCCACCTTCGTCAGACATGGGCTGCTAAAGATCCCCAGAGTATTGGCCGCTGATTCATAGATGTTGCTCATTTTCTGCATTCTCTGTGGGAAAAGAGGGAAAGGTTCAATGGTTAAAACCACTTTTAAACAGGAACACTGTATTCTTGTATCCGGAGGGAGATTGTTCCAAGAATCTTCAGTTCTCGAATAAGGGACCATTTCTAACCAATAAACCAAGCATGTGTGCTCGGTGTCGTCTTTGGTTACAAAACCAAATGGCACTCAGGGCCTGAACATGATAAATCAATGAAATCAGAGCTGTCTTTCCCATTGGTGTTAGTGGTTCGTTGCGACAGGGCGCCGGCCTCTCAGGGGCACCCTAGCGAGTGGGGGAGCTGCGCAGCTTTGCCGGCAACCTCCCCTTTCCCTGCATGCCCACCAGCTGCGCCCCACCAACTATATGGGGGGCAGGCGTGCAGCTTCCCTCCCAAATCTCTGTATCTGCTAAAGATGGCCCTGCTCCCGGTCATTGTCCTCCTCCTGCTTCCTGGCAAAAGGCGGTGCGCAGCCTTCCCGGGCGCCCCAACACCGGAGAGCATGTCCACCAGCACGTTTTCCTGTTTGATCGCCGCCACCACGCCAGGGATTGGGGCGGTGGGGGAGGCAGAGGACATTTTCCACCATCCCCTCCCTTGTTTTGGAGTTGCCAGGGGGGCGCTGGAGGGATCTTTGCACCACGGCACCAGATATGCTTAAGACGGCCCTGAATGAAATTATTATTTATACTCCTACTACTTTGAAGTACACACAGGTCTCACTACCTGAACACAATGTGTTTCCAGGAAATCATTTGTTAGGTGAACGTTTGCATAACAAGTTGATGATATCCATTGATTCCTATGGGAAATTTTAAGGCTGCTTATTTGTTTAGAGTACACACAGGTCCAGCTTTTTGGATGTCTAAATCTGTGGTGTCCACAACAGTTTGTTGCAGTCCCACTTGCAAAACTGACAGTGAACTACATGCTTCATATCCATCACACATGCAATAAAACTGGTGACTTACAGAATGCAGAAGGACAATGATCTTTTGAAATGATATTGGTATATTCAGTTGGTATAGAGATAGCAGCGGCAGAAAGCACAGTGTTAAGAAGGATGAGCTGGGACTTCCGGAGGCGGCGCGAACGGTAATGGCTGCCCTCTTCTAAACGGGAGAGGGAAGCTCGGCTGAGAACGGGTCGTCCGCTACGGCGAAGCGGAGACCCACATCGGGAAACCACAGGCGGCAGAAGCCTGTGGTCTTGGGACCCGGCGGGTGCCAGGAGCAGCCCCCAAAACGTTGAAGGAACCCCGTAAGGGGCTCCGGATCGCGGAGGGGGTAGCGGCGCTGAGGGTCGTTCCGCAATCAACGGAGCGAAGCCGCGAAGCTGTTGCCGGTGAGCGCTGACCTTTCTTCCTTAAACCTCCAATTTGGAAAGCAACAACCCGTGAGTAATAAGGACTTTAAAAAATTTATCGACTTAAAATACACTGAATTTGGCTGAAAGCGGAGTGATGAAAAAATAGGAAGTCCGTCTTCCGCTGCTACTGAACATCAAAGCAAAGAGCAGGAGGAGTGGAGGCATAGAGTGAACTTTTAACCCAACTGATCTGAGCACCCACTGAATTTTTTTTGAAGCAGAATAAGGACTTTAAGCATTGGATTTTATGTCTTTTATTTGGACTGTGACATCTCCTTCTATTGGAATTACAATTCAAGCAAGAAACCCAGGTGCTGGAACTGCCTGAGTAACTGAGCAGTCAGTCTGCAGACTTGGATAATTTGAATCTAAACTTTGAAACAATCTGAGGGGTTTGGATTTGCTACTTTGAAGCACCACTTGGAATGCCAGCAAGCACTGTTTGAGACATTGTATTTTTTTTTCTTTTTTAACACCAACTCTGCTAAAACTTATCATATGAAGGTTCCTGGACATTAAAATTGATTTTATTAATTCTTTTGGAACTGATCTCTTCCCTAAAGACTTTTTAAGCTCCCCCTAGAGGATTTGGGATTTACAGCAGTGGCATTGTTTTACTTTTCCTTTCCCGGCCTCCTGTTTGACTGTTACCATCTGGGCCGTCTCTTTCTCATGGGAACAACTCAGCTTGACCTTGACTTTTAGATAACTTTGGAATGAGTGGTGCAAGAAAGAGGGGAAGAGGTAGGCAAACAACTTTAACTAATTTAACCGCAGCCTCGCAGACATCTGTGCCAACTTTGCCTTCTGAGGAAGAAGTCGCCTCTCTGCCAAGGGCAGGGGAGACTGAAACTGAGGAATTACAATTGGAAGATATGGCCTCAGGTGCTTCTGCTTCTATTTTAGAAAAAATCTTTGAAAAATTGGAATCTTTGGATAAGAAAGTGGAATCTTTGGATAAAAAAAGCTGATGAGCAAACCTACAAAATCGATCAAAACACAGAATGTTTGAATAGACTAACTGGACAAGTTGCACAGAATGTACAAGCAATTGGAGAATTGAAGGAGACTGCAGGTGAAAATCGGAAATTGGCTGAGGATACCAGCCAAAGACTTGGAAAGTTAGAAAAAGAGGTAAGACCACTCAGTAAACAAGTAGGTGAGCACCAGACCTACCTCTCTATGATCGAACTGCGGAATAGGGAGACTAATTTAAGGATAAGGTCGGTACCAGAAGTGGAAGAAGACAACTTAGCTGAGTTTCTGACCAAATTTTTTTCCAAGTTCTGGAACTTAGAGGAGAAAGATTTTAAAATTGTATCAGCTTTCAGGCTTGGAAGACTTATAAAGAAAGAGAAGCCTAGAGACTGCTTGATAACATTGAGATCAAAGGAGGAAAGGGACAAGATTCTGGGCCTGCATTACGGGAAGTCACTGGACGTTTTGGACAAAAGAATTGAGATCTACAAGGACATTCCTAAACAACTGTTGGACCTTAGATCTGATTATTTGGAACTAGTAAGATTGTTAAGGAGCAATTCAATCATCTTCAGGTGGGATTTTCCTCAAGGATTATCTTTCACTTTTAGAGGGAAGAAGATTAAAATTAGAACACCGGAGGACAGAGACAAGTTTCTGGCCGCATACGGAGAGGACCTTCAAAAAGGACTTGAATTACCCTCGGGGCCGGGAGCACCAGAGGCACCTGCACCCTTGGATTCTGAAGACCCAGCGAGTAAGGTACCACCCCAAGGAAAATAACCAGATTCATTCAGGATGTCTCTGCAACTTTTGAGTTGGAATATAAATGGCTGTAACATCCCGGAAAAAAGAAGGAAAATTTTTCATATATTAAAAAAGGAACAATTGGACATTATTTGCTTACAAGAAACACACGTGACCAGGCTCCATAGAAAAGTGTTAATAAATAAAAGACTTGGCCAGGAATTTATATCTTCAGACACAGTAAAGAAGAGAGGTGTGGTGATTTACGCAAAAGAGAGCCTGTCACCTAAATTTTTATTCAAAGACGAACATGGAAGAATTTTGGCAATCGAAATACAACATCAAGGAGAGAAGATCTTGATATTAGGAATTTATGCTCCAAATGAGGGGAAATCGGAATTTTATAAGAAGTTGCATGAGACCATGCTGGACTATCTGGACTATAACAACATCATTATGATGGGAGACATGAATGGAGTCGTATCAACTAACATGGATAAGTCACAAAGCCAAAACGTTACAAAAGATGGCAGACTACCAAAGAGCTTTTTTGAAATGACAGACAATATGGACTGGATTGATATCTGGAGAATGAGGAACCCCCTGGGAAGAGAAGGAACATTTTTCTCTGAAGCCCAGCTGACTTGGACGAGAATCGACCAAATATGGATAACTAGAGGTCTGGCCCCCAAGGTCAGGAAGGTGGAAATCTGCCCAAAGACCTGCTCCGACCATAATGCACTGAAACTGGACATGACACTAATACCAACCGGATCCTTTAGATGGAGGATGAATGACAACTTGTTTAGAGATCAGGAGATTACTAAGAAGGCCCAAAAAGTTTTGAAGGACTATTTCGAGATAAATATGAACACTATGGTGGAAAAAAGAATCATTTGGGATGCAAGCAAAGCCGTGATGAGGGGGTTCTTGATACAACAGAATGCTGTAAAGAAAAGAATACAAAATGAGAGGAAAGATAAGATCTTAGAGAAAATTAAAGAACTAGAGAAGAAGTTAAGATCAAATCCGAAGTCACAGCCGATTTTGAGAGAAATCAAACTTTACCAAGCACAATACTCTAAACTGATAAATCAGGAAATAGAGTGGAAGATTAAATTAATGAAACAAAAAACTTTTGAATCGGCAAATAAATGTGGGAAACTGCTAGTTTGGCAGTTGAAGAAGAGACAAAAACTAAATACAGTTACAAACTTGGAAATTGAAGGAAGGAATATTCAGAACCCCGTGGAAATTAGAAAGTGTTTTCAGAAATATTTTAAAAAGTTATATACCCAAGGGTCGCAGGATGAGGTTGAGATTAAACAATTTTTGAGAAAAAATGGACTTTAAAAACTGTCTCAAGAAAATAGATCACTCCTGAACACCAAGATAACACGACAAGAGATTGAACAAGCCATTCAGAATATGCAGCTGGGCAAGTCTCCAGGGCCAGATGGTCTGACCTCCAAGTACTATAAGACACTAAAAGACTACTTGATACAACCATTGATGGAGGTCAGCAATGAAATTATGGAGGGGAAGAGGGCGCCGGAATCGTGGAAGGAAGCCTTTATCACATTGATACCTAAATCGGAATCTGAAAAGACACAACTTAAGAACTACCGTCCCATCTCCCTTTTAAATGTGGATTACAAAATATTTGCAGACATTTTGGCAAGTAGATTTAAAAAAGTATTGAATGAAGTAATTCACAAGGACCAGGCAGGCTTTCTCCCAGGTAGACATTTGTTTGCTAATACAAGGAACATTATTGACATCTTGGAACTTTTGCAAACAGATATAAATACAAAAGCAGTGTTAATTTTCATAGACGCGGAGAAGGCCTTTGACAATATCTCCTGGAAATTTATGAAGGGAAATTTAAGAGAAATGGGAGTGGGATGGGGTTTTGAAAATGGGATTGATGCAATATATTCAGAACAAAAGGCTAGATTGATAGTTAACAATGTGGTTACAGAAGAGTTTAAAATTCAAAAAGGAACACGACAAGGCTGCCCGATCTCCCCTCTGTTGTTCATTTCAGTTCTGGAGGTGCTCTTGAATATGATTAGAGGGGACCGGTTGGTGGAAGGAATCCAGGTCGGAGCGAAACAATATAAACTTAAAGCTTTTGCAGATGACCTGGTTCTGACCTTGCAGGAGCCAGAACCTAGTACGAAAAGAGTATTACAATTAATTCAAGACTTTGGTCGGGTGGCGGGATTTAAATTAAACAAACAGAAAACCAAGGTATTGGGCAAAAATTTGACAGATACAGAGTCAGAACGGTTTCAGAGAGAAACAGAATTAACTGTGGTTAAAAAAGTAAAGTACCTAGGGGTAAACATCACAGCAAAAAATCTGAGTCTATTCAAGGATAATTATGAAAAATGTTGGTCTGAAATTAAGAGAGACTTAGATAGTTGGACAAAGTTAAAACTTTCTTTGTTAGGCCGAATTGCCGCCATTAAGATGAATGTATTGCCAAGAATGTTGTTTCTGTTCCAAACTTTACAGATTGTTGACAAGACGGAGTGTTTCCGGAAGTGGCAGAGAGATATTTCTAAATTTGTCTGGCAGGGCAAAAAGCCCAGAATTAAGTTTAAGATATTAACTGATGCGAAAGAAAGAGGGGGCTTTGCCCTGCCAGACTTAAAGTTGTACTATGAAGCCGCAGCTTTCTGCTGGCTAAAAGACTGGCTACTTCTCGAGGACACTGATGTTCTGGATTTGGAAGGTTTTAATAACTCTTTTGGTTGGCACGCATATTTATGGTATGATAAGGTTAAGATCAACAAGGCCTTTAAGAACCACATTGTCAGAAAAGCAGTATTCAATGTCTGGACAAAATACAAAGACTTATTGGAAAATAAAACTCCAAGGTGGCTCTCGCCTCTGGAGGCTAAGGCCCGAAAAAGTATTGGGAAATACTAGAAAAAGATGGAGACAATTGGAAATTGCAGAGTTTGGAGAAAATGAAGGATAAAGTGCGAGACTGGTTACATTACGCTCAGATTAAAGAAGTCTTTAAAAAATGACAAAAAGCTAGGGTTCCAGGTGGAGAAATCGAAGTTGGAAACAGAACTGTTAGAACCTAAGACTAAGGTACTTTCAAGAATGTATAACTTGCTGTTGAAATGGAACACACAAGACGAAATGGTTTAATCGGCCATGATAAAATGGGCACAGGATATTGGGCATAACATTATGTTTGAGGACTGGGAAAGGTTGTGGACCACTGGGCTGAACTTCACTGCATGTAATGCTCTGAAGGAAAATGTAATGAAAATGATATATAGATGGTACATGACCCCAGTTAAACTTGCCAAAATATACCATGTGTCTGATAATAAATGTTGGAAATGTAAAGAAAATGAAGGGACATTCTTTCACCTCTGGTGGACTTGCCCTAAAGTGAAGGTCTTCTGGGAAATGATATATAACGAGCTGAAAAAGGTATTTAAGTATACCTTTACTAAGAAACCAGAGGCCTTCCTTTTGGGTATTGTCGGCCAGAAGGTGTTAAAGAAGGACCGAACATTCTTTATGTATGCAACAGCGGCAGCAAGGATACTCATCGCTAAGAACTGGAAAACTCAAGATTTACCCACACTGGAAGAGTGGCAGATGCAGCTGATGGACTACATGCAATTGGCCGAGATGACTGGCAGAATCCGAGACCTGGGAGAAGAGAGGGTGGAAGAAGACTGGAAGAAATTTAAGATTTATCTACAAAAATACTGTAATTTGGTTGAATGTTAAGAAGGATGCTAGATCATAAATAATTGACCACCACTAATTTAGATTTAAATTTGATGTTAAGTGAGATTAAGGATAATATAAACTTATTGGAGAAGTGTTAGATTATATTTAAATGAGCGGATACAAGAATGTAAAGAAGATGATAATTTGTTTGAAAAAATTTCTCTTTAACGATGTAAGTGGGAGCGGGAGACGCGAGGGAGTCCAAAGAAGTTATGAAACTTTGTTACGACACAAGTAATGTTGTTTATTGCTTATGCTTTATTTTTTTAAAAAAATTAATAAATATTTTATAAAAAAAAGAAAAAGAAAAAAAGAAGAAGATTGAGCTGGAACAGAAATCTTCCATTCAAATATCAGCTCATCCATGAGCGCAGCAGGTGGCCTTAGATAAACTACTGGCACTTTCCCTTATGTCACCATTCATAATAACTTAAGGGCATAAGGGGATCCTTCCTGGGTTCCTATCTAGTCCAGCCCAGCATTCTCTTTCCCACAGTGGCCAACCAGATGTGCATGGCGAGGCCAGGAGCCAAGCGATGAGTGCAACACTTGTGCTTCACAGCAACTGGTATTCAGAGGCATGCTGCTCTGATCCTGGACAAGTAGCCATCACAAGTAGCCAGCGATTCTCCAGGGATTTCCATGGCGGTTGTAATGATTGCTAGAATCATGCATGTGAAAGTGTGCTGAACAAAACCTGTTCTCCAGCAAAGATTGATCATCTCCCAGCCAAATCCGGTGAGCTGTTTGTTCTTTCCAGGGCTCTCATGGCAGAAATGCATCCTCTGTGCATCGGTGCCAGCCTTATTGCAACGTGCCTCTTCCCGGGCATAGTTGGGCTGTTATTCTTTGGCTGTTAAATCTCCACTTTTTAAAAAAAAAAAACCTCTCACCAGAATGTATGCAGCTGCACATTCACAGGTTGCTATTGCATTGGATTTTAAATAAGCATCCTTGGCATTATTATGAATTTATGGCAGGGGTGCAGAAACTCAGCCATAGCTGCCAGGTCACACCCCACACTGACTTGGCTCTAGTGATTTCACTTGGCTGGAATGTGCCCTTGTATTTCACAAATACTAGAATCAGAATTTTTCTTCTAATTTTTAAAATGAGCTTTGTCTTCCTTTCCCCCTCCTTTTTGTTCTCTTATCTACTTTGCTTTCGTTTATTGCTTTGCTTTGTTCTTCAATGTCCTCTACTGTGGGTTAATGAGGGTACTCACATGAAGGTGATGGATGGTTGTTGAAGGACTCTTTGTGAGAGGCATAGAAGGTAAGACCTCCCAGGGTAGGAGAAGAAAGAGAAGCTCTGAGCTGGGAGCTGGGAGCTGGGAGCTGGGAGCTGGGAGCTGGGAGCTGGGAGCTGGGAGCTGGGAGCTGGGAGCTGGGAGCTGGGAGCTGGGAGGGCCCACCCCCTTCTGTGTGAGCCAAGGGTTAAGATCTACCTTTGAGAGAGGGCTTTGAAGTTTGCTTGCCTGGATGCAGGATGGAGAGTTTCTCTCCATATCCACTTTTCCCACATCCTCCACTGCCATGCGGCCCCCAGAAAGTTACCCAAGAGGGAATATGTGGCCCCTGGACGGAAAAAGCTTCAACAACCCTGGTTTATGGGTTGGCCATTAACTGGCGGGGACTGTCTTGCTAAAGTACCAATATGTCAAGGCAGTGGCATCAGGAAGTGTTGAATTTTGAAACTTGCTAGGGGATAGATGTCCACAGCTTCAGAGTTACAAAATCATTGGAAAGTTTTGTGTTCTTTTCATCTCAAGCGAGCAATGGGGTGGGGTGGGGGGTGAGGAGAGTATCATCACCCCATTCTGCTACATTCTAGGTTATTTAAAACATCGCACTTGTTCCACCTTTCCAAACAGATTAGATGGGGTGTTAACATTTGCATCATTCCAATCTCACAAAACTCTTGAAATGTACTGTAATAGGGCTGGTAATGATTACACCTAAAAACCAACCAACCTGGATGACTTCAGTATCAGGAGAGGTGGAGGGAAATCTCTCCAAGGAACAGAACCTGATTGCCTCATTCCGCTCGGATCTAATAAATATCTTTTATTCTCCTAGATATAATGCTATACACTTAACCTACTCCTTCTATATGCAGCATCCAAGGACAGAGTGGGGCTTGTGGTTCTTCCTCTATTATTCCCATGACCCAGTCACTCTATTCCTACATTACTGAAACGGAGTTAGGAAGTAGCAGGAGGACCAACTAGCCCTTTGCTACTGGCCCTTAAGTGTAATCACTAATTTGCAATATTCCAGTAAAGTTTGAATGCATGGACGTTGGGAGGATAAGAAAAGTACAGTGGTACCTCGGGTTAAGAACTTAATTCATTCTGGAGGTCCGTTCTTAACCTGAAACTGTTCTTAACCTGAGGTGCCACTTTAGCTAGTGGGGCCTCCCGCTGCCGCAGCACGATTTCTGTTCTCATCCTGAAGCAAAGTTCTTAACCCGAGGTACTATTTCTGGGTTAGCAGAGTCTGTAACCTGAAGCAACTGTAACCCAAGGTACCACTGTATTTTATAGCACCTTTGATCACACCCAAACCAGACTGCATAAAAGGCAGATAAGCGGAATATTCTGCTGCATCTTAAATGGAGAATTATGTACGAGTAGTTGTTATTATGGGGGGACGCAGGTGGCGCTGTGGGTTAAAGCCTCAGCGCCTAGGACTTGCCGATCGAAAGGTCGGCGGTTCGAATCCCTGCGGCGGGGTGCGCTCCCGCTGCTCGGTCCCAGCGCCTGCCAACCTAGCAGTTCGAAAGCACCTCCGGGTGCAAGTAGATAAATAGGGACCGCTTACCAGCGGGAAGGTAAACAGCGTTTCCGTGTGCGGCTCTGGCTCGCCAGATGCAGCTTTGTCACACTGGCCACGTGACCCGGAAGTGTCTCCGGACAGCGCTGGCCCCTGGCCTCTTGAGTGAGATGGGCGCACAACCCCAGAGTCTGTCAAGACTGGCCCGTACGGGCAGGGGTACCTTTACCTTTACCTTTAGTTGTTATTATAGTTTGCTTTAGTATTTCCCCCTCCAATGTTTCACCAGCACATTAGTATTTTATTAGCTGCTTCCTTCAGTCCTTCCCAGGTGAGAAGCTAGTATTTCTGAGAGGGAGATAGTACAGAAACATGATGGGTTTGAGGAGGAAGTGTCCTCTCTAGGTCACACCGTAATGCATTTTTCATTCACTGCCACGTTGATTTCATTTTCCCTTTCTTTCATCAGGGAAAAAGGTACATCATGTCACCTAGGGACTCCCTTACAGAGTCATTTCTCATTAACCAGTGACACACCTCATGGCAGAAGAGATAGCTGGAAAAGAGACCCATACACAAATAGGTGATTCAAAAAAAGGATTTTTAATATATATAAAAGAAAAACCTTACGTAAAAGAGAGAGAAAAATCCTTACTGGAAAAGAAGGAAATATGTAATCAACAAGGCTAGGGATTGTTTGTATCTGAGTATAGATGCCAAAGTACAAAATACAAACTAGTTTCTTTGGCGGGGGGTAGGGCACATTAAATTCGACGAATTAGAATCTCCCTGCCTGCCTCATACTTCTCCCTCCTAGACACACTTGATGGGGACACATGACAGTTTGAAATTTATTTTATATCTCTCCCGGTATGCCCCACGGAGAGCCTCAAGGTCCATAAATAGCAACACCCTAGTGGTCCCAGGCCCTAAGGAAGTTAGATTAGCTTCAACCAGAGCCAGGGCCTTTTCAACTCTGGCTCCGGCCTGGTGGAACGCTCTGCCTCATGAGACCAGGGCCCTGCAGGATCTGATTTCTTTCCGCAGGGCCTGTAAGACAGAGTTGTTCCACCTGGCCTTTGGCTTGGAGCCAATTTGATTCCCTCCCCCTCTTTCTTTTTTCTTTTTCCTTTCTCCGCCTATGATGAGGCTGCATTTTAATATTTTATTGTTTCAATATTTTAATGTTGTATTTTAATCTTGTTTTTAAGTTGTATTCATTCAACTTGTTTTTATTATTGCTTGCTAGCTGCCCTGAGCCCGGCCTTGGCTGGGGAGGGTAGGGTATAAATAAAAAATATTATTATTATTATTTGTATCAGCCACTGCAATTTTTGCACAGAGTACATCAAACTTAAAGTACAACTGAACAGCTACAATTGCAAAATGAAAGACTGTACAAATTAAGACTCAGAGAGCACCATAGTAGCCCTTATTTTAATGGTAGCTGCTAGAAGTGTTGCTGTTGCACATAACATGATTCACTTTTGAGTATGAAAACCAGAGCAGTGACATTATAGATTTATTGTGCTCTAGAACTGCTGCTTGGAAATTCAGCTACATGCCTTAGGGTAATGGTTTAGCACTGACATAGCCCTTTCAATCACTTTGGTCACTGTACCATGTCTTATTTTATAAGTCCAGCTGGACAAGCAGTATTTGGTATGATTCCTGAAGATGCCCGATGGTCCAATTCAGAGCACCTATTGCCTACATGTCTACCATGCCCTGAAGTGTCCTAAGTTATGACGTTTTCCAGTGACTTACTCACTTATTAAATGTATTTATAATCCACTCTTCAACCAAAGGTCTCAAGGCACAAGTATACACAGTCTAAACCAAAGACTAAACAATAAAACTGAAACATAAAACAAGATATGACATTTGGTTTGCAAATAAAACCAGCAGTGTCGACAGATATTCAGATGTCCAATGTACCTCACTGCTTCCCAAAAAGTCTTTACCTGCCTATGAAATGACACCAATAATGTGGCGAGATGCACCTTTGAGGGGAGGTCAAGGGTTACTGCAGAGAAAGTGGACCCTTGCTCCACTCCATGCCTAATCTCATTAGAAATTAGGATTACCAGCAGGGCTTCTAGAATGGATAGTTTTGTTAAGAGGAAGGATGGAAGAATATTTGTGGGGAAAGGGAAGTATTGTGAGTTTGATGCAATGAATACCTTCATTCTGGCCGGACTACATATTCATTCTGTGTCCTGTTTGAGAATGTTACTTTGAGACTACGACATGTTTTGGATAAACGTATGCTGCAATGACTTCAAATCATCAGCCAGAAAGAAAGGCCGCCACATTTTCATGCATAGTAATGACAGAAACCCACTGAAGCAAAAGTTCATCTCAGTGCTCTCAGTGCTCCTTCCCAACGTAATTATAATACAACAATGGCTTGAAAGCAATGTCTTCCTTATGATCCCCAAATAGTTTTCCAGTGTCAATTTGTATGACTTTCCTGTCAACTCATTTTACAGATGGCAAATCACAGAGGTTAAGCAATTTATTCAGAGACCATATCGTCAGAGCCCATGTTGATACTTTTCTGTATATTTAAAGTTCACTTATGTTGTCTGAGAGATTCTGTAACAACGAAGTGAGCCTTCAACTAAGAAGGAATGAGATTTGAACCCAAGCCTGTGTACTGCTTAGCAAGTCAGGTGTCCCGTCCCCCCCGTCCACCTTAAGAGAAAAATCCTCTTCCATCAGATTCTTCTCTATCACTTGCCATTACTCCAATAAAGACACAACAGCACAGTAGAATACAGCAAAACAATGTACCGTATTTTTTGCTCTATAACACGCACCCGACCATAACACGCACGTAGTTTTTAGAGGAGGAAAATCCGTAGGCATGCCACCCGTAGGCATTCCCTCCATAACACGCACAGACGTTTCCCCTTACTTTTTAGGAGGGAAAAAGTGAGCGTTATGGTGCAAAAAATACGGTAATACCAACAAAACTTGGCTATAAATCCACATTTGAGCAGACTCACTAACCAAACTGACATGATTTGAGCTGCCTGTGTGACAAAGCAGTTTTCTGATTCCTTTAGCATGCTTTTTACTTTTGCAAGTTTTCTTCATTTCAGAGAGGTATGCATGATAGACATTCAACACAGGCATTTGTTACATTCTGTCCTGGTAATGTCTGCAGTGGTATATATAGTAACTGTGAGTAGCAGTTCAGCACCATGGCCAGCTCCAGTAAATTTACTTGTTAGTCCACCAACTGCTCACAATGGATGTGTTCTTGGAATTTGGGAAATGTGGCAGGGACCACAGGACAATATTGAGGAGTGTTCTGAACCCTTTGGCTGCTTCGACATTCTCCCCACAACTACTCCCTCCAGCTACCCCTTTTTCCTCTGCTGGGATTGGAGACTAGAAATAAGCTTGGCACAGAGTTCTGATGTAAATTGCTCACAGGGATAAAGTGGAAGATGAGAGAAGCACGAAGCACTTGTTCTCGCATATGTCCCTCAAAATATACACTCCTTAATTTCCTTTATTCTGCATCCATAGGGAGGAAGAGGGAGGCCTGTGCTTCTTGGTGTAACATGAAGTTCTGTCCTCAGTTTAGTTGAGCCCCTTGATTCTGTTTGTGTTCAGTTCCTCATTATTATCTTTTAAAATTATCTTGACCTCCTGATTTACAGTCTAATTCTATGTGTGTTGGCTGAGAAGTAAGTCCCACTAGTTGCAGTGGAACTTACTCCTAGGTAAATGTTCATAGCTGATTTTTTTTCTGAAGGGGAAGAGCTGTAGTTCAGTGGTAGAACATCTGCTTTGCATGCAGAGGTCCAAGATAGGAGCGGGGGGGAGTCCTTTCTGAGACTGTGAAGAGCCACTGACAGTCAGAGTAAATAATACAGAGTGTGATGGCCTGGGAATCTGATTCAGAGGCTGAACCTGAGGAATCCCAGCCTGCACAGGAGTCCCCGCCTCCAGGGCCGGCTGAACTGGGGCAGGGGCTTGAATCTGAAGGGCCCGCACCTCTGCCAGATCCTCAGGAGCAGACACCAGATGAATACACTGTGGCTCCAGAGGTGATTGAGGACCCATTGCCTGCAGGTGCTCCTCTCCCAGCCCTGTCAGGGGAAGGTGAGGCTGCCTCTGGGTCCAGTAACCCTCCAGCCTCTCTTGAGCTGCAGAGGCTCAGGGCAGAGAGGCAGAGGGAACTAGGTTCTCTCAGAAGGAGTGCTCGCCTTAAGGCCAGGAGAGGCGAGTCACCTGTGGGCCGGGACCGCCCTAGGCCTCAGAGGAGATAAAGGCCAGTCAGCCCAGTCCCAGGTTGAGGGAGCAGCATTGCTGGAAACCTGTTCCTGCCAGCACCCTGACCTGCTCTTCCGGAGTTCCTGACCATGCCTGGCTCCTTGCCTTGGACCCCGCTTCGCCCTTGTTGGACAGCCTCCAGTCCCTCAACCCAGGACTGGACTCAGACCACGCCTCACGGTAACCCTCCCCCCGGGACCAGCACACAGAGCTAGATAGCACCGTAGTCTTAGTATCATTCCAGCTTCTATTAAAGTGCTTTCTAAAACAGCACTTAAATACCTCATTCTCTCTCTCACACTTTCTCTTTCTCTCTCTCTCTCTCTCTCGCACATGCACACACAGCATTTTATAACCATTTAACATCACAGTTACCAGCTGACATCCATTAAATGGCAGAGGATCTTCTATCATCTACTATTCAAGACAACCATGTAAGGAGAGCAGAAAATGTATTCTTTATGGACCAGCTCTGATCAATCTCCATGGTGGTAATGCTGCAGCCTATTAAAATTATCTCCATTAATGAGGACAAAGTATAAACTGTCAGCACTAAATGGAATATATATTAACACTTACTATGGAAAAGGCAAGAGGTGAGCTACCTCCTTCCAAAGAAAAGGCCAGTGCCATGAAAAATTAATTTATCCTGCTCGTGTGCTGGTATTTGTGCAACTCAGGCAACAATCAGGGATGATTATTTAAAATGACATCTATGGAAAGAGGGAAAGAGCTCTTCGCAAAATGAGCAACATCAATAAATTCAGAAAGACGACAAGATGAGAAGAATTGGCAATTGCATAATTGCGAATGCTAAGAAGATCTCTTACAGCAGCTAATGCAGTTGGACAGCAGGGTAGAAGGTCTTAGAACAAAGTGCAAACCGTGCATATGGAAATATACATATTGCTAACAATGTTAAAGGACTCATTAGCATCTAACCAGCTGTTTGAAATAGAAAGTGATAAGACAGCACCACAATGGAAAGAAATTAAGACATCTGATGCCAACAGAACTAGGCTTGTTAATCCAGCTCAACTCTCAAGTAAAGGCAATGGGTCACTGTATTTTGAAGTGGAGCTGAAACTACAGTGCCTATTTCAGCTGAGTTTTTGTACCACCACAAAATATAAAATCAATACGGATGTTGCAAATTTCCTGCATAACCAGCAAAAGATCTGGCTTGATTTGAGACTGTGGTAATCAATATAGAGGTGACTGCTTAATCTGTGGGTCAATACTGATATGCATTTGCCAAGTGGCAACTCACTTGCTAATCTGTTGTATCCTACAAATTAGACAATTTGGATAATACTGCCCAGATCCTGTTGAAGCATTCGTGCATGAAAAGATGCTCCTCGCTGCTCAGCGAGATATTAATCCATTTATTAAGCGATCGGTGGATCCAATTAAGTCATTGCACAAGCAGAATGATGTCTACTCATGCAATGGAACTTCTTGTTCCTCACCTCTGCATGAATTCATTGCACCAACCCAGGAGAAGATTGAAGAAGGGGCAGATAAAGGAGGAGAATGATGTTGGAAGGCTGATTTGTCAACATGGGAAAGAGGGAACAGAGAGAAGAACTTCCCCATATTGTCCTTTCTGGCCAAACCTGCGCTGATCCTCCCTCAGATGCTAGACTTGGGGTTGCTAACCTCATTTCCTACTTCTTTCTTCTTCATCCTCACCATGGGAGAAGAGCAAGCAGAACTCAAAGGATCTCCATCTTAGTTAGATAAAACTAGGATATTTCCAATCATGCATGTATTTCCTACAATAAATGTAGCTTTCTTATTTACCTAAACACAGAGTCTCAGTGTGATGATATTTAGGGTGAAGTATGGAAGTGAAAGCTGGACCATAAAGAAGGCTGATCGCCGAAGAATTGATGCTTTTGAATTATGGTGCTGGAGGAGACATATGGCCTCATGTTTGGGGAGAACAACCTTACAGGGTGAATCTGAACCCTTGGTGGGCTGAATTCAGCTGGCAGTATAGAATTATGGTGCTGGAGGAGACTCTTGAGAGTCCCATGGACTGCAAGAAGAACAAACCTATCCATTCTGACGGAAATCAGCCCTGAGTGCTCACTGGAAGGACAGATTCTGAAGCTGAGGCTCCAATACTCTGGCCACCTCATGAGAAGAGAAGACTCCCTGGAAAAGACCCTGATGTTGGGAAAGATTGAGGGCACAAGGAGAAGGGGACAACAGAGGACAAGATGGTTGGATAGTGTTCTTGAAGCTACCAGCATGAGTTTGACCAAACTGTGGGAGGCAGTGGAAGACAGAAGTGCCTGGCGTGCTCTGGTCCATGGGGTCACGAAGAGTCGGACATGACTAAACGACTAAACAACAACAACATGCTCCTCCAACAATGATACAATAAACTTCCACTTCTGCTGAGAATTTTAACTCCAAATGCCAACAAAGGAGGGGAAACTCCCATTGTGAAAGCAGAATTCATTCCACTTGCACAGCGACTTAGATGAATACAGCCCAGTGGCTTTCCACAGTGTACATAACCTTGTACAAATAACAGTGACACATATTAATCTGTTTGTGACTAAACTCCACAGGGGAATCATTGCATGGCATCATAATGCAAAACTGTGGAGTATCTGCAGCCCTGGCTTTGGATGGGTTGCAGAACTTGGCAGCCAGTGAGAAGCATGCAGTGGGACACTAGTATGAACAACACACTGTGGCAGTTATTGACAATACCAAAGCTAATTAACATGGTGACAACTACAGCAACGATGGGGAGCCATGGCCCTCATTATATTGCTGGACTACAGCTCCCATAACATCTAACCACTGGACATGGGGGTTGGGACTGTTGGCATCTGCAGTCCATGAACACCTCCATCCCTGAGCTAAAGAGCAGATCCACCACTGGTATAAAGTCTACCGAAGGTTGAAACAGTCATAGAGAGACACATGTTCTAGGCTTCACCCTCTTTGGGGAAGTCTGACTAGCCTTGAGAAGATCAGTCCTCAGTTAAAGAAGTAGTGATCTGTTTCGCTGGCATGCATTAAGGCAAAGTTGATAGCTCTCCTGCTACCCCTGAGTTAGTCTTGTTGTAAAGCAGGGATACTCAGAAACTAGTTTCTGGAATGAGTAAGAAGAATCTATTTTGGCAAGAAAATGTTTTCAGGGACAAGGGATCCAAGAAGCATGGCTCTTTGGTATTGGAAGACACAAGATTTACCCATCCGGGAAGAATGGCAGATGAAGTTGATGGACTATATGGAACTGGCAGAAATGACTAGCAGAATCCGAGACCAGGGAGAAGAATCGGTGGAAGAAGACTGGAAAAAATTTAAAGACTATTTACAGAAATACTGTAAAATCAATGAATGTTAGGAAAATGTTGGAATGAAGTTATATGGCTTTAGCAGAAATGTTATAAGGAACTAAGTACAAATAGATTATTAATGTATTAAAGGGAAAAAATAAGGTTAGAACATGTTAAGATAAATTACAGGACAGAAAACAGAGGAAGATGGAAAGGAATTGCTGAAACAGTTAATTGAAGTGGAACACAAAAAGGGAGGTGTGAGGAGGTCATTGAAACAAGTGAACGAAAGATAAGATATTGAAATTATTGGATGTGTTTTTGTTTTGGCTTGTTAATTCAATGTTTTAGTGTTAGTGTTATGTAGTGTCTTTGTTTTTGGATTGTATTGTATTGTTTTGTTTAATTCTTTTTCTTTCTTTTGTAGTCTTTAAACTGTTAATAATTTTTTTTAAAAAAGAAGCATAGCTCTTTGGGATTCATCCTCCTCATTTATGGAAGGCTCTACAACAGAGCTTTCGAAACTTTGTGTCACGTGAGTGTGTCGGCTGCAGTGTGTCGGGCTGGAAAAGGGTTAGTTTAACCTCTAGTTTGCTATGAATACTAAATTACTGTGTTGTGAAATGATGCATGTCTAAAAAGTGTGTCACCGACATGAAAAGTTTGGAAAGCTCTGCTCTACAAAAAGATTGCGTCAGTGATTATTTCCTAAGATGGTTTAGGGAGAAAGTCTCCTGGTTCTCAGTATTCTTTACATCCCACAGTACCTCTTCTGAAGCAAAAGTGTCCAATTCTGGACCAGGCCAATTAAGGTCTGTGCCTGGGTTCTCTTGAATACAGTATTCCCTTAACCATAGGTGGCTAATGGTGATCTGGCACAGATTACTAGAGATAGGGTGCAGAGTCTTTTCAGTGGTGGCCCTAAAAATTGTATCTCTTTTAATATGAGGAGGCTGCTATGAAACATATATATTTACCTAGGTTTTTAATTCCATTTGAAGATGGCTAATCACTTGGTTATTAATTGTAATATAACATGGCACATGTATGTGTAGTTTAGTTGCTTATTTTCTCTCCCCCCCCCCTCTCTCACACACACACCCTCAGGGTTGAAGTCTCAAAAATAATCCACAGAGCAACTCTACTTGCTAACACAGTAACATTCGGTACTCATATTTCTTGTGCTCTCATTTTGTATTTCTTGACACAAAGCGTTGCAGAATATTGAAAAACACAATATAATTCAACAAAAGGGCATGGCATGTTACTGGCAGAAGGCTTGCCTCTGACAGCCACACAAATGATTGCTCAGGCAGAGCTCAACAAATTGGTGAAACTGACAGTAACACAATAGTTCTTGGTCAAAGAGCAGAACATGAATGTTTACACAGAGTTATCCATCCATGCTAGTTCTAAACCTTTCATAGATTTGGAAGCTGTACATCAGCAACATACACACACTAGTTAAAAATATACATATTAAATTATCTAGCAATGGTGGTAGCATAATGAAAGAGTTGATTATTGTGGATTTTATAAACACCACACTTTTATTTCTTGTCTTTTGAGATTGATTGGTATTTTCCCCTCAATACCTACTGAAAAAGTTTTCCTTATGATATCAAACTGCCTTTATCTTCACCTGGAAAATGACATGGTACCCAATTTAGATTTTTTGGGTTGACAGCAACCATCCTAATATGAATTCAAGTTAACCTCACAACCTTCAGAGAGGTAGTAAGGCACACAAGGACTATGCTACATTGTAGAACATATACAGTGGTACCTTGGGTTAAGAACTTAATTCGTTCTGGAGGTCTGTTCTTAACCTGAAACTGTTTTTAATCTGAGGTACCATTTTAGCTAATGGGGCCTCCCGCTGCCACCGCTACGCGATTTCTGTTCTCATCCTGAAGCAAAGTTCTTAACCCGAGGTACTATTTCTGGGTTAGGAGAACCTGTAACCTGAAGCGTCTGTAACCTGAGGTACCACTGTATAACATGAAAACTATCTGAGCATGGGTCTTGCGAGTTATATTCTTATTGGTGGAAATGTGTGTTGGAGGAAAAATATAGAAATAATAATATTAAAAGTTGAAATGTGTGTGGGCAATGTGAAGGTTGGAACGTGAAGGTAGGGCTAGCAAGAGAACCACGAGAGTAGGACAAATAGACATGTTTGCAGGAGCTGTTGCTATAACTGTTTAGGACAAAGCATGGAAGGAAATATAAAAAGTCACTATGTGTCAGGGGCTCAGGAGCAGAGGCACAGGGAAGAGAGGAGGTGGAGAGCGAAGGGGAGGAGTCTGAGGGCAGCGTGGGAGAAGATGACAGTGGCCCGAGAGATTCCATGAGCCTTTCCAGCGAATCGGAAGATTCCCAGAGGGGGGCGCCTATGGCCAGGGCAAGGGGGGTCCCAGGGGGGACGCGCCAGAGCAAGGGGCCAGCGGTGACTCCCAGAGCAGCGGGTGGAGGTCAGGACCAGCTTCCCCACCAGAGCGTAGTGGGGGGGGAAGAATCCCAGGTATCAGGGCCAGCGTCTCCTCCAGGAGAGAGAGAAGATGAGTTAGGGCGGACCACGCCTCCATCGGGGAGCGAGGGAACGGTCGAAAGGAAGGTTGCCAACTGGGTGCGTGCGCCAAGTTCAAATGTACAGGCGAGCGGCACAGCAGGTAGCCCGGATAGGGAACCAGGTCCTAAAGCCCGCCGGAGGGTGGGGAGTGAATCCGGGGAATCAGCGTCAGAGGAGTCCAGAAAGGCTGAGACCCCAGCGGGCAGGAGGGCCCAGAGGAGGAAGGAGCTAAGGAGGAGGTGGAGCAAGGCTAGAGTCTTAAACTGGTGTGGAAGGGGAGGAGATTCAGACGGAGCTTCGGCGGTCTAGAGTTTAAGACGTAGAGCTGCGCGCCAAGGTTTTAAAATGGAAACTGAACTTCAATAAAGACTTTTGTATATATAACAACGACCTGGCGTTGGTCCTTTGTGAGCTGGGACCTCGGGCAGTTCTGACACTGTTTTGTGATTAAACCAGTAGAAAGACGCACTGCCATACATGGACATAGCTGCCCTTTTGCTTCCCTTTGCTTGCAAATGTATAAATGCATGTGATTTTTTTCCCTTCATATTTAGGGTGCCACCCCTTAATTACTTGCTGGTTGAGGCTGTGTCACACTGGCCTTGGAATGCCTAAATAAATGTCTTGTTTGACAACTGAAGTCTTGTTGGCCAACCAGGCTGAACCCACAGAATATTGGGTATTGAATCCCAATATTTCCCCAACTGGTGGGATACTAATTATCTTAAACTACATAGATACACATATCTATGTAGTTCAGAGGTGAGGGCCTGTTTTTCTTGTAGCCATGCACAAGAGAGATGCCGCAGAGGTAAGCTCAAGGTAAACTCAAAATCTGGAGGATTACAAAAAAAGGAGGGGGGAAACCAATGGGGAAATACATCCCAAACAGCTTAGTGAATAAAAGCACACTCAGTGGCTACATAATTCTGACTTGACTGGAAACAGGGAGGGAAGAAAACATGATAGAAAGAAAGATGGAATGGAGTGTTCTGAAGAGGGGCACGGCTGACTGGATTAGTGAATAGGAGCACGCCAAGTTTTGTTGCATAGCCCATTTGTGAATACATCCTTCGCAGTAAACCTAAGCCATGAAACACTCTTTTCTCCTTGCTGAACGCATTGCCAAGATCCATTAAGTTTCAAGAAGCAAATACTCTCAGGCATCACAAAATTAGCCCCAGCTGAGAAGATACGTTAACTCGTGCATTCATTTCCCTTCCCTGTCAAAGTATTTTTTTTAAATATAAAAAATAAATGTTATTTTGAAGCCAACCAATCCACTTGCTTTTTGAATGCAGTGCATTCCAGTAAAGGACAATCTGACCAATCACCACCATGAGCCACTCCATACCCTCTCCACCCATCCTGCCGCCTTGGCTGCAAAACTCGGGCTGACTGCAAGCTACAATTTCTGCACATTTAGCAGCACGTGTGTTGCTGATTTAGATTGTGTAGGATGGAAGCTGAAGCTCTGGCAAACAGCAGCAGCAATTAATAAGTCAGTCCATCTGACCTACCAAACACACCAAGTCCTAGATTTACAGGTGATTCAATAGTTGGTGCAGATGCAATGGATCATATTTGGGACCTTAAAGAGTCTGATAAAATCTCAAGGCCTTGGGTTTCAACGGGCGTGATTCATCTAGATCAGGCTTCCTCAACCTCACCCCTCCAGATGTTTTTGACCTACAACTCCCATGATCCCTAGCTAGCAGGACCAGTGGTCAGGGATGATGGGAACTGTAGTCTCAAGACATCTGGAGGGACGAGTCTGAGGAAGCCTGATCTAGATGGACAACCATGTACTTGGATTTGGGCATTTGTCAGAGAGAAAATGGACAGGAGACAGCAGGAGGTTTAGGGCTAAGATCAGGTGGAATCCAGGACTTCACATGGGCGCTCTGCCACCAATATTTTACAGTGTGGGAACATAGCATGCCTCTGGAAACGATGCTATTTCAACTGTGCCATTGCAGGTTCCTTTCAGTCGACACAGATGTTCAGGTACAGTACTTTAAGTTGTTCTTCATCACAATAAATGACTAGTCCCACAGCCTACTAGCTAGAGCAGGGATGGATGGACTCCATCTCCCAGCATTCCTGGCCACTGGCCATGTTAATTAGGGCTGATGGGAGTTGGAGTCCAACCACATCTGCCGGGACACAAGCCCTGCAATGAAGACAACAATCACAAAGATGCTTATAAGCAAATACCAGAGTTCTGGCACTTGGCGCTTACTACCTGCATAATCAGCAATAGAATATGTGGTTGACAAACCTACAAAGAAAATAAGTCCTTGGCATTGCCCCATAAACCTCATACTCCTTGTTCACCTCAAAAATAGCTTAAATTTTTATTGGCTCTTCCTGCACAGAAGCAGCTTCTGAATAACCCCAGTCAAAATTTTACACGAAAGCTCAACAATAGCAGCAGCATCAGGATTAAGAGAAAAGAAAATCTTGCGCTCTCTCTCTTTTTTTTTTTTTTTTTTGGAGGTATGCTGTCAGCTGCTGAACTTCAAAGTAATTGAACAACCTCAAGCCTGTCAACCATTTCTCTCTCACTCCACCAGACACATTATATGCCATCAAACACAACCCCACACTCAAAGGAAGAAAAAATCAACTTCAAAGCCATCTGTCCCTTATACACAGCTCAGTTCTATTGTTACTCATAAATTTAGCCTGTCAGTTGCAGACATTATAGCCAGTCCTAACCACAACAGTGATGCACATGACAGTTCCTAAAGGAAGGATGCAAATCTTACGTATGTTTGTTCGGCATTTCCCATCACATCAATTCTAGAATATTCTGTTATTAAAAACTTTTCATCCCCACCCCCAATCCTGGATATATCAAGCAAGGTCCTTGAGAGACTGGCTGAAATGTTAACTAGACAGAAATACAGCACAACAACAACAATCCATTGATCTGATAATATACTGCACTAAAATTATTATTTCCTGTCATCAGAGACACACACACACACAGAGAGAGAGAGCTGTACTAATTCTTTATGATACAGCTCTCATTCAGGAAAAAATACCGCTTGAGAGTGAGAGGAAATAACTGTAGGATAGAACTCAAACGGGAGGGTTGACGCGGTGACATGCTCAAAATTGATAGGTAAAATTCCATCTGCGGTTAGATCTATTTTCCCAACCCTGAGCAGCAGATGTCAATAAAAAAATCAATTTGCCTATTTGAACTTCAACCATTTCTGTTTGTTTTTATCACTCTCAGTTCCCCTAAAGGCCCTGAATGTATGTGGCGTGAGGTTCACCTATGTCAATGATGGCAATTTGGAAGGAAAAGCTTTTTAAAAGCTTTGTGGTAGCAAACCCCATGGCTTATGTGCTGTGCAAATGTGTCCTTCGTTTTGGTTGTTTTGAATCTCCCATTACTCAGTGACTCTAGTACTTTGGGGGGGGGGGATGTCTCTGTATTCATTTTCCACACAACATGCATAATTGTATACATCTCTGACATGGTCTGACAGGGACACGGGTGGCACTGTGGGTTAAACCACAGAGACTAGGACTTGCCGATCAGAGATTAGGACTTGCCGAATCCCCGCGACGGGGTGAGCTCCCATTCTTCGGTCCCTGCTCCTGCCAACCTAGCAGTTTGAAAGCACATCAAAGTGCAAGTAGATAAATAGGTACCGCTCCAGCGGGAAGGTAAACGGTTTTTCCGTGCGCTGCTCTGGTTCGCCAGAAGCGGCTTAGTCATGCTGGCAACATGACCCAGAAGCTGTACACCGGCTCCCTCGGCCCATAAAACGAGATGAGCGCCGCAACCCCAGAGTCGGCCACGACTGGACCTAATGGTCAGGGGTCCCTTTACCTGACATGGGCTCTACACCCGACCCCGTCCCTAACTAACTTTTTTATTTTGACCTTAAAGGGCTCCAAATCTTGTAACATGACCACCAACGGGAGCTTCTCCAGACCCCTGTTCGTGTTGGTTGCTATTTCAAACTCTATTATATCCTTTTTTCAAGGTGTTAACTACCTAAAAAAAATATTGTGCAGCACTAGAAAAGCAGTCAAAGCTTGTGAACTTAGCTGCTCAAAACTCATGTCAATCTTAGTCAGCCCTAATATGAACAGCACCAGGGTTATCTCTGCTGAAGAGGGAAAGCATAGAGCATATCCAATCTCTCTTCCATTTTAGTGGTTCTCTTTCTCATTATAAAGGTTGCACCTGAGTGCTGTCAGCAGCAAATCTGCCCCTCTAATCAACAGTATATGAAGTTAGCCAACTGCTTGTCTCCTACGACGGCAGAGCTGTTGGGCTACTGGGGGGGGGGTGTTGCCCAATATAATGTGAATTAGGAAACAACAGATAGCCAACAGATGTCCATCAGACATATTTTCTATTGCAGATATTGTCACTATGACAACACAAGAGCCCCTGGATGATCTTGGAAACGTAATTATACAGCAAGAGGAGAAATGGAGTGTATCCCTTATCAACTTGATTGCATTTCCACTGCATATTTCAGGATCAAATTTTGCTTTAATGGCTTCTACAAGTGAATCAACTCATCTCAGAGTCCAGAGACGAAGAGGGGATTCACCTTGTAAGCATTCCCCCCTGAATATGAGCATCCATTTGCTTGGTTATCATTGCAGCGGTTTCCCCATTCACCACCCTATTGTACCTAATTTCTTGAATGCCTAGAGTTATAGTCTGTTTCTTACTCTTCTAGTGGTACTAGCCATCACACGCCTTATTTATATTTTTATTATATTTATTATTACATTCTTATCCCACCTTCCCTCTAAGCAGCTCAAGGGGTCTTCCTCCACCCCATTTTTATCCTGTGAGGTAGCCTAGGCTGAGGGCCAGTGACTCCCCAAGGTCAGCCCAGTCTGCTTTGTGCTGAGTGGGGATTTGAACCCTGGTCTCCCAGGTCCTAGTCCAAGACTCTAGCCTCTGCATCATGCTGGCTTCCCAACACAAGCCCACAAACGCCAGAGATCATTTTGGCAGATGCCGCTTTTTATGCTTTCATTCCTGGTGTCATACATCTGTGTAGGTTTCAATTGGGATTTGTATTGTAATCTATTTTATGTATTGGTTTTATCGCACATCGCTTCCTCGCATTACTTTGAAATGGTGTCAGAATCATAATAAAGTAAGTAAAGAGATGGGAGAGACTACAAGTCCCATCATCCCGGACCACTGGCCATGCTATCTCAGGATGATGAGAGCTGGAGTCCAACAACATATGGGGAACCACAAGTTCCTCATCCCTGGATTAGAGGGCCAGCATGGGACTGGGTTGATTGCAGTTCTAATCCTTATGTGCGTTGAAATGACTGGGTGATCTCTAACCAACAACCGCACCCCCCAAAAAACCTCGCTTTTTCAAAGTTCAATTCTAAAACTGTGAAACCCATTAGGAGACCCTTCCGAAAAGTGACTCCATAAGCCCCCACCCCAAAAGCCCCACACTGAGCTGTATTCTATTACTACCTTCACTTCCCCCAAGAAATATTTCAGGGGTCCTTGAACGTTGAACATCACTGCCCTTACTCACAATGCTGACCCATAGCTGTCAACTTTTCCCTTTTCTTGCGAGGAATCCTATTCAGAATAAGGGAATTTCCCTTAAAGAAAGGGAAACATTGACAGCTATGTGCTGGCCTGGACCCAAGGGAATCCGGGGCAGGGTTTCTGGAAACCCATCATAAGGCTACAGTTCTCCCCACTCTTAGAAAACTACAGTTCGGATATTATTTGGGGGAAGTCCTGTGCTTTAAATATGTGGTGAATCTGCAGCCCCAGTGCAGACTGTCAGTCTTGGATCTGTTAATAATCCTGACAAAATTCCTCAGCAATTTATCTTTGCTATTCATATTACCCAATGGCTCTCGATAGCATGTCTTTAACAGATGAGCAAACAACCAGGGTCTGTTCTGAGAGAGGGCATGTCTTTCTTCTCCCACCTTTCTCTTCCCCCAACCCTTGAGCTGAAGGTGATATCATCAAGCTGAGTGTATGTGTGAAGAAACAGCAACATAAGGAAGAGTTATCTCTGGATGCTGACTGTTCAGACAGTGAGTTTTGGTATAGATGTTGGGTGTTTTAAAGCTATACAAAAGGACCTGAATGGAGCCCTGCTGGAACAATGGCCCATCTAAGCCCAGCATCCTGTTCACACCTGCAGCATCCTGTTCACATGGACTACCAGATGTCCATGTGAAGCCTGCAAGCAGGACCTGAGCACAAGGAGCCCCTCTCCTTCAGTTTTCATCAATTAGTATTCAGAAGCATACTGGCTCTGACCCCAGATGTGGAGCACAACCATGGTGACCACTAAAAGCCTTATCTTCTTTTGAGGCCATTCAAGTTGGCGACCATCACTTCTGGGAGTAGTGAAACACTGGGAATCACCAGAAGCTCAGTTTACATTCTAATGTGGATACAAGTTTAATAATAATAATAATAATAATAATAATTTATTATTTATACCCCGCCCATCTGGCTGGGCTTCCCCAGCCACACTGGGCGGCTTCCCAAAAAATATTAAAATACCGTAATACATCAAACATTAAAAGCTTCCCTAAACAGGGCTGTCTTCAGATGTCTTCTAAAAGTCTGGTAGTTGTTATTCTCTGGTGGGAGGGCGTACCGAGAAGGCCCTCTGCCTGGTTCCCTGTAACTTGGCTTCTCACAGTGAGGGAACCTCCAGAAGGCCCTCGGCGCTGGACCTCAGTGTCCGGGTAGAACGATGGGGGTGGAGATATACTGGACCAAGGCCGTTTAGGGCTTATCAGATAAATGGTTTTCAGAGAAATGTGGCCAAACTTTACAACCTCTAGAAATTCACATTCCAAACCAGAGAAACAGGGTGCTTGGATAAAGAAATCTAGTACGACCATAAGTAGTTTGAGAATCCTTTACTACCCTTGGTTCTCAAACTACTTGAGTTCTCAAATGGATAACTAAAAAGCAGTACTGCTATTTCACAAAGGAGTTTAAAATAAAGTTCTTCTTTGGGTCAACTTGGATTTTCAGTGGTTTGGGTTGAGGCAGCGCCAGGTCACCTTCTCCCCATAGCCCACCGACTGCATGTTTAATAACAGTTTACCACCAAATTTCAGTCTGAGGCATTTTGTTGGCTGCTTGGTTCAGCTTAGGGTCTGTCCATATCTATTACATTTCCTCCCCATTCACTACTGGGATTTTTTTTTATTTTAAAAATCTGCTATTCCGCCTTTCGACAAAAGTGGAGGGAATTTGCAGACCTAATAGCTTTTCCAGAGTGGACAAAGCCTGCCAAATACAAACAATTGGATTTCTGACTTCCATTCAGTAACAATGGTAACAACAACAACAAAAATCCCCCCTCAACAAAAAATATACTGCTGAAATAAAGAATGCTGGTTGGGAAGAAGGGGGTAACCACCCCAGGAGTAGATTTATGTGTAGGATTGTGAACTTCATTTATTTCATTCACAAATTCCTGGACTTATATTTCTAAGTATACATCTTTTGTTCCTGGCTCTGGTTGGCAGGTCTCAGGGGTCGTCGTAAAAAGCAAAATAAATCTGGAAAGTTTGAGGTCTGCTGACCCTGTAAATTACAAAACGTATAAAGCAAGTGATGGATAGGAGCACAGGGATGATGCTCATGTCACAATTGTCACTTTCCCCTAATGTTACCGGGCAGCTCAATCAGCAGCCTTCAGTTCTGTTAGCACAATTCTCAACGGTGGAGCCAGTTGAGATCATTCAGGCGATAGCTGAACAGTATCACACGCAGCAGTGGGGAAAGGAAATTAACTTCATGCCATACCGCCAATGAACCACAACCTTTTCGATTGCTGTGCAAAGGTGAGGGAGGGGGGACTGTATGCCTGAGACCCCTTCTAATTCCTGGATCCAGCATAGATTCAATTCGAGGCTAGTGAGGCCCTCTAAGTATGGGCAGGGGCAGAGGAAGGGGTGTGTGGTGGGAGTGGACTGCCCCAGATGTCACCACTTAGGGGGGTGACAAAATGCCAGGTGGCACTCACCGTGGGGCCTGCAGCGCGCCAGAGCCACGCATCTCTCCTGGGAGTGACATGGTGGCTTAAGTGCCCGCAGGCTCCGCTCTGCCCCAAACAGTCCGCCCATTGCCTCCCCCACAGCTGTAGGGCAGCTGAGTGGGAGGAGGCAGGCAGACTCCTCGGAGGCCCGACGGAGAGGCCTGCCCTGGCTGGCCGTGCCTCGTGGGCAGCTGGCCCCGCCTGTCAGGGAACTGCCATCGGCTCAGAGGCGAGGAATAGAAGGGCAGTTGTGTTACAGGGAGCCTCCGAAAATCTTGCGAAGCAGTTCCTCTTCCGGGGAGGAGGAAAGCCCCACCTCTAGTGGGGAAGAGGAGCAAGGACCAGAGGATGCTGGTGAGAGCCTTAACACCGCTCCTGGGCAAGCCGGACAGAAGGGAAACACACCCTTGCCATCGCCTATCCTGCACAGTAGCCTAAGGCGCAAAGAGGGAAGGAGAAGGTTGGCGGTAACGAAATTCTTATGTTGGGGGAGGTCCAAAAAAAGACCACTCCCGGATTCTGCTAGCGATTGAGCCAGACATGAGCTTTGGAGCTCTTCACTGTAAATGGTTTGCACCAAAATAAAACCTGTAAAACACAGGTTTGGAGTGCTGCCTGGTTACTCTCGGGCAACCGCAACAGCCATCTGACACTGTCCCTGGGCACAGGGCACACACGCCACCCCAGGCACCCGATCGGCTTGCTCCACCACTCAGTATGAGCTCTTGAGATAACAAAAGAAGTGGCTCTGTGCTAGACAGAAAATGAGTTGGGGGGGCCTCCTTCAACTCACTAGTAGTGAGAAAGACAAAGGCCAGAATTGGGAGTTGTGGATGCCAGCTAGATGTGAAAAGTGGCAGGCAGGCTGCAAGGGGAGACAGAACCACACCTGATTCTGGTTTGAGTCCAAGGCTGAAGCTATGAAAGGACCACCCTGGAGTATTAAGGCTGTGAGCCCCTCCAGCAAAGGCTCAGGCTGTACATCATATTTCATAAAGACACCACCGTCTCTGCTGTCCTTCATTCTAAGGAAACCAAACCATGGGTTGGAATCTCACACTGCTCCGAGATGAGGTGGTGTGCAACACTATAAGCAATGCAGAGAAACAGAGACAGGCTCAAGGACTATTCTCAGAAAAATGCAACATCATGCAAGAACCTCAAGCAGGATTTTGATCACTGGCAACACCGGCATCAGAAATTGTTCTGACTTCCTCCTGGACAAGTTTGTGCAGAAAACTCTTGCCGCACTGAAAGAGTCGGCAAATACCATCCTTTAATAGGCAGTCTCTTTCCACTATGATGAATTGCAACAGGAGAGAAGTGTGTGTGTGTGTGTGTGTGTGTGTGTGTGTGTGTGTGTTTCAGGCAATGATATATGAAAAGAGGCATCCTCATTGCTCTGCTCAGGCTTGTGTGCACGAAGAGTTTTAATTAGCAACACAGCAAGTGGCAGCTAATCATATAGCAAGCAATTAAGTATCAGGGGGTTTACCTACATGATTCATCTACTAAGGGATGTGCAGTGAGCTGGTACTTTTGTCTCCTAAACACACTTTCATCCGTAAATGATATCCCAGGGTGCCTTATCCCTGACTGTGTAGAAGATTCCCACTGCCCTCCTTTCCTTCTCGGTTTTTTTTCTTTGCCACTTTTGTATAGTCAATGAAGAAGTGAAAATGGGACACCAAAGTTGATTATATATTACTTTTAGCATTGCATTAGCATAATTTCCCACACACAGAGAGAAGAACGGATGCACCCTGGTTTTAAAAATTCAACAAGCCTGGGGAATTGTCGTGATAGCAGCGAGCAAGACAAATGAGGAAGTCTGACGGCTTGGGTCCCATCAAACGGGTTTTGAAGTATCAACTTGAAAATGCACATTTTCCTATACAGTCATACCTCGGGTTGAATGTGCTTCGGGTTGAGCGCATTCAAGTTGCGCTCCGCGGCAACCCGGAAATAATGGAGCACGTTACTTCTGGGTTTCGCCGCTTGCGCACGTGCAGACACTCAAAATGACGTCACGCGCATGCGCGGAAGTGGCAAAACGTGACTCGCAGACGCGCCGTCGCACCTTACATTGCGTTCAGGATGTGAACGGGGCTCCGGAATAGATCCCGTTCGCATCCTGAGGTACCACTGTAATCTAGACAGCACCTATTTACACTTACAGATACCATACTTTCTCCTGAGGCCTTTTAGTGTAAAGAAGAAACTTTGCCAAATAGTGATATGAATGTTCAGGCTCCACCTAAAGCAGCAGTGGCTAACCTGTGACACTCCAGCTGTTGTCGGGCTCACATCAGCACCAGCTGTAGGCTAGCAACATCTGAAGGTTAGTCCCCTCTGATCTAGTGATTTTGGTAGGGTGACAGGGAGCAGGGCCGTAGGTAGGGGGTGGTGAAATGGGACCCCACGATTGGGGGGCGCAAAATCGGCTTTAAAATATGTCCATAAATATAAATATCAATTATTGCCTCATAAGAAATGGTTTTAAATAGAGGGTGAATTGAATGGAGGGAGGGAGGGAGGTTGGAGGAGAGACGGAAAGAAGAGCTAATTTGTCTGTTGCTAGGGGGCGCAATCTGAAAAGTTCTGCCAGGGGCACAAGATCACCTAGCTATGGCTCTGATTGGGAGGTGGCAACTACTGCAGAGTGGGCATCTGATGGATATATGATGTCAGATGCCCGGAGCGAGGTCAGAGGTCACTGGCAAGGATAGCAACAGCAGCCAGGAGGAAGAAGATAGGGTAGCCTTTCCTCTGATCCATGACAGAAGCAGAATCTTGCAATTTAGTTTTCCAGACAAATCCAGTGGCAATAGATGTACTATCCCTAAATAGCAAGGAGTGGGGGAGAAATAAGTTTTTCCTTCCTTCCTTCCTTCATTCCTTCCTTCCTTCCTTCCTTCCCCCTCTTCCTGTTAAGCTTGTACACTGCCTTAAGAAGAGGAGGAGGAGTTTGGATTTGATATCCTGCTTTATCACTCCCCTAAGGAGTCTCAAAGTGGCTAACATTCTCCTTTTCCCTTCCTCCCCCACAACAAACACTCTGTGAGGTGAGTGGGGCTGAGAGACTTCAGAGAAGTGTGACTGGCCCAAGGTCACCCAGCAGCTGCATGTGGAGGAGCAGGGAATCAAACCCGGTTCCCCAGATTACAAGTCTACCACTCTTAACCACTACACCACACTGGCTGCTTTAACCTCACCTCCCCACATGCTGTGGACCCAATGAAAGTTTCCTATCCCAAATATGTAAACTGCTGACAACACTACATACAACGCATTTAACATTCTGTGTAGTTAGGCCCTGAATGGAATCTGTGATTGGATAGTGTTAATGGATAATATCGTGTAAAGAGCGCACTGCGTTTTCTAAATGAAAAGGGGTGCTACAAGAAACACATTTCCCATAAGTTATAATGGAATAAGATATACCAGGGACGTCCAACTCCCAAGAGAATGTGATCTACTCGGGGGGGGGGATTGCAGTGATCTACCCATTTTGGGGGGGGGATCCTAAGTTGTTAAACTTTTTGGGTGGGAAGAAGCCAAAGTTGTTAAGCTTTTTTTAGGGGGGGCAAGCCAAAGTTGTTTTCCGGTCACACAGTCGTGGGAAAGCAGAGGATGAGTGCCAGAAATGCCGCCTGATCACATGGGTAGACAGACACGGCCAGGGAACCATGAAGCCTCCTGCTGGAGTTAATTTGCCACAGCCTGCTGGCAGGGGCACACGGATACTCTTTTTCCCGCGCGTAAGAGAATGAGCATGCAATCTACCACAATCAACTGGTTGGAAATCCCTGAACATATCATTCGCTGGATCCAGAACAGAACAGAACAGAACAGAACAGAACAGAAAAAGTACTATTACTGATTCACAAGAAAACCTTATTAAGGTTGGTCAGATACACTTGGCGATACTCAAGGGTTTCCTCTTATAAACTATCCTGTGCTGAAGTAGTTAATTCTGGAGCTGCATTCAAAAAATTCAGAAAGAAGTTCAAGCTAAAAATGAAGATAAATTGGCAGAGAAACTGGTTTCTGGCAGAAGCTGCAGAGTCTCTGTCAAACTGCAAGCTTTTGAGAAGAATCTGGATAAAACACCTCAGGAATTGCTTTCGCATGGGCTAATCCTGGCCAGGATAGAGGAGTGCAATTAGATAGTAACATCTGGAGGTACTTTTCAGTCATACAATATGATAGTTCTGTAATTCCGAACCACACTTTTCACTGAAGATATCATTGAGAGATCTACGCTGGTTAGAGCACATATCCAAAAAAATAAAGTTAAACGTAGGGCTGTAATATTTGCAGGACAATCCTATGCATGCATACTCAGAGGTATAAACATACCTTAAATAAACTAAGTGAATCACACTGCCTTACTCCCAAGTAAATGTGCACAGAATTTCAGTCTGCAAGCTCTGCCCATTTGCATTAGAATTCCCAGAAACTATAATTCACCAGCATCTCTACTTCTGCACAGACAGGTTTAAGATTGCACCATACACCAATATTCAAACTCTTATCAGCTAAAAAATAGCCCAACTTGGATACTTTCCAGATTTAATTGCACTACAATTCCCATCATCAGTTGGGTGGGATAGATTTTGTCCTTTCACAATATTGCTGGAGGAGCATGTTAGATGAAACATCCTATTTTCTTGATGTATTTGGTTTTTTTTTTAATGTTTCTAAGCTTTATTTATTTTATGAATCTGCAAGTTTGCTTTGGGACAGTTTTTGTGGGAAATGATGAATAAATGAAAACTATCCATCATCTACAGAATGTCTTGCTGAGATTATATGGACTGCTTAACATACTGAATACATATTGTTATAATCTCATACTGTTTGTATAAATAGGCCTGCTCCAAATTTGCTTTTGAAGTTATATAAGCCTTTGGAAAACCTAAATTTTCTGCATATTGCATATCTCAGTGAGCACCTTCTTCATTATGATCTGCTGCCGAGATTTAAAATGAGTTTTAAATCAGAAAAATGCCCTTGAAAATATTATTTGGCTTTTACAGGAGATTTTTTAAAATAAAATTCTTCTTAAAATAAAAATCTTTATAAATCTTCTGAGGTGAATCAGATAAAAATCCGAAGAGATAAAGGTAGTCCTTGAGGACCCAAAACCAGTTGCTTGTTAATCCTGCTCCAGATGAGGATATTGACCTCACCATTAAGTAAATTAAGATCTCAAAGGCACAGGAACAGACAGCTTCACAGGCATTTTTTAATACAAAAGTTTGTTGATGGACTATCTCCACAACAGGTACACCTTTTTAACTCTTTCTTACAAGGTGATCGTCCCCTCAAACCTGGACCTAATCCAAGATAGTTGTGTTATGAAAAACAGGCAAGGATTATTCATAGTTCAGAATATTTTTTTATTTTATTTTTTGAATTTATATACCGCCCTATACCCAGAGGTATAATCACAGATTATAACCAGGATGTTCATCACAAACAACAAAACCGTTAAGACACATCATTAATCCTTTTGTGTTACTGGACATCAAAATTCAGAATGTTTGGGCAAAAAATTACCTCTTTCACCTCCCCACTGACTGCATTTCAGTTTCATCCCATCTTTGATAATCAGGACATTCGACTTTCAAACTTGTGACCTTGATGGAAATCAACAGCCTTTAACTGGCATGCAATCCGAGACTAAGGGAACAGTCAGAGTAAGTGGGATCCAACTTCACCAAGTGGTTCATTTCTGTATAAACAAACTGGTTCATCAAAAACAACTGGGTTCTTAACTGCTTTTGAAAAAATTCATATAATAATAATAATAATTTATTTATATCCCACCCTCCCCAGCCGAAGCCGGGCTCAGAGCGGCTAACAACGGTAAAAGTAACACAGTTTACATAAAATCACAATCTGTTAATCAAAATACATTCTAAAATCAATTCATTCTAAACTCAATTCAGAATCAAATTAATGGCAACCATTGGGCTAAAGTTCTATGAGTATTACCAAAGGAGGGGGTCAGACTGTGCCTTGGCCAAAGGCCTTGTGGAACAGCTCTGTTTTGCAGGCCCTGCAGAAAGATGTCAAGTCCCGCAGGGCCCTAGTCTCTTGTGACAGAGCGTTCCACCAGATCGGGGCCACGGCCGAAAAAGCCCTGGCTCTGGTTGAGGCCAGCCTAACCTCCCTGTGGCCCGGGATCTCCAAGATGCTTTCGTTGAAGACCGTAAGGTCCTCCGTGGGACATATCAGGAGAGGCAGTCCCGTAGGTACGAGGGTCCTAGGCCATATAGGGCTTTAAACCAATGGGGTTCTTTCAATCATCTACAAAATTATATGTGACTTTGCAACTAGTAAGTTTGAAGTGCTTTGGGAATCAGAGTTGCAGAAGGAACTGGAATGAGCAGACTGTCAAAATGTCAGCTAAAAGCCCCAGTCTGCTCATCCTAATTTCTTCCTTACTAGCCTCTGGGGCAGGATTCTGGGAGCATGCTGGAGGCCACTAACAAGCCACCATAGGTGCCAACTCCCTGGAGCCAACTCCCCATGAAAAGGGTGGGCACCCACAATTTTTGGTGCCAGGGCCATGCATGCTGCATAGAACCCACAACCCTGGGCACCCATGGTCACAGGGCCAAGCTGGTACTCCTGCAAGCTACTCAATTATCTGGCTTCTGGAAGCTCATGGGAGAGAGAGGGCCCTCCTGCAACCTTCTCAGAGCCTGGGGGAGGGTAGTTCTGGCGCTTCTTGACTTTTTGTGCACAGACCCCCAGAACCAAACCCTTGCAAAAGTGGCGGGCCAACTGTACTGGTTGGCTATCAACCAGGCACTGGGCTTGCCCAAGAGTTATCGCATGCCTGCCCTGAGGAGCTCCAACGCCTAACCTCGCTTGACCCCATTCAGAGGCAGGCCCAAACTATTTCTATGCTTCCAAGACTGTGGTTAAGGGCAGGGCAATCTAAACCTGCTGCTGTTACTATTGCCAAGGCTCTGCAGGGCAGCAAAGTTGCTGCCACGTCTACAACCTGGTCACTCATGGCAGCAGAAGGAAATAAGTGGCATATAGTGGGTCTGATCCGTGTGCCAGCTCCAGGTTTATGAAGTGAACCGGGTCCTATGCTCCCTGGCACCAGTGGAACCTGGGCCAGTTCAACGCCACAACGTCTGTGCCCTCAAAATAGAAGGGGGGGGGGGGCTTCTGAAATCTAAGATGTTATGTTCCTTATTATTTTCTCTCTTTCTCATTTTTATGGGTTTTGTTTTTGTTTTTAAAATGTAAACCACTTGTTTGAAAAACCAGGGGAGGTTTTGGGGGGGGGGGGGGACAAACAATTTTTTTAGATAAGAACACTCCTGGCAATTTTTAAAAAACAAACAAACAAACATTGTGTGGATATAAAGTTTCAGTAATGTCAGCAATGGTTCCCACAGGATTTCCTGTAGAACCCAATCTCTTCAGTAGGGATGCTTAAGGGATTTGTTCTGCCCACATTCTGAAGTGAATTAACATTATTCACACTTCTCGGAATAACTGATCAGAATGCAGCTCTGCCTCTATTATGCCCTTTTCTGAATTTTGCAAACACAGTTTTGGCTCAAAAATACACACAAAACCACTCCATAGTAAAATGCATACAAAATATGCATTTTGTATATGGGGAGAGATGCACATGAATAATGCAGATTTTTGTGTAGCTCCCCTCCTCCCCCTAAAATGCAGGTTGGCGCAGAAAAAAAGAGATGGAACAAATTTTTGAACTATCGCATGTGAAACTGACTCAGACTGGGAACAGGCTAAGCCATTCTATCCTTATTGCTCAACATTTTTGCGTGCATCACTCTAATCTAAATTTTAAGTTGGAGAGCATCTATCTGATAAAGAAAAGGGGGGAAGTGGAAAGGACTTGAAATGACAAGTGGTGTGATTTATTAACTTTCCTTTTCTAAAAGAGAGTGTGCATGTTTGAGGCAAGTATGCTTTCCTGTACGGATGGGGGTTTGGGGGAAATGAGAGCCTACCCCACAGCAGAAACCCTACTCAATGCCCACAGGCTACTACTAGGAGATATATCTCTAAGCACCTTCAAAGTACAGATCTCAGGTATGTATTTCTAATATTCAACATTGTTGACTAATGGAATGAAGCAATACCATGGTATATAATTCAAGCTTGTAATTTGCTTCGTGCACTGCCCACTCTTGTAAACTGCAGTGGTACCTCGGGTTACATACTCTTCAGGTTACACACGCTTCAGGTTACAGACTCCGCTTACCCAGAAATAGTACCTCGGGTTAAGAACTTTGCTTCAGGATGAGAACAGAAATCGTGCTCTGGCGGCGCGGCAGCAGCAGGAGGCCCCATTAGCGAAAGTGGTGCTTCAGGTTAAGAACAGTTTCAGGTTAAGAACGGACCTCTGGAACGAATTAACTACTTAACCCGAAGTATCACTGTACATCTAATTGAGGACTAGCAGGGACTGGATCTGAGAGACCGAGGTGGAATCTACGCACATATTTTAAAAGTTCTGAAATGCCTTTTTTAAAAACATTTTTAAAAATTCATTGAATTTTCCATAAGACTCGCCATCACCATCTAGTGTCACATTGTATATTGCACTTAAAGCACACTTAAAACGTTTTATTTGCAGCTGTATAGCTGAGTCTCCAGGACGCAGGTGACGCTGTGGGTTAAACTACAGAGCCTAGGGCTTGCCAATCAGAAGGTCGGCAGTTCAAATCCCCGTGACGGGGAGAGCTCCCGTTCCTGCCAACCTAGCAGTTCGAAAGCACATCAAAGTGCAAGTAGATAAATAGGTACCGCTTTGGCAGGAAGGTAAACAGCGTTTCTGTGTGCTGCTCTGGTTCACCAGAAGCGGCTTAGTCATACTGGCCACATGACCCGGAAGCTGTACGCCGGTTCCCTCGACCAGTAAAGCGAGATGAGCGCCGCAACCCCAGAGTTGTCCACGACTGGACCTAATGTACAGGAGTCCCTTTACCTTTACCTAGCTGAGTCCCCAGATAGTGTTTCGGGTGGCTGCAGTGGGCAGTGAGTGGGGGAGGAAACACATCAAAATATGAATGAGTACATCAACTCATTCGATGATTACTTAACTATGTTCAATAAAAGCAACAAGCTGAAATGGGAAAACCATCTTCTACCTGTTATCTATTATTTTCAATTTCAGACAATGCTTCATCTTTGCCAGAGTGCAATTATCCAAGGATATACCTCTCTCAGCCCACACGATGTCTGTGGGAAATGGAGGGGCTGACCTTGGAAATGAAGACCACTGTACAGGCAAGCTTTAGCTCTTTTTAAGACCCATTGATTCCATTTGGAGAGAAAGCCAGGTATATGCTTAGCTCTGCCACATAAATCAATGAGGCTTAGGTGAGAAAGGATCACTGTGCTGTGAAATGCTAGGACTCATTTCATTGGTCAGGTATCAAGGGACTGCTTGGGGGCAAGGCAGAAATGGCAGAAATGTTAGTGGGTTTTTTAAGGGAGGGGGATGCAAAACTAGCTAAGTGATAGAAATCAAGAGAAGTAAGCAGTGCAAGAGGCTGTGAAATAGGGATGTGCCAACCTGTTGATTTCAGCTTCTCATTTTTCCTTAAAAAGTTCACTGCTCTACATTTCCATGTTAATTTGCAATGCATTTTTAAAATCCTGATGAAAATTTATCAGCCACTTAGGGCAATGCACACATTTTTGTATGCAATCTTGCTGAATGTACGTTTGTTTGTTTTTTGTTTTTTTTGCAAAGGAATCTCCCCCAATGTAATGCATTTTTTTGTACAGTGGTACCTCACAAGACGAAAGGCGAGTTGTTTCGTCTTGCGAAGCACGGATTCCCTGGTTTTAAGAAAAAGGAAACAAACTTGCAAGACGTTTTCGTCTTGCAAAGCAAGCCCATAGGGAAAATCGTCTTGCGAAGCAACTCAAAAAATGAAAAACTCTTTCGTCTTGCGAGTTTTTCATCTTACGAGGCATTTGTCTTGCGAGGTACCACTGTACGTCGCTTTTGCTAACAGATGCATCTTTATGAGCGCTGAATGTCATATATACATTACTTAGCTGGAAAACTGCACTGCAAAATTCAGAGAACTGCACGTTTTGGAGAACAGCTGTGCTTTGGTTTGTGTATTGTTTCAGAACGTTCAAATTAGCCGAGTTCAACAGAACTGAATATCTGCCCCATCCCTACAGTGAAAACACGATGACACTGTGTTCTTTGCAGTTGCAAAGCAACAGTTTTAAAGAAAATAGCAAACACATTCAGTGGCTAGAGAGGATGAGCTTCCTCCTTTCAAACCATATGAAACATTTTAAGGTTTAACACATCCTCTCTGCCCAGCTGCCTCACTGTCTCAAGACAGGGAGCCATGGAGCTTGCCAAAGGGTTTGTTCCACAGCAAAGGAAACTGTATTTTTCAAACCACAAGGCAGGCTGCTTCCTAACTTTTAGCATGGCACACGCCCGTGTGGGCATGCAGCATCGATGCCGGCTGGCAGCAAACAATAGCATCCACGGTAGGATCTTTCTGTATTTTTAGAAAGAGGCACACTGAAGATGCAGTTGCAATTCGGAAGCTGCACAATCCCGTCCCTCCTAAGTAGTCATTTGGCTGACAGACTGGAAAATGCCAAGAGGGCTCCAAAGGTTGTTAAGATCAGTTGATTACACTAGGCGGGGGGAGGTTTGCAGCTACCATGATACACTTGACTTGTTGACTTGCTCTAAAGGGGAAGAAAGTGAAGACATGATTGAAGAAAGTGTGTGTGTGTGTGTGTGTGTGTGTGTGTAAGATAGGGAGAGAGAGAACTGACCATTTTTTCTGAAAAACAGAAGGGTCTCAAAGCAAAAACCTAACCCTTTTTTTGGAACGTAGATAATTACACAGAGCCCTTTTGCATGGCCTTCCTCTTTGTGACATTAGGGCAGTTAAGCCGTCATTGCGTCGAGAGCAGGGGAGGCAAATGTCTGGTCCAAACACATCCATTCCAGATTCCCAGGGATCAGCAAACTTTTTCATCAGGGGGCTGGTCCACCGTCCCTCAGACCTTGCAGGGGGGGGGGTGGACTATATATATTTTTGGGTGGAATATGAACGAATTCCTATGCTCCAGAGACGCATTTTAAATAAAAGCACACATTCTACTCATGTAAAAACACCAGGCATTCCCCACAAATATCCCAGAGATGCATTTTAAATAAAAGGACACATTCTACTCATGTAAAAACATGCTGATTCCCAGATCATCTGCAGGCCAGATTTAGAAGGCGATTGGGCCGGATCTGGGCCCCGGGCCTTAGTTTGCCTACCCATGATCTAGCCCAAGGTTTCCCAAACTTGTAGTTCAAAAACAGCTGGCAACCCAACTCCCATCATCCCTACCTAGCAGGACCAATGGCCAGGGATGCTGGGAATTGCAGTCCAAAAACAGCTGGAGACCCAAGCTTGGGAAACCTTGATCTAACCCTTGAGATCTATCTCCAGGTAACTCTACCCAAGCTAACCGCCATTGCTCTTCCTCTCTCCTACCCACAGGGTCAGACTGCTGGTCTATTTAGCTCAATATGGTCCTCTCCAGGGTTGAAGCCCAAAGAAATTCCAACCGCTACCCAGAGATGCCACTGCTTGACTCTGGCATGCAAAGGAACTGCTCTACTGTGGAGCCAAGGCCGTTCCCAGGTTCTCCACGCCCTTCCCAGGGCTTTTGCCCCAGAAGGTAGGACTCTGCACCAGAGTCAGCCAAGTCCTAAGACAAATTGGGGATATTTGGAGGGAACCACAATAGTCAGTTACACGCAGTTATGGGTCACTGTGAGTTGGATTAGTTGGCCCAGTGCAGTCTATGGCTGTCAGCAGGTGGAGCATTAGAAAGGCAGGATGGGAAAACTGCCCGAAAAGGTTAAGACCTGCCTGACTGGTGGCTGCGTCTTCCCCAAGTAAGGTAGGCTCAATGACACAGCTTTCCTTCCTGCTAATGCCCCACAGGATCAATGCCTCCACTGAACAGCTGCTGAGTAGAGGCAATCTGTGGGGTGGGGGTGAAATATACGCTATAAAATCATAAGTCTGTGTCACAAGTTTTTAAATGTCTCTAGATCCTTAGCAAACAGGGGATTTAGCTTCCCTCTAGGCACACACATCCTGAATGACATCCTTGTGTGTGACTCCTCGGATTCCCTAGAGAGAGAGAAATCAAATTAATTAGGAGACTACTAAAACACACAATTCCCCGCCATTTGAGAATATTGGTTGTTGTTTTTATTAAACCACTTCAGCTGGAGAATTTTTCAATTACAAAAACAGCAAGACGTCAAGGAATCCTTCATTAACCACTCATTTCAGGAATAACCACCAATGTTCTCTTTTCAGGGTCACCAGAGATCAAACTCAGTCTACTATATTTCCATATTTGTATCATCTTTACCAGACACCTTTTAGAACTTGGTTTGCTTTATTTATTTTTAATTGGTCAGCAGCAATATAAATAGAGGACTGAGCCCAGCAGTGTTTTTGGTGTTCTTTTGGAAGCCACCCAGAGTGACTGGGGAGGCCCAGGGGGATGGGCGAAATATAAGCAATAATTTATTATTATTATTATCATCATTATCATTATTAGCATCATTATTATTAACCTTTCAAACTTGTAAGTTTCCTACAGATCTGGACAATAATTCCCTTTCCCCTGATAAGACATGGTTACAAGTGTAGATACCACAAAATAGAAATACTGTACTTTGGGTCCTTTTAAAAATTATTATTACAGCAACACCTTCTGTGTTACAGATAGGTAGCCGTGTTGGTCTGCCATAATCAAAACAAAAAAAATTCCTTCCAGTAGCACCGTGCATGCACACGAAAGCTCATACCAAGAACTGACTTAGTTGGTCTTTAAGGTGCTACTGGAAGGAATTTTTTTTGTTTTGACCTTCTGTGTTGTAAGGACCACGCCACAGGATCTGTGAACCTTACCCATCTCCATCATTCAGGAAAGGAAGTAACTTGTCACCCAGGTTCAAAAAATGAGAGAAATTCAGACTGTGAAATACTTGGAGCAAAAAATTTCACCATTGATGTCATGCAAGCAATGTCAAATTAAAATAATTTGTTTTTCAAGGAATGAGGCTGTGGTCTGAATTTGCCTTTTCTCAAATTGTATAGAATTTCATGTTTTATTGGAAATGGTTTTTTGTATGTGCCAGATTGTATGTTAATGTAATTGCTGGGTTTGTGGGTGTCATTTTTAAAGTCTTATTATGTTAATGTATTTTTTATGCTTGCAGTTTGTTCATGGACTTGGGAGATGCACATCAAATAAAATAAGTAAATAATCATTCCCTCCCAGGTATAACCAACAGTATATGATCTTTCAAAATACAATCATTTATTTTGACTTGACGATTCAGACAAAACAAATCTCAAGTGAGCCTTTGGTATGGCCCAGTGACTCAGCCATTAGAAATCTCGAGTGCCTTTGTGTTGCTTCATAAACCGGGAGATCAGGTCATTCAGATCTCCCTTAAGCCATCTTTTGGTATGGCTGGAGGACTAAAGTTGGAGATTAAAGCTGGAGATCAGGTGCATTGAAACCTCCCTTATTACCTGGCCTACAAAGTGTAACAGCTGCTATCCTTGCGTTTCCACTGTCCCCTGTACATTTACCAAACAGTGTTTGTTGTTCACAGATTGGTTTTTAGAGGCTTTTGCTTTAAATTGTCTCAGAGTAAAACATCGTAGAATGAACGATAATTCTCACTGCTTGTATTCTCATGACAGAAGCCATGACAAATTCATTATCCCGTACCTTCAAATCCTTTTACACAGAGCTATTTGATTTGATACGATTACTTTTTATTAAATCTGAACTACTGTTAATGTAAACAGCTAAACCGCAGATGGGCAACCTGTTGTTTTTACTTTTATAAAGCCCTGGAAACATGGGCACCATCGGGGAGATAACAACCCCCTCCCCAATTTCCAAGGAGGAGGCCAGGCCCTCTCAAAATCCTGTTGCGACATGCACATGCCGCACAACGTGCTCGCCAGTGGCCAGGTATGATGGGAGCTATAGTCTAACAACGTATGTTGGGCACTACATTGGTTACTAGGGACGCGGGTGGCGCTGTGGGTTAAACCACAGAGCCTAGGACTTGCCGATCAGAAGGTCGGCGATTCAAATCCCCGCGACGGGGTGAGCTCCTGTTTCTCAGTCCCTGCTACTGCCAACCTAGCAGTTCAAAAGCACATCAATGTGAAAGTAGATAAATAGGTACTGCTCTGGTGGGAAGGTAAACCATGTTTCCATGCGCTGCTCTGGTTCGCCAGAAGCGGCTTAGTCATGCTGGCCTCATGACCCGGAAGCTGCACACCGGCTCCCTTGGCCAGTAAAGCGAGATGAGCCCCAGAGTCGGCCACGACTGGACCTAATTTTCAGGGGTCCCTTTACCTTTACACTGGTTAATCCTTAAGCAGCCCAATAGAAACAATGAAGAAACAGGGCTTGCAACACAGCATGGTAGTGCAACTCCAAAAAATGGCTGCCATGGGCAGCAAAGAAAAGCGGCGTCAGTACCTTCTACCAGTGAGTACTGTCACAAACACACACAAAGCCCTGCCTGTATCATTATGGCACAATCAAGACAAATAAAGGCACTTCTAATGCCTGAAGGAACAAGCAGGAATGTGTAGAGCTAGCTCTGGTACTCATAGTGATGCCCGGTGTACCGCACAGGCTACTAGCATGCCATGGACTGGTTTGATGCATCAAAATGGTGCGAGGAACCAGCTGGTAAACCCCCTAAGGGAAGAAGGCTCAGAGTCAGGGGAATGGTGGGACAACAATGACTGTTCAGAGTTGACTGGGAGGAGGAGGTGTCAGAAGCTGAAGGTAACAGGGCTTAGTGAGCTGGGAGAGTCTGTGGCAGAGAGAAGTGCAAAATCAGAGGCAGAGGCTGAAGCAGGGGAGTACGAGGCCAAGAGGCAGAGGAGTCAGGCTGGTGAAGAGTCGCAGGTGTCTCCTTCTCCTGCTATAACCAGCTCCCTTCCCCCTGGTCTCCTAGAACCAGAAGAGGGCTGAAAAGGGTAGAGCAGCAACAGACTGCATGCAGGAGCAGTCTCCGATTGCTTGCAAGAAGCCCTGGAGAGGAGAGGATTTAGACAGAGGTGAGGAAACAGGAGCAACTAGTCTCATGGGGTAAGGCCTGCTTGGAGGGGGGGTCTGCTCTGCTCATTAGGCGCAACACTCAAGTGTTTTTGCTAACAAATAATTAACTCCATCTTTGAACTGTGTGATTACTGACCGGCACACTCAAATGGCATAATAGTGAACACCCTTCACCAGCAGATCCCAGAATGGGTTGCATCCATTTAAAATTGAGAATTAAAACAAGTTGAAATGTAGCCTTATTGGAGTTCACTGATTGGGTCTGCGTTGCTCCGGGACAGGAGGAAGGAAGTCAAATGACACCGAGGTTGATTCCATGAAAGAGTTTATTCTGCTCTCCGGATAGAAGGCACTTGCGTGGTGAGCCCACAGCAAGTCCAAAGAAATGAGAAGTTTCATGCTGTATATATATAATCTCCGGACACCCTTTCCCGCCTTCCCCAGGAATCCAACCACGTCAGCCTATGTACGCAGGTTGACATCACATATGTTCTTGCTTTGGTATTCTTAACCATAAAAGGGAATTCCTTCCTGTACTTCTGACCATAAAAGGATCTTCCTCTTCCTACTCTTATCTTGGAGGAAGAGGTCATCATCTCCGAGAACACGCTTCTGGCGTTGTTCCCAGACTTGGGTCTGTGCGCCTTTGTGGTCAGAACATAAGATAAGGCACAAACGTGTTTTCTCTGTTCTACTGGTACAGTCAGGGTCATCCTTGACGTCACAAACTGATAAAGGAGAGAGCTGTGTTCTTGTTATGCATTTGCTCAACGGCTCAAATTTATGCATTTTAGCTAAGGAAAAATAGGGATTTTGGTGCAGTTTAAAACTGCCTGCACAGTCAGTTTTGGGTTTTGGGAAACCCATTCCTTCATTAACAATTTATGCATGTCTGAAGGGGGCAATGCTGGCACATTCAGCTCAATACACTTAGAATCCTCTGTGTGAAAAAGGACACTGAATGCACGGGACTCCTGATCATGCAGAAGATTCTAAGTACATTTCGGTGAACATGCAAAGATTCCCCCCTCTTCCAGTTCAGCATGCAAAGGTGGCCAGGCGAAGCTTGTGGGGGCAGGGCTAGTAAGGGTGCCCACGCGCCACTCCTCTTGAACAAGGCAAATGCCTGAACAAGGCTGGAGTTTCATTGATTTCAGCATGGGGAAAAAACAAGTACAAGCTTGAGTCTCCCATTCAGCTGAACTGAAATACATCCCTTCTAATTAGATTTGCCATATTGGCATGAAACGTTGGGAAAGGACCATCGCAGCAAAGCCTTCCAAAATGCTGTGCCCCACACCTGCTATATTTTGCTTGCCCACTTGTCCCTTTAAACCTGCCATTCATTAGAGTGCAACGTTGGAAACAGATGCAATTCCAGAATCTAATTTTAAAATTATAAACTGCATTTCACAAGGTAACATGTTTCCAATAAAAACACACCTTGTTTTCTCATTTGATTCTTTTCAATTGTTGCTTCAACCAGGATCTGCTTAACCCAGGCAGCAATTAGGGGCAGAAAAAGAAAATATGATAGTATCTCAGCGGGGTTTCCATATTGCTGGTTATGTAGTCTACAGCATGTTTAGCCCAATTCAAATGAACATTCTGAATAGTGTCAACTTTATATTCACGTTACAAAGCAATTTCAGAAAAAGATTGTGTAAGAACTGATGCAATGGGCTCTGTATAAAGGCAAAAAAGGTAAAGGACCCCTGGACGGTTAAGTCCAGTTTAAGGTGACTATAGGGTTGCGGCGCTCATCTCGCTTTCAGGCTGAGGTAGCCGGCATTTGTCCACAGGCAGCTTTCCAGGTCATCTGGATAGCATGACTAAACCACTTGTGGCATAACAGAACACCGTGTCGGAAGCCAGAGCGCATGGAAATGCCATTTACCTTCCTGCCATAGCAGTACCTATTTATTTACTTGCGCTGGCGTGCTTTCAAACTGCTAGGTTGGCAGGAGCTGGGACAGAGCAACGGGAGCTCACCGGGAGCGGGGATCCGAACTGCCAACCCTCTGATCGGCAAGCCCTAGGCTCTGTGGTTTAACCTACAGCGCCACCCGCATCCCTACCTTTCCCTTTTTTTCTGTGTAACCAGTGCTAGTAAGTCACTTAGCTGTCACATTACTAAGCAAAGTTTCTGAGAAGTCTACAAAGGCAGCCCCCCCAATACAATGCAGGGCAGTAGTCTAATCAAAGTTACCCTCAAAGTTACTTGAGTTACACCTATTTTAAATGTTCCGTTAATTTTATTCTTGTTTTTAATAATGGCTTTATGTATGTGTGTTTTGATTGGTTTGTTCATTTCAGTTGTGCTTCACACAACAATCACACTTACTATACACCACTTGACAATTTAAAGAGAGAAAGAGCTGTGCCCAGGTAGATTACTTATGTGCAACTGTGCATAGCACTGTGGTGTAGAGGTCATCTGGGTGAGACCAAGGGGTGATGCCTTAAAACGGCATGTTTCATATTACAGTGGTACCTCGGGTTAAGAACTTAATTCATTCCGGAGGTCCAGTCTTAACCTGAAACTGTTCTTAACCTGAAGCACCACTTTAGCTAATGGGGCCTCCTGCTGCCGCTGCACCACTGCTGCACGATTTCTGTTCTCATCCTGAAGCAAAGTTCTTAACCCGAGGTACTATTTCTGGGTTAGCGGAGTCTGTAACCTGAAGCATCTGTAACCTGAAGCGTCTGTAACCCAAGGTACCACTGTACAAAGAGCTCTCTATCCCTCTTCTTGAATAATGCAAATCCAAAACTGCTTGGTTGGCATGCCTTTTTTAATCTTAAATCATCCCATGCATTCATTAAACTTAATGAATCCCTCGAAACATCTGCTGAACACTTGCTGGAGCACATAATGTACAGAGGGCAAATCCATACCAAAAGTGAACATCTGGAGCCCATGCGCACACATGCATGTCTAGACACTCATCAACTGTCAAACACACGGGTGATAAACAGCAGTTTGGGAAAGTAATTAACAGCAGACCCAACAAGGCACAGCTGTCTGGCTTGATTTTAGATCTTGCTAGCTTGAGATTTGCAGTTAATTTTTGTTATATCAAAATAGAGCTACATTTTATTCACCAGGGCTTCCCGCCACCCCTCTCCTTGCTAATTCCAGCAACATCTGATTATGGTTGCAACCGAAGGTAAATCAAGCCCCAGATATCTTAGAGCTACTTATTGACATAAAATATTTTAATATGCTAATAGTGCAATCATGTTTTTCACAAGTAAATCCCACCATGTTCAATGTTATTTCCGAGAAGCTGCTTGCAAAGGAGAACCCTGCACTGTGCAGGATCTGCACCTCTGCTGAATAGCTGTTTCTTGGAGGCACTGATCCTGCCCTGTGCTCCTTTGCAAGTGGCTTCCCTTTGCAGCATGAAGGATTGATGCATCTGCTGATGGGGTCATCAAATCCTGGGTGGTACTGCTTCAGGGACAGGGGAAGGCAAGCCATGGGCTCCTACCTTCTCCCAGGAAGACACAGCAAGTGGTCAGGGTCTGTCTTGACTTTTTGACAAGTTTCCTGCCTGGTTCCTGCCTGATGTTCCACCTCGTGAGAGCCATGGATCCAGCCCAACCCTGGATCAATCCATGGCTTGTCCAGCACCCTAGTTCCTCTGAAAATGCCCAATTTAGTTCCGGTGTTGGTCAGATTGAGCGAAGTGCAATTGCAAATTATAGTAAGTGTGCTGGATGAAACGTAAGGGACAAACATTATTCAAAGATTGCTGCGAAGACTCAGGTAGGGAGAGCGAAGCAATTGACTCAGGATGTTCAATGGCAGTCTACTTTTGCAACTCTACAGCAATGCAGCTTATTAGTCTCACTGTCTTCTTCTCTCTTATTTTAAAAACACTTTGAATTGCTCTGTGCAGCCCTTGTCAGCTTTTTGTTGCTGCCAATAAATTAGACCTGAGAGGCCTCCCCATTTGGCTCAAGAGGCCGCCTGAGCCAAGCCACACCCACCAGCCCTGCACCTACATATGAGAACCGTACAAATCTCTATAAACGCCTCACATAAAATATACATTAAAGCTACTGATAAAGGTCAGAAGGTAAAAACAAGCTGGCCTAACAATATAAAGCAGCATCCAGACATTATAAAATACTGTTACATGTTAAAATGCACACCAGCTTTATGTTTCTGGGAAGGTTTGCCTAACTAAAAATTTTTAACAGGTGCGGAAAACAATACAGTGAAGGTGCTTGGGCAGAGTGTAGGTTCTGCCACAATGAAAAATCAATTCCTTACAAGTGTGGAATAAGCATTATGTGGTGTTATATGTATATTTGAGAACCATGTAGACTGCCTTAATCTCACTGGAGACCAGGCGGGGGGGGGGGGATGTAATTAATAATTCTCTTAGACTGGGAATACAGAAAGAGTGAGATTGAGACTTAGAAGGAAATCACTGGAAGAACAGCCCGGCTCTCTTCTGGCTCCTTTCTTTTAGAAGAACATGATTTTAAACACACACACACACAATCCCACTTGACAAATGTTGGGCAAGATTGATTCTGGCCCGATTTTCCCAATCAGGGTGATTAAAAAGCGGGAAGAGGATAGATTTCCTTGCCATTTCCAACAGACTATGCTTATGAGTGCTGTGTCTTGGTGGAAGGCATTCCTACTCTTTAACAGTATGGGCATATTCTGGATTAATAAAACAAAAGGGTGTGTTCTAAATAGCATTGGGTGCAGTTTAGCAGGGGACTGCAGCTTCTGCAACTGGAGAACAGTGTCCAACTTATCTCAGAGTTGGAATCGAGGGACAACAACCCAACCCAACCCTACTCTATTTGCACCTATGCGCGCGCGCGCGCGCACACACACACACACACACAATTCCCACTCATATATATAATTTGCTCTGTACTTTCTAAGTACTGAGCTTCAGCTTGTACTCCAGTGCCCCCTAGTGTCCTGCCACTCAAATAGCAACAGCCAGCCTCTCACCTCCTCTTGAACTATCTTGAAAATAAACACTCACCCCAGTATTTAAAGTGGATACTCAGCACTCTACCTATCTATCTATCAATCTATCTCCCAAACCTTGACTTTGTTTCATCGAGACTGCTACAGCTTTAAGAGGGTGCCTAAAGAGAACTAACAATATATTCCAAAAAAATAATATAGCGTGTCCTATGTTTTTCTCTAGGATATATTTCTGAACACTGAAAGAAAATGAAGCTTTTTTTTCTGTCACTGAAACATCGTTGAAATAAGTGGCATGCTCTGCTTTCTCCAGAGCTGTAAATTAATAGCCTGGGATTGAAATACATGCAACTTCAATTTGTCTCAATAAGTTAGATGCATGTTTGAAATTTCCTCCTCTTTTGTTATGCTGAATGACAATGGCATTCAATGGGAAACTTACCTTCCCAACAGGGAAATGTGATGGGCAGACATTCACCTGGTAAAGCCACCAATCCCTTGAGTGTGCTTGAAAAAAATCCACTTGTAATCAATGCAATCTAATGGCCTGTGGACGCTTCACCTGGCATCAAAACGACACGAGGGGTGATGCCAAGCACAGCCAGCCAACCCAAGGTTTCCTGGGGCAGAGCAGCAAGTCTGAGTTTCTCCATAGTTTCCCTATGCTTTTTTCCCATAGAAACCAAGTCCAGCCAAGTTATTTTTACCAACTGAAGCAGAGCATGCCTCTGAACGACAGTTGCTGGAAACGGGGAAAGAGGGGAAAGTGAGCTCTTCCTATGTTCTTATGAAAATGTTCCCTTTCACAACACCCAAAATCAACTGCCTAAGGGGGCTATTTCAGTCTGTTTAACAGTAGACACAGCCTTACGTAGTTGTGGAGGCCACTGTCCACCTCAGAAGGCAGGGTACCCAGAGAAGGTCCTCAGAAGACCATAGCAGGTTCATAGAGGAGCAGATAAGGTTTCAGATATCCAGGTCCAAAGTGTCTTAAGCCATGCCCCTGTTGCAGGCCCTGAACCGCCATTGGGTGGTCGTGGGTGGGAAGAAAGAACCTATTATAACTCCACAGAACACGGTTCCTTTCTAAATTATGGGGAAGGAGAAACTGGATTTCTTGGGGAATTTTGTTTTGGTCTCTCACCATGAGAGGCTGGCTGTTGCATTTCCTTCCTTGAAGAGAATGCCTTGAGAACAACACTGAAAAAAGTGTTATGTTCTTAAAAGATATGAGATAAATATAGGTTTCACTGCTCATTTGAAAGGCTGCTTGATGAAGGAGTCACGAGGTCAAGTTCGGTAGTCTTGGTTACAGGGCCCACTATTAATCATCCCCCAAACTGCATTCATGACAGCCACATCAGCTATGCTATGCATATTTAAAATTAATAATCTGATTCCCACATCAGCCACATAATCTTATCCATCGCCCATGCACAGAAACTTAGAAATTGCTTTTTAAAGTTTTGGCTGCCTTCAGCTGTTAAAGCCCTAAACGGCCTTGGCCCAGTATATACCCGAAGGAGCGTCTCCACTGCCATGGTTCAGCCCAGACACTGAGGTCCAGCGCTGAGGGCCTTCCGGCGGTTCCCTCACTGTGAAGCTACAGAGAATCAGGCTGAGGACCTTCTCGGTGGTGGCATCCGCCCTGTGGAACGCCATCCCATCAGATGTCAAGGAAATAAACAACTATCTAAGGTTTAGAAGATATCTGAAGGCAGCCCTGTTTAGGGAAGTTTTTAATGTGTGATGTTTTATTGTGTTTTTAATATCCTATTGGGACACAGGTGGCACTGTGGTCTAAAGCACTGAGCCTAGGGCTTGCCGATGAGAAGGTTGGCGGTTTGAATCCCCACAATGGGGTGAGCTCCCATTGCTCGGCCCCAGCTCCTGCCCACCTATCAGTTCGAAAGCACATCAAGTGTAAGTAGATAAATAGGTACCACTCCGGTGGGAAGGTAAACGGCGTTTCCATGTGCCGCTCTGGTTCGCCAGAAGCGGCTTAGTCATGCTGGCCACATGACCCGGAAGCTGTACACCGGCTCCCTCGGCCTACAGAGCGAGATGAGAGACGCAACCCCAGAGTCGTTCGCAACTGCACTTAACTGTCAGGGGTACCTTTACCTTTACCTTTAATATCCTGTTGGAAGCTGCCCAGAGTGGCTGGGGAGGCCCAGCCAGATGGGCGGGGTATAAGTAATAAATTATTATTATTACTGTCATTTTAGTGACCAGCTGTGACCTTCTATGTACTACAACCTAACTCATGCTGGAATTTTTCCATATAAGCTCGTACTCTTGTGGGATGGCAAGGAGGAGAAAAAAATTGGATCCCATAAGCCAGAGGTAGGAAACCTCTAGACTGCCAGCTGAATTCAGCCCACAAAGGGTTCAGATTCACCCTGTAAGGTTTTTTCTCCCCAAACATGAGGCCATATGTGATGTCAGGTGTGGGGGAAAGAGAGACGTAGCTATCAACACACGATTGATTGATTGATTGATTGATTGATTGCATTTATATCCCACTTTTTCCCTCTAAGGAACTCAAAGTGGCGTCTAAAGGCAGTCTGACCTAATTCACACTTTCCCAAACAACAACCAAAAGCAGCCATCTTTCAAAACCCACAGTTGTCCAAATTCTGCAACACAGTTCCCTCGCCAAAGAACATGTCCAAAAAATGTGTTTAGGGTGGTAAAATTGGCACATATATGCACAGAGTGAAAAGAGCATTCTATTGGGGGAAATTGCTTTGCCCCCCGCCCAAAAAAGGTACCTTTTAGGAAAAAATCTCTGGTGAATTTTCATGAGGACTTTTATTTTTTTATTTTTAATTGCAAAATGATGTGAGCAACTAAACTTAAGACTCCCTACTCAATGCATTTCGCTGCTTGATTAGGAGAACAAGATGGTGCCCTTTACCTTTGGCAAAATTCCACATTTAATTAATATATTATTATTATTATTATTATTATTATTATTATTATTATTATTTATACCTCGTCCATCTGGTTGGGTTTCCCCAGCCACACTGGGCGGCTTACAGCATAGTAAAACATCAAACATTAAAAACTTCCTGATACAGGGCTGCTTTTAGATGCCTTCTAAAAGTCAGATAGTTGTTGTTGTTGTTGTCCCACATACAGCTTGCAGTTGACTCTTACTTCAACGTGGCCACAAGACAATGACCTCCACCTCATCTAAGAGCTAAGGTACATGCAGGTCTGTTTTCTAACAGTTCACTGCTGCTCTAGGCCAGGCATAGGCAAACTCGGCCCTCCAGATGTTTTGGGACTACAACTCCCATCACCCCTGACCACTGGTACTGTTAGCTAGGGATGATGGGAGTTGTAGTCCCAAAACATCTGGAAGGCTGAGTTTGCCTATGCCTGCTCTAGGCATACCACCAGTAGCAGCATCTTCTGGTAGAGGCAGCTTACCCATTCAATCCAAGGGTAGAGTCCTTTTTAAATAGGCTCGATTTGTCACTTTCTGAGATGCTTCCTGTCCTGTGCCATATCAAGGCAGAGGTTCATTAATAGACTAAAGTGCAGGACTGCCCAATGTGAGGCTTCTCAGATCTTACTGGACTCCAGCTCCCATCAGCCCTTGCCAGCATAGGCAATGGTCAGGTGGGAGTTGTAGTTTAACAACAACTTAGAGACTATCTCTGCTACGCTGCCGCTAACTGTTTTGCTTTTTGGATTGGAATGCGGGTGGGGAGCGCTACGCACATGATATCTAGAGCTAGTTTCAAGTCAAGTTAGAGTACAGTATTCCCGCCCGCTGCACCTTCTAGCCATTGGAAAAAGAAACACGAAATGAATTTCATTTTCTATCCCAAAGGTTCCATAAGCTGCTCAGAATTTAAAACAACCTTTCAATCAAAGACTAGACAAGACTGTTTTGTTTTTACGTTTTTTTCAGATACTCCCTTCGCCACTGATAGTAGAAGCTTCACCAGCAAGTGTCTGTGTTAGGCCTCTGTGCCTATATTCCACCTGGGAATGCACAGGAAACTATTCTAGCGACCACCCCAGAAAACATCAAATCAATGTCGTAGCAGGTCACTTACTGAACCAGTCCTAGTTAAATAACCAGAGGGCATTTCTAATGCTCCTCCTTTTCAATACATATCTGGCAAACTCAGGTAGAAAACCTGGATATTTCCCCACAGTTTTGAAAGGAACCGAGCCCATGCCACTTCAGTTTTATTTATTAAAACTGAAGCTGTTCCCAGAACATTAAAAGACACACACACAGCGCACATTTTTTTAAAAGCAACAACAACAACCACATCGTAATAGGTCATCCCAATAAAATTTTAGTAAAGGTAAAGGGACCCCTGACCATTAGGTCCAGTCGTGGCTGACTCTGGGGTTGCGGCGCTCATCTTGCTTTATTAGCCGAGGGAGCCGGAGTACAGCTTCCAGGTCATGTGGCCAGCATGACTAAGCCGCTTCTGGCAAACCAGAGCAGCACACGGAAACACCGTTTACCTTCCCGCCGGAGTGGTACCTATTTATCTACTTGCACTTTGATGTGCTTTCGAACTGCTAGGTTGGCAGGAGCAAGAACCGAGCAACGGGAGCTCACCCCGTCGCGGGGATTTGAACCACCAACCTTCTGATCGGCAAGTCCTAGGCTCTGTGGTTTAACCCACAGCACCACCCACGTCCCAAAAATCTTAGTACAATACTACAAATCTGTATTTTGGAGTGGAGAAATGTGCCCCCCAAGCCTCTCTATCCATTCCCCACCCCCTGGGCTTTCCTAAGACCAGATTCCCTCTCTAGCCTTACACACACACACATCCAAGACACTGGTCCTGCTTTCATCCTCTTTCAAAGTTTCTACTGTGTCCCTGGATTTTGCCTCTGGCTTCCATAGATGGAGGCTAGAGAGGGGTGTATGAGCAACTTTAGGAATTAGCTGAGGCTGCATTCAGACATGGCATTTATCATGTCAGCTTTACCAATTATACCAGTAGCCTTTCTGCTCCGATTTCTAACGCTCCTTTCACACTGCAGTACCTATGTGCTGCCACATCGTGCAAAATTCCATCCACACCAGCAGGTACTGCGGTGGAAACTCTGCCTCCGTCCAACAGCTGTTGAGCAGAGGTCTGTTCTGCAGCTTTCCTTAAACTGAGCAGCCAATCCAGAGGTGCGTATGATGCTCCGGAAGCAGAATTCTTGCATTCTGCAGGGTCCAGGTGATCCTGCCCCGTCTCTGCAGGATCACCTGGACCCTGCAGAACAGCTGTAAAGGTCAAAACAAAAAAAAATTCCTTCCAGTAGCACCTTAAAGACCAACTAAGTCAGTTCTTGGTATGAGCTTTCGTGTGCATGCACACTTCTTCAGATAGTGCATGCACACGAAAGCTCATACCAAGAACTGACTTAGTTGGTCTTTAAGGTGCTACTGGAAGGAATTTTTTTTTTGTTTTGACTATGGCAGACCAACACGGCTACCTATCTGTAACTGGAGCTGTAAAGGTGTAGCGGCAATCCTGGAGATGGAGTGGTGCTTGTGGAACATTACCTGCATCCTGCAGGATCTTGAACACCCCTACACAAAACATGATTTTCTGGATGTCCAGGCTTGTACACTGTTTTTTTTTTTCTGGAAGCAAATAAAATGGAAACTACACCTGTGTTTTATTCTGTTTGGCTTCCAGAAGTGGCTTTTATATCACATGATAGCTCAGTGTTGAAATGAATACTCAACAGCCTGTCCATTTTGTAAGTGGAATTTTTGACCATTGAACCATCCCCATAATATTTGAATTTTTGGCTTTACTAGTGTCCTTGCCATCCTTCCGGTCAAATCCCAATTGAATTTAAAAACCAAAAGAACATGGCATCTACTGTGGGTCTTTTTCATGTGGTAGGAATACACGGGCATGAAAAAAGATTTAAAACTGTCAATCACCAAATCAGGATTACTACAAATGCCTGAAACATAAATTACTTCTAGTGTGATGTTTCACCAGACATATGTACATGACCATTTTAAGTATGAGATAGAAAATTTCAAATTTCTGTAATGAAATGTTGCAATTTAAAATATTATTATTATTAATTAAATTTGTATACCACCTTATACCTGTAGATCTCAGGATGCATCTGGTTAAGTGAGTGGGATAGGCTGCAATCGTAACCATATTTACCTGGAAGTAAGTTCCATTGAACTGAAAAGAACTTACTTCAGAGTAGATATGGTTGAAATGACGATCATAGACTGCTTTATAATGAACCGTTAGTCTGTTCATTAACTTTGTCTTTAAGTTACCATAAGGCTCTCAATTGTTTTTTCCTACAAAATACTGGAAATTCACTAACTTTGAAAGAGAACACACAGGAAAATTACTGATATATAAATATATGCTGATGTGTCTGAGATATGCATATCTATTGTGTGCTATGATATATGAAAAAGAACGTATTTCCACATTTGTGGATTATGAAGTGGAATAAAGATTTGTGCAAATTAAATCAATTGTAGCAGAATGCAAAATGCCAGATGAAGGTGTGAATTAATGTTGGAACAGATTGTTCACACATCGCTAGTCCTATACTATCTAACCCGGGAGTATGAACTCAATGGGACTCACCTCTGAATAGACATGCATATGATTGCACTGTGTAATTCTAGCAAATGTGTTCTGGATTGCAACCTTAAGAAAATGCCTTACCAATAGTCTCTAACCAATCTCCCATATAATCCAGTGCTTCTGAGATGAATTTTAAATGTGTTCCAAAGAGCCCCAGACAAAGGTCTTAATATTTGCTTCATTGAATTCCTATAGTTTTCCCTTTTTCTTATTTAAGACTAAACAATGGGGGGGGGGAGGGCATATTGAAAATTGGGGAGAAAGATCAAACCAGAGTCATGGAAGGCGATACAGTGGTGCCTCGCAAGACGAAATTAATTCGTTCTGCGAGTTTTTTCATCTTGCGATTTTTTCGTCTTGCGAAGCACGGACTTTGGAAAAGCTTCAAAAATCACCAAAGTCTTCAAAAACCTCAAAAAAGGCTACCACACCGCGTGCTATGAGTTGCTCCTCGAAGTGAATGCACGGTTTTAAGAAAAAGGAAACAAACTTGCAAGACAAAGGAAACAAACTTCCCATAGGGAAATCCGTCTTGCGAAGCAACTCAAAAAACGAAAAACTCTTTCATTTTGCGAGTTTTTCGTCTTCCGAGGCATTCGTCTTGCAAGCTACCACTGTAGTGATGTGCACTTCTAATTACATCTAAAAGAGCAACAGATCTATTAGAAGATATTGTCTGCTTGGGTTGTACGTCTGACCTAAACAAGCTGACCATGATCGAACACCAAGTAATCCATGGTTACATGTACTGCACTCACTGGACTTGAACAACAACTTGCATTTCGATTGTGGCCACTGTGTGGAAATAGTTCCATTGATTTCAAAGTTCCCGTTGCTATAATGTGTTCAGCATACATTTTCAATCAGGATCAATAGGTTGGAGCCTAAGGAAACTTGGGGCTCGTCCAGATTGCCTTTGGCACCACATTTCTAGGCACAGGTCTGAGCTTTAAAGCTCTGTGACTGAGCATTGGGGGTTGTTGGTTTTTTTTGTCACAGTGCTTTCCCTGGGGAAACCCACAGTTTCCTGCTGAACTGGAGCAACTGACAATTGAGTTTTCTGCAGATTGCCATTTGCTTTGATTCAGCAGTAACATGCGGGTTTCCCCAGGAAAAAGGAAGTACAGTGCTACCTCTGGATGTGAACGGGATCTGTTCCGGAGCCCCGTTTGCATCCTGAAGCGAACACAACCTGCATCCGCACATGCCGCGATTCGCAGCTTCCGCGCATGCACGTGACGTTATTTCGAGCATCTGCGCATGCACGAGCGGCGAAACCCAGAAGTAACACGTTCCATTACTTCCGGGTCACCGTAACATGAAAACGCTCAACCCGAAGCTACTTCAACCCGAGGTATGACTGCATGGTGCAAAAGGAAGTCTGGATGAGTCCTTAAAAAAGTTTTCAGAAGTAAACTTTCCTGTCCTCTCTGCTACAACCCCCTGAAAAGCATCTCTGTATAATTAAGGGGCCCTCCTGAGCTATGTGGGATAGGCAACAGGGGAGGAGGAAACAGAAAACTTTCCTTCCATGAATGAACTTCCTTAAATTTATTTATCTGAGAATCCAAGTCATAGGAACATAAGAAGCAGTCTTATATCAAGGTAGACCAATCATCTATCAAGCATGGTATTGTCTACACTGAGCAAGCAGATGTTCTACTTCTATGAGATGACAAAGGTTCTGCTACATTCATGCCACCAGTTGGTCTAAACTTTAAAAACGTAATCCCCTACAATGACTTCAACTTTTCTGCAATAATTCAGTGGGGCATCTCAAAAAGAGATACTCTAACACAAAGTTATTTAATCAGGTTTAAAGCCAGGTACATAGCAAATGACTAATAGCAATCTTAGGATCCATATACAGGCAGTGCTCCCAGCTGGTTTTAATATCAAATCTGCCGTATAAAGATTAACCAAGTGCCCAGACTAGCCCCAGTTCATCAATGGAAAATAATGGATATGAATTATTTTGAGGCAGTCTCATCAAAGCTGTGCAAAATCACAAGACAGGCTTTAAAAAGAGCACCGTGAACTCGTATTTTGTTTTATCTACCATGTCTAAAATTAATCAGAGGGTTTAAACATTTCTTGGAGAAAAATTAACAAAATCACCACATTGTCTAGCTGTATGTTTATGTTTACACAGCCCCAAAGCAAATGTGGAACTAATCATGAAGGATCACATATGCAGAAAAACTGGAATGCAAAGCTAATTTTAATCAACAGAAAATTGACTGTTTAAAAGGAAACTCTGTTTCTGAAACGAGAGGCTGCCAATAGCTCACTTTACCATGCCTAAGTGACGACACTGGAAGAAGTTGCCAGAGAGAAAAATTAAAGGAAGGTGGAAAAAACAAGATAAGGAACGGAGACAAGAGAAGAATCAAGCAAGTCATGTAATTGGATTGCACCAATATACCTGAAAAGGAGATGAAGGGCCCATAGCCGTCAACGTTTCCCTTTTTTAAAGGGAAATTCCCTTATTCCGAATAGGATTCCTCACAAGAAAAGGGGAAAGTTGACAGCTATGGAAGGGCCAGCTGTCAGTGACAAACAGTGACATCTATTTAACATAATGGATATTGTTGGCCAAATGTGCATGATCAAATTCTGGCATAGTAAGCCAGGATACGTGGAAGCTTTGTGCAAACGGCTTTGTTCTTCCCTTTGCATAAGCAGAAAAACAACTCAGGAAGTCACAGTTAACTATAGTTCTCAGGAGGTGCAAACTTGCAGGCTTTCCAAAGCCATGCGGTTGGTCACTGTGAGATGCTGCAGCAGGAAGATGCTTATACAAAATCAGACTGTCGGTCCACCTAGCTCAGTATAGTCTACACTGAAGTTCAGCAGCTCTCCAGGGTTCCAGACAAGGAGTCTTCCCTAGTCCGACTTAGAGATGCCTGGGACCAAATGCATAGAAAGAAGATGCTCTATCACTGAGTTACAGCTCTGTTTACTAGATGAGCTTTGGGTTCTTTAACCAGGAACTATTGTGAATGACTTCCAAATCTTGGATGTTCAGAAGGTTTCAATTGCAGTTCTTGGACTGCATGTAATGGGAAACTTCCTTCCTTCCTTCCTTCCTACCTTCCTGAGGCTGCATGCAGAGGTAGCACTGATCATCTCAGGTAAAACTTGCACATCACCATAAACCCAGCAGGGCCAGATTTTGGTAATATGGCACCCCGAGTGAGGACAAAATCTGGTTCCCCCCACTCAATGTTTCTTATTTCCACAATAACTCCTTTTGGCACAGTTGCTTTTTATGGATATTCTCGGTAGGCACCTCTATAAAAAAGGCATTATTAATTATGATGATGATGATGATGATTATGATAATGATTATTTTGCATCCCCTCAGCTTAGTGCTGAACCCAGTGCTCTTCAGTTAAGGCAGTTCACCCCTTCAGCTGCCATCACAATGATTAGAAAAACCCAGCAGTGCACATGTAATGCGTGAAACTAATCCTTTTTGCATTCTGATCGGAGGCTTGCTTACTCACATGCCCACTTCGTTTCACTGGTGCTTACTACTAGTGTGTTTAGGATTACAGCCTTAGCTTTAGATAACCAGGCAGGTTTGAGAAATCCGGCTCTACCATTTTCCCAACGTTTACATTATAGAAAAAGATTGCCGCTGACAGCACAACATGGTATCTCCAGTGAAAAGGAATTAATAATAATAATAATAATTTATTATTTGTACCCCGCCCATCTGGCTGGGTTTCCCCAGCCACTCTGGGCGGCTTCCAACGAAGATGAAAAATACACTAAAATGTCACATATTAAAAACTTCCCTGAACAGGGCTGCCTTCAGATGTCTTCTGAATGTCAGGTAGATGTTTATCGCTTTGACATCTGCTGGAAGGGCGTTCCACAGGGCGGGTGCCACTACCGAGAAGGCCCTCTGCCTGGTTCCCTGTAACTTGGCCTCTCGCAGTGAGGGAACCGCCAGAAGGCCCTCGGAGCTGGACCTCAGTGTCCGGGCAGAACGATGGGGGTGGAGACGCTCCTTCAGATATACTGGACCGAGGCCATTTAGGGCTTTAAAGGTCAGCACCAACACTTTGAATTGTGCTCGGAAACGTACTGGGAGCCAATGTAGGTCTTTCAAGACCGGTGTTATATGGGTAGTAGATGGCAGCAAAGATCACCTGCTACTGCTACTGATCTACCCCATCTCTGACACACTCAGTTCCTGGTGAATTACAATAGGGGTGACCAAGCTGTGATATTCCAGATGTTTCTGTCCCATCAGATCTACCAGCACAGCTGGCATTCAGGGATGATGAGAGTTGTAGCCCACAAAACATGGAGGCCACCACATTGGCAATCCCCAACTGAGAGAATCACAAGAAAACTAAAGGCACACCCTGTGGATACTATAAATGATGGAAACACCTTCTCGAAAGAGAGACTTGTGCCTGACTTCTTTATATGCCACTATTGGCACACTGGTTGGAAATAAGTTCATGGGGCTTACACCCGGATAAGTGCATATAGGATTGCAAAATAGCACCAGTGGGTGCAATAAGGTTTACTTCCACAGGAGGCTGCACAGGATCGCCTTCCACATATTTCAGTGGAACTAGCTCTGGCAAAAGAGTGAAAGCTGCAGGCTTATGTGGAAGTAAAGCCTATTTCATTCAACAGAGTTGCACCACAATCCTACGCACACATCCTACCCTGCGAGTAAGTTCAGCGGAGTTGTTGGGGTGGTTTGAGTGGGCCCAAACCTCAGGTCTGGACCCCGGGTCTCCTTTCCCTTCTTCTCCTACCCTACGCTTTAAACTTTTTCTAAAACAAAAAACTTTGCTTACAAGCCCTGAGCCTGATGCCAAAGATTGCTACCAGTCACCTGCCATCTGAATATTCCTAGAGACAAATTTGTGCATTGACTCTGTTCCCCGAATCTTTTTCAGTGCCTAGCAATGCCCATGGGGTAAGTTTAATGGAACTCAGAGGGGCTCACCCCTGAGCACATACATATTGCAGTGTTTCACGTTCAGTAAGTGTCATTAGAATTGAAGTATTAGAACCCCAAGCGGCAAGGCCAAACTTATTAAGGTAAAGGGACCCCTGACCATTAGGTCCAGTCGTGGCCCACTCTGGGGTTGCGGCGCTCATCTCGCTTTACTGGCCAAGGGAGCCGGCGTACAGCTTCCGGGTCATGTGGCCAGCATGACTAAGCCGCTTCTGGCGAACCAGAGCAGAGCACGGAAATGTCGTTTACCTTCTCGCCGGAGTGGTACCTATTTATCTACTTGCACTTTGACGAGCTTTCGAACTGCTAGGTTGGCAGCAGCAGGGACTGAGCAACGGGAGCTCACCCCGTCGCGGGGATTCGAACCGCCGACCTTCTGATCAGCAAGTCCTAGGCTCTGTGGTTTAACCCACAGCGCCACCCGCATCCCTTCCCAAACTTATTACTCCAATGCAAAATCCATTTGACTCTAGCAAGTGTCTGAAGAACTTCAGCCTTCGAATGGCAACCTTGAGCTGCAACTCTAAGCTTCTTATTCAGATGCAAAATTCATTAAAATGAATGGGGCATATGCTAAATAAATGTCTTTGGGGATTGGGGAAATATTCCTATTTTTCACAGCTGTGCTTGAAGTTGCAATCCTATCAAAGCCCCCCTGCCCCCCCGGGATTTTGGTCCAATTCAAATAGAACATCAAACATGTAAGAAAATTACACCTGTGCACCATCTCCAATACACACAGTGTCTCTTTTAAACCAGGATTCTCAGATGCCAGTATGCATGCAGTGTTTGCATGCTAGCAGGGCACCCACAGAACTCTGGCATGCTAACAGGGAATGCTTCAGTGAAGTGACCTGGTTTACAATACAATCCTATGCAGATCTACTAAGAATAAATCCAGCTGCAAGGATAGTAAGTGTAGGTTGAGGCCCCTGAACCACACACTGCCTGCCAAAAATGCATGGAACCGTTTTTCTTACACACCCACATTAACCAGCCTTTTACATGCATATAGTCATGTACGCCTAAGTAAACACGCACAGGCTTTTTAATAATTGAGGCTCCGTACGATTCACTTCTTTGAACATTTTTATTTCTCATGTTTGATAGCTTTTGGTGTTGTTTCTAATTAAACGTATGATTCTTTGTGCTGGTTTTCTGCTGTGGTAGGGGGCTCTACTGAAATTCCAGCTTTTCATATTGATGGTTTCTGTTTGATTGCAAGCGTATTTTACTGAATGAATAAATAAACAAACCACCCATTAATGGGTGGCACATCAACGACTAAAATCATATCAAACTGGACAACATCCTTGTTTCTGAAACCGGTTTCAACTCTTGCTACCACATCCCCTGGCAATGAGTTCCAAAGAATGCTACATCCCATAAAACGGTTGTTCTTTCAAGTCCCTGCAAGCTTTTTGCATTAGGCAAATTCCTGGTCCGCTCTCCAGATCCTCAAGCAAAGCATCTACACCAGGGTTTCCCGAAGTTGGGTCTCCAGCTGTTTTTGGACTACAAGTCCCATCACCCCTAGCTAGCAGGACCAGTGGTCAAGGATGGTGGGAATTGTAGTTCAAAAACAGCTGGAGACCCAAGTTCGGGAAGCCCTAATCTACACTACCTCAAAGCTTTGCTTCTGACCATTCTGACTGTGTGTCAAGAGGGTGATGCCATTAATGTGGCATATTTATTATATATTTGACTCAGAGTTTCCTTATGCAGTCTGAAAGTTCTAGTTACTTGGGACAAATGCGTAGATAGGTGGTGTCAGCACTGAACGCAAGGAACACCATTTACCCTGCATTGCACTTATGTTCAAGAAAGCACAGCTCTGTATTTTCCCAGTATACCAAGACCCAACCACTGGCCCACCTAAGTCTGACATAGCAACTCTCCAAGGCACCAAAAACAAAACCAAGGAGTATTCTGAATAAGCCCTTCCCCTGTTTATAGGGCAGTATCTTTTATTGATTTTGGTAAACAGCTCTTGCAGCTTTCAAAAATGCAACAAATTCAGTTCAAAAATACAATGCTCCACCCCACTAAAAAAAAAAGCCAGAATAAAAGAAATCTGAACATTGAATCTTAATAAAATAATGAACAGTTGTTTATGGGCATCCTTTCTTCTTGACACCAACTCAAGCCCAAAGGTCTTTTTCTGGGGTGGGACAATTGGCCATCTCCTCTGCAGGCAAACAAAAGGCAATTCACCTCCATGACTGCAAAGCTGGGCTCAGGTTCTCCATATCCCTCCCCAAACATTGGGGTGAAGGGTGGAACCCTGAAATTTGCCTAGGAATCCTTTCCCCCTCTTCAGGAAAGGAGAGAAAATCTTTTACGGCATTTTCATTCAGGTTATAATCCTATGCCTACTTACTTGAAAGGAAGTCCCATTGGTCACAGTACAGTGGGACTTATTTCTGAGTAAAGATGCCTAGGATCAAGAGGCACGAAACACTTCCCGAATCACAGACAAATTCAGGAGAGAAGTTGAAAGGGGGAGGGGATCCAGACGTACATCCTAGCCAATCCAGGTTTTCAAAAAAGAAGCCAATTTGAAAGCAGCAAAAATGCTACTACTTAAGACAAGGTTGCAATTATCTCTGAGGGCAAATGTGCCTTAGAAATGTGAGCAATTTTACAGTCCTCTTTTTATTTAGTAGATTTGTTAGTCACCTTTCAAAACACAGTATTTTCCCAAAGAGGTCTCCCAAAAGCTATTCTTTCTTACTTTCTAATGATGTTTCCCGTTAATGCCATTGTTCCCGATACTATTTGTGACAAATGCTGCCTCCTTAAGTTTTCCCTAAGCCATTAATAACTATATATATATATATTTTTCACGCACACACACTCATTGCTTCATTTGGGTTGTCCTGTGGTTATTACGCAAACGCAGCAAGTATTTTAGGTAGATCTGTGAACTGGCCCCAATATTATTGTTTATTAATACTGGTAACCCACCACACATGTAAAACGTAAGGTGGAAGAAGTCAATGCAGCAACAGATTTGAACCCAGAACTCACCCAAGTTCCGGTAATTTCGTTGTCCCCGAGAGGGGGCAATGACAATAAAGATATTATTATTATTATTATTATTATTATTATTATTATTATTATTATTACTGCTCCTGTGCACCAAACTCCCATTTGCCTCTCAAAAAATTGCCCTACACTGCCCAGAGAACAAGACATTCAAATATAAGCCATGCCAGTAAACACTTGGGGTTATATTGGGTCTGGGGAAATACTTGTTGACATGTTATGCAGTGTATTCTTTTTGTAAACGATGGCTTCAGCCTGGGCTTTCTCGTCAGAAAATGAAAGCGCAGTGTTAGGCATGCCGACTCAGAAAGCAGCCCTGCCAAGCTCAGGCTCAGACCTAGGTAATAAGGAGCACAGGACTGCAGCTCAGGTATGAAGAATGATGATCAGAAATCACTGCTGAGCACAGCACAGCTGAAGGGAGTTAGGAAGGCTTCAAGGCCAGGTGTCAGATTCTGAAACTCAACAGGGATATGACGTCCATCGGTGGGTACTTTGAGCCAAAAAAAAAAAAAAAAAGAAGTTGTTGGTGAACTGGGTATGGTGATGATGACGACGACTGATAATGACCAATTATCCACCCTTCTTCACCCTAAGGTCCCGGCATGGGTTACAACATTAAAACACAATATTAAAAAAACCCAAGCTCAGAACAATTTACAATGGCAGAAATAAGGTGGGTTTTAAAACTCTACACTTCAAGTGTCAAAAGCCAAGGTTAAGAAGAGCATTTTCAGCATTCACCAGAAGCTGTGCACCTCTGGGGAAGGAGCGCCACAACTTAGGGGGCTGCCACAGATACCCAAAGTAACCGGGAGAGAGAACGGAGCTGTGCAAGGATTTTGAAACAGAGAGACCAGTACAGGAGATGATTATCTAACGTTTTGAAACAAAACGCCCATCGAGGAGTTTTCTTTTTATAGAGAATATTGTTTTTCAAGATATTCCTTACACTTAACTGATATATATATATATACATACACTTATACCAGTAACTGCCACCGACAACAAGGCTGCTTTCTCTCTCAACTTTACCCAGATGGGAGATAAGTGCAAGGCAAAGAGTCTGCAGTAGCTGTGGGAGCCCATGCAGTGAGGGCAGCGCTGGGGGGGAGAGAGACTCATGCTCTCGCCAACTTGGGCTGTGGTCCCTTTGCAAAGACATAAAAGGGATCCCGACGAATAGAGCCCAATCAGTGCCCTATTTCCCCTCAATAACCCGAACAGAGCACAACCCGCTTCCAATAACTCAGCTGGCCAAAGCATGTTGCTGCTAACACCGAGGTTGCAGGTTCGATCCCCGCATGGGACAGCTGCCTATTCCTGCATTTCAGGGGGTTGGGCTAGATGACCCCCAGGGTCCCTTCCCCGCTGGACAACTCTATAAAAAAAAAAGGACCGTCTTGTTTCCCATGGCCTCGAAATCACAGCTCTTCGCCCAAGAGTCCGGGGTCCCCAACTTTCCCCCGGGAGACCCCCGTGACTGAGAGTCCTTCCTCACGGCGAGAGGCGCCGCGTAACGTGGGAACGCGGGTCTGGGAGGGAGAGAAAGAAAGAAAGACACCCCAGAAACGGCTGGAGATGGAGAGAAAAAGTTAGCCAACATGCCTTTTTGAAAGGTGGGATGCAAAGCGGAGCAGCCGAGGGGAAGCCGCCTTACCTGAGCAAGGGATCTGGCAGGAATGGAGCGCTCCGCGAACCGGCTCTTTCTCGCTCCCTCGCAGGACGGCGGCGGAGGGGATCCACCCGCGCTCTTGGCAAATCCTCGCTTGCAGCTAGCGGGGCGCTCAGGGATCCGGTGGGGCGCTCGGGAGTTTCATCCCTCCAGGAAGCCGGGCTCCATCCCTCCGCGCTCTCGGGCTCCGCTCGCCTCTGACTGAGGAGGAGAAGGGAGAGGGAGAGAGAGAGAGAGAGGCTGGGCTGGGCTGGGCGCGGGCGGAGAGGCAGCTCCGCGCAGCGAGAGACGCCCGCCTTCTGGAGCGCGCGCGGGCGCCTGGCTGAAAAGGAGGCGGAGAAACCCCCCGCGCGCGCCCCCTGGAGGCATCGGGTAGGCACCGCGCCTCCCCTCTCCTCCCCTTTATATTTATATTAAACTCTCCGGTGTGTTTTTTCTCTCCCCCCGCCCCGCACATTTTCTCCTTTTTGGCAAGCCGGATACTCCCCGGGGGCCGTTTGCCTTAAGAATATACTGCCTACTCAGTTAAAGTTCTTTCAAGTGTGTCAATTGCTAACGTGCTCAGCGCGAAGCTAAGTGGAGCTAAAGAGAACGAGAAGATGTGTGTTGTGGTTTCCCAAATGAAAGATCAGGTAGAATCGTAGAGTTGGATCCCTGAGGATCCTCTAGCCCAATCCCCTGCAATAGGCAGCTGTCCCAAACGGGGATCGAACCTGCAACCTTGGTGTTATCAGCACCACGTTCTGAACCAACTGAGATGTGCAAAAGGTACTGTTTGTCCAAAACCCGAAAATCTCCTGGCATTTTATGGGACTGAGAGTTTTTATGACGACGCTTTTATCCCCCCCACCCCTCCTCTAGCTCAGGGCTGGTTATAGCAACCAGTGGCCCTCTGTCTCATTTTGTGTGGCCCTCGGCCAGATTTCATGGGGGTGGCAAGGAAGGGGAAAGGGGAGGGAAAAGGTGGCAGGGAAATAGAGGTGGCAGAGAGAGAGAGAGAGAGAGAGAGAGAGAGAGAGAGAGAGAGATATGTGTGTGTAAGAGGGAGGGAGTGGCAGAATAGAGAAATGGGTTCGCCCCATTGCCTTTGTGTGGCCTCTGGCAAAGCACCTCCAAAAGATTATGCCCCCCAACAGAAACAAAAGGCTGCCTATGGAAGGGCTTCAGTCCTAGTCCTGGAAGAAATCTGAAATCCTCTGCACCTTTGCCAAACATTTGAATCAACGTTAGGAGCCGTGAGGCAACATGCCACAACGTGGGAGCTCCTGGAGTCAAGGAATAGTCTTAAACCTATGAGCAGGGCCTGCCGTAAAACTTTTCTATCCCATGAGGTGACCAGCCCCAGGGGTGCCCTTCTCGGAACATTACTGCTTGTTAATGCGCCGTGAAGGATATCGTGCCATGCTATGGCATTCCAAAGCACGGTTTGAGGTGTTGGAATTAAACTCTAGTTCCCATTAGCAAAGTAGGCGGAAGTCAGCCTTGGGTCGTTTGACCCTTTAATTAGTTCTTCCCCGCCCCGCCCCCTTCGCAAGACCCTCTTTTAAAGTTTAAATAATGGATAACTTTTGCTCAGTGTGCTTGCAGTTGCAGATTAAATATACAATGCCAGTGGATGTTTCTTAAATTGCTAATACATCTGACATAGATCAAACTATTGCAGCAGATTGGCTAACTCTGAGGCAGACAACAGCACAATACAACATGACTGCTTCTGTAATTGTTAAGACTGCTAACTAACTGCCATAACTGAACCAATTGCCACAACTGCCACACAGTTCTTGCCATTTGCACATGCATTTTGGATGCTGACATCCCACATGAGGCAGGTGTGAGGAGCCCCAGGCCTGGGAGCTGAATCTAACTCTCCTGCCCTCTCCATCCTTCCCCTGGGACTCTCAACAGGCCATATCCCTCACTAGTCTCAAGCACTTCTGCTCAGTTGGGATGCCCTCATGTCTTTTGCCTATCAAGATAGATAGGGGTGTGTGTGACTTTTGTGTGGCCTCACTTACAAAGGAATGGTCACCCATTTTGGTCTCTGGCCAAATATCATTAAATTTGCCCATGGCAAGTCTATGTTTATACACAATTTTTCCCCATGTGTTGCACATTTGTACATATCAGTGTTAGGAACATAAAGGTAAAGGGACCCTTGACCATTAAGTCCAGTCATGGCCAACTCTTGGGTTGCGGCGCTCATCTCACTTTATTGGCCGAGGGAGCCGGCCTACAGTTTCCGTGTCATGACTAAGCTGCTTCTGGCAAACCAGAGCAGCACATGGAAACGCTGTTTACCTATTTATCTATTTGCACTTTGCCATGCTTTCAAACTGCTAGGTTGGCAGGAGCAGGGACCGAGCAACGGGAGCTCACCCCATCACGGGGATTCGAACCACCGACCTTCTGATCGGCAAGTCCTAGGCTCTGTGGTTTAACCCACAGCACCACACGCGTCCCGTTAGGAACATAGGAAACTGCTTTATACCCCGTCCAAACATTGATCCATCTAGCGCAGTATTGCCTGCACTACGTTGCAATCTCTTCAGGGTTCCCAACAGGGGACATTCCCAGCCCTGCCAGGGAGATGCTGGAGATTGAACCCAGAAGCTTCTGCATGAAATGCAAATGTTTTCCCACTGAGCTGTGGATGGGACCTCACATGTGCCACCTCACATTCAAGGATGGCAGAAAGATAACACACAAATGTTGGTACATTTGTACATCCATTTACAATGAATAAATGATTTGATATCCCTTAACGGTGCCGCTTCAACCAGCCTTGTGGTGGGCCTCGCCCTGCCTGGGTCTGCCTAGGCAAACCACCACTCTCCCTAGATCTGTAGCAGCAAAGGTTTACTGAGCCCAGAAATACCACCTAGCCCTGTCTCTAACACACATCCACAAATAATATATTACTTGGGAAGCCAGTTCCTCATGGGAAGAGGGCATGAAGCCATGATGAATATTTTCCCCCTTGCCCTGGTGAATTCAAGCGGTTGGCAAGCTGGCAAATCCTTGTCACGCTGGTGCAGAGCATGGGCTTTGAGATGCATGAAGTGCAGGAAATAACCTGTGGTTCCATAGCTCACAGGATGATTGGTCAACAGAAGGCTTCCACGGTAAAAGGGGGGGGGACATCCAGCAACAACAACAACTTGTAATGGAGAGCCAGCCTTCGCTGCCAGCAAGCCCTCGCTCTCTAATGAGGATGTATTAACAACTGCCAGGATTTTATCTCACTTTATCTTATTGCTGGAAACACATTAAAGATTTGTCTTAGTGCAGATAGGCAGCGCATATGGAAATAATGCTTTTTCATTGAGCATGTGGCATGATTATTGAAAGAAGACTAAAACCCTCATGCAACCTCAAAGATGTACAAGACCCGATGAGCATCTGCAAAAAATAAACATAATTCTCTGCTGTAATTCTGAGTGAGATTTACATCTACCTGTAACAGCTCCTCCTAATCATCGGTTTCCTGTGTGTTTTCCCCTTACCTCCTTCCTGTACCCATTACTGTCAATGTGCAAAGCGGTGTTGTCTTCCTAGTTCCTTATTTAGAACACCTACGGCGAAACAGCTTACGGTTTTAACCATTTCTGATCTTCAGTAGCAAAGTTCATTTTCACATCTTGGCTTTGCATACAAGATGTCAGAGGTTAATAACACTAGGGACATCGATTTCATCCTAGTGCCCTAGGCTAGTCCTATCAGAGGAATATGGAATATGATGACTAAGGAATGCGAAAGAAAGAACAGATTTTCTTAATTTGCAGCACAATCTTAACCACGTCTACTCAGAAGCAAATCCTTTTGAATTCTATTGGTATTATTCCCAGTTCAGTGGGATTAGGATCCTATCATTGCAGCTCAAACACATTTAGCCAATGTTTGGTCTGTATATATAAGCCTAGGTTGTTCATCTTCCATAATTCCTTGTTGTGATTAGAGCACAGAATTGAGTTGCTGAATGTCATTGACATAATATGTGTCATAAAATCCTAAAATTGTAGAGTTGGAAGGGACCCCAAGGGTCATCTAGTCCAACCCCCTGCAGTGCAGGAATCTTTTGCCCAACATAGGGCTCAAACCCACAACTGAGATTTAGAATCTCTTGCTCTACCAACTGAGCTATCCCTTCAAGCAGTCCCAGCCTTCCTGGGTGTAGCAAATGCAGCCTGTGAATGGGGTGATTTGGGGTATGTAGCGAGGACCAAAGACATGCCAGCATACTGTATTTACACAGCCACCGCATTCACAGAACTAGCTGCCCAGAACTTCCTGGTTACAGTTGTTCACCAGGAAACAGCTTGCATGGATATCAAATGTATTGTGAGGATTGGCTCTTCCAGTTGTTGTTGTTTTAAAAATACATTTCTGTCTCTCATGGTTTTGCAAGCATCTGTGCACCACAATTACCCTTTTCTTTAAAAGAGGAATGCACAGCTCAGCCGTTGAACTTTGCATAGGTTAGATCCCATGGTCAATCCTTTGAAAAGTCCAGGACCCTGGAGAGCAACTGAGTACTGAGCCAATGGAACTGACTTAGTCAAGTAAAAGGAGTTTCTCGTTCCCACACCCTTCCTGTCCCTTATTTGCATGCATTCCCTCCCCCCACTTCCACCATACCACACCTTGACAAAGAACAAGAAGCAGCTCTAGAGGTATAAGGGCAAATAACAGGTTAAGGTTTAAGCATGCTGCAAACTGAGCAGGTTATTCAATCAAACATATATATCAGCAATCCATGTTAGGTATTGCATCCTCCACTTCTTCCCTCTATCTTTCCATGCCTATATCCTTTTTGGGGCCCTTTTTCAAACTGTATAATCTTGTATTTCTAAGAAGTTGCTTAGTCACATTCACCATGTCCTTGCATCAGGCAGGGGCTCCGGTGGGAGTGTGGGCTGAATTCTGGCTTGGGGGACCAAATTGTTTGTCTTTACACAAGAACCCCAAGAACTACCAATGAGTGCCAGGTACAAAAGTTGTACAGTTCGTATTAAAGAGCAGGGCACCCCTGAGCACATTCTGAGCCTAGAGATTTGTTTTCTGTGTGAGATCAGAACTCACAGTCCTTTCATATAAAAGTCCGTCCCTGGTTACCTTCCTTCATTTAAGCTGCCCAATTTAGACAGGAAAAGTTGTTTTGCTATCATTACTGTTGCTGATCTATCACCCCAGAAATTGACTATAGAGAATACAAATCTACCTTCCACCAACCACTAATCTAGTGCATATTGTTCCAGAGAAATACTGGGGAGAAATTATAGACAAACACAACGTGCTTCATGTTAAGTATACAATCATCATTTAACTGCTCCAAAAGGAATATTTTTAAAGCATGCTTCCTGTCTTTGCTTGTCTCATAAACCAGCCTGGGGATGGGGGTGGCAGAGCCACAGAGCCTAGACATTATTATGTATAGAAGAAACAGCCTTGAATCTCACCCTGTGGTTATTTATATATCACTCTGATATGCTTCTCACCAGTTCGACTCTTTGCTAGATTTAACTGCTACGTCTCCATCCAGCACTGCTGAAGAGATCAGGTTTTCCTCCCCACCAATAGGATGTTCAGCTGTTCCAAGGAAGAAAGGCAGAGGAACCAAAAATACCATCTTCTTCCTGTGGGTGGCATCAAAATATCTTTAGTATACAAAAGGTTTGTTCCGAAAGAGAGACAGAAAGCGGAGAGAGAGAGAGAGAGAGAGAGAGAGAGAGAGAGAGAAGGATTATTTGGGAGAGAAAGGTTTCTATTTTTGCCAGTGTTCTCACATGACTTTAAAAAAATAAATAAATAAGTCATTTAAATTAACACAACAATTTTAAATAAACCAGTGTCACAATACTACAAGTGTTATGACTATCACCTTTAGTCACATACTATGTAAGTGATGGGGAACTTCAGGCGGAGGGGCCAAATGTGGCCCTCAACTCCTCCCGGTCTGGCCCTTGAGACTCTCCATTGGCAACCCCCTTCACTGGCCATGCTTTGATAATGCTTCTGAAGAGTAGAGAGGGGTCTGTGGATGTGTGTAGAAACTAGCCTACTGTACAAGGCTAAAACTTACGGTACATTTGCTCTACCCACATATGTCTCTGCTCCTTGCCCCCCACTGGGATGTGGGGCCCCAGGAAGTCCCCTAGAAGGGAATGTAGCCCTCAGGTGGGAAAAGCTTCCATTTCCCTGTGCTATGCAGATTTTGCAAGCAGAATGCTGCAGAGAAGTATCTAGGGAAGGAAGTACCCAGTGGCAATGGCCATTGCAATGCACTGGTTCTGTCTGAATGCATTGGGTCTTCTCAGGGATCATCTCTACATCAAAATAATTGCTTACACAGTGGTTTTTAGGAGACAACTGCAAAGGGGTTTTAGGGACTAGCTTCAAATGGTTGAACCCATTGTGAACGCATTGAACCTCAGCTGTCTGGAAACTTAAACAGTGGTCTTTAGGTATCATATCCAATGGACTAGAGCCACAAGGGTCCCTCAGATTTCTGCCAGCAACCCCTGCACTGCTATGGCCCATCATCATAGACATAAGGATACATTGGATTGAGATCGAGAGACCCAGAGTTCAGCAGGAGCCCAAAACAAACACAAAACCCCACAAGTATATAGACCTAAGAACGAACCAGAAGCAACCTTTCTTATTTTAGTCATGCTACATTCAAGCGATTTTGAATTATGGTGCTGGAGGAGACTCTTGAGAGTCCCATGGACTGCAAGAAGATCAAACCTATCCATTCTGAAGGAAATCAGCCCTGAGTGCTCACTGGAAGGACAGATCCTGAAGCTGAGGCTCCAATACTTTGGCCACCTCATGAGAAGGGAAGACTCCCTGGGAAAGACCCTGATGTTGGAAAAGATGGAGGGCACAAGGAGAAGGGGACATGAGAAGGCCAAAATGGTTGGACCGTGTTCTCGAAGCTACCAACATAAGTTTGACCAAACTGCGGGAGGCAGTGGAAGACAGGAGTGCCTGGCATGCTCTGGTCCATGGGGTCACGAAGAGTCAGACATGACTAAACAACAACATTCAAGGGAACTTCTGGAGAGAAATGTGTGGAAACACAAGCACAGGGGGGACACACAATGCTCACCCATTAGGGCAGGGAAACTGGTGCCCTCCAGAGCTTGGGCTGCAACCTCTCATACAGAACTCAAAAACACCCACAGGGCTCCCAACTTCTCATATGGAGCTCAAAACCACCCACAGGGCTGCAGAATCACCATCCCTGCTATGAGGGGAATAGTTGTAACAAATCTTGGGGTAAGGGCTTTAGGTTCTCATGGGCGCAACACATTTCCTACTCCTGTTGAAAGGCTAAAACAGCAGTGAGGAACCTGTGCCCCCCATATTTTTGTGGGACTCCAACTCCTATCAACCCCTGCCAGCATGGCAAAGGGAAAGGAAGATGGGAGATGTAGTCCAATTACATCTGAAGGGCCCCCAGGCCCCCACCCCCAAACTAAAGTGCCAATCCTAACTTAACATATTTGCTGGGGGGCAAGCCCCATTGAACACAGTAGGGTTTACTTCTGAGTAAACATGCATAGGACAGGTCAAGGAATGTCGGGAGGAGGTGCCATTCCCCAGGAGGGAGCAATTATTTTGAAGGCTAGGAAGGGTTTTGAGCTCCGAACCCCAAGTCCCTTGTCTCATGAGGTTCCGTAACAATGTTTCTGGGGTATATTTTATTTAGAAAGATTTAGAGACTGCTTATATTACAAAACTCTCAAAGCAGTGTGCACCCTACAGCATCCTAAAACCCACAAAACTGTTAAAAAAACCAAGCATGTACGAAATAGTTCCCAATAAAACACAGATAAAATCAGGAAAACGATACGTGCAGCAGATTCCGTCTTTTCTTGCCAAATATCAATTCGCCAACAGAGCAACACAAACTGGTTTGTAAAACTAAATTTAAACATCAGCTTGTGACTCAGAACATGATGCTGCCATCTGGCAAAAGCGTTGAAAGTCCCACAGCAAGAGCAGATGTATCATTCATGTTTTCTAAACCAGGGTCCCTTGGCCTCTTCCATAGTTGCTTCCCATATTATGTGGAAGCGCCAATCGTGTGGGCTTGTCCTGATCCCCTTGATCTGTCCTGTAAGCCTTACACCGAGTGAGAACATCATCAGCCTAGCTCAGAATTGTCTACATTGATTGGCCGTGGTTCTCCAGGATTTTGGATAGAAGTCTCTCCTAGCCCTTCCTGGAGATGAACCCGGGGTCTTCTGTGTGCAAAGCAGATACTCTGCCACTGAGCTATGTCCCACTGCACCTGTCGATAGTGGCAAAGGAAATTAACAAAAAAGAACACCCATCGTTCTGCCCAGACACCGAGGTCCAGCTCTGAGGGTCTTCTGGCGGTTCCCTCACTGCAAGAAGCAAAGTTACAGGGAACCAGGCAGAGGACCTTCTCAGTAGTGGCACCCGCCCTGTGGAACACCCTCTGACCATATGTCAAAGGAAAAAACAACTACCAGACTTTTAGGAGGCAACTGAAGGCAGCCCTGTTTAGGGAAGCTTTTAATATCTGAAGGACTATTGTATTTTAATATTTAGTTGGAAGCCGCCCAGAGTTGTTGTTGTTGCTGCTGCTGCTGCTGCTGCTGCTGCTGTTATCCTTCATGGTGCTATCTAGAATGAGATTACATTCTGAAGCCCTTGCTTTAGACTCCTTGCTGGACTCAAACTCCCATCAGTCCCAGCCAGAATGGCCAGTGGACAGGAATGGCAGGGGCTGTAGTCCCCACAATATCTGAAGGATCAGATGTTTCCCGTCCCTGCCTGCCTTGGACCTTATCTTCAACCTGCTCTGTTTCCCCAAACCTGAACTATTGACCCTTGTACTGCTGAGGCCACCATGCAGAACATAGCACCATGGAAGCCATCTGCAATATTCTGTTTTAGAAGCCTGATCTAGATTGATGTGTGACTGTTGATTTTACTATCCCCTTCAGTTAATTAAAATAAAAGCACCTGTCATGCGATTGAAGTCTTTTCCAGCTGACAAGTCTTTCATTTATTCTTATGAACCTGGGGATCAGTGTTATCCCAAGCAGGGGGAAGAGAGAGCTGGGTTTTCCCACTCGTAAATCACCCTGCTTTGGAATACATAGAATCTAGCTGTTTCACAGGCTGGCTAAGAGACAGAAGACAAAGCCATGACATGCAGAGGGATGCAGAATTATACCCAAGGCAGAAAACCATCATCAATTTGGCAATAACATGCTGAACAAACAACTGCCCTGAGCTTCTGCCAGTGCATCCTTGCTTGTGTGGGACTCAAAGCCACAATTTGAATTAAAGAAGACGATCAAGAGCAAGAAATATTGGAATGATGGGACTATGATTACCTGTCATGGAGACTAGATAAATCACTTTAGAGTTGCTTTCATGGCTTTTGCCTTCACCTGATCCCCACAGCTGAATTAGACCTACAACATTCAACTGTTGCCTGATATTGCATTTCTCCTTACACATATTGAAACAGTCAATTTGAATACAATAGTGTACGTGGCCTTGAGGGGTGTATGGGGTAGTTCCTCTGGTGGGGAACATGTCATGCTCCTTCTGGGGTGGTTTGTCCACCTTTGGTCCCCACCCTGCACTCACCTCTCACCTGTGGCTCCTAGAAGCGACAGCAGACACACCTTGGGAATGGCTTAGTCTGGCTTCTTCTCCTTTGGCGATCACTCGTAGCCGAGTAAGATGGTCTTCCATAAACACGGTTTTAACAATGAGTCACTAAGTGACTGTGGAGGCCAATTCTGGATCCACACGTCCTTCCACAGTGGGGAAATTGGTTTCCGGGTGGGAGTTGATCACAGTGTCGATTTGCCAAGCGTGCCTTCCTCCTAGCACGTTTCTCCCTTGCATCCTGAGTTCGAGTGTCTTCAAAGCCCATGACACCTTTGGTAAAGGCTGTTCTCCAACTGGAGCTCTCGCAGGCCAGTGTGATGAGGGTAGCCAAAGGCTCTCCTTCTGTGAGTTAGGGACTTTGCCTGCATGCAGAGACAGGCTCCAGAGGGTTGAGCAGATGGGACCAATAGGGGGTCCAAAGGTTAAGAAGGCAGTTTCTGCATGTGCTGTAGAGGGAAGCAAGGGGCAGATGGGGCTCGGCAACCTGGGAAGATAGTCCATCTAGGAGAAGGAAAACTCTATCCTAAACCTCTGCTGCCTTGCGGGATATCTTTGGGAGAAGAAAAGGCTGAGGAGAAAACCCTACACAAATCCGGGTTGGAGTCCCTAAGGCGGTTGAATGGTGCCTTGTATGCCTACTTATTGTAGCTCCTGAAGCCAAGCTGATGCCAAACATATTCCTCTGATTTCCTTTAGACCACATCAGTGAGGCTGAGAGGGGGGTTGTCATCTGGGCAGCCCAGGACCTCCAGACACACTGCCCAGGCTTGCGCCCTTGGGTGTAATTAACTTTGCCTCCTTTAATTCCCACCACCATTCCTCCATTTTGGGTAAAAATGCATTCTTCCATCCATGTCCATATTAAAATCTCTCCACTGTGCTCACATACTGGAATAAAAGTCCATTTTTTCCCTTATTATACTGTACAGTGGTACCTCGGGTTAAGAACTTAATTCGTTCCGGAGGTCCATTCTTAACCTGAAACTGTTCTTAACCCGAAGCACCACTTTAGCTAATGGGGCCTCCCGCTGCCGCCGCACCGCCAGAGCACGATTTCTGTTCTCATCCTGAAGCAAAGTTCTTAACCCGAGGTACTATTTCTGGGTTAGTGGAGTCTGTAACCTGAAGCGTATGTAACCCAAGGTACCACTGCATATCCTTTAATTTATGCCCAGTTCCATATGCTCAAATTCCATTTCCTGTTGTTGTCCATTTCCTGTTTTTACGACAGTGAACCTGGGACGTTTTTCATTTAAAGCAAATTCTCTATCACTGATCTATGACCTTTTACGGAGTCGAAAAGACTAATGAGATCAAAAGAATCCAAAGGTCATCCAGTCCTACCCCCTGCAGTGAAAGGCAAGGCCACTCGCTTTTCAACTTTCTGCACTGACACAACTGAGATCAACCAATGCAATCCAGGCAGTTAAAAGCACAGAGTCATGCAAACAGTGCAGGCAAGTGTCTCTAGAGGGAAAAGCTAAAGACGTAAAATGAAGTGGACTTTTATTTCCCTGTACCTTAGTTTATCATTCTTACCACATGCAACCCTTTAACAACCTAAAGCCCTAAACGGCCTCGGCCCAGTATACCTGAAGGAGCGTCTCCACCCCCATCGTTCTGCCCTGACGCTGAGGTCCTGCACCGAGGGCCTTCTGGCAGTTCCCTCATTGCGAGAAGCAAAGCTACAGGGAACCAGGCAGAGGGCCTTCTCGGTAGTGGCGCCCGCCCTGTGGAACGCCCTCCCATCAGATGTCAAAGCGATAAATAACTACCTGACATTCAGAAGACATCTTAAGGGAAGTTTTTAATCTGTGATATTTTAGTGTATTTTTGGTTTCTATGGAAGCCGAAGTGGCTGGGGAAACCAGAGTGGCTGGGGAAACCCAGCCAGATGGGCGGGGTACAAATTATAAATTATTATTATTATTATTATAACAACCTCGTGAGGCAGTTTCAATATTATTTTCATTTTATAGACTGCAACCTGAAACCTGATTTAATATAAAATTGACAAGGTGGTGTAATTCTGCATTGAAGGCAAGGTAATTCATAGGCAAGGGAGATCTGAGGTCAGCGTTCAACCCTTTCCCCAGAAGATCACACCAAGCCAGTCACAGAGAGTGAATACCCCTGTGGGAGCTCTATAAAGTGGAGATATCAAGAAGGATTATCATTGCAGCACAGAAGTTTTTCTACACAGAGCCTGCTGTAACTTTTGTAGCAGGTTTTCTCCTGGTGAGCATTTGATCCAGAATCCAAAGGCCTCAAAGGAACTCCAGAGGTGTCGAATTCCATAGTTTAACTATTCACTGTCTGTTGTCTGTCCCAAATCTTCCCATGTTCAGCTTCATTGAAAGTCCCTGAGTTTTGGGCCAAGGAATGGAAAGATCATGAGGCTCCAAAAATAACAGATCGGCAAATCAAATTACAGGAATTGGTGGAGACGGCTTAACTGACTAGTAAACTCAGAGGAAACTCAAAGCAAAAATTTGCAGAAAAATGGGATGGTTATAGAAGATATGTTCAAAAATACAATAATAGTTTTGACTCCATGCTAGCATTTGAGTGATAAAGGAACTAAAAGGAGGTGGACAACAATTAAGGATTTATTATGTTTTCAGAATGTATTAGAAAAATTATATAGAAAGGTTTATTGTTTTGTGTACATTCAAATGTAAGATAAAATATATGCAGAGGGACTTGACAGGAAGTCAAAGTTGAAGAAAAGATTTTGGAAGATAAAAGGGAGAAAATATTTACTTTCCTTATTATCATTTTGTGGGTGTGTGGGTGTCTGCATATATGTGTGTTGTATTCAATGTTTGGGAGGAAATAAGACGGTAAATAAAAAATAACAAACTAAATATCGATGTATGTAATTTTTATTTCTTAATTATATTTAGTGGTAGTATGGCTGTATTGTTTTTTGTGACATAAAATCATTCAATAAAAATTATAAGAAAAAGAAAGCAAAGAAAGTCCCTGAGTTTTGGAATGACTTCACTTTCTTCTCAATGTGCATTTCTCTCTCCTCCCCCTTTTATAAAAACCTTTCTAAACTAGCCTTCAAGGAACCATTCTGGCAATGACAGCCAAGGTGGTTCCTTGGGGAGGACCATGAAACCCCCTCCCCTGTTGTAGTGATCCTGTTCAGTTTGCTGTAACTGTAAATAATAAATGCAGTGGCCGAGTTCAATTCAGTGCTTGTGTCCGCCTGTTCCTTCCACGTGCAAAAGGAACACTTGCAACAAATGAACAATGGCTGTGCATTCTTTTGCTGCCTATTGTTGTGCTAAGGTGGCAGATTAATCCCTGCTGGGGTGATCATTTTATTGAATTTAGGGGACAGGGGAGGGAAGATGAGCTTGGGTTGCTAGGCAACTGTAGGATGCCTTCTCCAAACCATGCATCTCCTGTAGAACTTGGCTGGAGAAGGTTTCCTGGCATTAGCTAGTGACTGCTATACGGTATTGAGAAATAAAATACACACTCAGGTAGCAGAACAAGTTAAAGGATCTTCACCATCAGGGTATTCATGGGAAACATAGTTTGTTGTTAAGAAGACGGCATGTAAAAGCCCACTTTTACCCCAGTCTATACAGAGAACATAGGGTGGTGCTGTGGGTTAAACCACAGAGCCTAGGACTTGCCAATCAGAAGGTTGGTGGTTCGAATCTCTGCGACGGGGTGAGCTCCTGTTGCTCGGTCCCTGCTCCTGCCAATCTAGCAGTTCAAAAGCACGTCAAAGTGCAAGTAGATAAATAGGTACCACTCTGGCGGGAAGATAAACGGCGTTTCCGTGCGCTGCTCTGATTCTCCAGAAGCAGCTTAGTCATGCTGGCCACATGACCCGGAAGCTGTACGCCAGCTCCCTCAGCCAATAAAGCGAGATGAGCGCCGCAACCCCAGAGTCGGCCACGACTGGACCTAATGGTCAGGGGTCCCTTTACCTTTACACAGAGAACATGGAAGCAGTTGCAGCATTTCTCAAGAGGTATGGTGATAGCCTGCCCATCGCAGTATTAAGCTATATGAGGAATTGTGTTATTTCAGCCATCTTATTGCTTGTGTTTACTCCCATTCCCCACTCCTCTTACTGCTTGGGCCACGTCATTCCGCCTGCGGCGCTGCTAGCCTGTCCCATTTGTCAAATAGCACCTGATTATGCCAGCTCCGTGCTATTGCCTTGAAGGAAAGGAGTTGTATAGCTAGTTTAACAGTCATGATCTACTGCTTTTGCTCTTCCAGAGTGCCTGAGCTGGAGAAATAAAAGCATATTTTATGAGGAATAATGGCTTGCTTTGAAACACCCTGGCACATTCTGCTAACTTTCTATACACAACGGGGGTTATTTCTCTTTCCTCCACAGGGCTGGAGCCCACATCATGAAAGAGGTTGCTGACAGAGGAACCCTTGTTATTCTAAGCTTATTATCGGAAACCTCAAGGACATATCCAGACAACTAAGATTTAAGAGCATAGATTTCCTCCTTCAAGGCATCTAGTTCCTAGTGATGGGGAAATCTGTAAATTTCAGTGTCTCTCGTATTATTATTATTATTATTATTATTATTATTATTATTATATCTTAAATTCAGTTTGCCACATCCCTTTGGCCATTTGGAATATATTGTTTTACATATATTGGGGAAAAGTGGACTTGACTTTTGAGAGGAACTGCCTTTTCCTTTGTGCCACATTGGAAGAAAATGACATGCCATTTTTTCCCTCCAAAGATACTAAAAACCATTAAAAAATAAATAAAAAGTTATATCATAATCCTACAGATATAAATGTCCCCAAGGGAATCTCCTCTTTCTGATAATATCATTTACATGGTTTTAAAAAGAAGGACATTCTGTTTAAGGTGGATGCATCAATGGGCAATAGGAACTTCAACTTTGCCCTGCTGTAAAATGTCACATACTTCAATTTTGTGCATGGATGACTTCATGCATAAGTGTGAATGGCATAACTAAACTTTATCAAGACTTGCATTAAAATTAAATAGGTGACAAATTTGCTACATCAGAAGGGTTCACTTTCAGTTGCTGAATGCAGAAAGAACATCCTGCCCTATTTTCTTCTTTCATTTTTTTTTTTTAAAAAACATTTTGATTTCTTTTCATAGAGCAGCTGGGAGAAAGTTCAGGAGGTCATCGTAATACTTCTAATTATACCAGTAAAGGAATTAAAGGAACCACGACCAAATGCATGCATGTTGTTAGGCTATATTTTCCACAGCCAAGCCAAGTGACATCTGTTTGTTTGGCCAAGGAAAGAATCCTAGAATTTGTCCCCTGGTCCACCTAGCCTTCTGGCAATGGAGCAAATCTCTCCACCTCTTAGCCCGAGGACACATCACTAGACTCTGAGGGTTGGTCTATAGACCCTTGAGGACTCAAGAAAATGCTGAGAGAGAAAAAATATAGATGTGGAAACCCCATTATCTTAAAAGACCTAATGACTGCAGAAGAAGGCACTGCCCAGAAGGTTGCATTTGTGGGCAGGCAACTTGGATGTTTGATATCAGCTTCAGGAGCGCTATCCATGGTCCTGAACCCTCACCCTGCTCCCTTTTCAAACTGCTGAATTTCCTTGTCTTGTCATCCTGATAAACTAGGATCTGCGGGCCTTCCTTTGCCTGAACCATCATCTCTCCCCTGTGATGGGCATCCCCATGGATGCTGACAATGGTCACAATCTGCAAGTGGGTGATTTCCCTGCCATGGCTTTATCTAGCCACAGTAGGACAAGGTGTAGGCATAATGTGTGGGCTCTATGTACCTGGATTGTGTATACAAAGCTGAGCTGACTGCTGACTCTTCCCTTTCTGACTTGAGTGTCTCAATTTCATCTTGCTTTTGCTCTTCACCTGAGTCTACCTTTCACATGATATCAATGTTATTCCCTTTTACCAATGGTGTACTTCCCTTCATGGATCACTGCCTTGCCGTGGCGAAGGGGCTTGAAGAACTCAGAGAAGCTATGAACTATGCCGAGCAGGGCACCCAAGATGAACAGGTCATAGTGGAGAGTTTTGACCAAACGTGATCCACCTGGAGGAGGAACCGGCAAGCCACTCCAGTATCCCTGCCAAGAAAACTCCATGGACAAAGACAACAGGCATATAAAAGATATGACGCTGGAAGATGAGCCCCTCAGGTCGGAAGGCGTCCAACATGCTACTGGGGAAGAGCGGAGGGCAAGTACAAGTAGATCCAGAGCTGATGAAGCGGCTGGGCCAAAGCCGAAAGGACGCTCAGTTGCGGATATGCCTGGAAGCGAAAGGAAAGTCCAATGCTGTAAAGAAAAATATTGCATAGGAACCTGGAATGTAAGAACCATGAACCTGGGTAAGTTGGAGGTGGTCAAAAATGAGATGGCAAGAATAAATATTGACATCCTGGGCATCAGTGAACTAAAATGGACGGGAATGGGTGAATTCAGTTCGGATGACCATCATATCTACTACTGTGGGCAAGAAACCCATAAAAGAAATGGAGTGGCCCTCATAGTCAACAAAAGAGTGGCGAAAGCTGTACTGGGATGCAATCTCAAAAATGATAGAATGATCTCGATACGAATCCAAGGCAGACCTTTTAACATCACAGTAATCCAAGTTTATGCACCAACTACTTGTGCTGAAGAAACTGAAATTGACCAATTCTATGAAGACTTACAAGACCTTATAGAAGTGACACCAAAGAAGGATGTTCTTCTCATTATAGGGGATTGGAATGCTAAAGTAGGGAGTCAAGAGATAAAAGGAACAACTGGCAAGTTTGGCCTTGGAGATCAAAACGAAGCAGGGCAAAGGCTAATAGAGTTCTGTCAAGAGAACAAGCTGGTCATCACAAACACGCTTTTCCAACAACACAAGAGACGACTCTACACATGGACATCACCAGATGGGCAGCATCGAAATCAGATTGATTATATTCTCTGCAGCCAAAGATGGAGAAGCTCTATACAGTCAGCAAAAACAAGACCTGGAGCTGACTGTGGCTCAGATCATCAGCTTCTTATAGCAAAATTCAAGCTTAAACTGAAGAAAGTAGGAAAAACCACTGGGCCGGTAAGATACAATCTAAGTCAAATCCCTTATGAATACACAGTGGAAGTGAGGAACAGGTTTAAGGATTTAGATTTGGTGGACAGAATGCCTGAAGAACTATGGATGGAGGCTCGTAACATTATACAGGAGGCAGCAACGAAAACCATCCCAATGAAAAGGAAATGCAAGAAAGCAAAGTGGCTGTCCAATGAGGCCTTACAAATAGCGGGGGAGAGAAGGCAAGCAAAATGCGAGGGAGATGGTGAAAGATACAGGAAATTGAATGCAGATTTCCAAAGAATAGCAAGGAGAGACAAGAAGACCTTCTTAAACGAGCAATGCAAAGAAATAGAGGAAAGCAATAGAATGGGAAGAACCAGAGATCTGTTCAAGAAAATTGGAGATATGAAAGGAACATTTCGTACAAAGATTTCCACAATAAAGGACAAAAGTGGAAAGGACCTAACAGAAGCAGAAGACATCAAGAAGAGGTGGCAAGAATACACAGAGGAATTATACCAGAAAGAAATGGATGTCTCGTATACCCCAGGTAGTGTGGTTGCTGACCTTGAGCCAGACATCCTGGAAAGTGAAGTCAAATGGGCCTTAGAAAGCACTGCAAATAACAAGGCCAGTGGAAGTGATGGCATTCCAGCTGAACTATTTAAAATTTTAAAAGATGATGCTGTTAAGGTGCTACACTCAATATGCCAGCAAGTTTGGAAAACTCAGCAGTGGCCAGAGGATTGGAGAAGATCAGTCTACATCCCAATCCCAAAGAAGGGCAGTGCCAAAGAATGCTCCAACTACCGCACAATTGCACTCATTTCACACGCTAGCAAGGTTATGCTTCAAATTCTACAAGGAAGGCTCAAGCAGTATGTGGACCGAGAACTCCCAGAAGTGCAAGCTGGATTTAGAAGAGGCAGAGGAACCAGAGACCAAATTGCAAACATGCGCTGGATTATGGAGAAAGCTAGAGAGTTCCAGAAAGACATCTACTTCTGCTTCATTGACTATGCAAAAGCTTTTGACTGTGTTGACCACGGCAAACTATGGCAAGTTCTTAAAGAAATGGGAGTGCCAGATCACCTCATCTGTCTCCTGAGAAATCTCTATGTGGGACAAGAAGCTACAGTTAGAACTGGATATGGAACAACTGATTGGTTCAAAATTGGGAAAGGAGTACGACAAGGCTGTATTTTGTCTCCCTGCTTATTTAACTTATATGCAGAATTCATCATGCGAAAGGCTGGGCTGGATGAATCCCTAGCCGGAATTAAGATTGCCGGAAGAAATATCAACAACCTCAGATATGCAGATGACACAACCTTGATGGCAGAAAGTGAGGAGGAATTAAAGAACCTTTTAATGAGGGTGAAAGAGGAGAGCGCAAAATATGGTCTGAAGCTCAACATCAAAAAAACGAAGATCATGGCCACTGGTCCCATCACCTCCTGGCAAATAGAAGGGGAAGAAATGGAGGTAGTGAGAGATTTTACTTTCTTGGGCTCAATGATCACTGCAGATGGTGACAGCAGCCACGAAATTAAAAGACGCCTGCTTCTTGGGAGAAGGGCAATGACAGGCCTAGACAGCATCTTGAAAAGTAGAGACATCACCTTGCCAACAAAGGTTCGTATAGTTAAAGCTATGGTTTTCCCAGTAGTGATGTATGGAAGTGAGAGCTGGACCATAAAGAAGGCTGATCGCCGAAGAATTGATGCTTTTGAATTATGGTGCTGGAGGAGACTCTTGAGAGTCCCATGGACTGCAAGAAGATCAAACCTCTCCATACTGAAGGAAATCAACCCTGAGTGCTCACTGGAAGGACAGATTGTGAAGCTGAGGCTCCAGTACTTTGGCCACCTCATGAGAAGAGAAGACTCCCTGGAGAAGACCCTGATGTTGGGAAAGATGGAGGGCACAAGGAGAAGGGGACGGCAGAGGACGAGATGGTTGGATAGTGTTTTCGAGGTTACCAGCATGAGTTTGAGCAAACTGCGGGAGGCAGTGGAGGACAGAGGTGCCTGGCGTTCTCTGGTCCATGGGGTCACGAAGAGTCGGACACGACTAAACGACTAAACAACAACAACAGTACTTCTGATGTTTTTGGGTGGTGCTCTTCTAATGCTGTTGGGACGCGGGTGGCGCTGTGGGTTAAACCACAGAGCCTAGGACTTGCCGATCAGAAGGTCAGCAGTTCAAATCCCCATGATGGGGTGAGCTCCCGTTGCTCGGTCCCTGCTCCTGCCAACCTAGCAGTTCGAAAGCATGTCGAAGTGCAAGTAAATAAATAGGTACCGCTCCGGCGGGAAGGTAAACAGCGTTTCCGTGTGCTGCTCTGGTTCGCTAGAAGCAGCTTAGTCATGCTGGCCACGTGACCCAGAAAAAACTATCTGTGGACAAACATCAGCTCCCTTGGCCAGTAAAGTGAGATGAGCGCCGCAACCCCAGAGTCGGCCACGACTGGACCTAATGGCCCCTTTACCTTTACCTTCTAATGCTTCTTGGACTACAGGTCCGATCATCCACAACCACTGGGCAGGACCGATGGGCACAGGAGTCCAACAACATCTGCAGGGCATCATGTTGATTTGCCCTTACCGGTCCTGCCGGTTCACCAGAGCAGCTTCGTCACGCTGGCTACGTGACCCGGAAGTGTCTGCGGACAACCCTAGAGTCTGTCAAGACTGGCCTGTACGGGCAGGGGTACCTTTACCTTTTACCTTTGACCAATCATTCTGAAGGAATTGGAGTGCATAAGCAGACAAAAGAAGAAGTGTCAGCCTCATTCTGGGGCATATTATTTTACATCCACATGTTGGGAGCTGCCTTTCTAGAAATGAAATCAATTTTTTTTAAAGGATGTGTCATTAAGAAAAGGATGGGGGAAAATATCCTACAGGAAGTCCTTGCTGTTGCACTCTTAGTCACCTATATCTAAAGCCGCTGAGCTGGTATTTCTGCCAAGCTGCTGACAACAGCACCTGTGCGAAACAGGGAAGACTTAAAGGGTACTGTGATATTCTCCATCATAATCATCACCAATTTTTTTTAAAAAATGAAGAATCTCTGTCTCTCTATTCCATGCCTGTTTTAGCTTTTCCAGAGTTCAGAGCGCATTGCCAGGGGCTGTCCTGATTCTTCATATTAGGCAGATTACATGCAATGAAGGCATTTAATCATTTGCCTGAAAACACCCTTAAAAAGAACCACCTCCATTAGCTAAAACTTTCTCTCAGCATGAAACACTGAGATGTCTGTGTCTAGTCCTCAAAATAGCAGCTGTACAGCTCAGTGCAAATGGCAACTTTAAAAGAAATCAGAACTGCTTTATTTACTTTTGATCTTTTCCTGCTCACTTCAGGTCAGCCCTCTTTCTTTCTGCACTCCTTACTCTTCCCCCTTCATATTTTGTCTTCTTATGTTAACTCATTTTTTCTCCCATTTAATTTTCTCACCTGCCAACCACATTGTGTAGTATCTCCCAACCCAACCCTCAAATAATAATAATAATAATAATAATAATAATAATAATAATAATAATTTTATTTATACCCCGCCCATCTGGCTGGGTTTCCTCAGCCACTCTAGGCAGCTTCCAGCAAAATATTAAAATACAATAATTCATCAAATCTTAAAAGCTTCCCTAAACATGTTAAGATAACAGTCCACTCCTGTCTCCTACTTGCATTAACAGCAACAAAACCTACAATCTGGAGTGGAGCTCAAGGCTGAGCTTGTACTGAAGAACCAACCACCTCACTGTTCTTTATTATATTATTAGTTAAAAGTCCAAGTTGTACACAGCCAAGGTAATTAAATTCCTCACCAGAGAAAGCTGAAAGTGCATACCTGGAAGTAGCCAAACAGTCTTGAAAAGATCAGCAACTGGATATAATCATCCACCCCACATCCACTAACTCTGGAAACAGCCGAACGTTCATTGTCATTTCACTATTAAATGACTAGATACTTAAGGCAAGGCAAGGCAAGGGAAACCAGTGAGTCTCAGGGTGCTGAATCCTGCACACCATGGCAATTCCTGTGCTCATGAAATATTATCACAGAACAACATACAGTGGTACCTCGGGTTAAGAACTTAATGTGTTCTTAACCTGGAACTGTTCTTAACCTGAGGTACCACTTTAGCTAATGGTGCCTCCCGCTGCCGCCGCGCTGCCGGAGCACGATTTCTGTTCTTATCCTGAAGCAAAGTTCTAAACCCGAGGTACTATTTCTGGGTTAGTGGAGTCTGTAACCTGAAGCGTCTGTAACCTGAAGCATCTGTAACCCAAGATACCACTATATACAGTCCTCTTACTATACCAGTGCTGAGGGAAAACTCATTCACAGCAGAACAAATCTGCTCCTCAAAATTCCTCTCAGTGTTCTTTCTGAATATTTGAATGTCTGCCAAATATATGACAGCTGTATTTAGCACCCTTTGATATTTCTCTATCCAACAGGGTTTGAGATTTGACATTTAGCACTTGATGGCTGACACACAGTCATTTATCCCAGGATTCTGAGACAGTTTACACAGGGCAGTGATGAGCCTCACTTGGCCCACTGTGAACTGCAAATGCACCTCCTAGATGCATCACACTGATCGTTCCCATGTACATTGCACCTCGCAGGGAAAAGTCAGTCGTGTTGGGCAAAGCAGTCTGCCAGGGCAGTAGCCTGTCCAACATTATTCATTTGATAAACTCCCCCAAACCCAAGACAGTTTGAAAATCAAGAGCCCTAAACATTTAGCTGCCCGAGGCAACGGACAAGATCGTTGAATCAAACTGTTCCTAGTTTGAATTGCAAAATGGGAAGATTCACCACACTCTGAACATTTGTCAACAAGTCACTTTTGCTCTAGTGTGGTTTCACTTTGGTTTGCTCAGGGGACAGGTGTGATAGAAAGAATATTCACCTGGTGCAATGTGTGAGACCAGACAAAAGTCTGTTGAAAACATCCCTTTGCTGGTCATTGTGTAGACCAAATGTGGGTAAATTGAGCCCCTCCTGACCTCATTGGGCCTGTACTCCCATTATCCCCTCCAATATGGCCAAAGGTGAGGGATGATGGGAGTTGTAACAAGCTGCCCCAGTTGGAGCAATCTAGGCGTGAGGTGATTTTGGTGGGGTAGCAGCAACACTATGAGACTATGCCACTTGCAAGAGACATTTAGTTGCTGTTGCTTAAACCTGTGCTGCAACACCATGCGATCAACCTGCAAAGAGGCTAAGTGCATCATTATTTCTAAGCTATCATGCTACCAACAATCTGCTGCTACACATCTTAAGCAAGCTGCTTGAAAGGCAGCAAGAATTCCCCAGAGAGGGTTTTTCCACTAAATATTATATGTATCATATACACAGAGGGAATGTAGGAAGGTTTCAAGAAAAATCTCCCATACCAAACATTTCATTCTCAGGAGAGATCTTTTCTGCAAATCCATTTACACTGCAATTAGCTGTTCCTACACAGATGCACTGTGCAGCTTTCCTAGAGGGCTGGTGTGCAACTGTTTATAAGCGACAACTTTAAAAGCAGTATTAAATCTTCCAAGCAAACAGATAGAAGTCATTGTTAATTTATTACGGAAGATGATGGTTATTAATATATATTTAATTTATATACCACACTTCATCCAAAAATCACAGGGCAGTTCACAACACAGAAATGCAAAATGAGCACAAAATGCACAACTAAACATAAAAAAATCAAATAACATGCTTCAAAGCACATTTCAAAGGCCATAGAATGTTAATCAGCCAAATGATACTCATACTCATAATACTAATTTATTTGTACCCCGTCCATCTGACTGGGTTGCCCCAGCCTCTCTGAGAGGCTTCTGGCATAAATAGAAACAGAATAAAACTTACAACATTAAAAACTTCCAATACAGGGCTTCCTTCAGATGTCTTCTAAAGATTGTATTTCCTTGACATCTGGGGGGAGGGTGTTCCACAGGGTGGGCACCACTACCAAGAAGGCCCTCTGCCTGGTTCCTTCACTTCTCACAATGAGGGAACTGCTAGAAGGCCCTCGGCGCTGGACCTCAGTGTCTGGGCTGAACGATGGGGGTGGAGATGCTCTTTCAGGTATACAGGACCGAGGACATTTAGGGCTTTAAAGGTCAACACCAACACTTTGAATTGTGCTTGGAAATGTACAGAGAACTTTTTTCACCTGGCACCTAAATGAAGGCACCAGGTAAGCCTCCCTGGAGAGAAAATTCCACAGACGGGGAGCCACCACAGTAAAGGCCCGTTCCCATGTTGCCACCCTCTGGACTTCTCATGGGGAAGTCACACAAAGGATCTCAGATGATGATCGAAGGCTCCCCAGCTCTCCCCATCCCTTTGCATCTATTGCCCAAGGCTGCCACCTCACTGCACCTAACAATTGGGCTGGCCCTGATTAGCCAGCTGCAAATTCACACCCCTCAAATACCCACCAGCACCAGAAGCGCCATTTTCAATCATCTGCGCAAATAATTCCCAGTTTGCAAAATCCATCACAAGGTGCAGTAGCTCAAAACCTATTGTTGAAGTTCCAGGTGACAAAGCATTGAGCAACCCCTGCTGTTATGATGTGACAGGTGACAATTCTTTGTCATGTGATTTCTGCGCTCTGCAGCACCATTAAAAAAGCAGCAGGAGCCTTTTAGCCAAAGTAGCCACTGTAGTGATAATGACAGCGGTTCTAGGAAGCTCTTGCAGCTTCAGCAAGCTTTGCAAATGTTAGCAGATTGATCAGTGTGACATTTCCGGAAGATAGGCAGGAGTTGTGCATACCCTTGGTGTGTACCCTTGAAATACACTCAGAAACATCAGAAAGCCAACACCTATTAAATGTGCCACAGCATATTTGACCAGCCTTTTCATATAAGTAATTGGCATTATTTCATTCTTCCTGCTATCCCCCAGCCTCCCCCACCTCTGTGCTCCAATTCAGAGGGCAGGAGGCATATATAAGTTTTGTAGAAATACAATTAGATAACAGTTAGCTAACTGCTTTGAAAATACTTTAATGTTTCCAGCTCTCTTTGGCATTCCTGTAACCCATGTCCTAGTGGAATGTCTAGTAGAAGAAGAGCTACTTATTAAAACCATAGGGGGAAGCATGAAGGCGAGCCCAAGAGCTAAATTGTGCACGGTCTACCATAAGTATAGCGTTGATGAAAAAGTTGCCCTTTCAAATAAATACTGTACTCAGTATCTCTCCATTCCTTCTCATTTTTCCACCCACCTTAAAGTATGGTTACCAGATTTTTTTTTCAATGAATCCGGGGAAATAAATAAATAAATATTTATTTGTTTGTTTGTTTGTTTGTTTGTTTGTTTGTTGGTTTGTTTGAAGCTGAGTAGCCACAGGGAGTCAGTAGTGGGGATGGTGAGGCAAAAGACCCTGAGCCCAAGCACACATGCATATTGTATAAAAGTGCAAAGCCCTTCTTTCGCACCCTGTGAAACATAAATGTACAGAGTTTTTTAAAAAACTGGGCAACAGTGCGCCACCTGCCCATGACTCCTGAGCCTTCCCATATCATCTTCCCCCTTTGTTTTGACAGATCAGGGGAGGCTCAGGAGTCATGGGCAGGTGACTGTTGCCCAGGAGGGGCCAGCCTGGTAGTGCAATTGGCTCTGGCTGGCTTCAGGAGCTCCTCGCTGCCGTGGCACAGGAAAAATGGCGGGCGCCATGGCAGTGAGCAGCTCCTGAAGCCAGCCAGAGCCAACTGCACTACCAGGCTGGCTCTGGGCTGCTAAGGCTGCCGCTGCCACGTTTCCCGGGGACAGATTTGCAAATCTGGGGACATTCCGGGGACGGAATTTGTCCGGGGACAGATTTGCAAATCTGAGGACTGTCCCCGGGGACCAGAGACGTCTGGTAACCCTACCTTAAAGTCAAACAATAATATTTTCACTCATTCTCTAGCACCTGCTGATATCCCAGCCCTCATTTTTCAAAATGCATAAAATTAACACTGAAAAACTTTTGCAATAACTGAACTTTGTAAACATTTTGAGACCTGGGCACTCTTCCTGTTATATACCTGATGGGGTTGACAAGGCATCTGACCCTCATCTGAATCTCATAGCTCTCCTGACGAGTGCTTAGCGGTCCAACTTGTCCTGCCCTCACATGAAGTATTGGGTTTGCAATTTTGGGAGAGGAGAGACTGCGGCACTGGGGAGAGGGCAGGCTGGTGAGGCCCCCTAGATTTAGAGGCCCGAGTAGCCCTGCCCTCACATGAAGTCTTGGGTTTGCAATTTTGGAAGAGGGGAGACTGCCCACTGGGGAGTGGGAGCGCTGGTGAGGCCCCCTCGATTTAGAGGCCCTAGGCTTCAGCCTACTTGGCCTATATATAAATCCAGCACTGGCTGGTAGTTTGCCCCACAAGCGACCTAGCCGCCACTACCTGCTGCCTTCAGACCAGCCTGAAGGGTAGTCCCCCATAGAGTACATAGCAGTAACATATTGAGGTTCCAATGCATGGGCAACTGTGGTCAAGGTTGCGCAATGCAAGCTCCGTTAGTATGGGAATTAATAGGATTATGTGTCATACGTGGGGAGGAAAAACTTAAACTCGTTGCAGGATTCCCCCAAAAATAGACCAGAGGCAATATTTCAGACAGCAGAGCTTTACTGCTACTGAAGGCAAATGAGCATAATGGTCACAAATCCTATACATTCAGAAGTGGCACTGTCCATAAGAAAATCCACTTAACAGGGACTTCCGGGTTGGCGCCATCGCCGAATGGCGGACTCCCTCCGAGCTCCGGAGGGAGCCTGCTCGGCAGGGGCTGGGTCCTACCGTGCCAGCGACGCGGGGACCCTCAAAAACCATGGGCGCTGAAACCCATGGACATGGTGACTCGGCTGGCACCTTTTGCGCTCCCCCCCGGCCCGCGAAGGAGCCTTTTTAAAGGCTACGGAACGGGTGATGGGGGGGGTGGTGCTTTGAGTCTTCCGCTTCCCCTGCCGAGCGAAGCCGCATGCCATTCGACGGAGAGCGCTGGCTTCTTCTATTGAAAATCTGGACCTAAAAGAATAACCCGTGAGTAATTGGAACCTGGACTAAAAAGGGGGACAAATTTTTTAAAAATTCGGAGCGAGCGGGGGAGGCGCAAAAAGGAAGTCAGCCCCCCCCCTGTTGTAGAGGAGTTAAAGCAAAGGATTTGACATCTAAGATCGAGTGCAACCCTATTTTTACAAAGATATTAATTTCGCGACGGAAAACTATAAGACTGAGCTAGAGGAGAAAAGTGGAATTGATTTAAAAGTACCCCCCCCCCCGGAACCCTGGGAGCGTTTTGTGAGAGCGCCGGGAGAAGACAAAGAGAGGTTTTGACAGCTGTCAAAGAGCTGTCAAAGCAGAAGAACAAAATGAGAACTTTGTTACAAGGACTTTGCCGGTTACATTTGTTATAAATTGGATACAAATTGTTTAAAATAAGGAATAACAAGCTATTTGGACTGATTGTGGTGATCTGGAAGGGAACTGAGTTATTGCAACCCACCTAGAGGAGCCGAGGGATATTACAAGTTGTTGACATGGAATTTGAATAGAACTTTCTATCTCCTGGGAAACTGCAGAAATGGAACACTATTTTGACTACAGAGGCTGACATACTACAGAAGACAATAGACTTATCTATTGAAAAATGGAAGGGACTTGGCATTATGTTTTGTTCCTGAATAACAGAGCCTCTGCAGCTGAATTTGAAGCTTTTGGAATTAGAACATTTGTGCAGGAAAACAGGGGGAAAAAAGAAAAAGAAAAGGAGAGAGATCAACAAGAACAACAAGAATAACAAGAATAACAAGAATTGGATAAAGTTGAAAGAAGGAACATTTGGGACATCCAGACCTGAAAGGTTTAAAGAAATAAAATTGGAGTTTTTACTCCTAATGTATAAAAATCTGGATGGAAAAAATGGGCCTTTTTGAGACAGACTCCTTCCAAGATTGGACATTCGAAATTAAAGATGACTGGTAAAGGACTATGGCTTAAATAAATTGTGGGAGCTCCAGGAAGACATCAGATGTTGATAAATTTTGGGAACGCAACCGGGAAAAGGGGGAGGGAAATTTGGAATCCAAAGGGTGTTAAACTACATTTTATTTCATTATATTTTAATCTGTAATGTATGTTAAAGGGGGGAACGCGTGGAAGGGAACAGGTCGATTTTAGGAGATGGGAAAATATTTTTAAATTGGGTCAATGACAATAAGTTCAAAATTTGGGATAAGAAATTGCTGAATTTATAAGTAAGAATTGGAATACAAGAGGGGGAGGGGAGGGGAAGTCCTGGAAAGATGTTATGGAAAATAAGATTTTAAATTTGGATGTTTTGTTTTTTATTTGGTTGTAATTGGAAACGTTTAATAAATATTATTTAAAAAAAGAAAAAGAAAATCCACTTAACAATCTTACAATTACCGGTACTTATAATAAGACTAAGCCTTTACACTAAGCATACTATGTACAGAACACCAGAACAAAAGAGAGAAAGAAAGAGAGAGTGAGTGAGACCTAGACTCCTTCTGGACTGACTATTATAGTCAGTATGACCTTGACAGAAAGATAACAGAACCAGTTTAAACCAGCTGTACTCAGCTTCTCAGAAGATATAACCAGTGCTTTTTTTTCTGGGGGCATGCATACCCCTAAACATTTTGTGAAACTTTGCACTTTTGTCCATTTACTGTATTTATTTTTCCTTATTCGAACTGTAAAACGGTGATTTTCTTGAGTCAAAATGAGAGTAACCCTAAACATTTTTTTAAAGAAAAAAAGTAATGGGTATAACCCAAACAAGAACCTTCTTTCACACAGAGAAGAAACCTTCCAGTAGCTTCCTGAATCCTTCTGTATTAATCAGAATAGGAAAGATCTCTACACAACAGATTCACCTTTTGCACTAAGAAATGCAAACTGACATTATGAAACTCCCGATCAACCCTTTTTCCTGCAATCCTACAAATCATTTATGTGTGCAGCAGATATTCCTTTTGTTTCAAAGGAGCTTCTGCCTGAGCAGCAGCGCCCAGCTGTCGTTTGCCACCTTGCCACTTGACCTGAAGCTAAAAAATCAATGTGCTTCAAGTGGGTGTAACTAACCGACTGAAAGATTGCAGCTCTGCTCTCTACATCAAATGGCAGAAACTGACAAAACGAGCAAACTTCTAAATGAGACAGATTGAAAGAGCCAAAAGAGGCAATGCAGTTGGTTAAGAACAGAACTCAAACCTCCAAAAAGTGACAGAGAACGGGTCACACTCCACATTTGCCCGATTTGTTACATTTCAGTTAATTCACCCGGATTTGTAGTCTGCCTGATATCAGAGCCAGTAACATAAAAATCAAGGTATGACCAAATCTATTGACAGAATACTTACTTTATATTCTGTTGGAAGCCACTCAGCAGTGGTACCAAAAATATACTGTTGTTGTTGATGTTGTTGTTGTTGATGTTGTTTAGTCTTTTAGTCGTGTCCGACTCTTCATGACCCCATGGACCAGAGCACGCCAGGCACTCCTGTCTTCCACTGCCTCCCGCAGTTTGGTCAAACTCATGCTGGAAGCTTCGAGAACACTGTCCAACCATCTTGTCCTCTGTCCTCCCCTTCTCCTTGTGCCCTCCATCTTTCCCAGCAACAGGGTCTTTTCCAGGGAGTCTTCTCTTCTCATGAGGTGGCCAAAGTATTGGAGCCTCAGCTTCAGGATCTGTCCTTCCAGTGAGCACTCAGGGCTGAGTTCCTTAAGAATGGATTGGTTTGATCTTCTTGCAGTCCATGGACTCTCAAAAGTCTCCTCCAGCATCATAATTCAAAAGCATCCATTCTTCGGCGATCAGCCTTCTTTATGGTCCAGCTCTCACTTCCATACATCACTACTGGGAAAACCATAGCTTTAACTATACGGACCTTTGTTGGCAAGGTGATGTCTCTGCTTTTTAAGATGCTGTCTAGGTTTGTCATCGCAATGAACAACAATAATACTTGGTATTGTTATAGTGCTTGACATTTAAAATAAAGAAACTGATTCAACCCAGTAATACCTTACAGCAAACTGTTAGGACAGTTTTATTAGCTGTTTAACCTTTAAGTACCAGGCTGGAAACTTTCCTATACTGCCAAGTTTATGCTGGCAAATGAGAAAACATCCTTCTGTAATAGTTAATTGATCTCTGATTTGTTTTTATGTTTTTACTGTATGATTTACTGTATGGTTCTATGTATGATTGTAATAAATCGCTCTGATTTTTTAATGACTAAATGTATATAGACATGTTTATTAATTAATTAGCTAGTTAGTTAACTAATAATACCGCTATCTTATATTAAATAAGAACTTAACAGTGTATATCCAGTTTCACAACCGAGGCTGGATCCATAGCTGTCAATCTTCCCTTTTATGCGGGAAATTCCCTTATTCCAGCACCGTTTAGCGCTGCTTCCCGCTGCTATCCCGGATTGTTAGATATCCCGTAGACTGTCCCCGGGACAGGTGAGGCTGCTGATCCCTTATTTTCGAGGCTGCTGATCCCTTATTTTCAAATCTGAAAGTTGACAGCTATGGCTGGATCTATTCTAGACACATCAAAGTAGCATTTCAGTTAAACACGTTGTAAACTTTGTATGAGAAATCAGGTTGGCAAAAACAGAATTCCACAGCGCCATCTGCCGCCACAGTGTTATAATGCATATTCAATGCATATAAAGCTCTTTTTCTTTGCCAATGTAGCTGAGTCCCAAGTCAGGCGAAGAAACAGGTTAACACACAACTGGGTAGGAAAATGAAAGTAACCCCAATAATGAGCTAAAGGGTAGAATCTAAGCCTCCAACTCTCTCATTACCTACACTGCCTTTAAAAAATCTAGCAGGCTTTGCCTCTTCATAAAGAATGAGTATGCCTACAAATTATATCTAAATCTTGCAGAAAATAAAACAGTTTTTTTAAAAACCCCAAACTTTAACGAGGGCATGTATGAAAACCCCTGAATATATCTGCCTAAAATCACAGGCTTACTCAGTTTTGGAGGGGCTTCAAAGCTTGCAAATGTATGCTTCTACAAAGAGCGGGCGGAATTGTTATTATTTTTAGGTTCCCTGGTGTCAGGGTTTCAGGGACAGAGAGCGAGGGGGAGGGGTCCCAGGGTGACGAGGAAGAGGACGACGACGACCCGAGGTTGTCAGTGAGTCCGTCAAGTGAATCCGAGGATTCCCAAAAGGGAGCCCCCCTGGTCAGGCCAAGGGGCAGTAGAGAGGGAAGCAGTCAGAAGCAGGGGAACGAAGAGGGAATCCCCAGTGGGGGTTGGAGATCGGGACCGGCCTCTCCGTCAGAACGGAGTGAAGGGGGTGGAGTGGCCAGTGTGTCAGAAAGAGCAGAACAGGAAGCAGAGAGGGGAAGGAGTTCGGAGCAGAACGTCCTGCCGGAAGGGGAGGAGTGTAGTACCGAGAGTAGCGTAACGGTCGAAAGGAAGGTCAGAAGCAACGTACGCGCGCCAAGTTCAAATGTGGAGGCGCGCGGAAATGAGCAGAGCCCTGAGGAGGAGCCTGGTCCCAAAGCACGAAGGAGGGGGGAGCAGGCGTCAGAAGACTCAGCCTCGGGGGAGTCCCGGAGGGAGGGAGCACAGGGGGGCAGGAAGACCCTGCGGAAAAGGAAGGAGAGGAAAAGGTGGAGCAGTACAAGCCTCTTAAGCTGGTGCAGGGGCGGGACTGACTCAGAGGGGACTTCAAACATCTAAGGGTAACAGATGCTGAGCCACGGAGCTTGGATGTAACGACAACAATGTTCTTCAATAAAACCTTTTGTATATAACTTGGACTGGATTTTGGTCTCTTGTGAGCTGGGACCTCGGGTGGCTCTGACACCTGGTATAGTGAAAGGGTTGGGGGAGAACAGAGTTTCGTTTTTATCTGTTCTAATTCAGTCCCAAATAACAATCTGAGATGGAAAGATATGAGTGGCTCTGAAACAGATCAGGCTGCTTCCCAAATTTTATGGCTGGTACCCACCCCTACAACTATTTAGTATTTGACAGCTTATTTCATATTCGACATCCAGCTAATTTCTATTTTTCTTTTTAAAAAATGACAGGCCCCCTAATCTAGAAAGTGCGGGGAGTTAGAAACAAAATGTCACATTCATAATGCAAATTGCACTTACAAACCTGTCATTAAGAATTTGAATGGTAAAATGGAATTTGGGCAAATGTCAAGAAGCTGCAAATATTTATTTCACATCTGGGCAGTGCGCTGGCAGAGAGAGAAGATTTCTGCAGCCTTTCTCTGAATAATAAAAGCCTTCAGTCTGTGCAGATTTCAGGGAGAGCAATCCTATGGAAGTCAGGGAGGGAGGGAGTCTGCGCCAGAGGAATGAGCTACCGCCTAAGCCTTACAGGGCACCCACCAGGCAGCACAGGTGATGGAGCTGTTTCTCCCCACCCTACCCCACTTCCATTTTGTAGTTAAAAGGTAAAGGGACCCCTGACCATTAGGTCCAGTCGTGGCCGACTCTGGGGTTGCGGCACTCATCTTGCTTTATTGGCCGAGGGAGCCGGCATACAGCTTCCGGGTCATGTGGAGCATGACTAAGCCACTTCTGGAGAACCAGAGCAACACCCGGAAACACTGTTTACCTTCCCGCTGGTAACACTTACTATTATTATTTATTAGACTTGTTAGTGGCTTGTTCCCTGACGGTTTCCAAGAAACAACAATTTTAAAAACAATAATATAAATACATTGCACCATTTAAAACAAAACAACCCCTATAACAGCCTGAGGAAGCTTCGGCAGCTCACTAGTAAGAAAACATCACCATTCATAGGTGGATTCTGGACACATTAAAAAAAAAATCTTTTGAAAAATATATTGAATTTGCCATAAGCTCACCATCGCCATCTAGTGTCACATTTGTATAATGCACTTAAAACACACTTAAAACGTTATACAGTGGTACCTCAAGTTACAAACGCCTCAGGTTACAAATGCTTCAGGTTACAAACTCTGCTAACTTGGAAGAGTTACCTCGAGTTGAGAACTTTGCCCTTGGATGAGAACAGATATCATGTGCCAGCGGCGCAGCGGCAACAAGAGGCCCCATTAGCAAAAGCACACCTCTGGTTAAGAAGTTTCAGGTTAAGAACGAACCTCCAGAACAAATTAAGTTTGTAACTAAAGGTACCACTGTATTTGCAGCTGTATAGTTAAGTCCATAATGTTATGTAATTTAATACACTTCAGTTAAACCCATATAATATTGTGCAATTCAGTACAGTTCCATTTAACCCGTAGAATATGTAATTTAATATGATGCTGTTCCATCTGCATAACTTACCCTTTTAAATCCATCTAACAGGGCAAAAGATATATATTTCTCACCTATGACAAGCAAATGTGACTTTATGACGACCAGCTTGCTTTTTCTCTCTCTGCCAGCTGTACAGCATTAGGAATTATGACCATCACAGCAGCCAGCAGGTGAGAGAAAGTGCACAATAAGATGACATGATGCAGCACCCACCCACACAAAATATTTCACCAGGAGGAGGCAAACTAAATAAGATCAGCGCTGTTTCCCACCTTGCTCTGGTTAAACAAAATCAGTGGCAAAGGCCCAATTACTTTCAACATGAGTTGGACAAGCTCCTTGCTATGCCTGGTTTTGTTATGAGATTGGAAAAGACACAGCAATAAATTGTTTCTATACGATTGCTGTGGCAGAGTGCCAGCAAGGGACTATAATTTGTGAATCAGTTGTTCATGAGCTGGCTGGAGGTGTATGGAATAGGCGTGGTACACAAACACAAAGGCGGTGTTGCGATTCGCCTTATCAATCATCGGATATAAAGTAAGAAAGCAACACACATTTATGCAGAGCATGCCTGTGCCTTGGGTTCTTTGCAAGGAGTTTCCCCACCTTTGCGCTGCACGCCTAATGATGGCACACAATCGAATTCTCCGCAAACTACCATGGAACAAAATCCCCGAAACATTCCATTACACTGTAGCCCGTAATAATAACGTCTCTGAAATTACAGCAGGGCTTGCCAGCTGCAATAAACAAAACAAAACAAAACAAAATGCCATACATGGTTGGAATTGGAGTGCTCTGTGGAAGCATTAATGCAGGAACTTCGCGGCTTTGATGGTGCGACTGGGGCTCCTTTTTCCATCAATGCCAGCCAATAGTCAGGGATGATGGGAGTTGAAGTCCAGCAACACCTCAAAAGGCCACAGGTTCCCTATCCATAGATTAATGCATTTTGAGAAGCTTGATGAAATGTCACCCTAGATGGAAAAGCTCTACCTGTCTTGAGCCCCCTCTGCTTGTTGTGATCTGTGGAACTCTGGTTCTGCACTATAGCCAGGAATGGGGCTTAATTTGAGTTCGAATACACCAAAGCTTAGGGGCGCAGGTGGAGCTGTGGGTTAAACTACAGAGCCTAGGACGTGCCGATCAGAAGGTTGGCGGTTCAAATCCCTGCGACGGGGTGAGCTCCCGTTGCTCAGTCCCTGCTCCTGCCAACCTAGCAGTTTGAAAGCACATCAAAGTGCAAGTAGATAAATAGGTACCACTCTGGTGGGAAGGTAAACGGCATTTCCGTGTGCTGCTCTGGTTCTCCAGAAGCAGCTTAGTCATGCTGGCCACATGACCCGGAAGCTGTACACCGGCTCCCTCGGCCAATAAAGTGAGATGAGCGCCGCAACCCCAGAGTCATCTGCGACTAGACCTAATGGTCAGGGGTCCCTTTACCTTTACCTTTTACACCAAAGCTTAGCTTCAGAACCTATCCTACTATTCAAGGTCCAGAGATGGTTCCTCAAATCACAACAAATGGGTTCAGAGATCAGCCGGATGACATTGCATCTTTTTCTTTCTTTCTATTCTTTCTTTTTACTGTTGATCCTCCAGAAAAGGTGTTCTTAACGCTGTACACCACCCTGGGATCTTTTGACAAAGCGTGGTATATAAATTGAATTAATAATAATAATAATTTCTTTCCCCCCCCCCCCCAAATCTGGATTTACAGAGTGATTCGATGTAAGCCTTGCACAGCATATTTAAGATAAAAGAAAGTGTGTGTTGAAGTGGCAACAGCACTCTTTAAACCCATCTTTGCCCGTGGCTTAACCTCATCCTCATCAGAAACAAAACTTAAATATGTCTAGCTACTTGCGTCCTCTTTCTTTCCTTGACTTGTATGGACAGAATGAAGACACGAGGCAACAAATACAGATTGAAATAGAACCACAACCGAGTACAAGTTTGATCAGCAACTTTTTGGCAGGCTTTTCAGTTCAGTGTCTTATCAAGATGGGAGCTGAGAGACAAGGAAGCCGAATCAGTACTCTTGCCCAAGAGACCACGCAGCCCCAACATTACTGCCATCTCACCTCTGACCCTCTTGGTAAGTGGCTATTGCTGTGGCTCAGTCCCATCGGGCAAGCCACTCCTGGTAAAGAGTGGCCTCATAACAATAAGCCAGAGTTTTACCATAGAATCACAGAAATGTGGAGTTGGAAGGGACCTCAAGAGTCATCTAGTCTAACCCACTGCAATGCAGGAATCACAACTAAAGCATCCATGGCAGATGACCACCCAATCTCTGCTTAAAAGCCTCCAATGATAGAGAGTCCACCACCTTCTGAGGGAGCCTGTTTCACTATCAGCCAGCTCTTCTTATCAGAAATGTTCTTCCTAATGTTTAGTCAGGATCTGCTATGAACATGCAGCATGCTGGTGCACGCTGTCCAATTGCTGCCACTTCATTCATTCTTTGGCTCAAGCAGGACAAACAAACCAGGAAGCCTTGGCCTCCATTACATCTTAACTTGTGACCATGGTTAGCTGCTCCATAATAAACCACAAATATGCCCAAAGCAAACTATGGCTTGTTATTGCATGTGAATATGGCCATTAACTTGTTTAAGAATTTTAAGAATTATTGTCTAATTCTTTAGGAATTAGTCTTTAAGAATTATTGCCTAAGCTTGCTTGTTTCTCTTTTCCCTCCTCTTCCCATTTTCTTTTGTGTTGTGTCTCTTTTGACTGGAAACTGTCTTCTTTTATTAACTTTATGTAAGTCCTTCTGGCAGGGACACGGGTGGCACTGTGGTCTAAACCACAGAGCCTAGGGCTTGCCGATCAGAAGGTTGGAGGTTCGAATCCCCACGACGGGGTGAGCTCCCGTTGCTCGGTCCCTGCTCCTGCCAACCTAGCAGTTCAAAAGCACATCAAAGTGCGAGTAGATAAATAGGTACCGCTCCAGTAGGAAGGTAAAAGGCATTTCCGTGCGCTGCTCTGGTTCGCCAGAAGCGGCTTAGTCATGCTGGCCACATGACCCGGAAGCTGTATGCCAGCTCCCTTGGCCAATAAAGCGAGATGAGCGCCGCAACCCCAGAGTCGTCCGTGACTGGACCTAACGGTCAGCGGTCCCTTTACCTTTGCTAAGTCCTTCTGGCAGTTTTTTTCAGCTGAAAGGCAGGTTAGAAATGCTTCCATGAATGAATGAACAAACAAATAATTGCCTGGCTGGCGAAGGTTTCATAACCCAATTGTCTGCTATTGATTCCCATTTGCAAAGAATTAATACCATGCCTAAAAAGCATTGGCTGTGCCAACTTGGGCTGGTGGAAGTTGGGAATCCATCAACAGCTGGAGGGGCTCATCTTCCCCATTCTTGTCCTAAGCATTGAGCCATAAATCCAGACCATGATGACATGCTTGTACAATTCGCACACTAAGCAGGGTACAGACTTTTGCGAGTACTGAGAGGGTATCTATTGACTTTGAAAGCACACCTCATTTTTCTTTTATTCTTAGCATAAGCGCCTGCAGTCTTCAATAAGCCAATCGTCCCAAAGTCCCAACCAACAGGCAGCTTCATCAGAGGCAAAAGCAGCTCACTGCTTCTTCTTTTTCTGCCAGAAATAATCAGAGCACCATCATCATCACAAAACATTCACTTAAAAGCCCCTTGTTATACTGAATGGAAGAAATAAGGTTATAATGACCCAGGTAATTTAAAGTCCTATGCATGCCAAATTTGTGATTTACATTCTGCTATTTTTTTTAAGCCTCTGCTCATGCTGCCTGTGTGTTTTCAGTATTCTCCTCCTTACAATTGTGATATACGATCCATAGAGAATTATGTAATGCATCTCAGAAGTTGTGGTTCACTGAACACATTTCTATCCTCTGTGCTTTGAACTAGCTGCCTAATATAAATGGGCAAGTTAATTTCCCCTTAACGTAATAGAGTTGCACTTCTGACATTCTTCAGATGACACACTGATACCCTCACCAGGCTTGGTGATTTGTGACTTATGAACTTCCAAACAACACAGGGAGATGAGTTTCTCAGCAAGTCATCTACACACTGCGGAGGGGATCAGAATTAGAATCAGCCATTAACCACCCCCCTCACCTTCCTGAAAGGCCTGCTTTCAGAAGGGAGAAGAGTTGCTGGCCCAAGAGTCTTGCTCCATAAACAGTTCTGTGGAACTGATCCTCCCCAGAGACTTCACCAGAGTTTGCAGATTGCTACTAGATCTCACCATGTGTGCATAAGGCCCCCTGGTGCATTAGTTGGTCACTGATCTCACCCATCAGGTAGCACAAGAGATCTTTCCATGCCTAGTGCAGTGGCTAAGCTGTCTAAGAACAATGGGAATTGTAGTCCAAACCCCCAAGGCTCAAGAACTACTGTTTATATGCTGATTAAAAGACTTGTGATCTTTTGCCCAATATAAGTTAAAAAACTGCAGTTGGTGGGACAGCACCCTATTTGCCATTATAGATCATCTTCTTCAGTTGCTTCTTTATACTTCATAACAGCAACCCAGTCACAAAAGATGTTCTGTGGTAGAAAGAGTACTCATAATGGCTATGCTGGACTGGTTTCATTCTCCACAGCTTTTCATTTCCCTCGGGGAGACACACAAAACTCTCTTTTCTCTTCCAGGATGTGGAAATAGTGCTAGAATAGGTATTATCTTGACAAGAATGTGATGTGACATATATGGAAGACTAACAAACAAAAGTGTCAGGTTTCAGATCTCTAATGATGTGTTTGCGTGGCAATACCCGCCCCCTCCCACAGATGGAGTAAATAAAGACACCAGACCACAGAATTAAGTTTGATGGGCGAAAATGGCCACAACTTTATTGATTACAGGTAAGAGCGGTATTGGCCTTAGGCATTGGCCCTAACAGTCTATCCGGTCTAACCGGGGAGGGTTAAGCACCAACAGGGGGAGCCCCCGAGATGCACATCCGTAGGCACTCCCCCAGGGGTTACCGCTCGGGAGCGCGCTTTAGGCCCTAGCCTCCGTAGGTTTTGGACGAGGCGTCGCTCCCTGGAGTCCTTTAACGAACTACCCTCCAAGCATTGGGGGAGGTGATGGCGATCCTCCCCCCCGTCCTCATTTGCATAACAATACCCCGGCCACTGCAGAAGAGGAAAGGGGCGAGCCCGGGCTTCCCTGACCTTAAGTGCCCCTGGGAAGCCCTGCCCCTAGCGGAAGCCCATTGGCGGCCGCCGCTGGATATGAATAATAATCAGTAGGGAATCCCTACTGATGGCTGTGGCTGGGGGCGTGAGCCCGCAACCCCCCCCCCCTCCGGAGATCGGGAGTGGCTTTCTCACACTGATAGTGCATACACAAATTATTTTTCCCCTCAGCACCCGGGAGAAGATAGCTTTGGATCCTTGGAGTCTGAAGATGGCATCATGAATGCTTCAGACCAGAAAGATACTAGCAGTGTAGGGGCTCTTCTGGTGCTGGAACTTCTGAGGAGGCTGGGATCTCAAACTGGTCCAGATGGCATATTCTCCTCCTCTGAATCCATGGTCTTTTCCTCTGAAGATGAGGAGGTTGAGCTCTGGGTCATGGTAGGGCAGTGGAGAGAGTCCTACAGAAAGTGCCCTAGTCCACACTGGTCCAGAATGTTCACGTCTTGAGTTGCTGTTGATATGAATCACTGCCAGAGTGAGAAAAAGATGTCACATACTTGTCATCAGCCCCACGAGACAGTGTGGGGAATTTTTCATGAGTTAGCATCTGCATAATAAGCCACATTGTATGCCTTCATTCTCCCATTTTTAGTTTCCTTCCTGTTGGAAGTTGTTTCTGTGGGGTGAGAAGAGTGGACAACTTGGCCCTCGCCAGTTACACAATCAGAGAGTTAATTTCAAAGTTTATATGGGATATAAGGACTGGGGATTTAGACACCCTTGGGCATGATGGGGCGTGATTGTTTTTTGAAAAGTAGAGGAGGAAAACATTAAAGTTTGTGTGCACAAGCCCTTAGTAGCAAATGTACTTTGTAACCTGACACCAACCTACTGTGGCAGATCTTTTCACTGAGGCCTCCAGGCAATTTCAGCAGACGGTACTTGCTGCTGACATGCATCAAGGGTTGTAAACTGCAACATAGAACCAAGCATATTGTTCTTCTTCATTTATAGATCTGACTCAGAAGTACTGGTTGATGTGCCTTCATTAAGCTCCTCGTGGGACCCAGGTGTGAATACCTAGACTGACATTTTATATTACAGTCTGAGAGCCAACTTGAATTTCCTCCAAACCCATTCAAACTGGGTCAAGGAAGCTGGTACTCCAGTTATGGGAGGTGCAGGCTGATACAACAGGTGGAGGAATAGCCACAGTTTCCTATATGTTAGAAATGTGTGGTCCTCCATGTGTGGTTGGACACCAGCTCCTATCAGCCCCAGCCAACATAGCCAATTGTCAGGATGTTGGCAGCTGTAGTCCAATAGCACATGGAGGGTCATAGGTTCCCTGTCCTTTTTATACATACTCAGCACAGGAGAGGAAAGGAAGACACATAGCTCAGAGAATCCCAAAATGGCAGCCATTCTCCTCAGCATCCAGGGAATCACCACCAAAGCCCAGTGATCAGGAACTCAGCCCTCATGGTGGACATGTAAATTAGCTAAAGACTTCTGGGGGGTGATATATAATGAAATGAAAAAAAATGTATAAAAGGTCTTTTGTAAAAAGACCAGAAGCCTTTCTTCTAGGAATGATAGGGTCAGATGTCCCCAGAGATCAAAAGAACTTGTTTCTCTATGCAACTATGGGAGCCCAAATGCTATATGCTCAGAAATGGAGGAACAGTACCAATGAGCGAGGACGGGCAGATGAAACTGATGGAGTATGTAGAATTAGCAAACCTAGTAAAAGAATGAGAGAGCAGGAAGAAAGAGGTTACAAGGAAGTTTGGAAAATGTTTGTAGAATATCTGAAGAATTATTGTGAACAGGTTAAAACATTGGAGTAACTTCAGCAGTATAAACTAAGCAGAGATATAATGAGACAGAGGGGAAAATATGGAGTAATTAGAATATGCGGCAGTAATAGATAACTAAAATGAACTGTGGAAGGGGCGGGGAAGGGAAGTCAGTGATTAATGTTATGGTTGTATTGGTTAATGTATGAATGTGAAAAAATTGTAACAGAAAAGAATTAAAATTAAAAAAGGAACTCAGCCTGCAATGCTTGCATGCAGCTGACGCATGAAAGCAGCCAACGAACTCGCAAGAACAGGGGCAGATCTCAGCAAGAGTGCTGCATGGGGCAAGGGCCTGACTCCTGCATTTTGGCCAGCGTGATCAACCCGTCCAGCACAATTTTGCCTGATATGTCAGGCCTGCCAAATACTATCCTGCCAGGCTTCATTGCCCCTCCTTCTCCTCGTCCCTCCTTCTCTCCCCCACCCCAATTGTCAGCCTGATATACAGTACCTTGGGAGCAGAACCCGTTCACAGGACCTGTCCAAATCAATCCAAGGCCTGATTAGGTGGCCACTTCCGCATCACCAGATGCATTACTGAAACAGAGGCCACCAGTTGGCAAACATGTACATAAAATGTGCACATGCTAATATTTATGGATAGGTGCACATTTAGACAGAATTGCTAGTGGGTGGGATCCTGTATACCCCTTCCTTTTTCTTCTTGGATCTGTGTCACCTATAAAAGTTTTTTAAAGACATGCAAAATAGTTTTAAAAAAGAATTACTAAAATCTAAATAGAAATACAATCTATTTCAGGCAACAATTGTGACTTATAGTACCTGCAGTATATGGCTGTGCACTGAATCATCACCAGCATCATTAATATATATACCTTTTAATGCTAAAATAGGCTTCTGGGTGGTGTACTAAATGGGTTTTTTTAAAACCCAGTATGCTATCACTTAATTAGTTAAAAGGCCATTGATTGATTCGTCGATGAGTTTAAATTGATGGGTAGTGAAAATATTCCTGATCTCCGCCCCCACCCCCCAGCTCCTTTCATCAGGCAGCTTTTCTGTCTCCCTCTTAATCATCTTGCCCAACTCTCTTACTTTCCTGGCAAACGTCTGATTCCCAGATCGATCTCCCTTCGCAACGTGCACTTGCAAAGATGAAGGCACAATCTAGCTACTCCAATGTCATTGCAGCCCCTCCACTTTCAGCTTGTCAAGCCTGAGATTCTAACCCGATTAATGGGAAAAGCAAAATGGGGGTGCTCTGACATTTCCCAAAGGCATTGCCCTTTCATCGCAAATACTAATTGCCCAGACACCTGTGTGCCACCAGCTTTTGCTGGCACAAGTCTCCCTGGTTCTATTAACTTAAGTAGAGCCAGGCCAAACCTGTGACAGAATCTGGAACAAATACCCAGTTTTGTTTTGTGTGGATAAAATCTTAACTTGCCAAATTTTTTTGAGTTTTCCCAATGATTTCACGCATTTTTGCAAAGTCTAAGCGCCAATACATATCTCTAGAGGCCTCTTCTAAAACTGAATGTCAGAAATGTATACAACAATGTTTTGTTTAAATCAGTCGTCAACTTTGATGATCAACTTCAGACTCCATACAAGTGCCAGTAGTAGGATTTTCTCCCAGGTACACTGGCATATTATTTAAATTTTTAAAAATTAAAAAATTGTCCAGTAGCACCTTAGAGACCATGGGTAATATAATCTGAAGAAGTGTGCATGCACACGAAAGCTTACAACCAGAACAAACTTAGTTGGTCTCTAAGGTGCTACTGGACAATTTTTTAATTTTTGATTGCGTCAGATTAACATGGCTACCTACCTGAATCTGGCATATTATTTCATATAATTATCTACTGCTTAATACCAAAAACAGTCTCCAAGTGGTTTACAAAAAAGCAAAAAAAACCCACCCAATAACACTATAAAAATAGCCCATCTAAAAATATGACAGTAACATATAATACTGTACAGTGGCATAGAGTGGGTTGTTGGTTCCTGGGGCAGAGTAAATGTTGTACCCCAGTAAAAACAGTAGCTCCAAAACATATAAAGACAAATAAAATTTCAAGGAATTCAAACAAATTTAAAAAGGGGGTTGATATTATTGGTCAGGGAAAGCCTGGGTAATATAATATCCAAAGCTACTGATGATTCCTGCTTCACATATGGATGAGGGAAGAGCATTCTGTAATACAGGACAATAGCAGGAAATGCCTGGTTTTCGGTTACCAGCCTATAATATTCTGAAGGATGAAGCACCACAAGCAGAATTTCCCCCAGATCATCTTATTTTTGTCCTGTAGCTTTAAGTGGATTTTAAAAATAATTTTTTAACTGTTTATCCCATCTCTAGACCGAAGTGCCTATGGAACCAGAAACGAATTTGATTTTTGGAGTTTAGCTGTTTCATTTAGCATGAATGAGGCTGTTGCTATGGGCTTGCCTAACAAGAGAGAGGCTTTGAAAAGCACCTCTGCAATTTCAGGCACTAGGCGCTGCTGATTCTACAGGCACCAGCATGGAGCCGTCATAGTCAGGCTCTAATCCACAGAGCTGCTTTCCTTCCCTAGCAGAGATGTCCCACGTTGCCTCTTATTATCCTAGTTCCATGCAGTGAGCGGAAAACTACAAATGGGGAAAGCTGCTACTGTCAGAAGTAAGGTGCAACATGGATCAAAGCCCTGAATCGTGGGAGTTTCAACAAGAGCCGGCTTTTCCAGCAAACTTTGTCATTCCATGTACATTTGTTGGTCTGCTTCAATACTTACGAGTTGCTTTTCTGGAATCAAGGCAGCAACCACAATATAAACCAACAGAAACCCTACAATTCATTACAAAATACACAGTAGTCCTCACTATCTCACATCTAGGGCACTTCCAGATCATTGCTATTTTCAGGCAGGATTCAATCATGTGCTGGCTAATTCAAGTTGTGCACTTATCGTTGGTTGGGAGGTCTTGTACAACAAACCTGCCATACCTGGAACTGGGTGTGGAGAGCTGAATGGGACACAGCTGTGGGCAGCCTGAGGAAGTACCATTCACCTTGGGCCTGCCCATCAAAAGCAGGTAACCAGCAGGGAATGCTTCAGCTCAGCCTTTGCACTGTTGACTAAACACCCCCTGCTGTGCAGATAATGGAGAAAGCTCATAAATTGTATCCCTTCTGGCATCCAATTACGCTGGTGTAAACCCTGGTGCACCAGAAACACAGAATAGCAGCAAATAAAATCCACTCATATGTCAGCAACTGATGAAACTTGTCAACCAGTTCTTCCAAAGTCTTCCTAAATTATAAAACTCCAAAATACAGGCCAAAAGAAAGCAGGTTTCGGAAGAGCAAGGCATACAATGGGCACCACCAGTGAAAAGGCCCTTCTCCGTGTAACTCCTGCCGTGTCATTTGATAGAGTAGCCATTCTTGACATGGAATGCTCTCTATTGGAGTCTCCAGGTCCAGTACAAAGACCATAAGAAGGGAGAGCAGGGACCTTGAAGTTCCCAACAGCTGTTAATCAAGCAAGCAAGCACACAGATTTTCTGTACATAGCTTAGAGATATTCTTAATATATTAGGTGGTGGTTGGCATCCGTCTGTCTCAAGAGACAAAGGAGTACTATTCTGGGGGTGAAGTCAAACAGCTGTGTTATCAGCACTGATGTGCCAACCTGGGCAGTGTGTATTGAGATCCTGGACTGCCCAAATAACAAGACACACACACACACCTTCGGTCTCCCTCATATGGTCCAAAGGAAAGCAGAGCAATACATTTGGCACCAGTTAAGTGGAATAGAAATTAAATAATCACTGGTTCATTTCCAGCTCAAAGGACATTGTGGTTTTTTTGTGCAGGGACACAGGTGGCGCTGTGGTCTAAACTACTGAGCCTTTTGGGCTTGCCGATTGGAAGGTCGGCGGTTTGAATCCCCGCGACTGGGTGAGCTCCCGTTGCTTGGTCCCAGCTCCTGCCAACCTAGCAGTTCTAAAGCACGCCAGTGCAAGTAGATAAATAGGTACCGCTATGACGGTAAAGTAAACGATGTTTCCGTGAGCTGCTCTGGTTCGCCAGAAGCGGCTTAGTCATGCTGGCCACATGACCCAGAAAAAACTATCTCGGACAAACATCAGCTCCCTTGGCCAGTAAAGTGAGATGAGTGCCGCAACCCCAGAGTCATTCGCACCTGGACTTAACTGTCAGGGGTCCTTTACCTTTACCTTTTAATCAGTAAAAAAAAGCCCACTTTCCCCCAAATATAGGACTTTTGTGATAAGGAAATTGATGGGGAAATACACTGGAAGATGTAGGATAACATGTGCTTTAATACAATGTATTCTAACCTCACCACAAACAAATGAGAATTAACGCTTATTGAATAGCTAAATATGGTCTAACCTTCCTGAAAACTAATCGGTATGAATACTCCGTAAACAGGTTACAAGTCACTCTCTGTTGTTGATAACAGGTCATTCAAGGTGCTGTATTTAGCTTCATGGTGTGACTCTCAACTGAGGACTCATCCCCACCTCTACTCATCCCATGCCTAGAAAACACGGGGCAGAGCGGTTTTCTGTTTGTCTCATGCTTTCGAGGCACGAGTCTGAGTGGTTTTGCCTTTGCGTCAACTCTTCCCCTGGAAAATGCTCTATTTAGCAATAGAACATACAGCAATTATGGTTTAGATTCAGTGCTAAAGATCGGGTTTCCCAGGAGAAAACGCTGGGACAAACAGGTTTGGATAAGTCCTAAGAGAGACATCAAAATGGGAGAGTGAGATCTACTGCATAGAGATAAAACCAGAAAAAGCAAAAAGAGGGTAGTAGAGGACAGAACCTCTTTTCCTTAAAATCAGATGATGGAAGTCTTCTTGCTCAACCTCAACCTCCAGCATCAGATGCAATTAGAGTTCTTTTCTGTAGCTTTGCAGTCTCACTAGGGAATTACAAGCAAGAGATTTTGGAGACTGCAAATAAGCAAAAAAGTATGAAGCCGTTTCCCCTCAAATTAACTATTCATTTCACCACCGAGTTATAAATTAAGCCAGCAGCATTTGAACGTTAGTAACACAGAACAAGATAGTATTCAACCAGCTTTATTTGGGTTGACTAATAAACCTGTGAGTGAACTTATAGAAGTAAGTCACTTTCTAGAGTGGATGATTTGCTTTTGGCACCAGATTATCTTATTTTATTTATCATTACATTTCTATCCCACCTTTCTTCCAAGGATCTCAGTGTGGGACACCATCGTTCTTCCCATCCCCCTCTCATCTTCACAACTATCCTGTGAGGTAGGTTAGGCTAAGAGACAGTGACTGGCCCATGGTCACCTGGTGAATGATGGCAGAGTGTGATATGAATCCTGGCCTCCCAAAACACTAATCACTACACCATTCTGGCTCTCATAAATTCAAAAACAACCACAAAAATGGTCATTGGACCATGGGAACATGCCCTATACTGAGTCAGATCATTGGTCCATCTAGCTGAGAATTGTCAGCCCTGTTTTCAGGCAGGAGTCTCTTCTAGCCGCACATGGAGATGCCAGAGATCGAATCTGGGACCTTCTGAATGCAAAGCAAATTCTCTACTCCTGAGGAATCAGTTGGAGTTATGTAAGTCTCTGTTGAGTATACAGTATACAGAGACAGTTCTAGAGTTGATCCCGCATAGTATGAATTCAGTTTTTGGATTAGTAGTGAAAGGTGGAATCTCAAGCCAGTGGCGTAGCTGTTAGAATTCCTGCTCCATGATTGCAGCCATGGGATTTTTGTCTATCACAGGACGGTGTATGTTTTGATTCCACAGAGTGGGAAGCGACGGAGACAGGATGTTTGTGTTACTGTGTTCCTGGAGTGGGACTATTGTCCTTTGTTTTTTCTCTTTGCTGTCTGATGTTAGAGAGAGAGGGAGCCATGTTGCAGTGCTCCCTGTGTGTTTATATGTAAATAAAGTAGATTAGCCAAAATACTGAGTTGCTGAGGTCTGTTACCCAAGCTGCGAAGACTCTGCGGATCCCTAAGTGTGCCAATGTCTGTTGGCATCGGTCGCTGTGATTCTCGGGCTGAAGAAAGCTTTTGAAGCTCCCGAACGATCAACCAGGAAGGAGGGAACATGCCAATCGGCCATGTGTCTCTGCCAGGGTCCTACGTGAGAGTAGGATGAGCTCCTGACAGTAGCATGGGGTGCCAGGATGCACAGATTCCTGAGGGGGCAGACCCAGGTGCCCTCACAACAGGCTCCCTACTCAAGGCTGGAGCTGTGAGGAGGTAAGCCATGCCCAGGCTGAACCTTCAGGGCTGGGGCAGCGGCACCTCCTCCTCCTCCTTGTGGCTGGCAAAGGGACGTCTGTATACACCCCGTCTCTGGGGCCAGCCGAGAGGAATGGGGGGGGGGGTTGTCCACTGAGAAGGGAGGAAGAAGAAGGCAGGAAAGCACTGCCAGAGCCACCTGCATTGCCCAGAGTGCCTCGCTGCAAGGACAGGCGCTCCTGGCTTCACGTTTCTCTGCCTTATCTCTGCTCCCAGGTTGGGGCTAGTTTGGAAGAAGAGACTCCCTTGATTAGATGCTGGCCAGGAAAGGGACTGACCATTGCCCAGTCCACCAAGGGTTGCAACACTTGCCCCGCCCTGGGTGCCGGAAACCCATGCTACGCCCCTGCCTCAAGCTGCTGTGCTGTGTAAGGTGCCATTTCAAGGGGGGAGTTTATTAAGATAGAGAGCAAAGATACCAATAGGCTGCCTACTTAGTTGCTAGGAGTGACTTATCTGTTGGAATTCAGTAGAAACTCATTGATTTGATTTGGCTCCTCTCCTCTTCTTGGCTGTTCTGCTCCGTGTCCTTGATTCTCCTTATCAGCCTTGACGTCTCATGAATGAATGGGCCAATATTGTTCTGACTTTGCCATGAATTGTTAGCAATCCAAAGAGATGCTCACCGTTCATAACGTTGGTACAGAAAATACCAAAATGAGTGCATACAGAAGTTTTGCATCTCACAATGTTGCTTCCATCAGTCAGCATAGAGCCAGGATGCATGGCTGACTTTATGTGGCATAACCTGAACCAAATGATACCTGAACACACTGGCGGTGCTATAACAATCTGAAAGCAGCAAAAACCTCCCAGCACAAAGCCTGCTGCTTGAACTCAAGAGAACACAACACACAACAGCAAGGAAACTGAAGCTTGCTTCTGAGAATCCCAAGTTCAATGCTCACTTTTGCTATTACTAATGGAGCCATCAGCATCTTAAAAAGCAGAGACACCACCTTGCCAAGAAAGGTCCATATAGTTAAAGCTATGGTTTTCCCAGTAGTGATGTATGGAAGTGAGAGCCGGACCATAAAGAAGGCTGATCGCCGAAGAATTGATGCTTTTGAATTATGGTGCTGGTGGAGACTCTTGAGAGTCCCATGGACTGCAAGAAGATCAAACCTATCCATTCTGAAGGAAATCAGCCCTGAGTGCTCACTGGAAGGACAGATCATGAAGCTGAGGCTCCAATACTTTGGCCACCTCATGAGAAGAGAAGACTCCATGGAAAAGACCCTGATGTTGGGAAAGATTGAGGGCACAAGGAGAAGGGGACGACAGAGGATGAGATGGTTGGACAGTGTTCTCGAAGCCACAAACATGAGTCTGACCCAACTGCGGGAGACAGTGGAAGACAGGCGTGCCTGGTGTGCTCTGGTCCATGGGGTCATGAAGAGTCGGGCACGACTAAACAACACAATGGAGCCATGATCCAAACCAGCCATCTTACTAGTTTCTTCTATGCTGAACTTGTCATTTCTGACCAGTAGTCCACCTCCTTCCACCTCCTCTTGTAGCATTGCAAACACATCTTTAAACCCAGGGGGAGGTAAAATCTTTGGGCAAATCTCCTTCTGCCTTAATTCCCCCATCAGTAAAATGGGAAAAGCAGCCTACACTTCTTGAGTAGTATTCACAGAACTGAGAAAAGGTCTGCCACCCACTGACCAGACCCAGAACTGCTTGCCTTCCACAAATTTGCTCTTATCACATGCTTCCACCCAACTTCATGGGCGAGATGCAGGAACCTCATCATTCCACCCTGAGCTCTTTCAGAAAAGGCAGTATTTTTTTAAAAAAAAAAAAGTTCAGCCAGTTGCTCCATAAGATTATGCTCATTTTAGGATAAAATATTTTCAGAAATCTGTACACTGAGATATAATGCCTATTTAATTAGGTATTAAAACGTGGGTTTTCATATGACCTTTTTAAAAAAATAAAAAACCCAACAGATTAATGCAGAAATGAGATAGAGCAAACCTATGAATGAACAAGCATGCAATTGATGGATCCATCCATTCCTACCATGCAGCTCCATCTGGGAAGAGGTAATGACTTGATTTTTGTACATTTGCTAGGACACTGCAATATAAGTGGTAGCTGATAATAGATCCTGGTTTTCTGAGAACCTCACTCAAAATATAATGGTTTGTTCTTATTAGCCTTATTAGGGGGCTCTGTCTCCTTTTTCTTATTAGGGGGCTCTGTCTCCTTTCCAACTCCATCCAAACTGTGTCTCTCACATGCTTGCATTTTCTTTGGAAATAAATAATATGATTGAACTTGGTCAGTGTGTGAGCAAAACACGGCTTTGCCCTTTCCCTGTGCTTGCACAATGCTTCGCACAATGGGGTTCAAGGTGCTGCCGGAAAAAACTATAATGAATGTTTCATGATGAAGTATTCTTCCTGCCAGATGGCAAAGACATTGCAAAAGGGAACCCATAAGGCAGATTTTCATATCAAGGTCCAGTTTATCATATTTAATTTCCCAAGTAAATTGGGATTTGACCCACAGAGGCTTTAAAAGGGGGGAAAAGAATTTCAGTGTTTTTTAATTAAGCTTTGTTTTACATACTGTTTGCAACTTCACCTGTAAATGGTCTAATTGCTTCTTGCAAACTCTCATAGGTGCATTTTCTAAAGGATATCATCTCTGCGATTATATTTGTTCCCAAGGCTTTCCAAGTTTATCTTTTAAATGATGGTTTAAATTATTCCCCTCCAAATGAAAGAATGTCTATGAACTGAGGCTCCTGTTGTATATTCTCCTTAGCAATATGGGAAGGGGTATTTCTGGTTGGCTGATTCATGCAATATATTTCCTGCACGGCTTCTTTCCTTCATTCATTTCGCATTTCATAGAATGCTGTTCAAACTGGGTCAAAACTCAATTAAGATTGGTCTGTGTTCATAGGCCAATGTGCTGGTGTATGTCTGTTGCCTCTTCAGGGTTACGGATGTCTGCAGCACATTTTTATATTATCACACACCCAAATCCCCAACTTTTTTCATAGAATTGTAGAGTAAATCACCAACTCTCTGCTCAGTGTTGAAAATCCAAAGATAAAACCCAGAGCATTCTCAATACTGTCTATTAATCCAAAGGCAGGTCTGGATTAAATGGTCTGGATTAAGCCTTAGTCTCTGAAAATCCAGAGCATCCCCAACAGTCTCTGATTGAAAACCTCCAGGGAGGGTTTCACTGTCTAACTTTTCTTACCATTATGAAATTGCTCCTAAAAGTTGCTCCAAAAATTTACCTTCCTGTAATTTAAGCACTTGAGACCAAGCCCTGACTTGTGGGCTGTTATGGGACAGCCCTTCAGATATCTGTACAATATACCCCTTCAGTCTGCTCTTCGCCAGGCAAAACTTACCCAGTTTCTTCAATGTTTCCTGCTACAACTTGTTTTCCATACTGCTCGGAACTTATTCCAGATTGTCTACAATATTCTTTGAAAGCTGTCCTTCAGGTAAGATCTAACTCATGGGTAGGCAAATTAAGGCCTGGGGGCCAGATCCAGTTCAATCTCCTTCTAAATCTGGCCCGTGGACAGTCCGGGAATCAGCATGTTTTTACATGAGTAGAATGTGTCCTTTTATTTAAAATGCATCTCTGGGTTATTTGTGGGGCCTGCATGGTGTTTTTACATGAGTAGAAAGTGTGCAAGGAAATCAGCCCTGAGTGCTCACTGGAAGGACAGATCATGAAGCTGAGGCTCCAGTACTTTGGCCACCATCTGAGAAGAGAAGACTCCCTGGAAAAAACCCTGATGTTGGGAAAGATGGAGGGCACAAGGAGAAGGGGACGACAGAGGACGAGATGGTTGGACAGTGTTCTTGAAGCTACCAGCATGAGTTTGACCAAACTGCAGGAGGCAGTGGAAGACAGGAGTGCCTGGCATGCTCTGGTCCATGGGGTCATGAAGAGACGGACACGACTAAACGACTAAACAACAACAACAACAGAATATGTGCTTTTATTTAAAATGCATCTCTGGGTTATTTGTGGGGCATAGGAATTTGTCCTTTCCCACCCAAAAAATATAGTCTAGCCCCCTCACAAGGTGTGGACTGGCCCCCTGCTGAAAAAGTTTGCTGACCCCTGGTCTAAGTAGAAGCCCATCTGCACTGTACATTCAAAGCAGCATTGTACCGCTTTGAACAGTCAGGGCTTTCCCTCAAAGAATCCTGGGAAGTGCAGTTTGCTACAGGTGCTGTGAGTTGTTAGGAGACCCCCTCCCATTCCCCTCACAGAACTACAATTCCCAGAGTGGTTAACAGTAGATCCCTCTTCCCAGTAAGTTCTGGGAATTGTAGCTCTGCGAGGGGAGGGGGCAGCACATTAGCTCTCATTGTAGAAGCAGGAGGAGAATCCCAATTTCTCCCCAACTGAAAAACAATAAAAATTTGTAAAATGACTTATTAGCCACAGTTTGGGAACCCAATTGTGTCACCAGATTAGTAATGTTGACCTGAGTTGGGGAGGATGGGTTTCTTTGAAGGAAATAAGACTATTTGTGGATAAAATACCACCTACGGTGAAAATATAACAAGCTCTGATGATGACTGACATTTCTGAGGCAGCGAAAGCTCTTCTTGGAATGTCAGTGCAACAAGGAAACTGATAGCAACAGCATGAAATAGGAAGGCTGATTACATGTCAGTTTTGAACGTCACATTTCATTTTGCTATTTAAATAGTGGGCTGGATCAGTCCTCCAAAAGTCATCAAAAGTTTTGGCAAGAGTGACTGTGCTAATACTTAATTCTGACAATATTTTTACAGCATAAAGTAATTTAGCACCATGGCTGCTGCATGTTATCCTACAGCCTGGGGGGCTGTCAATACTTCCAGGAAGGCAATTAACCCCGTAGATTTGCCTCTGTTACTGCTAATGATACAATGAAGATTGGGACATTACGGTTATCCAACAATGGAGCTCACAAACCAATGCCAGCCTTTGCTTTCTTGCTATGACAGGAGAAGGTAGCCTAGATGCTTGGCCAACATGCCACATAGGTAAAGTCAGAGGAAGCATGTTGCTCCTTTGGGCCTCCAGATCTAAACCAATGTACACAAATGTTCTGGACCTCATAACAAAAAGCTTTCAGTAGCCTTCAGAACTATAATGCCATTGCTGGCATCTGATAAAGAGCAAAAGAGATGGTTTTCCATCCATGATGCAAGCTTAGATGCCGATAAATTTTGATTTAGGTCCAGGTCCATTTCAGTACACCTCTTCTTTAAGGGCATCACTTTACTAAGCAAAGTCAATGCAGACAATAGAATTGTAGACTTGGAAGGGACCCCAAGGGTCATGTAGTCCAACCCTCTGCATTGTAGGAATAGGAGTAGAATAATTTGGCACGCACCATGTGTGTGTTTTTAATTGGTTAATATCCTTCCTTTATCAGGATATAGGATCCTAAGGGAATTATATTCAGCCATTTCAGAATTACCCTCAGTTAGGGATGGGGCACAAACTTGCTTTGATTTGCATCTTAATATGAGCTTCCCTGATTTGTAGTTGCCCAAACACATTTTAATATACATTTTAATAATTGTGTCATGAGAAACTGCTCAAGTGCACTTTGCAGATGAAAATACTTTGCATTACAGTGCTAGTCTATATTGCTCCCAAAACAAGACTTGAACCAAAATGGACTTTTTCCAAATAGTGGAAGGCTGTTCCTCTATTTATTTTTTAAAAAAAACCTGTCCAAAATGTGTGTATCAGGGGAGGGTGTGTCTATAAATGCATATATTAGCCAAAAGAGCATACGGGAATGCATTTTATTAAGGAAAATTGCTTGCAACAATGTGCATAAAAAGGTAAAGGTAAAGGTACCCCTGCCCGTACGGGCCAGTCTTGACAGACTCTAGGGTTGTGCGCCCATCTCACTCTATAGGCCGGGGGGCCAGCGCTGTCCGCAGACACTTCCGGGTCACGTGGCCAGCGTGACAAGCTGCATCTGGCAAGCCAGAGCAGCACACGGAACGCCGTTTACCTTCCCGCTAGTAAGCGGTCCCTATTTATCTACTTGCACCCGGGGTGCTTTCGAACTGCTAGGTTGGCAGGCGCTGGGACCGAGCAACGGGAGCGCACCCCGCCGCGGGGATTCGAACCGCCGACCTTTCGATCGGCAAGTCCTAGGTGCTGAGGCTTTAACCCACAGCGCCACCCGCGTCCCAACAATGTGCATATTAGGAGACAAAGACACTAAAAATGCAGATGACTTTTCATGAGGACTTATTGAAAAAGAATCGCAACTTGATGTGCAAATGTGATGAGCTTGAAGTAGAGCAACTGAGAAAAAACAGAGTTGACAGATTTATCCATCTCTACCCTCAGTGGACTGCCAATCACATTAAAGACATACCATATGCCTACTCTTCAGTTATTTTTCCCTTCTGGAGGGAGAAGGGAACTCGGATTCATCCACAAATTACTCTACATGGATCTGAGAACATTTGCACCAACTTTCATATATATATTATTTTGAAGTGACAGGGTTAAGGAAGCTTTCGTATGAACCAGTACGATTTTATTTCTAGGACTGTATGCCCAGTTGGACTCAGTTCATAGCTCAGACATATCCCACTATTTACTATTTACTTGCAACGTAGGTCTTCATTACGGGAGTCTGATGCAGCAGAACCGGAATGCTATAGTGGGCTTCCCCTGGGCACTCAGAATGGCACGCGCCATAGATAAAATGTCAGAGCATTAAGCACGACTAACCCAAAATTAACATTTCTAAAATGCTCGCTGAAATCAAAACATCTTCACAGCACGCCAAAATCCGCACAGTGTTGGCATCTGCCTCATCGCTGCTGGGAGAGTGTTTCATAATGCAAGGACTACTGTGCTGGATACTCTCTTCTGACTACAGAGAGGTTTGGTGTAACATTCATGTTTTACTGAGCGGTATATGTTCTCTTCAGATGCCATTTTTTTTTCTAATTCTGGATATTTCCTATAGCTCACGTGTCAATGAACTTCAGAGGTATACTATTAAAGTCTGCTATTTCTACACACACAAACGCACGCACACCCCAAGAATCCAGCAGTTATGAGTTTGTTGAACAAGAGCATTATTTGAATATACAGAAAGCTATTGACAGGCTGCCACCAAGTGGCAACAACATGAACTTTGCTTTTCTCACCACCATCATCATCATTAAGAACTGGTTGAGGTGGAACAATTCCAAACCACCCTTTTGAAATCAGATTTCATTTGTAGGATTCTTGCCAAGATACTATGAAATCAGCTGAGCAGAACCAAAATCCAGGTCACAGGCTAGGTATAAAAATGTCCCCCAGGCCTGAAGTTTCCCAACCCTTTGAAAAGTAAGGAGGTTTAGTTATTTTATTTTTTTATTTTTTGATTTTTTTGAATCACTACACAAGCCAGTTTGATACTGGAATCAATTGGAAAGCTTTCATTGTCAGCCAAGGCACCATGCACGCATCACATGACTCACAAGGAGCTCTGGGATCAAGCAGTATGTCACCTGCCTATTCAACGTATTTGTGATGAGAAAGCATTTCCAGATCTGAATCTATTCATGAAGCTGTCAGAGCCAGGCAGGGAAAGGCTAAGTAGATTATTTACTATTCATTGTTATCTAAGATCTAATTAAAATGTCTTCTCCTTCTCTATTGTATTGAGGGCCTTTAACCGAATATAGACAACATTATACCAGTAGTTGGGATTCAGGTAGTTTGGATGCATTCAGACATCCAAGGGCCTCACACCATCTCTCACCTAGGGTAGTTGTCGAGCCAGCAGTAAACACCGTGCAAGTTGGAGCTAAACTCTTTATTAGCAAGTACAGACTTGGTGGAATGTCAGTCCTAAGGAGCACAGCAACTCATTCCCCATGGATTAGTTGCCAAGACGGAAAGCTCCCACCTCCCCACAGCCATCTAAGTTCCCTCTTCTCCAGGGCTTCCCCCTAGTAATCAGAGAGTGTGCCTGCGTGATGCCAACCTCTCCTCTGCCCTTTTCATGCCACTTCTGGTTCTGAGAAACCAAAGGAGGAGGGGGGTCACCAACCAGACCCATCTCTCCCTCTTGGCCTCCCTCCTCTCCTGCTTCAGCTTCTGATTCTGAACATCTCTCTGCCACAGACTCTTCCTGCTCACTAAACCCTGTAACCTCTCCAGCTTCTGACACATCCTCTTCCCAGTCTTCCCCCTCTGACCACCCATCGTTTCCCACCACCAATTCCCAGGCTCTGAGCCTTCTTCTTTTGGTGGTTCCCCAGTTGGTTCCTCCCACCATTCCTCTGTGTCCAACCAGTCCGGACTGCGGCAACCTAGTAAGATGTGTTGATTATAAATAGTAAAATTATCATTATGGAATGGGATGTCCCTATTTTCATCAGAGAAATGTTGGAGGGTATGTCTTCTCGGTGGTGGCACCCTTCCTGTGGAATGCCCTCCCAGTAGATGTCAAGGAGATAAATAACTATACAACTTTTAGAAGACATCTGAAGGCAGCCGTGTATTGGGAGGTTTTTCATGTTTGCTGTTGTATCATGTTTTTATATGTGTTGGAAGCCACTCAGAGTGCCTGGGACAACCAGGCAGATGGGTGGGGTATAAATAATAAAATTGTTGTTATGTTTTGAGGGGAATCAATGCAAAGGGTTCCCCAGTCTTCTGACCTAAATGTTCTCACACTGCCCACACTCTTTAAATGGCAATGCGTATAATTTCGTTGCCAGATTGAGGGGCCCTTCTGCTCCTGTTTTTTGGGGGGACCCTGTATATCTGTCCGCAAGTCCTGCCTTCTTGCACCACTGGCTTCCCCCCTCCAAATGGCTATAATACATTAGCCTACATATTAATGAAGGCTGCCTGAAAAACCTCCTGGATTATAGTGTGCTGCAAACAAAAGGACTGGCAGATCCTTTGACAACATTGTGCAGTGTAAAGATTGCCCAGTGACAGTCCGGTTGGAAACAATTCCACAGATATAAAAATAGAAAGGCGCATGAAAATGAAAACCCTCCCTTTCCTCTCATGTCATTGCATTCAACAGTTCAGGAGCTGCGGCTAAGTTAGAACAGTTATTGCTGGCCCTGGAATGTCGATATTTGACATTCAAGAATTTGAATTGATTCTTAAAGCGCCGGGTTGAAGGACAAATGCAATGAAAAACCTCTGAACACAAAAACCGGTCAGAAAGGCATCGCTCACATCCTTCTGAACTGCTGGAGAATCTTTTCATAGTTAATGCTTTTATTTTGCACTGAATTTCCGAGACCTACAACGGTTTCCCTCTCTCTTTTCTGTGGGCACATGTTCAGGATTTGATCTCTTTTTGATCTCTTTTGTCGATGAGCGGAAGCCTAAACCATCCTTGATCTTCATAGAGGCAAACAGTTGCAATCAAACTGCTTTTGCGGGGGCATGAATGTACTGTCCTGTTTGTGTTGCATTTTATAACCTATGATCAACCGTTTTTCCCACGGGTGGCTAGCCAGATAGCTTTGTAGTAAACTGACCTCCACAGAAATGGGTCTAATATCAATCAAGAAGGATTGTTAAAGTCCTCAGAAATATGATGGATGACAGACAGGTTTGTGGAGGACATTCGTGGTGGCAGGGACCTACTCTGGTGTCATTTTGGCTTCAGGCAAATAACATTTTAATTGTGTGTTCAGACCCAGAAACCTCCCCCCCAAATAAATTCACACATGACTCAAATTTTGGTTTTTGGCAGAATTTAGGCCACAACTTTATTGATTACAGAAAGTGACTGGTTGCATAGGCTCTGGTTCGACTAGCTCCCTGCCATGCAGGGAGCGCTGATCCAGGGTTCCAGCATAGGTCAGCCAAGGGTGAACACCTGGATAAGCGGAAAGCCGGGAACGGGCTAACTCCGCCACCCAAATGTGCCCCTGGACTCAGGCACAGGCACAACCCCCTCTCAGGGGTTGACCATACCATCGAGTCCCTGGATTCCTTTAACGGAATACCCTTCACATAGGGATGGCGAGAGCGTTCTCCCATCACTATCACCTGAACCAGAGCCTATCCACAGCCTTACAAGTTGTGAAATTTTGCTACACGGCAGGCAAAACCCAAATGGCAACAGCCAATCAGCCAAGTGGGGGAAATTCCTGCCGTGCCCCTGTCCCAATGACAGACGGCACACGACGGCACAGCAAGGACAAGCGCAAAGCCCTAAAAGTAGGGAGAGGTGGGCGGGTGTTCCAAATGCACACGTCGAAAGAGGAAGCTCTGGGTCATGTGCACGGGCATAAATAGGTCCCTCAAACTGTTTGGACTACGTCCCATTGGCCAGATTATTTGAAGAACATTGAATAAATAAATAGTCTTGTGGAAGGCCCTATTTGAGGGGGGCAGAGGCTCCTTTTTCACAAGAGTTCTTAAAACTACTGATATGTGAATGTGTCATTAATATTACAGGTTTTGGATGTTTGCTACCTTTTCATAGAATCAGTTGGAGGGTCACCTAATTTAACCCCACTGCAATGCAGAAATATGCAGCTGTCGAACCTGCAACATTGGCATTATCAAAACCACGCTCCAGCCAACTGAGCTATCCAGCCCTACCTGAAGAGCTTGATACAATTACCAGCAGTGGGAAATTACAGGCTTGATGCCACAGTTGTGAATTCATTCATTTAGTCATTCAGTTATGTTGATTATGGCATTTATAGCCCACCTTTCCTCCAAGGCGCTCCAGGCAGTGTGCATGGCTCTCCCAACTCTCATATTATCCTCACAAAAACCCTGTGAGGTAGGTTTGTCTGACAATTGATGACAGGCCCAAGGTCACCTACTGAGCTTCATGACCGAGTGGGAATTTGAACCCTGGTCTCCCAGGTCTTGGTCCCAACATTCCAGCCACCCCATCACACTATTAACATGCAAATAACTTGTAAAGACTACAAGGTAAAGGTAAAGGGACCCCTGACCATTAGGTCCAGTCACAGACGACTCTGGGGTTGTGGCGCTCATCTTGCTTTACTGGCTGAGGGAGCCGGCGTACAGCTTCCGGGTCATGTGCCCAGCATGACTAAGCCACTTCTGGTGAACCAGAGCAGCGCATGGAAACGCTGTTTACCTTCCCGCCAGAGCAGTACCTATTTATCTACTTGCGCTTTGTGCTTTCGAACTGCTAGGTTGGCAGAAGCAGGGACCAAGCAACGGGAGCTCACCCCGTTGCGGGGATTTGAAATTCACATTTGGTTGGGCTCCAAATTCAGATCTTATGGAAATAGGCCCAGAAGCCAGCCATTATTGATATTAGACACCACTGAATTTTCTGGACTTCCAAAATTGAATTGTTATTAGTCAAGAATTGAAATATCTGTGGGTTGTCAGACAGGCCAAATGGTTCTTAGCTATCCTGTGTACTACTTCTTAGCATTTTTTTTTAAAAAAAGATTCTTCTAATTTTGTATTGCACTTAAATCCTTAATCCAGCTGGTTGTTGCCTTTGGTGTTTCTCCCCTTTGGGGGTTTCATTTCCTCCGCTGCAACAAGGCTTCCTCCATAACAGCCATGTATGTAGGGGGCTGGACTAGATGACCCTTGGATCCCCTCCAACTCTATGATTCTATGATGTCATAAATAAATTATATCTGGAGTTAGGCTTCAGATATCTTAGATAAATTATGTCTTGGGTTAGAATTCAGTAGTAGGAATCCTTGAGGGAAGGTAGTATTTGTTTGTGTCAAATAAATATAGAAAGGCAAGAGAGGTGCTGAATAACTTTTCAGGAATACGTTAATCACGAACAGTACTTTTCGCTCAGCATTGGCTGTTCTTAAAAGACCCTGGAGAGCTTGTAGGCATCTCACATTCATCTTTCATTTTTTGCAGGCTTTGTGTTTTATCTTCAGCTATTTGCTGTCTAGCACGCGGTGCAATTCTCCTCTCCACCCACCTCCAACTCCCAAATCTAAACACCATGTTCACTCTGAGGAGGATTACAGTTTTATAACTGCAATTATAGGAGCCATTGCACAGGATCCAGCTGATGAGAAAGAGAAACGCTGTTTTGTGAAAATGTTTAAGACAGGTTTGCAGTCTTATCTCCCTATGGGGTGGCAACATGCAACATCTAAACAAGCCCGTTTGAAAAACCTCTGCAAAGGCACCCAATTGTCAGTTATAACTTGCCATTGTATTTTTACTGCTGGGGAGAGAAGTTTGTGGGTTTTTCTGCCTCAGGTGCCAAAATACCATGGTTGGCCTTGGACACTATGCACCTTGACTCGAAGCGGAGGGGTGAGGGGGTCATTTGTTGCTCGAGTATATCATGGCACCCTCTGCATGATTATTTTGCAACACCAATCATAAACACGCAACACAGAAGCAACAGGTGGCAGACAGCTGAAGCGAAAGGAGAATAATGAGCAATCATTTTTTTCCCCAAAAAAGGGACCTGAATGATACAGGTTTCAGAATGCCAATGCACCAGGATTGCCCTGCTAACTATCTCCACCAGTTTCCAGACTTTCCTCTTATGACAAGGTTGGGAACTTCAGGCAGGCCTGGAGAGAGTATATGTGGCCCTCTAGACCCCCCCCCTCTCTCTCTCTGGCCCTTGGGAAGAGACCCCGGGCACATTCCTTCCTCAGCCACCCTACATTCCTCCAGGCCACACCCCTCGCCAGCATTGCTTCAACTCTTCTTGAGCATTCCCCCCCCCCCCCGCAGACATGTGTCCTTGAACTCTGATAATGGCTCTTCCTTGCCTAGCTGGACGGCAGAGAGGGCTGTAGAAAGTAGCCTACAGTACAAAGGTAAAATTGACATCCATTGCTCCGCTCACTTTTGTCTCTGGCTCCACCCACCTGCCATGGACCGGTTGGACGCAAAGGAATGGGGGAAGAAACAAGCTGGGGAACCCCCAAGAGAAGGAGGCTCAGAGCCCGGGGATTGGTGGTGGAATGAGGATGAGGCGTCAGAGGGAGAAGAGGGAGCAAACTGAGAGGAGGAAGTCTTGGAAACTGAAGAGGTGGCAGGGCTTAGTGTGCTGAGAGAGCATGTGGCAGAGAGAAATCCAGAAGCAGAAGTTGGAGAGTGGGAGGAGGGAGGCCAAGAAGCAGAGATGAGTCAGCCTGGTGAAGAGTCACAGGTGTCTCCCCCCCACCCCTCCACTGTGACGAGCTTTCCTCTCCCTGGTCTCCCAGAACCAGGAGAGGCATGAAGCAAGAGGAGCAAAGGCAGGCATGCAGGCACAGTCTCTGGTTGCTTGGGAAACACGCTTGAGAGGAGGGGACTTAGGCAGCTGAGGGGAGGCAGGGACCTTCAGTCTCAACAACTAGGCCCAGACAGAGGGGGGTGGGGCATATGGGCCACTTGGCCTGGGCCTCCGATTCCACAGGGGGCCTCGGTCAGCATATTCACAATCGCAGGGGATGCACTGGGGCGACTGCAGTTATCCCCAGGGTAAAAAGGGGGGGCACATTATCTACCTGGCCCGGGCCTCTGCCTGGCTCTGCAAGGCCCTGTCAACAACTGCTTCATGGGGGCAAGAACTGATTTGCTGTGCTTGTCAGGCCTGATCTGTAGCTCATCATGACCAGCATCCCGTATCTTGCAGTGTCCAACTAGGTTAAAGCAGGGTGTGAAGACAATTGCCCTCACCCACACATTATAATGGCAGTTGCTATTTTCTAAACCCTCCCCCTCCCATTCTGACTCTTCTTTGGGGGCAAGAGGGCAGTTTTCAAGGTTGCTACCTGTTTAGTCATTTCATAGCAACAGTGGCATCTGCTTGGAAGAGTGTGCATCTTCCAGCCAGAAGCTGCGATTGAAGCGGTCCATAACTGGGATTAGGGTCACAGTCTGATGTCACTTTAGCAGTCTTTCCTCCCAGGAAAACCACAGCCATAACAGTTTGTTCTTACTTGCCTAGCAAAAGGAAACTGCATCACGTCAACTGCATCATGCAAGCACACACATATTGCTGAAAAGCAGGGAATAAGAAAAGGAAGCTTTGTCGTCTAATTGAAACAACACAAACTCAAGGAACAATAGTAAAGAATACTGGCAATCAGATACATAGTATTTGATAACTATTGGAAAATGGTTTGTAATGTTCCCACAGGGTGTCCTTAAGCACCTCTCCACTACTCAGTGATTAAAGCAGTTCATCTTCTCCAATAAAGCTACAAGAGGCTTAACATCGCAGTCCTATACAGTTACTCAAAAGGACAGATGGGTTAATCTGTAATTTTTAGTTTTTCCTCTTTTTACGCTTAAGTTCAGCTCTCCACATGTCCACATCAGTCAGTGATTTATTTATTTTTAACATTCTTGTGAAAATAAATCAATGGATTTCTCCTAATAAATGCTTGCTTGCACAGAATATTGCCTAATATGCCTCTTTTGCATGGCAATGTTCCAAAATGGGATAGCGCAGTTGGTAGAGCATGAGACTTTTAATCACACGGTTGTAGGTTCAAGCCTCACGTTGGGCAAAAGCTGCAAGAAGATCAAATATATCCATTCTTAAGGAAATCAGCCCTGAGTGCTCACTGGAAGGACAGATCGTGAAGCTGAGGCTCCAATACTTTGGCCACCTCATGAGAAGAGAAGACTCTCTGGAAAAGACCCTGATGTTGGGAAAGATTGAGGGCAGAAGGAGAAGGGGACGACAGAGGACAAGATGGTTGGATGGTGTTCTCGAAGCCACAAACATGAGTCTGACTAAACTGCGGGAGGCAGTGGAAGACAGGAGTGCCTGGCATGCTCTGGTCCATGGGGTCACGAAGAGTCAGACCGACTAACCGACTAAACAACAACAACCTTTAAATGTGGACTGAATTGAACCTCTCCCCATCCCTGCTCTGAGGTAAATCCCACTGAATCCAATGGGATTTACAGGTAAGTGTGATTCAGATTACAGCTTTAAGCATTCAGCACAGAAACAGTCGTTCTTTGGTGGTTCCATTGCAAGAGTACCCTTCAACAATTACAATTATCTGGCAACACAGTAATTGCAGATTAAGGTATCCTATTCCTAGGGTAATGGAGATGAGCATAGGACCCGTGTTTCTTCAGTGGAACAGCTGAAAGGGGGGAAGTTCTCCCTCCCTCTCTCACACGCTCTTTCTCTCATGCATCAGTTAAATTATACCTTTGTGCGGAGTGTTCCTGCTCTCTACTTTTTTCTTTGTTTGGAGATATCTATTCAATAGTGTTTGTAGAACCATCCCTGAGTCAATTGCATTTGAGAGCTGCCAAGGGCACAATTGGGATCTCAAGCAGAGAGAATGGGAGGGCATGCTTGCTTTTTAAGCATCTGAAATATGAACAGCTTAATCATGCATCTGGTAATTAATTTGTAATTAGGCACAAGGAGAATGTTAAGATTTGCATGGTGGGAAGCATGGGATGTGAAATGGAGAGAGAGTTCGTGTTTTGTATTCCAAGGAAGCTTCCTTATACTGAGTCAGATCATTGATCCCCTATTTCAGTATTTTCCACACTGACTGGCAGCAGCTGTCCAATATTTCAGGCAGGCAGGAGATGCTGGGGGCTGAACCTTTCTGCATGCAATGTGGGTATCTCTGCTACTCTGCCTCAGTCCTTCCCCAAAAGCCTTTCACTGGGGTTTGGGGGCCAAACACACCTGAGAAACTTCCTTCCTTTATCTAACTGTGTCTACAATTCTATGTTTCTTCGAGAAGATGGCTATGTTTCAGTGCACGTATTGTTTCAGAATGTGCAAGTAGATTTCCCTTTATGTGGGAACCAAGGTGAATTTCTCTCTCCCCTTCCCTAATTCTGACTAAATGGCACATATTATGCAAGAAGATTCCCCTTTACAGTCCCTTTTATTTTCAGTGACTTAAAAGCTTGAGTGACTTAGTTGCTGTGGTAGTCTTCCCTGAACCCGGAGAGAAAAAGCATCTTGTCTCCTTCATTCATTTTTAATATGGGAATATGATGTTGGAGTCTCAGAAAGCTGACCTGATTAAGAATTAGCATGCCTTAAATGCAGTTGCGCAGGGAAAAGCAGCTTCCTTAAAAGAAGATTAAAATGGGACATGGTATTATTCATTAACAAGGGGCTCATTGTTCAATGCCAAAAATCTTGCAGTTGCTTTTCTCCCACCTGTTCAATCAAAGAGTGTCTGCGGATAGTGTGGCTAAATGTGGTTTAGTCCAGGGATGGGGGAACCTGTGACCCTTCAGACATTGGATTCCAACTCCCATCATCCCTATTTGCCATTCTGGCTGGGGCTGGTATAAGTTGTAGTCCAGCAATATCATCTTCCTGGCTTGTGTGTCCTCCAAGCCTTCCATGGTATGGGTTAAATTTACCTTCCCGTGGTGCCACCTGCTTTATGTACTATATGAATGGGCAGCCCACACCCTTCATCAGTGGACGCTGAACCTGGTAGTGTGACCTTTTCCTGCATATTGGCAATATGGCCTAAGAAAACTAGATTGTTCTGAATAGTCGTAGATGTGCCCATGATACACAGTAAAGCTGGTGGGTGGATAAAATGTCGTTGAGACTGCTGGAATAGTTTTACTTGACTTGGTAGTAATTGCCACCGGGGATTTAACCAATAGTTGGTTCAATGTCAAGAAGGCGGATCCTGTACATGCTGTAGAGGGAAGCGAAGGGCAGGTAGGAGAGAAGGAAAACTGTGATCTGAAACCTCTGCTGCCTTGCAGGATATCTTCAAGAGAAGAAATGGCTAACGACTAAATGCTGAACAAATCTGAAGTGGCGTCCCTAGGACGGTTGGATGGCAACTTGTATTCCTCCTTCCAACAACTCCTGCAGCCAAGCTGGTGCCAAACGTCTTGCTCTGCTTTCCTTTCAACCACATCAGCAAGGGCAGCCCATGATCTCCATACACACTGCCCAGGCTTGTGCCCCAAGGAGGTCACTTTGGTCCTGCTAACATAGTGGCTTGACTTCATCCCCAGAGGTACAAACCATTGTCTCTCAAGACAGACTGATGCCAACATATTCTAAGCAGCAATGCCCCAAATGGGGGGATAAACCTTTAAGATCTTGAAAGAAGCTTTGATTTGAAGAGCCACAAAAGCATATTATTGCTTGAATCAAGAGCTATGAGCAAAAGAAAACATTGTATTGAACCCAGGACCATCTGTATGCAAAGCAAATTATCTGCCACTGAGCTATAGCTCTTCTCCAGTAAGCTGTAGGAAGCCTTTGAACTAGTTTCCCTGGATGTGGCTTTTTTTTCATCCCATGATCTCATTGTGCGTGGATGGCGTCCTTGGTGAATAGAAGCTTTCCACAAGCAAGAGCACTTGAGGTGACAGATTCCGTTTTGCAAGAGCTTTGGGTGAGCTGAGAGGCAGAAAATGGCACTAGCTGAGCACTTCAATTTAGCACCAGCCGTTTTCATGTGCGATGTTGAACAATTGCTTACACATGAAAGTATACACTATGTTTCAGAAGCCCAAGGTTTCTCTCTTTAAAGAGATGATTGATCAGAGAACTCTTTCTAACTGGAGAAAAGAAAAATAAAGATATGTTTTCTACCTACCTAACAGAACTGCAGTTGTGCAGTGTGGGTTCAAACGTCATCTCAAACAGAAACTCAGTAACAGGGCAAGGCTATGTATGCTCAGAAGTAACTTCTTACTCCCGGGTAGGAAGGTATCAGATTGCAGCCTAAGTAGTTGTAAGAAAGACACTGGCTATACCCATGCTATGCATTTAAAACAATCCTATACCACTTTGACAGTCATGGCTTTTCAAAATGAATTCTGGAATCTATAGTTTGTAAAAGGTGCTGAGAGTTGTTAGGAGGCGTCTCACAGTGCTATGATTCTCAGAGTGGTTTAATTATCAATCCTTCATTCCTAGGAACCCTGGGAATTGTAGCTTTGTGAGGGTGAACTGCTTTCAATAATGTATTACAGGAGAGAGCAACCTTTATTCTGTTTTTAATCTGTTGGGAGCCGCCCAGAGTGGCTGGGGAAACCCAGCTGAATGGGTGGGGGTATAAAAACGTCGTCTCCTCCTCCTCCTCCTCCTCCTTCTTCCTCTTCTTCTTCTTCTTCTTCTTCTTCTTCGTGCCCAGTCCCTTCCTTCTTCTTCTTGGTGCCCACCACAAACTGGTGATGCCAGAGTCAAAAGTGTGAAGCCCAGTGCCAAAGATGGGTAGGTCCATTATGTTTCTCTCTCGCCCACTTTCCCCATATTCCATTCTTAACACCAGATGGAATCGGACCAAAGGTCACATGAGGCTATAGAGCAGCAAGCTGCTTGTCTCTGTTTTATCCCTACAATGCTTTTGACTTCAAATGCCCTTGGCATTTATTTCAAAAATGAGTATCAGGCTCCAAAACTTGAATTACACACTAGCAGCTACATTACTAGAGAATTTGAGTTTAAAGAAACCAAAATAAGCAGTGTAGTTTTGCCATCGATCAGTACATTTTTAAAATATTCAGTCTGCCATCTGGATTCAAAATTGTGCCCAGATGTAGCCATGACTAGATGAAAACTTGCTCCTTGATCTCAGGAACCATCACACAAAATTTGGTGAAGATATCTTAAAAGAGGTGTCCAAATGCATAATGAACAAACAACTTTTCAAAATAGATTCAGTAGATTAAATTATAGATGACAATTTCCCATCTCTATCAATCTTTGTGTCACTTTACAAAGCCTCTCTAGATAACTGGGATGTTAGCTGCACACTCACACTGCCTACACACCCACAATATAGTGGTTCTCTTCTCTTCACCTATTTTATGACCTTATAACACTTCAGAACCTCCCAGGTTATAAATGTCATTCCTCTAATACACCTCAGTACAATGGCAAAGTTAGATCTATGCTTCTTGCAGTGCCTTAATAAAAAATATATATTCACCAACAGATCAAACACAGCTAAGCCTGCCAGCACACCATGAAATATTGCTTGCAGGAAATTAAAACTTCTATGCAATCTCCCATACCTCCTTATATGCAGAGATACTGTATTCTTTTCCAGGTGATAAGAGAAAAAGAAAAGGTCTTGAAACTAAACTAATTACTTTAGTACACTTCTTAGGGGGGAAGGATGGAAAAAATAAAATGAAACCTGTCTGGAGCAGTCATTCAAAAGATTGAGACACTGTGGTTGTTCTAGGAAGATTAGTCAAAGAGCCAAGTTATATAGCCCATTGTCAAAAAAATGACTGGCAGTAGAAGTAAAAAGAACACCAGTAGAAAATCCATTCTTATTCCTATACAATGTTTCCCTGTAACTTTTCCCTGAGGTTCAGTTCAGCTATATATTAAAAGGTATTTCCTTAACTTGGAACGTTTAGCGAAAAATGAAATCCCTAATTTCCTGTAAATATCACAACACAGTTAGATCTTTCTCAGGACAATATTTTCATGTTTTATTATGTTTTTATAAACATAATAAGCCTCCCAGAGTGGCAGGGGCAACCAAGCCAGATGGACAGGGTATAAAAATTACGACTACTACTATTACTATTGGCATTATTGCGATTTTCTGTACTCAATGTGCTGTTGCTCATTGCTTATCTGGACCATGGTGTAATGTTTCATAGAATCATATAATTGGAGAGCTGGAAGGTACCCCAAGGATCATCTAGTCCAACCCCCTGCAAGGCATATAAAAATACATCCTCTTTGGATTAAAATATGGGGAACCAAAACACACACACACACCTATCCCTAAGATGCATTAAAGCTGTAACCCAGCTATGATCCCCTAGATGTTGTTGGACTCCAACTCCCATCATGCATCACCAATGGCCATGCTGGTTGAGGTTCATGGGAGTTGGGGTCCAACAGCATCTGAAGGGCACAGCTGCCTTATCGCTGCTGTTACCTTTAAGAGTCATTCAAGGAATATGGGGTAGTACCAGTTCTAGCTAGGACATATCTTCATTCAATAGAATGTCCACAGGGAGTTGCTGCATGTACACATGGAAGCAGTAACCCTTCAAACAGTGTTCCCACCATGCACACTTATTGAAAGCACTTCTGATTGACTGGAAAAGAAAGAGCCATTGTTGAAATGTTTATGATCAACCACAAGGTGTCACTCAAGTGCTGCTGGGAACACAATGCAAACAGCAACTCACAGAAGGAACAGAGAAACCTCCCAAGTTGGTCTGGTACTGTATTTGGTGGGAGGGTGGAATTACCCAGGTCTGTGGAATGACATGCATGAAACTACACTTTTCTTACACAAAGAAGCAAAAACAGGAAAGGGCCAGGGCAGACGGACAGATCGACTGAATATATTTTCACATAGATAGATGAAAGAAAGAAAGAAAGAAAGAAAGAAAGAAAGAAAGAAAGAAAGAAAGATGAGCAGATTGACAGACACAGAAATTTTACAGAATGATCTGGAAAGTCCACATTGGAAACAGAACGGTGAACTATATGAAACTTTGACATCATCCAGGCAGGATTTGCTTATGCTCTGAACATGAAGACCACCAGAAGTACGTTGAATTGAAATTGTTGGGGCTTATTCTATGGGATTAGGACTGCAGCTTTACAATGCAATCCTAGTGCCAAAATATAGAGGTTGGGAGAAGGTAGATTGTGGCATCTCTCCTGTCCCACCCCCCGTTAAAATGACCTTAAGCCACAAGTAATAATAATAATAATTTATTATTATTTATACCCCACCCATCTGGCTGGGTTTCTCCGGCCACTCTGGGCGGCTTCCAACAAATATTAAAAATACATTAAGGTTGGATAGTTACAACGGAATGGTCTCGGTGGTGGGGTGCACATTTTTCTTCTTATTTACTTATGATTATTACTTTGTCAAAATATTTTTAAAAAAAATAAAAAGAATGTGTACAATGTTAATAAATGTATAAAATATAAATAAAAGAACGAAATAAAGAAATAGAAGATGACCTTAAGCCAACACAAATTCCTTACCATGGGAAGACACAAGATTTACCCACTCTGGAAGAGTGGCAGATGAAGGTGATGGACTATATGGAATTGGCGGAAATGACTGGCAGAATCCGAGACCTGGGAGAAGAGCTGGTGGAAGAAGATTGGAAGAAATTTAAAGACTATCTGCAGAAATATTGTAAAATTAATGAATGTTAAATGATGTTGGATTGAAAATAATATGCATTAGCAACAAAGTTAACAAGAATATGCAAAAATGGATTGATAATATATGAAAATATATAATAATATGTTAAGATTCAGAGTTAAGATAAATGAAAGAGGGCAAGGATTTGCTGATTTGATTATGTAAATGGGAATACAAAAAGGGGAGGTGTGAGGAGGTCAATGAAACAAGCAAATGAGTTTAAAGATACTTAAAAATTGATTTCTTTTTAATTTTTATTTTTATCTTGTAATCCTCATTTTTTAATTTTTGTATTTTTCTTTTTCTTATTTTTTCCTTCTTATATGTTTTTTGTTTATTTCATTCTGTAAACTTTTGTTTTTTGTAAAACCTCAATAAATATATATATAAAAAAATTCCTTACCATGGTGTATCTACTTACCCCAACTGAGGGAAGGCAGAAGAAATTGCCAGAAGTTACCTCAGTGCGAAGCGCAGAAAAGGTGTGTGTTGGGCCAGCGAAAGAGTGGATTGGGTTTGGGGAGGAGCTCCCTGTACCAGTGGCGGACCTCCATTTTGGGGTCCCTGAAGCTTGAACTGTTATGGGGGGCCCTTTGCAACTAGCAACAAGATCTGGGTAATCTCTGTTGACTTCTTCAATAAGGTTGTTCCTCGGCAGTTCGCCACACCTTGACGACACCTGTGCTACCGACTCTCAAACTTTGGGGTTGTTGAAATAGATACAACAACAACAAAATAAACAATTTGAGTTGTGACACTCAGATTGGGTCTACTAGACCTAAAAGAATAAAAAGTGGACTAAAGTTTCTTCTGGGATTAGCGGCCCTGAAACTTAAGCTTCATTAGTTTCATAGTAGAACCGCCCCTGGCACTTTATTAATTGATCCTGCCTACAAAGCAATTGTACACTACACAAAAAATACAGGTGTAACCAGTGCTTTTTTTTCTAGAAAAAGAGGTGCCAGAAGTCACCAGGAATGCCTCCTTTGTTCTCTTTATAATGGCAATGGCGCCCACCTGAGAGGCGCCAGAACCGAAGTTCCGGCAAGTTCCGGATGAAAAAGAAATGCCCTGGGTGTAACTAAAATTCACCCCACAGGGGTTGATGGAAGGACACAAAATGAAAGTTTCCACCACCCTTGTCTCACACACCAGAGCACTTAGGATATAGTTTAAGTTACACAGCTATGTTGGTGGAGGATTGCCCTGCTAAACCTTCAGTTTACAGCAAATTCAAAAGTCTTGCAGGCCATGTGGTGCAATCTGTGGATCTCCTCAGATTTGCACACTGGGCTGACTCCAGTTTTATCATCATGCAGACACAGCACTCGCCCTCCCATAGCACCCCTCCGACCTTTGTGGCTGGTGGGTGCGTGTGAGGCATTTTATTTGGGAAGGGTTGCCACAGGGAGGATCGCAGTGGCAAGACAAACAGCGCTCTTATCAGGAAAGTGCTGGTTGTGGCCTAAAGCCGCCATTTTACTTCCCCTCACAAAATCCCAGGGACTTGATGTACTATCGCTCAGGGCATAGCTGTCAACTTTTCCCTTTTCTTGCGAGGAATCCTATTCAGAATAAGGGAATTTTCCTTTAAAAAAGGGAAATGTTGGCAGCTATGGCTCAGGGATGCTGTTTGAATCAAGTCTCATTTTCAAAAGAGGGTTTCTTGTTATTAGATGCATAAAACCACCTACAATTTCACTGGAACCCGCTCATTTCCACACACAGTTGAAGTCATTTGTGGCAGACATTTATTATTATTATTATTATTATTATTATTATTATTATTATTATTAGCAAAGTAGTCCCACTGACAGCAGTGAGCTGGTTCTTGTTAAATCTGAGGAAGGGAGCATTAATTCTTTCACATCCTCAGTAGTCTGTTGCCGTTCGATGCCAAATCTTTAAAAAGAAATATCATCATGCAGGTTACAAAGCGTAGATTTTGCCGCTATTTATTTTGCTTTCTTTCCTATCAAACATAATCAAAAATTCCTGAAGTTTCATTTGGCCACATCACACCCATTGGGCCTTCCTGCTGATGTTGCAACAAATATTCTGCTGAAAGACAAAACCACATATCCTGTGAGATCTATCTGTGCAACCGTTTCTTTTTGAGTTTAGCCTCTCCATTTCTCCCTGCTTGCAAAAATAAAAGTTGAAGGTACTGATTATTTTCCTTGATCTAACAGACGCCTTCTAGCAAAGGCAAGATCAGACAGTAGGAAATTTGTATCACCCTGTGAACACAGCAGTGAGTATGGCAGACGTCAGAACCAGGAAAACAGGAGAGATAGAAAACATAAATGCAAGTGAAAGGAGGAGGAAAAAATGAGCTGGATCTCAACACCAGGTATTCCAAACTGAAAGGACATATTTTGATTTTCTCAGATATTGGCAAAGATTGACTCAGACATCATCCTGAAATCTCCTTGACCTACAGTGGTACCTCGGGTTAAGAACTTAATTCGTTCTGGAGGTCTGTTCTTAACCTGAAACTGTTCTTAACCTGAGGTACCACTTTAGCTAATAGGGCCTCCTGCTGCTGCCGCCACCGCACAATTTCTGTTCTCATCCTGAAGCAAAGTTCTTAACCTGAGGTACTATTTCTGTAACCTGAAGCGTCTGTAACCCGAGGTACCACTGTACATGAAAAATGGACAATTAATATTGTTCTCACAATGCTGTAGGCTTTGCCACTTGGACAAGAGGACCTTCAGGGCACATTCAAAACTATGATTCTAGGGTTGTAAGCTAAAAGAGTAGATTAATGGATTTGGAGAACGTCACATATCCTCAGTCACTGTAACTCTGCTTTCTAGAGATATTGAAACTTCCAAGCTTTGCATTACACTGTAGTCTAATGAAACTGTGTGTGCTTGTAGAACAATGTTGCAACTCAGAAGAGAGTACATGTTCATGGTTGTTATGGTTTTGGTTTGTAGCCATTCAGTAAGTGCTATGACACTTACTAAAGTGATGACACTCATGCATCCATTCTGTATAACCATTTGGGAGGATCCCTTGACTCATCAACGTAGCGGCAAATAAAACGTTTTAAAAGTGTTGTGAAATGCAATAAACACATGTGACACTAGATGGCGACAGTGAGCTATGCAAAAATTCAATGTATTTTTCCAAACTTTTTTTAAAAAGGATTTTCACAGCGTTTTTAATATGTGTGTAGATTCCACCCCGTGAATGCAAGGCTCACATTCAGATTTGTAAATGCTTTTTGCATTATTTTATTTCAATAGCCATAATGAGTTCCACAGAACCCAAACCATTTGCTCCTGGTCATTTTAACTCCGAAGAAGTAGAATTGAAGCTTTCTGCTAAGTCCTACAAAGACACAAAACAATGCATTATATATTCAAATAAAGTGATATTGTTTGTTTGTTTGTTTGTTTGTTTATTAATGAATTTATATACAGCCCTATAAATATAAATTCAATAACATTATAAATATTGAAAGAGGTCGCAAAACAACATACAGTGGTACCTCGGGTTACATACGCTTCAGGTTACAGACTCCGTTAACCCAGAAATATTGCTTCAGGTTAAGAACTTTGCTTCAGGATGAGAACAGAAATAGCGGCGGCACAGCAGCAGTGGGAGGCCCCACTAGCTAAAGTGGTGCTTCAGGTTAAGAACAGCTTCAGGTTAAGTACGGACCTCTGGAACAAATTAAGTTCTTAACCCGAGGTACCACTGTACAGCAAACTCTGTGCATTTAATTTACAACCGAAACACAATATATTTGCAAACAGACACACAAGCCCTCCATCACTGCTTTAGGCACGCACATGCCACTATTTTGGTCTGCTTCCTCTCTTTCTCTCCTTTCAGGTGTGTCCCCAATCTGTTCTGGAGGGTTGGGAGAAGCCCCAGAACAGGCTTGAGGTGGGAGAAGAAGTGGAGGTTCTGTTGTGTGAGCAGAAATCATTTAACTTGCACAAGGATTTTGCTGGATTCAGCCCTCATTCCCTGGTCAGTGCTCAAACACAACACCGGACCTCACTTGTTTCCTAAAACTTCAGATTCCCTTTCCATGTCTTCATCCTCTGTGCCTGCTCCAACCCTTTGCATTTGGATGCTCCTCCTAAATTCAAGCAACAAAAGACTCAGATGGCCCCCAACTTCATGTCATCTCAGATCAGCTGGCCTTCTGCTCCCTGGCCTCCCTTGGCGCAGCCTCTTCCCCTAAGATCCTGACCCTGGAGCATATTGATAATTCCACTGCGACATCCTAACTTGAGAATTTCGCTGCCTGCAATCTGCTTCAACCACATGACAAAGTTTCCTTGTATCTGAAACTGGGGAAATCCGACTTTTGCATCCAGACGGTGTACAAATATAGGTGACTCTTGATTTCATTGCATTTCAGATCATCGTGAATACCCAGTAGGCTGTCAATCAGAACTTTTGTATCTTTCTGTGAAGTGCTGGTGTCAATCACTGTCTAGAAAAGCTTTGCCTTCGTCCTGTGAACATATGGCTGTGTTTCAGGCTGATATGACTCAAAAGAACCAGATTAGGATGTCAAGAGACAAGTACAAAGCAGCTGTGCATGTATTCAGGCCAATTATTGCTTTAGCCCTCAAGGGCTTCATTTAAAGTCTTTGGCAAAGACGGATGGAAGGAAGGGGAAACATTAAAAGAAATATTTTACTCTCACAGTGTTCAGAACAAGTATATACATGAAACAGAATGATAAGAACTATATATGAGGGGTCCTAGTTCAGTAGTAGAGCACAGGGTCAGGATGCAGAAAATCGCATCCAAAATCCCTGGTAAGGATGGAGTTTGCATTTAATTCAGGTTCATGTCTAAAAGCAAACATACCTAATCAAACACTTTCCAAAATGATACACAAATGGAAACACAAACATCCTTCAAACTCCACACTTCTCCGAATTTCGCAGTGCAGTTTTCCAGCCAAGTAATGCGCTCAAAAAAGCATTATACTAGGGTAAAAATGTGTGTATAAAAATGCATGTATTTGTGAGAAGAGCATACAAAAATGCATTACATATGGGGAAATCGCTTTTCAAAATGTGTTTATTAGGCGAAATTGCAAACAAAAATGTGTATATTGGGGAAAATGTGCACTACAACACTGGTGTACAGTGGTACCTCAGGTTACATATGCTTCAGGTTACATACGCTTCAGGTTACAGACTCCACTAACCCAGAAATAATGCTTCAGGTTACGAACTTTGCTTCAGGATGAGAACAGAAATCAGGTTACGTTGCCGCGGCAGCAGCAGGAGGCCCCATTAGCTAAAGTGGTGCTTCAGGTTAAGAACAGTTTCAGGTTAAGTACGGACCTCCGGAATGAATTAAGTACTTAACCTGAGGTACCACTGTATTTTTCATGAGGACTTTAAAAAGAAAAAGAAAAAATGTGGAGGACTGAGCTTGAAAGTGGAAAAATGAGAGAGGTAAAGAAGCCAAAATTGATAGATTTGCCCATGGAGCCAGTGGCGTAGCATGGGTTGTCAGCACCCGGGGCAAGGCAAGTAATTTGCGCCCCCTAACCCTAACCCCCAGATGTTGTGCCCGGTGCGGCCGGCCCCCCCTGCACCCCCCACGCTACGCCACTGCATGGAGCAGACTCCAAAGAATCATAGAGTTGGAAGGGACCACAAGGGTCGGGGCTCGAACCGTTGACCCTAAGTTTAAGAGTCTCATTACTGACTGAGCTATAATAGGAATGATTTCCATCTGAGATCCCGGGCAGTTGCTAGATGATGGGTTGAGCTAGCTAGTCTGACCTAAGGATGGTGTTTTCTGAAAGTCTTGGTGTCAAGCTTATCCACGTTGATTTCCCCCCTGGTATTTGTCATTGATCTCAATTAGAAGCAAGTTTTTTTTCCATGTTCCACTAAAAATACAAACAATTTTCACATATTATAGATACCATTATACATATGGTATTATATTCATATTATATGCCCATGCATGCCAGATTTCCTAAAGCAACTAACATACAAATGGATACATTCAGTAATGCATATGAAAACACAAATAAATATTTAGATGTGTGGATCAGAACTTAGTTATCCACCCAATTTCACACTGCCCGAATGTTTCAGAGCAGTTCTGGGTTTTAAAGTAAGAGATCAGGATTTTCAGCTTTGCTGACACTTGTATATGTTGCTGCCCCTTAAGCTACTGCCGTATTAGACTTTTAAACCCAGCTGCATGAGTTATGCACCAGGCTCAATCAGTTGTAAATGTTATGGTGATTTTATTCTGCTCAGATTCTAAGACAGCCAAAGGCCCGATAATTGCCTGGGGAGAAAGCGCCTGGAACAGGTAACCTGTTTGTTGATTTCAGTGAGATATAAATATGTAGCGATAGTTTTAATATAGAGGCCATGCTGGATGTCTATTACCGCAACCTGACATGCTCCATTATTTCACTTGTATAAACAAGACGGACTTTTCATTAGCAGTTGTGTCGGAGGTGGAACAGCGTTTCATTGCTGCAGTTTGGAGATATTGTGCAGTCCTATCTACATGTTGTTATATCCATGCTAACAAGAGTAATTCCCAGGGCAGTAAGGGAGAGAATTAGGGCAGGATGTGGAGGGCCGACCCAGAACTCCCCTACATGCTAACATTCAGTTGTGCTGACATCTGTTGCCATAACTACTCTGACACGGAGCTCATCTGCTAGGAGATCGCCGGAGCTGGCGATTGTGTCCATTCCACAGCAGGTATGTGTGTGTCTTGTCACATCACCGGAGTGTTTTGAAACAAGTTGGAATTGTCAGGGATTTTATGTGCCCACTTAATTTCTGCCCTGAAGCCGAGAGAGGGAATCCACAACCTCCTGCAAATCTAGGATGCTGTGGAGGTGACGTTAAGTCAACCTTGCAAATAAGTCCATTAAAAGTACAAGCTGCAACGTGTTCTTGGCACAAGTGTATTGTGCATTTGTAGTGGTTTCTTCTGTGTTATGAATGGTCCTGCAATGCTTCCGCAATTCTACCACATCACCGCTGTCAACCATGAATGCACTACTATTGTGCCAAGAACTTGGGTGACCTGGCTCCATAATAAAATACTTAGGGCTACAACATGATGGATGCAAAGGTGCTGGAGGATTGCATGCAGAACCCAAGAGAAAGACTTGACCAGCCTTAGATGTTTTACCAACCAAGTGCACTCTCTTCTAGGAAACAGTGACATGGCCTCTATGACACACACACCTTTGCAATATCTTGCTGGACTATTGTAATGTGCTTAGGCATAGAGCTACCCTTGATAACAATCTAGAAATTCCAGTTAATCTGGTAGCTTCATTGTTAACTGGCACCAGAGGCTGGGACCAAATTTTGCTACTTTTAAGAGAGCTTTATTATTCATCATACATTTGTTTCTGGACTGAATTCACAGGGCTTGTTTTGACCGTTAACTCCCTAGACAAGTGAGTCCAGGGTTACCCAGAGAGCACATTTTCCAATCAGATTCTCCACAAACATTAAGACCTCCAGGCAGTCATAAATTATCTTCCATAAGGTTGCCTCTTTTTTCTGATTTATTTATTTTTGGTCGTGATACCTCTTTTCTGACACACCTCCTCCTATGAAGTCTTGCAGAGTTTGATCACTACTGTCTTCCAAAAGTAGGTCAAGGCCATTTGTCTCAGCAAGCCTTCAGAGAACAGCATTAATCAATGTGCTCTTTTTTTGGTTTGGGTGTTTGTTTTGTTTTGGGCCATACTTTTAAATACTTGTAAAGGTTTCATTGATTTGGTGTTGGTGATTTGGGGGTTTGTTATGTCAAAAAGAATGTTGATTTTAAACGTGAATTGGAGTTAGGTAGTGCAATTTCATTGTTTGTCGTTGTAAGCTGTCTTGCAGGAAACTGACAGGGAAGAATCGCAATTCACTAACTAACTAACTAACTAACTAACTAACTAACTAACGATGGCTAGCATCCTTTGACTTCCCTGACTCTTCTTGAGCTAGTTAGTGGTATCTCACCCCCGCAAGAAAATGTCTTTACCTACAAAAATCCACGGCTGAGTGACACAAAGTATTCCCAGTGGCAAAAGGAACAAGGGAACTGCTTCCTTGAAGTGGAACTTTGTCAAAGAGCACACAGATTAAAAGCTGTGTCCTAGGATCCTCGCTGTTCCAACAGTGCAATTTTGATATTGAAGCCAGTCTTCTATGGCCCTTCAGATACCTATTTCTCCGTTATATGAAAACGAAATATAGTTCTGAAAAAAGCCTCCACACCGAAAGTCTTTGTTGCTAAGGGTTTCTTTCTATTTTTATACAGATTATATGCTGTCTCCCATGAGAAAAGGGAATTCCTGGCCAAGAGTCGAAAGTTTCTACTTTTATTTTTTTTTAAAGGCCACCAGGTATCAAACTTGCAGATACGGCCACTTAGACCTCATTTTCAGAAAGAAATGAATGTCAGCATCGCCCTTGAGCCAGTGCCACTAACTGGGCTCATCCACTTCAACCCCGACTGGGCTAGGCGAGCTGGGTAGCACTTCCAGAGACCACCTTCTGCACAGGAACAGGTCAAAGTGCTGTGGACTCACAGCTTAGTGTTGTGAGCACTGGATTCACTCCCACAAGAAGACAGTCGTCACACAGCAGAGTATAAACAACTCGGAGAGCAGCTCTGTAGAATATCTTCTTTTATTCTATCTACAACTATACAAACTATATACAGAGCTAAATGGGTCTTTGTATAAAGAAATGCTGAACCGCACTGAGTGTCTTCCACTGCTCCTAGCAGCAACCTTATCTATACACACGATCTCTAACACTCAGTCTCTCTCTCTCTCCGACACACTGACTGACTGACACTTTGATGTGGTGCTGGAGCAGAATAAGTAGAGAGCAGAACACTGCCCCTCCTCTCTGGAGAATCAGCAGAGATCATCAGGAGATTCTTGGATATGGGAGGGGTGAAATCTCCTCAATGAAGAGCTGCCACTAAACAATTGAGCATCTACCAGGTCCCACCCTCATCCCCCACATTGCATTTGTTATTCATTAGCTGAAGAGGATTCTAACATCGTCCTTCTAATTTAGGGCAATTGCATTTTCCCAACCTACGTTATTTTGGGGGAATGGGATTGGGTGCCACCACCTGGAATTGTTCTTGCACAGGGACAGAGAAGCGTTTTTAGTCTGAAGCCCACATTCCCATCTAGGCAATGGTGGGCGGGGCTAGAAGCAGAAATGGGTGGGGCAACTTTGGGGCTTCCCATAGACACCTGGTCAGCTACTGTAGAGACAGATGTTGGACTAGGATGAACCCCCTCTATCCTGTATCCTAGCATGATCAGAATTGAAGGGTACATTTCAGCCTGGCCAAAAAACTCAATGAGGACACAAAGTAAAGATTGCCAACTAACTAAAAAACCTGGCCTGGCCTGTAGCTTGGGCTACAGAAACTGGTAGATAAAGCTTTTCGTCACACCGTGATAATATTTATGACAGCCAATAAATGTTGCTGCAGCCTCTGTTGAAGACCCAGTAGGAGGAGGTAGTTCAAAAGTTGGTAATCCAACAATTCTAGGATTCCATTATTTTCCTCCAGATGCAAGCATTAGCCAATGTCACTGGGATAGTATACTTTGGAGGGAATATGAATGTGCTCACTTGGGCTTTTCCTGAAAGTTTGAAAGGATATGATGAAAGGATTGACAAAATGAGAGCCATTTACATCTATTGCACAAGTAAACAATATACAAACTGAAGCCTCAGCAGAAATAGGCAAGATAAATGTTCCTCTTCTTCCCTCTCAGGACCACAAAACATTCTGCGGGAAGTGCCAATCTTTTGCCAAATCATTTCCCCTTTGTGCTGAATTGTGGTTCTGAGGCCATTAGTCGTTTTGACTGAGTGGGAGAAATTACTTAGCCATTCTGTCAAACACTACCTTCTTATATCTCTTTCCCCCCACCCCCACCCCAATGGCTCTTTTCATCAGCTGGCAATCAAATGTGATAGATGGAGTCAAGCTTCTTAGCTTTTGCATCTGTGCATATTAGGAGATTCATGGAACCATAGCTTCATCCATCATTTAAAAAAAAAATTAAAAAGATCTTTCGATGGCTCCTTATTAACAGCTTTTTCACAGTGAACCTCCACAAATCAAGGACAAAATTACGTGAGGGCCCCAAGTGTAAAAGATAAAGGTGGTTAATTGGGCAGAGCTTGCTCTCACTTAAACCTCAGAAGCAGCTGGATCGTGGAATCGTAGAATTGAAAGGGGCTATGAGCATCATCGAGATGCGGATGGCGCTGTGGGTTAAACCACAGAGCCTAGGACTTGCTGCTCAGAAGGTCAGCGGTTTGAATCCCCGCAAGGGGGTGAGCTCCCGTTGCTCGGTCCCCGCTCCTGCCAACATAGCAGTTCGAAAGCACGTCAAAGTGCAAGTAGATAAATAGGTACCGCTCCAGCGGGAAGGTAAACGGCATTTCCATGCACTGCTCTGGTTTGCCAGAAGTGGTTTAGTCATGCTGGCCACATGACCCAGAAGCTGTACGCTGGCTCCCTCGGCCAATAAAGCGAGATTAGCGCCGCAACCCCAGAGTCGGCCACAACTGGACCTAATGATCAGGGGTCCCTTTACCTTTACTTTATGAGCATCATCTAGTCCAACCCCCCGCAATGGAGGAATATTTCACCCAATGTGAGACTCGAACCCATGACCCTGGGATTAAGAGTCTCGTGCTCTACCGACTGACCTGTCCATAGGAAAGGGAAGGTGCTTGGCCATTTAAGGCAGGAGGGTCAGTCAGTCATTCATTCATTCATTCACTGAGCATAAGAAGAGCCTGCTGGATTAAGCCAATAGCCCATCTGTGAGTGTGAGTTCCATAGCTGCACCATGTACTGCATGAAAGAGTACTTTCTTTTATCTGTCCTGAATCTTCCAACATTCATTGGAATTCCACAAGCTCTAGTGTTGTGACGGAGGTCTAGTGTTATTGGATAGGACACAAGTGAAGGTTATCGGATAGGAACCCGGTTGCAATGTTACACACATGCTATGGCTTCCAAACTACTGGGACCAGGATCATTGTTTTTCTATGTCAACATTTAGCTCCCCGCCCCCCCTGCATGAATCTGCTCTTTCCATACGACTTCCCATTTGACTAAGGGTTGAATCAGATGCTCAGCAGCACATCTGGGCCTATTAGACTCATTGAAAATAATGGCCATGGTTGCTGGGTCCATTAAGTTGAATGGGCAAAACTGAACAAACTGAACAAACTGAACAAAACTTAGTTTAATACAACCCTAATTCTCCAAGTCTATTGGTAGGATAGTATTTATTCCTGTGTGCAGGTTACGCTGCCTTAGGCTAGGCAGGGACGGTAGGTAATCATCACATTCTATGACTATTGAGTGTTTTACAATCAGTTGTAATCTGAATCAGGATATCAGTTCATCCCTCTTGCCTCCACCTCAACGCAGAAGTAATTTCATTAGCCAAAATAGCATGCCATCTATTTCTCACGCAACTAGTCCATCTCTAGGACTGATTCATCCATCCCCTCTTATTTGAGAAATGTCATCTTTATATTTTAAGAAACGGTACACAATGCCCTGCTTGTTTAATTTGCTCTTTGCTCACAACATGACAAGGCTGCATGAGAATAGTAACTAGAAGTTAACCAGTGCACAAACATTTCAAAATACAGATTTTTGTTTCCCTTGCTTTCTCGGTAACTCTGCAAGAATATAATCACTTGTCGGCTAAGTGCCCAGAATTTACCAGAGGCAAAGGATGGCAGTTTCCAGGGAGATGAGTTTTGTTTCCCCAACCCCCCCCCCCATGGGAAACAAGTTTGGTTGATAGTTAAAAATATTCATAATCTGAGAACTGAACTGAGAATTTCAGTGCTTGGATAAAAGACGTTATTCAAAGGACAAGATCACCCAGGCTATGGATAATGCCCTAGGTGGAAAAGCTGTCTGAGTTGACTTTTTGATCACTACTTTCTTTACAAGAAAGAGAGATCCCAACTACAAGCAAAATGACACTCCGTGTGCTGGTCCCGGGGGGAAGGTTAGCGTTGGCGTAGTCAAAGTCCGGTCCTGGGTCACTAGCCTGGAATCAGTCCACAAGGAGCGGGGCGAGGTCCGAAGCCGGAAGCCGGGCGGGGACAGGAACACTGGAGGGTCAGGTCTGGGTCTGGGCAGGAACAGATACTCAACAACGACATTGCTCCCGCAACCTGGGACCGGGCTGACTGGCCTTTATCTTCTCTGAGGCCAGGGGCGGTCCCAGCCCCCAGGAGACCCGCCTCTCCTGGCCTTAAGGTGAGCACTCCTCCTGGGAGAAACCAGTTCCCTTCACCCCTCTGCCCTGAGCCTCTGCAATTCAGGAGAAGGGTTACTGGGCCCAGGGGGAGACTCACCTGTAGGCACTGAGTCCTCAACCACCTCTGGAGCCAGAGTGGATTCACCTGGTGCCTGCTCCTGAGGATCCAGCACAGGTGCAGGCACTTGCCCCAGTTCAGCCGGCCCTGGAGGCGGGGACTCCTGTGCAGGCTGGGATTCCTCCGGTTCAGCCTCTGAATCGGATTCCCAGGCCATCACACTCCGCTTCATCTGAACAGTTGGATACCTGACAGTGGTTGCAGGGCCAATCTGGGTTTGAAGAGAGCATTCAGCATTGCACCCTCTGGTGGACACCCTTCCACAGCAGTGACCCCAAATGCCCTGTTCTGGCCCTATGGAGGTGCCCCTGGGGCATGGTGATTCACAGCACCACGGAGAGCTCCTAGTGAAACACCTCTGCCTTCCTTCACTTCTCCTATGCTCCACTCGCTTTTGGGGAACAAGTGTCTCATTGCTAGTATGAAGAAGAGCATTTCCCCCCTGTGCTTCATGGTCTCCTGCCTGGTGTGTTATCGGTGCAATTGAACTGGCAAGTTTGTGTGGGTGGCACTTGGTTCCTCGTTCTCAGAGAGGCACCCTTGAGGGCCCAGGTGCTATGAGCCTGTGTGATATGGGACTTGAGTGAGTAGTGACAGATCAAACTCCAGACTTTCATGGATTATGCTGAATCCTTTCCATTCTTGGTTCTAGTCCAGCTTTCGGACAGAAAAGACTTGTTCATCTTGGTGGGTGATCTACACCAGGAATTGCACAGAAGGAGTGTAGGTTTCCTGTAGGTTCTGCAGAAGGAGTGTGTTCCTGTAGGTTCTGCAGAAGCTTTGATACCATCAACCATGGTTTGTGTCTGGGGCATCATGCAGGGATGGGGGTTGGGGTGCTGTTTATGGTGGTGGTTTGGAGTTATGGGGTTGCACTTCCCTATAAGGATCAGGCTGTCATGAATGAGGCAGCCCCCAGGGAAAGTTTGCAGACAGATCTCAGGGAAGGTTTGCAACCAGCTGAAGGAAGCAGCCAGGAACAGAGAGGGTTAATTGTCAGGCAGGATGAGCATCGGCTAGTGTCAACTCCCCCGCCCCTTGGAATGCGAGTTGATAAGGGAATGACTGAAAATGAGCCAGAACCCTGCCACGCTCTAGAGAAGTGCAAAATGCCACAAACAGAGAAGCAAGCAGTTTATCAGGTGGGAAAGAGCTAAAAGACAGCCCCTCAGATAATGGGGAAGAGGTGGGAGCTGACCCTCTCAGTCCAAGGTCTTGCGAATGGGAGGGCTCCAAGACAGGAAGCAAAACAAGAGACGTCAGAAGCAAAAGGAAGCAGTCTTCAGAAGGGTCATCATGACTGATGAGGCTGGTGGCTTGTTAGAGCCCTCCGGCGAACTTTGTTTTTGCAATAAATCTTCCTTTTCAATTAACTACACTTGCTGTGTTATCAAGACGGGAACCGGGACTCCTGACACAGGCTGACAGACTGAGAGTGCTCCTGGACCTAGCATTTTTCCTGGAGGCCCAGGTGGTGGCTGTGGCCAGGATTGCCTTTGCTCAGCATTGGCTTCTGCACCAGTTGCGCTCTTTTCTGGATCATGCAGATCTGGCCACCATCTCTCACACCTTGGACATGTTTGGATTGGACTGTTGCAATGCACTCTAGGAGGCTGCTCTCAAAGAGCATTCATAATCTCCAGCTGCTGCAAAATGCAGGGGCTAGTGGTTGCTTATCAGAAAATACACTAGTTTTCATTTGCATTGACTTCTGAACCATTTCCAGGCACAACTCAAAGTGCTTGATTTTACCTATAAAGTCCTAGACACCTTAGGACCAAGTTAGCTGAAGGATCACCTCTTCTCACGTGAACTTGCATGAGTACTACCTTCAACATCTGAAGACCTGCTCCATGTTTTGTTACCTCCAGAGGTTCTCTTGGTGGGGAGGTGAGATTGGGCCTTCTCAGTTGTTGTTGTTTAGTCATCTTAGTCGTGTTTGATCCTCTGTGACCCCATGAACTAGAGCATGTCTTGGAAACTCTCACTTTCTTCTCAAAGCTTCTCCTTTTTTATGTCCATGGAGTTTTCTTGGCAAAAATACTGGAGTGGTTTGCCAGTTCCTTTGCCAGGTGGATCACATTTAGTTTAAACTCTCGGCTATGACCTGTCCATCTTGGGTGGCCTTGCAGAACATAGCTCATAGCTTCTTGTAGTTATTCATGCCCCTTTGCCATAACAAGGCACTGATCCATGAAGGGGACCTTCTCAGTAGCAGCACCCAAATTATGAAACTCATTCCCAAAAGAGGTTTAGCATGCACACCTTTCCCTAAACCACCCAGGAAATTATAGTGGTACCTTGGTTCTCAAACTTAATCTGGTCTGGAAGTCTGTTCCAAAACCAAAGCATTCCAAAACCAAGGCATTACCATAGAAAGTAATGCAAAACGGATTAATCTGTTCCAGACTTTTAAAAACAACCTCTAAAACAGCAATTTAACATGAATTTTACTATCTAACGAAACCATTGATCCATAAAATGAAAGCAATAAACAATGTACTGCAGTCACACAATCAATCAATCAGTAGCTGAATTGGGTGAGCCTCAAAAACAAAAATGCAAAAATGCAAAATAAATAGCAAAAACAGACAGACCTCAGTGTAATACTCAAAACGGAAGTGTGGCACTCAAATCGGAAGCATAACACTCAAAATGGAGCACGTTCAGCTTTCATAAAAAGTTCACAAACGGGAACACTTATTCCCGGGTTTGCAGTGTTTGGGTTCCAAGTTGTTTGAGTACCAAGGCAATTGAGAACCAAGGTACCACTGTACTCTGGTGAGAGACTTGCTTGCGAATCTAAAGGAAAGGACTCTTGAGTTTGGTTGGGAGGACATCGAAAAAACATTATCAATGGAAGTGATGCTGCATAGAAGCAGAAAACCACTAGAGGTCATCCTCTCCCTTCATTTGAGAGTGTGTGAGACATTCACATCCGTTACTTTACCTTTTTACTTTGCAGTTAACAATCTGACCATTTCAGCCTCTCTGAAGGCCCGTCCTCTGTGAAAGATTGCCTCTCCCCCCCATCAGTCAAGATCAATAGTTCTAATCATGTGTTTAGACCTCTCCTGGGGTTATGAAATAGGAACTGAAAGCGACTGTATGCTACTTATGAAAAGGACTAAATGGTATAAAGTATAGTTGGGTGAGTACTGGACTCTCCACAGAGACTAAACTTAATGAATCCAGCTTAGCCCTAGAATCAGTTTATAAGTAAGAGTTCAGGACTGAAGCACATCGCCACATGCTTTTCTCACTGCTTGGTGACTCAGAAATCAGTGCCTAACCGATTCCATTGAAAAGAGCAGTATGGTTGGTCTGTGCTGCTCCCTCCCGACAAGTCCCTGCTGATACCAGGATGGAGAGGGGGAGAGGAGAGGCAGTGGTGAGGCTGGTGCAGAGCAAATGCACCAGCGGAGCCATTCCAGTGCTCCTGCCATCGTGTTTGCACCACGCTGACCTCACTGCTGCTTCTCTCCTCCTGCTCTCCATCTCCGTATGCAACAACAACTCAGCCAAAGGGAGATCAGGTAAGCAGTGCAGTCACACCCCTCCATCCATTAGTGGTTGAAAAGTACTGCATTCGGAGTGAGGTGTGGTTCTATGAAAACGCCCACAGTCTCACAATTTTAATCTGCTTGCTGTCTTGGATTTCTGGAAGGAAATGTGTCAGAGCACAGAAAGAGCTTTCATAGCATCATACCTCATCTCCTGGAATAAATGTGAAAGTAGATGGGATGGCAGTGGAAGCAAGGACTCCATCAGGAGAAAACTACCCGCATATTAGAGGAACTTGTTACTTTAAATAAACTCTCAAGAGGCACATTAGAAGTTCAGTAGCTCTCTTCAAAAGCAGTCTTTGCTGATTTGATGCAGCTGCTTTTGTTAAACACTCTGGCTTATTTGCCTTGGGTGTAGAATGGAGTTTCAGGAGTTTCTTGCACTGAAATACACCAAGAATTCTTCGAGATATCGAAAGCATTTAATAGGGCAAGAAAATAAAAAATAGTGTCTTTTCTTTCTTTCTTTCTTTCTTTCTTTCTTTCTTTCTTTCTTTCTTTACCAAGCCAGGATGAGGCAGCTGTGGCTCTCCAGGTGTTACCTCTTATCAGCCCCAGCCAGTATGGCCAAAGATCAGGGATGATGTGAGCTGGAGACCAACAATAGCTTGAGGACCAGAAATTGCTCATCCTTGTTACAAAGGAAATGAACTTTCATTGCATCTCTCCCTCCCCTTCCTGGTTATGCAAACAGAAACACACTGAATACGGGATGTGTGTCCCATCCCAGCTCTGTACTGCAAGGGCCTCCATGTGTTGGTAGCTGTCAATTTGAAGGAGAAAACCTCAGAAAGGTCAGGCAGGAACACACCACCCACATATACAGCAGGAGATGTAGCAGAGAGCGCCATGCTCAGTTTCCAGCCAGGATGACGTATAATTTGTTTCTGCCTGCTGTTTGCAAACCAGTGAGCTCAAATGGCCAGGTTTCTGTCAATAGCAATGTTTCCAGCTTGTCACAGGCAGATACTGTGGTTTCTAGGGAAAGAAGTAGATGAATGGAATGCACATAATGAATAGGTGGTTGACTGCAATCTGGCAGCAAAGAGGGAGAGATAGGAAACAGCAGCATCCCATCAGCTTTGCGGAGAGCCCAGCTTCAACTGATTCGTCCTCTGCATGAAACTGTTTCTTTTCCAGCTGATAATTTCTTTCCTCCTCTTTGTCCATTCCTCTTTTTTATGTCCTGTCTTTTGGACTGTAAACCTGCGGGTATTTTTAATTATTTTTGCTGATCTCATACAACCTGTTTGGGGAGCCATTTTGCTGAAGGGTAGGGTGAAGAAGAAGAAGAAGAAGAAGAAGAAGAAGAAGAAGAAGAAGAAGAAGAAGAAGAAGGGCCACGAGATTTCACATTGGTTCAATACCTGAGCAAGTTGGAGGTATTCTAGGTTACAGTGGTGGCCCTTTCCACATTAAACAAAAAATGCAAAACAAAAAAACCCCAAACCATCAGAAAGTATAATTCCATAAAAGGAAATAAAGGTCACAAGCCCACACTAGACTGAAAGGGGGGAAATCTTGTTCAAATAAGATCAGTCACAAGGTAGCATGTGACGTGCAGATGAATTACATGCCCAACTGGCCTCAAGCAAATGAACTTTCACTGTTTCAGTTATGAATGGGAGTAATGGGTCCAGATCTTGGGTGTAAAGAGTTAACGTCAAATGTTCAAAGGCATGTTAAGCTTTAGCATTACAGTAGAGCAACCATGGTTCCAGCAACCATCAGTGGCGTAGCGTGGGTTGTCAGATAAAGGGAAGTTTTCCTTCTGCACATATGTTTTCCCTCTGCACATAACTGTTGCATTATAGGGAAGCATTGCATCTCTTTCTACACATAACTGTGGCCTTATGGGAAGTCTTGCTATGGGAAGTATTGCTTCTTTTCTCTTGCATTCTGGGAAATCTCGCTTATAATCTTCTCTCTGTTTCTGCACACACTGTACGAACCTGCTCCAAACACCAAGACATTCCCTCATCGCTCCGTTCACCTAAAGTTCATGGTGACTTGTACTCCATGCATAGCTGACCACATCTATAGAACTTGATTATTGTATTCTTTCATGTTATGATCAATCATTAGTAATTGTTTCATGCCATATTAATCTTTAGTTAGGAGGTTTCATGCTTGTCTAGTCCCAACCTTGTTTCCCAGCCTTTAATCTACCAGTGATTAATGTTCACATGTAATTCCCACCCCTCACATGTAATTCCCGCCTTGCATTTGCATTAACCAATAGGCAATGAGTTTCTTTGTGTTTGTATCAACCAATCAGCCACAACCACACCTGTGGCAATGTTTGTAATATTCAATAAAAGAGAGTTCCCGGGGCTTCCCCGGCAGACGCCTCTCACATGACACCTACTACTCGTCTCCCGTGATTTTCATTCCTACAGTCTGAACCCGGGGCAAGGCAAGTAATTTGCGCCCCCTAACCCGTGGATTTGCGCCCCCTAACCCTAACCCCCAGATGTTGTGCCCGGTGCGCCCGGCCCCCCTTGCACCCCCCATGCTACGCCACTGGCAACCATACTGCCCTAATTCAGGTAATGAGATGGCATATTAATAATAACACAAGTGCATTTATGTAGCATTTCCCCTAAGTGTTCAAAACACTTAATACAATCATACCTTGGGTTGAAGTTGTTTCAGGTTGAGCGTTTTCGGGTTGTGCTCCGCGGCGACCCAGAAGTAATGGAACGCATTACAGTGGTACCTCAGGTTACATACGCTTCAGGTTACACACTCTGCTAACCCAGAAATAGTGCTTCAGGTTAAGAACTTTGCTTCAGGATAAGAACAGAAATCAGGCTCCAGCAGTGCGGCGGCAGCAGGAGGCTCCATTAGCTAAAGTGGTGCTTCAGGTTAAGAACAGTTTCAGGTTAAGAACGGACCTCTGGAACGAATTAAGTACTTAACCCGAGGTACCACTGTACTTCCAGGTTTCGCCGCTCACACATGCACAGACGCTCAAAGTGATGTCATGTGCATGCACAGAAGCGGCGAATCGTGACCCGCACATGCACAGACGTGGGTTGCGTTCGCTTCAGGATGCGAACGGGTCTCCGGAATGGATCCCGTTCACATCCAGAGGTACCACTGTATAGATATATATACAGTGGGGTTGTTTGTTTGTTTGTTTGTTTGTTTACAAAAGAAGCATTGGTATTAATATGTAGATCAGGGGCTGTCAACCTGATCCCTACCACCCACTAGTGGGCATTTCAGGATTCTAGGTGGGCAGTAGGGGGGTTCTAGGGCACAACCTGAATCCTTCCATCGAGCACTGGTAGGCAGTAAGGAAATTTTACCATCAAGAAAGATGCAATAGTAGGTATAAAAAGGTTGACTACCCCTGATCTAGATTAAAGTGTCATGGGTGCCAGCAACAGCAAAAAAAAATTGTGCTAGTACTCACTGAGTAATATCACATCACAAAAAAACCCCTCTCTGTGTGTCTCTCTTTAACAGGGGTGCCCAACTCCTGATATACCCTCACATGCAAGTGTTTCTGGCCCCCAATATCTGACTAGCCCTCCCACCTTCTTTAAAATTGACACAGCACTGGTGTGGACAGGAAGATTTAAACCTCTCCACCCAGCCAATGCCCCTCCCCAATCCTCAGGTTGTTCATTTGATGAGCAGGGAGCAGTGATTTTTTTAAAAAAAAACACCCACCCAACCCATGGAGGGGCGGACAACCAGAATGATCAAGGGTTTGGAAACCAAGCCTTCTGAGGAACAGTTGAAGGAGATGGTTATGTTTAGCCTGGAAAAGAGGAGAATTCTGAGCCTTTTGTTTCCATGTCAATCTGCAACCAAAGACATACTGCCAAGCCATTCCTAGGGTAGTAAAATGAGATCTGCCTACTGAATTCTGGTTTCAGGCAAGGGCCATTCCTAGCCCTACCTGTAGATGTCAGGGGTTGAACCTGCCTACAAGCCTGATACTTTGCTGCTTCCTTCATCATGACAGCCTCCACACCTACACCCTCAAGGAGAGTCCAGTCTATTAGGACAGTCACAAAGTAGTGAGCTACCAAAGGGCGGTGTAGTGGTTGGCACATTAGCTGGGAAGACCTGTCTGAGCCAAGAAGATCATGTGCCAGGCCAGATCCGTCCACCTATTGTCCACCCTCCTATTGTATTAACAAATCCCACATCCAGCAAATGATGTCATCAGTCCTGTGATTATGGGGTGAGGGAGAGTTCTGTGCTCTCTGACTTTCCTGATCCACTTTGCTCCCAAGGAATTAAATTCAGAAGAATAGTCAGATATATTATGGTGCAATGGAAGAGTTTCCTCAGTAGGTAGAACTTTGCATGTGTTTAGATAAGAATCAGACCGGGTGTTTAGTCAAATCAAGCCTCTGTACTTTCTGAGTCACAGCCTTGTAAGGCAGCAACAAAGTCTTGTGGAAGGAAGACAATTGCTTAACTCTAGTTCCTTGTTCCCAGATAATATGGCAAGGCCTAGCTGTGTCCCAATTTTTTTTTCTGTTTGCTAACAGAAACACTGTTTGTTTGTTTGTTTGTTTGTTTGTTTGTTTGTTTGTTTGTTTGTTTGTGATGTGCTGTGCTGTGCTGTGCTGTGCTGTGCTGTGCTGTGCTGTGCTGTGCTGGATGTTACAAAAACAACCAGTGCTATTTTTCTAGAAAAAGAGGTGCTGAAACACAACATAAACACCTCACTTGTTCTCTTACAATGGCAATGGCACCTGCCTGAGAGGTGCCAGAACTGATTTATGCTGAGTTCAAGCTGGGAAAAAGCCCTGGCTAGAACAATATGGGATTTTGCTATCCACTTCGTAATTGGATTAGGCTGCAACACTACGCCTGCTTAACCAGGGGGACATCCCATGGAAGTGAACTTTATGTAGTTTTGAGTATAGTTGCATAGGATTTGTTAGTTCATAATCCACACTTTCATAAAGCATAACAAGGTGGCTGACATCATACATTATGTAATAAAATTAGTCTATAAATAGCAATAAAACATCATTTGAAACATCAATAAAACATCAGTAGGTACTGGCTGGTTAAAAAGAGAAATTCAGCTTGCAAAGGCCTTGTAAAGGATTGCACTCCAGGGCTTCAGACACAGATTTCTATACCACACCATGGTAGGGACGTGGGTGGGTAGTCTAAACCACTGAACCTCTTGGGCTTGCCGATCGGAAGGTCGGCCTTTCGAATCCACGTGACTGGGGGAGCTCATGTTGCTCTGTCCCTGCTCCTGCCAACCTAGCAGTTCAGAAGCACGCCAGTGCAAGTAGATAAATAGGTATCACTGTGGTGGGAAGGTAAACAGTGTTTCCGTGCACTCTGGTTTCTGTCACGGTGCAAGATGAGCGCTGCAACCCCAGAGTCACCTTTGACTGGACTTAACCATCCAGGGGTCCTTCACCTTTTTTACCACACCATAAAATATTGTTACGTAATAACACATTATTAACGTTACAAACAAGATATAATGTGCCCATTACGTTATGAAAATCATTCCTTAACCCTCCCTTAGTATTATAAACCATGAGTTGAGATTCTTTCCAGGTCTTTTCTAACACAAATAGAAGCCTCACTCCTTTGATCCTTACTTGTGCTAACACCTCATAACCCCAGGCTACTACCTCAAAGGAAATCAGACTGACTCAATTAACACAGTTTAGGAAGTTTGCCCAGCTTAATTAGCTTTTCATATGTGCCAATACCAGATGCTTGGAAGTGGGTTGAACACACATCCTAATGCACACTGGTTTAGCTTACATTCTGACACTTGGTAGTTTGACATACAGTTTTATCGCACCAGCGCCCTAATTAAATTCTAACATTTACTGAACCCAGGAACTTAGCACCTACAAACCCATAGGCACCATTGTTTCTAAGTACGGGTCATTCCAAAAATCCAAAGTGGAAAGTCAAGTCTTTGCTGATTTTTAAACAGAACCTGGAATAAGAGCCATTGCTTGGTAGTTCAATAGCTGTCATACACACAGCCACAGTTAGGGGGCGCAAATCCACGGGTTAGGGGGCACAAATTACTTGCCTTGCCCCGGGTGCTGACCACCCACACTACGCCACTGCACAGCCATGACCCAAAAAAGCCAACAACAGAGACTGTTCCTGCTCAAGGAAAATCTCACCTAACCAGTCTTTTTAGGTAAGGGACAAGATGGATGGGGTCCTGATCCCAGTAACATTACTTTTTTTTTTTTTTTGTGCATAATTTTTATTGGTTTACAAAATCAAAATACAAACAAACATAACGATTCTCTACATGATCCCAGTAACATTACTGATCCACTGATAGCTATGTTACAATGTCAAAACGTTCCCAGGCTGTGTCAATATTCCTTTTCTGTCAATCTTACTATTTTGGGGGGGGGGGATGGAGTCTCACAGTGACCTTGGTTGCAGATCCACAAGGAAACAAAATGCACGATCTTGGATTAAAAAAGGGCCACAAGTTTACAATCTCCAATTGTACAAGGTCTTTTTAATTGCTCACTTCCATTCTCCGGTATACATGTATTCACAAGACGGTAGATGCTGTCTCCTGCTAGGTCATTCACCCCAAGTGACCCCAAGCTGTCTCAGAGCTCAGAAGCAGTTGAAAGCACCATTCCTGATTCCTCACAGCCCCCACACATTAAATGATGTGCCAAGGGAGGCCTTCTGAGGCCCATTAGCTTTGGGTGAGAAATGCCATCCAGCCCTCTATTCTCCCTGAGACTAGTAGTCCTGATAAGTAGATCTATGGAAGCCCATTCCAACCTTCAACTCATGCCTCTGCGATGGTGCTCACGCCTTCTCTCTCTCTCTCTCCACCTGAACTGACCCCAACATCTATGACCTCATAATAATAAACATCACTGCCGCAAGGAGTGAGATGTGCAGGGCAGAGACGCCAACAGGGAGATGGGATCCCTGAGTAAGAAAATAATTACTAAGTCACAAAGAGGAATGAATGAGTAGATGTCGAACAATTTGGAAACTGTTAGAAAGCTGGTTTACCTTATATACAGTGGTGGAGGAAGCCCATAGGGGCATAACACATTGCAGGGCCTCCAGAATCTGCCTGCCTCCTCCTACTCAGCCGCCATACAGCTGGGGGAGAGGCAGCGGGCGGCCCATTTGGGCAGGAGAGACGCATAATAATAATTTATTATTTGTACCCCACCCATCTGGCTGGGTTTCCCCAGCCACTCTGGGCAGCTTCCACAGAGACCAAAAATACACTAAAATGTCACACATTAAAAACTTCCCTGAATGGCTCGGTCGTGCTGCAGGCCCGGTGGTGAGTGCCGCCCTGCATTTTGTCACCCCCTTCAGTGGTGACACCCGGGACGGCCCGCAACTACCACACACCCCTTCCTCTGCCCCTGCTTATATAGGCAGTATATTTCCACTTTGGGACGGCCAGCCTGCATAGGGCAGTTGTGGCCTGCTCAGATATATCCATCATCTTCTGCTCTGTACCATATACAAATCCACACACACACCTACATGATGTGAGGGGAGGAGAAAGGTGTGGGGTTCTGCCTTCAGCAGCACAATATAGAAATATCCTTTTGAACCAAATGATTCTAGAGGAAAAAGTTTTGGCCCCTCCTCCCTTGTTTATCCTCTTTGCCTGGGACTCACACTGCAGCTTTTCGAAAGAAGCTCGATTAAGAAATACGTCTGTTGTCATCTTATTGCCACATCATCCTGCAAATGCCAATGATGTGTCCACCCATCTGAGTTCTTTAAAAATCAGATGCAGGAAAGGCAAAGCTTTTGCCTGTCTGCTGCCAGGATGGGAGAAACTAATCCAGCGAGAAACTCCAAGGGTTTCTATTTCTTCTCGCTTGCCTTCATTGGTTCCCTCCTCCTTCAATCTGCATCGGGTCGCGAACTGGTGTTTGTGCTCTTAGTAAGTAAAGGAAAGCAAATATTTCGTTACTACTGTGCATGTGGTTTGTGGGTTCTTCAAGGCGAAATTCTTGGGGCTGTGTCCAATTTTAGTTCTACTCAGAGAAGACCCATTTAAAGTAATTGATATGACTAACTTGGGTCCATTCATTTCAGTGTGTCTAAACTTAGTTTGGTGTACAGCTTGGTGTACGGCTCTCCAAAGGTTTCATGAATTAACTAGACTTTCAATGGTGGGTAGTACATGGTTTTCCTCTCTCCTATATTTACAGAAGGGACGCGGGTGGCGCTATGGATTAAACCACAGAGCCTAGGACTTGCCGATCAGAAGATGAGCAGTCCGAATCCCCGGGACGGGGTGAGCTCCCGTTGCTCGGTCGCTGCTCCTGCTAATCTAGCAGTTCGAAAGCATGTCAAAGTGCAAGTAGATAAATAGGTACCGCTCCGGCGGGAAGGTAAACGGCGTTTCCGTGCACTGCTCTGGTTCACCAGAAGTGGCTTTGTCATGCTGGCCACATGACCCGGAAGCTGTACGCCAGCTCCCTTGGCCAGTAAAGCGAGATGAGCGCCACAACCCCAGAGTCGGCCATGACTGGATCTAATGGTCAGGGGTCCCTTTATACCTTTACCTTATATTTACAGGAGTGGGGGAACCTGTGGCTCTCCAGATGTTGCAGGATCACAACTTCCATCATTCTTGACCAGTGGCCATGCTGCCTGGGGCTGATGGGAGTTTTAGTCCAACAACAGCTGGAGGGCCACCGTTCAGTAAGACTGTACACTATAAATTAAAAACTGATGCTAACACATTCCGCCGGTCGCTTGAATTATTTTAAGATGCAAATGTGTTTAATGAGGGAGCTTATGCCTCTTTAGTAAAGAACATGCAGTCTGCCTATAGCTTTTAGAGATGTAACATGCATCAGAATGTTAAAGAATATAAAATAACAATTGAAATGCTTCCTGGCCTTCAAGTGTAATGAGCTCATCTATAAACAAACTCCAAAGAGCAGCCACTTTAGATTGCTGCCATTAAGATACTGCTATATCAGATAAATGAGGTTCAAAGGGAGGATAATCACAGCCTACATGTAAATAGATATAGTTTTACAAGGTGAGCATAGGACAGCATCCTGATAGAAGGGATAAAACATACTATTGAACCAGCTGAAGTCATGAAGACATAAGAGGCTTGCTGGATAGGACCAAAGACCAGTCAAGTGTGTCGCCACAATGACCAACTTGATGCCTATGGAAGGAGGGAGATGACTGCAATAGCCCTTTCCTGCTCATGAGACCTCAGAACTGATATTCAGAGGGATATTGACTTTCTGGAGAAAGTAGACAATGGGTATAGAGGTAAAGGTAAAGGTACCCCTGCCCATACGGGCCAGTCTTGACAGACTCTGGGGTTGTGCGCCCATCTCACTCAAGAGGCCAGGGGCCAGCGCTGTCCGGAGACACTTCCGGGTCACGTGGCCAGCGTGACATCGCTGCTCTGGCAAGCCAGAGCCGCACACGGAAACGCCGTTTACCTTCCCGCTGGTAAGCGGTCCCTATTTATCTACTTGCACCCGGAGGTGCTTTCGAACTGCTAGGTTGGCAGGCGCTGGGACCGAGCAGCGGGAGCGCACCCCGTCGCAGGGATTCGAACCGCCGACCTTTCGATCGGCAAGTCCTAGGCGCTGAGGCTTTAACCCACAGCGCCACCTGCGTCCCTAGACAATGGGTATACACATGCACTAACGATTCAGTTCAGACCCCAATTTTATGCTTTGGGAAACAATTTGCTTCGGTCCGATTATCCAGCAAAACAATGCTTTGCGCTTTCCCCATTAAAGGATTCCCATAACATCCCTTATTATTTTATGGGCAATGTATACGGTAGAGGCAATAGTAAGAAATCTCTGAAATTGCACAGTGCTGGTGCCTTTGAAGCTGGTTTGAAGCGCAAGGTGGATTTGGCTGGAGTGGATAGATAGGCGTGTTCCATGGAAGCAGAAGAACTTGAACTTCCAGCATTTTACAAACAAACCCCATTAACAGAACGAGCAAATAGCACTGAGCAGATAAAGAGAAGGTGATATATTACGTCCACATCCCTTTCCAAAGCAGGACCAGCCCAAGGCGTTTTGCTGTCTGAGACAAAGAACAAGTCGGTCCCGTCCCACCCCCGCATTCCACAGGCAGAAGCTGACTGGCTTGGAAGTTTATTTGTATTTAATACTAGTGTTGGGACAGTGTTCTTCACCACACCTGAGGACAGCAGACTAACTTAAGGGTAGCACAGCAAGCTGCAGGACATACACAACTCTGTCCTCCGATAGAGGGGAATGGTTAAGTGGTTCAGGAGGAAAGGGGGTGGGCTACCACTGCTGACTCCCACCCACATGCCCCAGGACCTGAGTTCTGTGGAAGAAGGCAGGTGGGGGGAGGGGAACCCCCTAATATTGGCTTTGTAGAGATCAATGATCACATGCTCGGAGTAGCTTTCAAGGCAACTTCGATTGCCTGGAGATGTTCGTTTTCTTTCTCTCATTTTGCCCACTCCCCATAACTGCTTTACAGTAGTGGTCAGCTGTGTGGTAGCACTCACCTGATCTCCTGCCGCCCATGTTGCTTCTACTTACCGGCAAGTAGATCAAAAGGGTGGCAGGGTGCAAACGCGTTGGCAGAAGGCCCAGAATGGCTCTGCTGGTGTGTTTGCATCGCACCAGCTTCATCTCCTCCTCTACCTCCCAGTGAGCTGTAGGAACATGGGCAAAGTGAGGTCAGGTGAGTGATGCCATCTTACCATCTGACTGCTACTGCTACATATCACTGGGATTACAAAGGAGCTTGCGAGCCATCCAAGTTAAATCCTGGTGATCCTTCTCATCAAGTTGCTGAAAGTAAATTGGAAGGCTAAAATTGTATTGGCTGAACAGACTTGAATAAATTATTTACCTCACAGCCTTTCTTAGTTTGCCACTGGCATAATATATTATTAATATCTAGCCCCCAAGTGAAGTTATGTTTTGGTGCTTGCTGAGACCCCCCCCCCATTTCTATCATAATTACCGTATTAGACTATTTTACTTTAGCATTGTTCACCCTCTTTTACTAGATTTATCGGCATGGTGACAGAAGCCCTATTGAAGTCTATCCTAACAGCCTACACAATGAAAGTGCCTGGCCACAGGGATTTGGACAACTGACTAAGGTTTGTTGGCTTTTCATAAAGTTTGGTTTGAAAATTTTCAAGAAGTAGACTTCTGGAATTTGGAATTTGTACAAAATTTCATTCCAGCTCTAAGAGACATGATCCCCCATCCTCTGATAGTCACAGATTGCTGTGGGCCCTCTAACCTGACCTGTAGAGATCAGTGCTTGTCTCTACCTGACTTATCCAACACCCAAATCCCTCTGAATGTGCCTGATTTGGCTCAGGACTTGGAACTCGGGTGAATATGGTGCACAGCTCTAATAAAAGGGGCAGTGGGTCTGTGATATAGCAGTCGAGAACCTTCCGGCTATGGGCTTGATTAGGCCTGCTAGGCCATCCTATTTGGCCTGCAAGACCATTTCAGCCCAGCTGCACCCACCTGTTGATCACCTCATGCCGTGTTTTGGGCAGGAATCAGATGCACACAAAACCTCATTCCCTCTCAAGTGTATCAAATCCCTGTCAAATTCAACCCAACAGAGAAAGGCACCAGATTCAAACAGTGCCAAAGGTTGAGCCATGGTTGCAAAGGAGCACAGTCCCGACCAATCCTTTGCAGCCAAGTCCCATGAGAAGTTGAGTCAAAGGTCTACCAGGAGTAAACTGCCAACTGTTCATTTCCAGCCACAGCTTTACTTTGGGTGCCATTTGTACTTGGCACCTTACCTTGTCATGCTGCTTTCAACTGGAATCAGATACGCAGGAGCTCTTGCTCACTCCAAGCATATCCAATTCCTGCCAGCCACAGTGCAACAGGGAGAGGTACCAAATTCAAATGGCACCAAAGGATCAACTGTGGCTCCAAAGGAACAATCAAGAGCACACTCCCAATGTCACATCTGCAGCTGTGGCTTTAACTTTTTCACATCTGATGTCACGTGCTTGACAAGTGGGCAGCCCTACCATTTGCCAGCCTGGCCCAGGGTTCCCCAAACTTGGATCTCCAGCTGTTTTTGGACTACAACTCCCATCATCCCTAGCTAGCAAGACCCTTGGTCAGGGATGATAGGAATCGTAGTCAAAAACAGCCAGAGATCCTAGTTTGGGAAACACTGACCTGGCCCGTGGAGGAATTGCTATGTTTGGATCCGGCACTCTGGCAGAAAGCAGTTCCCTACCCCTGCTCTGAAATGTTTAATATTAAGAGCAAAAGGGTCACATGGTGGATCCACCTGCATGGAAAACTGATCCTCTCCAGCCTCTGATCATTTTTGTCACATTTCTTCAATCATTCCCTAGGAAAGCAGCCGGGGTGGGTAATGCTTGGCTTTCCACAAGGCTGGAAAAGCCATAAGACCGAACTCTGGCTTCAAGAGGAAATCATGTATCTATTGTTGCTTCCACAGATTGGAATGCAGCAGCAGTATGAACTTGGAAAATACATAAAGAAGAGGTACTCAAACTTCCTGAGTGCTGAATATAAACGAGAAGAGGTGGGTACGGGAATTTTCAAGAAAGAGATTGGTATGGTTCATAACAACATCATGAGAAAACCCAAGGGATGTTTTGATATTATTCATCAAACATTCCAGTGGTGTTAATAAGTCTCCTCCAGCAATGGTTGCCACTTCTGGGTATAGCATAAAGGAAATTTCTGGAGTAAAGCTTCTGGTAGTAGAGGTAGAGGGACCCCTGACCATTTGGTCCAGTCGTGACCGACTCTGGGGTTGCGGCGCTCATCTCGCTAAGCCGCTTCTGGCAAACCAGAGCAGCGCACGGAAATGCCATTTACCTTCCCGCCAGAGCGGTACCTATTTATCTACTTGCACTTTGACGTGCTTTCGAACTGCTAGGTGGGCAGGAGCAGGGACCGAACAATGGGAGCTCACCCCGTCGCGGGGATTCGAACAGCCGACCTTCTGATCAGCAAGTCCTAGGCTCTGTGGTTTAACCCACAGCGCTACCCGCATCCCAAGCTTCTGGTATCTGATGATATTCGAAGGGAGACATTCCTTTGGGTTGGCAACAGATGAAGCACAGTCCTTATACACTTATCCCTCTTCCTCAGTAGAGGCCTCTGCTAGAGAGGGTCCCTCAAAGGCTACCAAGCTGAGATGCCCTCAGATCCCATGACACCCTCCCACTTCTAATGAAGAAGTTTCTGAGTCCAGATCCTGGGTCTTGACACACTCCCTTAACCCTTTCTAGATTTTGATCCAGAGTACCGAAAGTGATCGTACCATTATGAGTGCCCAAGCAAATCTTGCTGGTATGTACCCTCCTACGGGTGATCATATCTGGAATCCTAAAATCCTGTGGCAACCTATCACAGTGCATGTTGTACCAAAGGAAAGAAATCCGGTGAGTACCAGAGTCATAACCAATTTTGTCTGCCTTCCAGGCTCTTCCTCAGAAACCTAATACAGTATACCGAGAAGGAAGTGTATGCAAATGTTCATTAAAAATAATCATTTCCCTTAATCAGAGATTCTGCAACATATAGAAGAAGCACATTACCATTTGTAGCTCATTTATTTATAGCCCCGCCTTACTTTCTGCTGAGGGAAACAGCATTTGAATTTAGGATTTGGGGGCCAAGCTCTCTTTGAGGATGAGTTGATTCCTTGACTTCTAGTTCTGATATAGAGAACTGTCTCGTCCTCATGTAGGGACAGTTGACTGTGTTGCAGCTGGTGTGATGTTGTAGCTGTTATCAGGGCCAATCCCAACACATAGAAACCAGACAACTCTGTATCCACTGTACTGTTTTCATGAAAGGATAATGCTACAGCTTGTACATGTATATAAAGCTATATAAAGCTTTCTGTCTATTACTATTATATTTTTTCATACAACAGTAGCACCGACTGGACTTTTGCAAGCAGCAAAATATACTGAGATGTTTCAGAGCTGCAAGGAGCTTTGGCAAAGATTTTAGGCCACACTGTATGGTGCGACAGAAAGCATGCAGTATCTTTTCTTGCTTTAAGGTTTTTGTAGCTTTGGAGACTAAAGGACATTTGGAAAGTTTTCTGAAAGGCACAATGGAAACACGTCTCCCTTGCAAGTCTCAAATTGTTTCCTCAAAACCTTTTGTTGGGTTCTCCCTTACAACCCATTCCCAGCAGTATCCCGATAGGCAGGTTATTTCCCAGGGCGAACCAAGAGAGTTTCATCAGTCGTCATCATAATCATCATCTGTCAAGTAACAGGAGAGCCAGGAATAATTAGTTCTCATTTTGATGCCTGTTGGTTGCATGCTGCTGCAGTTTAGTTGGGCAAGAGCTACTACACCAGTCATGTGGGGTCTAATAACTGGCAGTTATCCACAAGTGAATCTCTTAGACCTATTCCTGGTCACATAATCTGTGCTGCGCTGAACTGTAGGCCTCAAGCAGGCTTCCTCAACCTCGGCCCTCCAGATGTTTTTGGCCTACAACTCCCATGGTCCCTAGCTAGCAGGACCAGTGGTCGAGGATGCTGGGAATTGTAGACTTAAAACATCTGGAGGGCCTAGGTTGAGGAAGCCTGGCCTCAATTGCTGTCACTATGGAGCTGCTGCTCAGGAAATGTGATGCGAGGGCAAATGGCTGATGTTCTTTCTCTCTCAGTTCTCTCAGAACTTAACTCTCCCCTCAAAATCTCCTCACCAAAACTCCCTTGTGTCAGGCAATGCAGGGTGTGGGGCGTTGAGGTGAAACCACCCCATGCCCAACCTCACGGTTCTGACAACATTCCTCACACAGAGCCAATTAGCTTTTTTTAAATCTTTTTGAGGGCGGAAACTCCCATTGATACCAATGCGAGAGGTTCCTCTTTTCACTAAGTGGTGGGTGAGGGAGTTTTGTGAAAGCTGAGGTGGTGCAACTCCCCACACGTTGCATTACTCATTAATCGAGAGAGAGCACTGGATATTAATTTAGCTTGACTCTGAGGATGCTTTCCTGCCAAACAGAAACAAGCTGCAGTCTTGATACCACACTGAGCAACCATTCCCAAAGCTGGAAAAGCAAGAATAATATAGCACACATTTTGAGGGATAAGAAGTAAGAATTTTGATCATCTCTTCCCCACCTTCTCTCATCTGTCTTCCACTCATTTCTGGATTTTGGCCTGCAATGTTTGTACCAGATGTTGGGAGGATAGAAAAAGGAACAAAACTTCTTAGGCTCAACTCCTTGATTCATAGACGCTCCTTAACGCCACACAGACTGTCTGACATGAGCTTTAATTCCTCACCAGGACACCAAGCCCTTGGGACATACTCGCATTTATGGTGGGAATGCTCATAGGTTAAATGCTTTGGGGATATAGCATTCCATTAAACTTGAACTATTATAAGGTGCCAAGTGACACCTCCTCCACAACAGGCAATATCTCCTTTATTCACTGAGGATTACACTGCTATGTACATTAAGGAATTAGTTGGGCACTTTCTTATTTGCAATTCACAACTGCAAAACTCTGCAGGGACTTGATATGAGTGAACCTGGTTTACTGGTATGGGATATTGTTACCAGAGGGAAATGACATTCAAATTAAGAGTGCTTAGAGGCCAAAATAAGAAAGATAATTTTATTTTGGTATGGCATGGTTGTGCAATGTACGTTAATATACAGGAACATGGAAGGTCTCAATATGGAGTTTCTAAACAGATTTGGATAATTTTAGTTCTACAGGGGTTCCAATCCCCTTTATAGTGTTTTCAGTTTTGGCAACCCTATGCCCAGAGATAGAAAACAGAATAAAATAAAATAAAATAAATAAAATAAAATAAAATAAAATGATTCAGATGTTTATCTGATGTATTTACCTGAGTAAATCCCCTAATGAAGATGTTTAATATGTGCCTGCCCAGAGAGTTAACTCTAATCCAAACTGTATTTGTTGTAATTAGATTTTGCTTTCCTTTTTATATGGTTCATGACAAAATGTATCTTATTTTCCTGTATGTTAAAAATAAGTAAACATTTATTTTAGGGGGGAAACTTATTACGCTAAACAAAAAACACAAAACAAAAAAGCAAGTCTGTTCTCAAAGCAAGACCAATGTTACAATGCGTCATTCTGACAACCAGAAAATATCTCAGTGATCATCTTCACTTTATTCTGTTAGTATATTAACAGCATGTCTATTTTGAAGCAGGTCCTATTGAGTTCAGTGGGGCTTACTGTATGTGTATGGATGGCGAGATCACTAAATCATGTGACTTCAAGCCAATGAACCCCTGCAGGTTATGAGACAGGTATAATTCAGAAATGGCGTCATTGTGACAAACATCAATCCTACATAGAGATAAGCACTCTACAAAAACCCAGCTGAGAAGCTTGAAGTGAGACATGTCACATAGAGGAGGGAGAAAGGTTGTTTTCTGCTGCTCCAGAGAAGCGGACACAGAGCAATGGTTCCAAACTACAAGAAAGAAGATTCCACCTAAACATTAGGAAGAACTTCCTGACAGTAAGAGCTGTTTGACAGTGGAATTTGCTGCCAAGGAGTGTGGTGGAGTCTCCTTTGGAGGTCTTTAAGCAGAGGCTTGACAACCATATGTCAGGAGTGCTCTGATGGTGTTTCCTGCTTGGCAGGGGGTTGGACTCGATGGCCCTTGTGGTCTCTTCCAACTCTATGATTCTATGATTCTGTGACAGAAGGCAGTTACCAGCATAGCTGTCAACCGTCCCTTATTTGGCGGGAAAGTCCCTTATCCCAGCATTGTGTCCCGCTGCTGTCCCTTATTGATGATGTCCCTTAAATTTCCCAGGTTTCAAAGGCAGCAGCTCCTCTCCCTCCTTCCCTGCTGGCCAGGGAGGAGGGAGGCTCCAACTGTGTTGCTTGGCTGCCCAGCCCGCCCCCCTCCAGTCTCCTCTCACCAGCCTTGGCCTCCGGGAGCCCCTCCCCGCCAGGACTGAGGAGCCTTAAGAGGAGAGCAAGGGCAACCATAGAGAAAACAGTTCAGAGAGAGGAGGAGGAGGCAGAGGCGGAGGCGTGGGCAGGTGTTCCAAGGGCTAACCATAGAGGGGGAAAGCGGAGGAAGGACTGCAAGGGCTTCTCCCATATATTTGTAGTGGTAGACTAGCATAGATGGTCTGATCTGTGGGCTTACTTCGGGCACTGTTTCCCCCCCCCTTCCTCCCGCCCTGCCTGATGGAACTGAGAGCTGCAGATGGAGCACGAGAGAAAAGATACAGAACTGCAGCAGCATCTTCGTAGCTTGGACTTCGTTTTGCGCGAAAAGTGGTTGCTGCTTGTCGTTATTTAATTGCAGTGTTTCATCGGCTGGTGTCTTGAGCAGCAATCTCTGGAAACGAAGGGCTAAAAACCAGCGCTGCTCTTCCAAATTATCTGGTCCCTTTTAACTTCGTATTTCAGCTGGTTGACTAAAATCCCTTATTTTGGCTGCTGATCCCTTATTTTAGTGGCTGCTGGTCCCTTATTTTCAAATCTGTAAGTTGACAGCTATGGTTACAAGCTGTGTCGTTTTTGTTTCAGAAATTACGTTATCCAATTTTAAATTGTCCACGCTACCTGGAACTTCTGAAGGAAACGATGAAGTCAAGCGAATTCCAGGCCAAAATTCAACCGTACAAGGTACTTTGTGCAGGATTGGGGGATGGGTATTGTGTCAGTAATATTTCCACTACAGCCTAGGGTCCAGACATTTCAAACTTTAGTGGGTAATTAATTGCATTGCTGTTAGATTAAACCTCAATGTATCAAAACTAGCTTACTTGAAACATGTAGTATTTCTATATGCAAACACCTATGCATACCGAACAATAAACACAGGCCCAGTTCAGATTATCAGTTCAGATGAGTAATTTGCCCACACATTGTGTTCAGATGCCACCTCTTCCTTCCTGTGTTAACCAGGAAATCTTCAGTCAACTAGGTAAAGGTAAAGGTAAAGGTACCCCTGCCCGTACGGGCCAGTCTTGCCAGACTCTGGGGTTGGTGCGCCCATCTCACTCAAGAGGCCGGGGGCCAGCGCTGTCCGGAGACACTTCCGGGTCACGTGGCCAGCGTGACATCGCTGCTCTGGCCAGAGCCAGAGCCAGAGCCGCACACGGAAACGCCGTTTACCTTCCCGCTAGTAAGCGGTCCCTATTTATCTACTTGCACCCAGGGGTGCTTTCGAACTGCTAGGTTGGCAGGCGCTGGGACCGAGCAACGGGAGCGCACCCCGCCGCAGGGATTCGAACCGCCGACCTTTCGATCGGCAAGCCCTAGGCGCTGAGGCTTTTACCCACAGCGCCACCTGCGTCCCTATAATCCCTTAATTATTCCAAACTGAGAAATTAATGTTTAGAAAGTTCGGAACAAGCCAGGATCACAAACTAGGGTTGCCATATGTCCGGAATCTCCCAGACATACCCAGAATACTGCAGTTGGAAACAGTGTCTGGGCAGAGATTAGAAAATGTCCAGGAAAATCCATACATATGGCAACCCATGTCTCATGTCAACAGTGCGATTTTGCCAAAAAAAGCTCAACAACTTTCCCCAAAAATGGTCAAGAGCTTTTGTGTCCGGATTTTCACTTTTTGAAATATGGCAACCCTGTCTTAAAACATGCTTGAAGTTGGTTTAAGATCCTGCATTTCCTGTTTATCCACTTTGGATGGAATGAGAAACTATAGTTAATTAAACTAGGGTTAATTTTGGGATAAATTGTGGTGTACTTTAAAGGGAATAAGGAAAGTGCTGTGTACCCAGGCACGAGGCTAAGTTTATATCTCAGCTAGTTATTAAGCCAAGGTATGATCAACTGAAACAAGCCACAGTGTTAGTGCAGAGCCTATGGCTGCAATCCTCCACACAGACTGTAATAATACATAAGATGGATATTAATGTGACTTACCTATATGGAGAACTGCAGCCTATGAAATCTTAAATGGCAAATGAGTACATTCCACAGACCTATCCATGCTTAGCAGTGTGCAGAATCGTAACCTGTGCGATGAAAATATTAGAAGATCTTGGTGTCTGATTTGCATCTGAAGTATTCATGTTCTCATTTATTTTCAGGAATTTATAAAAACCATAGGTTTATATTCAGGATATGACCCTCAAGATCTCACCAATTTGGTCAACTTCAAAATCTGGCATGTACAGGATACTTTATTCTGTGAGGTATTTTTCTCTTTTTTAAAATATTTACAGTTTTATTGAGTTCCCCCATCAGACAGGGGGAAAACCCTGGCTTATATTAATTATTCAGTGGCACCTAAGAAATTAAAAGGTGTGAAGGTGTTCCTATACAAGTGCATAATAGTTAAATATGGAATGTTTTGTCTACATATAAATTTTATTTGGCTTAGAAAAGTGATGGGAAGGTGGATATTTTTGCAACTCATTAGAATATTTTGTCAGCTAAAGGTAGGATTTCCAGAAAAAGGTACCAAGTACTGGGGCTGTTCAGATGTAACAGTAAACCATGGTTTGGAACAGGATAATCTGTGCACACACACCCATGTGTTGCTGATCTACATCTTTCCCTGCTTTCCTAATGGGAGCTGGAGTTCAGCCATAACCGGTAGGTCACAGATTTCCCATCCCTGATTTAGCAGACAAGCATAAACCATAGTTTGCCTTTGCAGATAAAATGGCAAGCTATGGTTTGACATTGAACCAAGACCTGAAGTTGCTATCTTGTCAAGAGCAACAGAAGAAAAGACAGCAGGGAGGTGAAGGAGAGATTGTATGAGCTTGAGTCTTGTTACCGTCATACCTCAAGTTGAATGTGCTTCAGGTTGAACGCTTTTGGGTTTTGCCGCTCACGCATGCGCAGACGCTAAAAATGACATCACGCACATGCGCAGACATGCCGTCACGTCTTACATTCCATTCAGGATGCGAACAGGGCTCCAGAACAGATTCCGTTCGCATCCCGAGGTACCACTGTATAAGGGCATTACATCTCAACAGGTCCAGTCTATGGCACCTCAATCTGAACTGAATGAAAATTTGCTCAGACTTAAAATCAAGGCCAGAGACAGCAAAAATATAGAGCTCTATTGTCTCCTAAATCACCTGATCCTGCCTGAACGCTTCTGTTCATACACGATGGCATTAGACTCACCGTTCTCTCTGCCTTCACGTTTCCTTGGTAGGTGCAGAGAATAAAGCTGCCAGACTTTGTTTCCAGACTCCCAAATTTGAGCCTTCCAGAGCCTTACTAGTTTTTATTCCATTTATGAACAGGGGCTATATCAACCATGTAGCTTGCAACAGCTTTTTGCGGCATGGTTTTGGTGTGCAGGAGAGCAAGGTAGAATCCGTACTGTGATTTACTACTTAGAGGGATCCTGGGGTCCTGCCAGAGTCAGAAAGCAAATCCAAGTGTGACATTGATGGCAGGAGCCCAGAGGTAGAGATGGGTGAGAAAATAGTTCAGTCTGCATCTTAATCTGAATTTACGCAATTTGCACTTCCTGAAACAATACACACACACACACAAAGAAACAACGGCCCAACATGGCAATGAAAAACAGAGCTGCAAAATGAGGTATTTCAAAAATAAGAGTAATGTTCTTCTTTCTATTGCAGTCTATTCACAACTTGACACTTCCTGTGTGGGCTTCTAAAGAGGTGAGGGCAAAACTGGCTGACCTGACCATGTTATCCTTGTCGTCGTTATTTGGGATTTACAAAAGAGAAGAGAAGGCACGGCTGCAAGGAGGTAACCAAGACCCTTTCACTGACGCACCGTGATCGAATTCTCTTGCTTTGCAACACACTCTAACTGAAACAAGACAAGCCTTAGGGCTTGGGTGCTCTTAACTGGTGTAACTGGTACCTTAATTAACAAAAAGCCTTAGTGGGTTAATCAGTGCAAGCCAATTTTAATCAGTGATAGAGAATCTTAACTGATGAAGCAGTGTATTGAAGAGCACATGTTTCTTTTGTTTCTGCTGTTTTATTGTGGCATATGCTGGGCTTATAACTCATCCTTGCCTCCCCAGTTGAAGGATGCAGGCTCTGGGACGGGGGGGGGGGATAACTGGTGGCCCTCCAGATGTTGCTGCCCTCCAACTCCAACCAGTGCCAACCAGCGAGAGGTCAGGGATTATGGGGTTTGTATCCCAGAAACATCTGGAGAGCCACAGGATAGTCACCCCATTCCTAGGAGAATCCAGGGTGCTCTCAAGCCCTAGAGGGCTCCAAATATGTGGAAATGGACAGGCAAAAAATATTTGATGATAAATGAATAGTTTGAGGAGTAGCTGAGGTGGACTGCCGTGCAATAATGTGGTTTTCAGTGTGGTTATTTTAGACTAAAAATGAAATAGTCCAGTGGTCTGGAGTTTTAAGTTCATACATAGGGTGGATCTACACTCATGGTTTATAATGTTAAGAAAATATTTCAGAAAGGCCACCACCTGTCTGATACCCATCGGAAGGGCGTTCCACAATACTGGGGCCGCTGCACTAAAAGCTGCATTTCAACATGGAGCATGCAACAAGGCAAGAAGCATCTCCCGTTATGACTACAACACTAACATATACAGTAGTACCTTGGGTTAAGTACTTAATTCGTTCCGGAGGTCCGTTCTTAACCTGAAACTGTTCTTAACCTGAAGCACCACTTTAGCTATTGGGGCCTCCTGCTGCCACTGCACCACCGGAGCACGATTTCTGTTCTCATCCTGAAGCAAAGTTCTTAACCTGAGGTAATATTTCTGGGTTAGTGACGTCTGTAACCTGAAGCGTATGTAACCTGAAGCATATGGAACCTGAGGTACCACTGTATAGGATAAAGCACTCTCCCAGGTATCCTGGTCCCAGCTCTTAAGGACCAGTACTAAAACACTAAACCTGGCCCAGTACCATGGTAGATCCCTCAGTGTAGATCCCTCAGCACAGGTGTTATGTGCTGATGATAGGCCCAACAGCTGCTCACCTGGTGAGGCAGAGACACAGCAATAACCTCCTGGCAATAACAGGAATTTATGGGTTAGGGTATTTTTTCGTATGTATTCATATATATTTTCCTACACATTTTTGTGTCTATTTTTCTTCTTCTCTTTTTCTTTGTATCGCTTTATTTCTTTATCATTGAAACCTTTTTGATAAAATTTTCAAGAAAATATTTATACACACACACACACACACACACACACACAGTCAGCAACTACATTGGGGGTGTGTGGTGTACCAGCAGAGACACTAACTGGCACTCCCACCAGGGACCCAGCATCAAACTGGCACTGTGTCACTGCTGCTGGGAAGTTATTGCTGTGGCTCCGCCGCACCTGGTGAACCACTCCTGAACAGGTTGCCCCAGTTAACATCCTAACCGCCATGTTTTGCTCCAGATGCACCTTCTGAGGCAAGCCCTGGGGCACCCCACATAGAATGCATTTCAGATTTTAGAAAGCCTTGTGGTTTTTAAAACAACTGAGTGGGCAAATTATTAAGTGTCTTTTAACTGCAGGTAACGCAAACCATTTGGAACTTGGAAACAGCTTTTCCAGTTTACGGATCTATCACCTATATGCCCAGTAGATTGTGCCAGCTGTTACTACCTCAATGCAAATAACATGATGTAGTATCAAACACCCACACAAACTGAGGCACGAAAGGTTGCTTAACCTGAATTTCATCTCACTGTATTAGATGAGGACTCCCATCATTGCACTGACATTTCACGTGCCTTCCTCCTTCAAATTATTGGCTGCGTTCCTAAAGTGCTTACCTTTGGTTGGATCATGTCCCTTCTAGCTTTGCCTTAGTTGCCTTGCAGTACTTACGTTTATATTATTTCATCACACTCGTGATGCTGCAGCAAGTGTATTTATTTCTAAATATCTCATGACAGTGGTACCTCAGGTTACAGACACTTCAGGTTACAGACTCCGCTAACCCAGAAATAGTACCTCAGGTTAAGAACTTTGCTTCAGGATGAGAACAGAAATCGCACGGCGGCAGCAGGAGGTCCCATTAGCTAAAGTGGCACCTCAGGTTAAGAACAGTTTCAGGTTAAGAACAGGCCTCCGGAACGAATTAAGTTCTTAACCTGAGGTACCACTGTATCATTTTATTTTATTTTCTAAATCTGTAATTGGCTCAGGAAACATAAATATGTTGCAGTGGTGAAAATGAAACAGTCTACGATTGTTTATATTTGATATGTAATTTTCTTAAAATGGGAAATTCAAAGTCACATCTTATTGTTGCTGGGGGTTTTTGTTTTGTATATAAAAGTATTTCTATATGCCCCTACCCTAAAATATCTGGCTAGTGTACCACGTTAAAACATAAAACACCATAAAAAAATAATAAAATGCAGATAACCACTAAGGTGACCGGCTAAAACTAAAAATTAAACAGCTACAAAGACCTGTCAGCATTAAAAGATCTTCATGAGAAGCCTGAAACTCAAAACCGAGGGTGCCTTCTGAGTCAGCATTGGTTCAGCAGTGTTTAATGCCCTGACCTCTAGTTGAGCCCTGTAATGTAAGGGACTGCTTCTTGGGAGAAAAGCAATGACAAACCTAGACAGCATCTTAAACAGCAGAGACATCACCTTGCTGACAAAGGTCTGTATAGTTAAAGCTATGGTTTTCCCAGTAGTGATGTATGGAAGTGAGAGCTGGACCATAAAGAAGGCTGATCACCAAAGAATTGATGTTTTTGAATTATGGTGCTGGAGGAGACTCTTGAGAGTCCCATGGACTACAAGAAGAGCAAACCTATCCATTCTGAAGGAAATCAGTCCTGAGTGCTCACTGGAAGGACAGATCCTGAAGCTGAGACTCCAATACTTTGGCCACCTCATGAGAAGAGAAGACTCCCTGGAAAAGACCCTGATGTTGGGAAAGATTGAGGGCACAAGGAGAAGGGGGCGACAGAGGACGAGATGGTTGGACAGTGTTCTCGAAGCTACCAACATGTGTTTGACCAAACTGTGGGAGGCAGTGGAAGACAGAAGTGCCTGGAGTACTCTGGTCCATGGGGCCACAAAGAGTCAGACACGACTAAATGACTAAACAAAAACAATGTAAGGGACAGTTAGCAGCGGTCCTCTAAATGATTTTAATGATCTCGCTGAGATATAAGAGCTTGTACAGAGTCCATTTAGATACACACTGAATTATCATGATCTCTGGGCATATCTATCTATTTTCCAATGAAAATCACAGTTTAAAATAGCACCAGTATTGGACTCACAACTCACCCAGGGCACTTGCTAATTGCATGCTATCATTGATTGATGATTGGATTTGGAATTATATCATATTTATATGTAATCGCTTGAGTGCTTGTTTCATGCTATAAGGACATAGCTGCCACTCTTGGTAATTTTTCATTTCAAATAGAAAGAGGCAACAGAAAGATAATCTAGCAAAACTATTCTGGTAACTATTGACACTTTTTAATTCAAAGCTATAAAACACATCAGTTAAGTACTAATAAATTCCATTTATTTCAATTTAGAGAAACAGGCTGTATTCCTGTATGCACCTACCTGGGAGTGAGTCCATTGATCTCAGTGGGACTTACTTCTTGGTAGACATGTACTGTATAGGAATGTGCTTTTAAACATCTGCTTGACCCTCCTGTTGACCAATGAATAACAAGTATTAATTAATTAAACTTGTACACTGCCCTTCATCCGAATAGTGCAGGGCAGCTCACAACATAAAAATACAAAGCAACAACACAAAATACATAATATAACGAAAGCAAACCAATATAACCCCCCCCCCTGTTTAATCAGCCAAAGGCCTGGTTATCGAGAGACCAATGACAATTTTGGTGGGATGGTGCCCCTGTTAATTGCTGGAGGTTGCATAATTGGCTAAGATATTATTGCCATTCATTATTATATTGAATCAATTCTTTTTTTGCTCCTTTCTATGCTATCCTGTATAGAAACCTCACACGTTACAGGGCAATCGTAACCTTGACTACTCAAGAGGTCATTCCTCTGTTAATTCAATGGGGCTTACTGCCAGATAAGTAAGATTCAGACTGTAGGTTTAGTAATCTTGCAGTATTTTTTTCTCCATCAATATCAACACTATCTCACTTCTACTAAGGTCTCCTTGTGAAAAATATTCTAGAAAAAATCTCCAGGGCTGCTAAAGGTTCAGAAAAGAGGAAAATGCTCGTCTATTCTGCAGTGAGTATATTTCCCCTAAAAACTTTGGTTGAAGTTGTGGGCATAGTTCGGCTGATCAATCTCAATTGGAATTTACTGTGTAATCCTAGATAGAACTGAGTTCGCTGGGACTTGTTCCCAGGTACGTGGGTATAGGATTATAGCATTAAGCAGTTTAAATCTGTACAGGATTCCGCACTGCATCAAATTGGCTTTTAAGTTTAAAACCCCGAGATCCTATTCACTCTCTAGCAAGCCTAAGACCCAATGTACTTGTCAGAAACTGGTAATGAGAACATGTGCCTGTCTCTCTGTCTCTGTGGATTCAGCTATACAGCCGCAAATTAAACATTTTAAGTGTGCTGTAAAGTGCATTATACAAATGTGACTCTAGATGGTGCTGGTGAGCTGTGGCAAATTCTATACATTTTTCAAACTTTTTTTAAAAAAGCATTTTCACAACGTTTTTTATGTGTGTCTAGATTCTGTCTGTCTGTCTGTCTGTCTGTCTGTCTGTATCTTTCTATGTGTGTGTGAGAGAGAGAAGAGGGAGATGGAGAATGGGTGAAGGAAGAAGATATGTTATACATTCTCAAGTCTGCTGAACAGTGTTTTGCATCTAGCAATTAATGAAAAGGTTTCAAATTAGCAATATAACCAATAGTTACCTTTAGAAGCTACCTTCATTCACAAAACTTTACAGATGTATGTTTGGGTTTATTTTTCACAGCACGACACTACACTTGGTGCCTTGCAGATGGCACTCAATATCTACAACGAAAAGCTGCCACCATATGCAGCGTGCCAGTTTTTTGAACTGTATCAAGAAGATAACGGGCAAGTATTCTATTGTTTCCTCAACAATTGGAACTTTTCCCGTTGCAAATGGGGAAAAATATGTGTGTGCATTCAAATTCTAAAATTATTGTCCATGTACTGACTGTTCTCCAAAAATGCACGAGGCTTAAAGCTGGGGCTCAAAATCACAATGGCATTTTGTCTACCTATCTTTTCAGATTTATTTATTTTTAAATCTCTTAGTGGCTAATGTGGTTAAAACATGGGCAGCAATATAGATAAATAAGGACAACCTAAAATATCCGCCACCAAGCTCAGCACCAAACAGGAGTCCTTAGGAGTGTGCGTCAATGTCAGGGCATCTCAACCAAAAAGGGCCTGTCATAGAATCGTAAAATTGTAGAGTCAGAAGGGACCCCAAGGGTCATCTAGTCCAAACCCTGCAATGCAGGAATATGCAGCTGTCCCAACCTGCAACGCTGGCTTTATCAGCACCTTGCTCTGACCAACTGAGCTACCCATGCACTTCTCGTTCACTTCGGAAGCTGGGGAGGGCAAGAGCTGAAAATGTATTTCTATGAGGAATCTTAATAGCTGGGTACCCCCCCAAAACCCATTTAGTTTAACCCTAGACTCATTACAATACAACTGAGAGGTTTTAATTGCCATACATTGCCCAGGTCAAGACTGAGATCTGCTTTTGCCCGTGTGGTATTACAGACTCTGGGTTTAGTTGTTCTTGAATAATTGTGGCGGTCGAGGCCTTTCCATTTCATTCCTGAATAGCACTCCTCATATCGTTATAAATTTAACTTATGCTACATTTTCCTTCTTCTTCTTTTCTTGGTTCTGCAAATCAGAGAGCAAACTGTTGAAATGTATTTTCGGAATCATACTATGAAGGACCCCTATCAACAAACTCTTCCTGGTTGCTCATCTGCATGTCCCCTGCCAAAGTTTGCTGACCTGGTTTCTCCCATCCTAGTAGACGACTGGGCCAATGCATGCGGGAACGTAGAAAAAAGAAAAGGTATTGTAATTTCCTTAGCTAGCCACACATGATCATCAGTACAGATATGGCTGAGAGCTGTATATTGGCTATTGTACCAATATGAAAGAAGGGCTGGATCTACACTGACCTTTCTAACGTTATTAGAACAATATTAGATATATCTTTCTAAAATGTCACAGGGCATACTGGTGAATTGAAAAACGTTCCTCCATAGCAATTCAGTTTCCATTACTACTGGCTCCTGGTTTCTCTGCAGCACCTTTTGGTGTCACATTTGAATAACACATTATTAATCTTACAAGCAAAAGGTAATGTGACCACTACGTTATGAAAAGCATTCCTTAATCCTTCCTTAACGTTATAAACTACGAGTGTAGATCCGCCCCAGATGTGAGCAGTTGATTATTCAAGGCAAAAGTGGCCACCATTTGGGCAGTGCTGCTCAAAAAAGCATTGCCAATTAGTTTTGTTTGCCCTCCAGTTATGTCATCACATCGACAAACATGACTGGCTGTGTCACACTGTGATTTTATATTGTTTCATTGTATAGTTCCCCAACTGGCTGGTGATCACCCAGAAAATGCAGTAACCAGAAGCCACAAGAGGGGGGCTAACTGTGGCAGCAGGCGGGAGAGGAAAAGTAACAATAAATATGAGTGAGAAATCACACGTGGATGTCACAGTTTGTGGGGGGAAGAGGCAATATCGTTAGCTCAAAAATAGTGTTATGAGTTTGGAGGGAGGGGAAAGCGGGCTCTATGTCGAGACCATTATAACTCCTGGATCAAGCAAGTGTTGAAATATAAGCCAGGCTACCTTCATGATGGGACACGGGTGGCGCTGTGGGTTAAACCACAGAGCCTAGGACTTGCCGATCAGAAGGTCGGCGGTTTGAATCCCCTTGACAGGGTGAGCGCCCGTTGCTCGGTCCCAGCTCCTGCCAACCTAGCAGTTTGAAAGCATGTCAAAGTGCAAGAAGATAAATAGGTGCCGCTCCGATGGGAAGGTAAACGGCGTTTCCGTGCGCTGCTCTGGTTCACCAGAAGCAGCTTAGTCTTGCTGGCCACATGTACGCCGGCTCCCTCGGCCAATAAAGCGAGATGAGCGCCACAACCTCAGAGTTGGTCATGACTGGACCTAATGGTCAGGGGTCCCTTTACCTTTTTACCTTCATGATGAGGTGATCGCCTGGGAGATGAGCCATTAATGGGAGCAAAGGAAAGGAGCTCTGTGCGAGATGGCAAATTAATGGGGCCCCTCCCTCAACTTGCAGTAGTTAGAAAGAGAGAACAGAGAGTGCACGAATGTGAACTAGAAGAAAAGCAGCAAGCTGAAGAGAGAGTCAGAGCAATGTCTGATTTCTGCTTGAATCCAAGACTGCAGCTATGGGAGAAACGAACTTATTAGGGTGTTAATGCCCCTCCATCGTAGGCTCAGGTTGTATATATGTGTAAATAAACTATATATCATAAAGACACCACATTCTCTGCTGTGCCTCGTTCCAAAGGAAACACGAACCCTGGGTTAGCGCCTGGAACCCCAGGAATCTCACACCACTCAGAGATTGTGGTGGCATGCAAGAATACATTTGATACCTCTTTATATGGCTTAATAACCTCTATATTTTAATCATGACTCTCCAGCCAGGTCATGTGATCAAAATGCACTAAAAAATGGGCAGGTTGTTCTGCAAAAATGTGTACATTAGGTATAGAGAAATATGTTTATTATTAGAAATTCATACAAAAATGCTGACAGGTTTTTATCAGGATTAAAAAACAACAACGCGTTTTTAAAATTGCTGCAGAAGTGTGGAGAGCTGAATTTAAACCTGGAAATATGAGAAACTGAAAGAAGTGAAACTCATAGTTCCACCCACCCCGAACTGATTTTCTTACCACTTGCACAATCTTGGTAGCTGGACTGGGCAGGGGGGGGCGGCAAACGCCTGTTGCAGCCCCTCTTTGTCCCTGCAGTTTCTCATCCAGCCTGATTCTGAGCCCTCTTCTCCCGATATCAGGCATTGGGCTACACAATCTACAGTTTACCAATTCTAGGGCTGTCTCCGAGCCTTTAACATGACTAACCTGGATTAAATAGCTATTTTGCTGCCACAAAATCCAAAAGCCAAGGAAGGGGAAGATGAAAAGGATGGGGAGATGAGTAAATAATATTGCAATAGCCTTTTAATTGTTTCTTGCAGGAAAATGTTCCCAAGAAAATGAGCAGGCTTTGTGAAAGAAAGAAAGAAAGAAAGAAAGAAAGAAAGAAAGAAAGAAAGAAAGAAAGAAGATGCCTAACTGGAAATAAGCAAGATGGAAGAGTAAGCTGAGCTTCTGGAACACCTTGAAATGTGATGTTTCACAAATCGCAAATGTAAGGGTCTCTTTTTAAAGGCTGCATTGGATTAATAATAATAATAATCCCGCTGACTGATAAAACTTCAACAATAAAGATTGCTTTAAATAAAGAACTGGGATTTTGGAGTTCACCTATTTCAAAGTGCCATCTGCTAGAGTTTGAATGGGCAGCAGGATTTTCCTTGTGTAGCTGGTTGTTGTAACATAATACAACACACATGTTTGAATTATGGTGCTGGAGGAGACTCTTGAGAGTCCCATGGACTGCAAGAAGATCAAACCTCTCCATACTGAAGGAAATCAACCCTGAGTGCTCACTGGAAGGACAGATTGTGAAGCTGAGGCTCCAGTACTTTGGCCACCTCATGAGAAGAGAAGACTCCCTGGAAAAGACCCTGATGTTGGGAAAGATGGAGGGCACAAGGAGAAGGGGATGACAGAGGACGAGATGGTTGGATAGTGTTTTCGAGGTTACCAGCCTGAGTTTGACCAAACTGCGGGAGGCAGTGGAGGACAGAGGTGCCTGGCGTTCTCTGGTCCATGGGGTCACGAAGAGTCGGACACGACTAAACGACTAAACAACAAACAACAACACCTGGTTGTTGTTGTTTTAATGCCAGGCTGCTTCTAGGTCACTTGGGAGATGCTGTGTCTCCTTGCCCTCTTCCAACCGAGAGAGGGGTGTTTGGTCCAGTGTGTCATTTCTTAACAAGTGGCTTCCATGTGGGGAAGGACGTTCGTGTGGGTTCTGCTGCAGAGCGTGGGCAGGCAGCAGGAGAGATCAGGAGGAAAAGCCACTTTGAGAAGGAGCATCTTGCACCCTGCACCCAAAGGCACCCCACCCCTAACTTCTCCTGGGGAGATACAGTCAGCCCAGGACGTCCATCTTCTCTCCTCCTAGGCCTTTTCACTGCTTCTCCTTCTTGCTACCCAACCTCTTTCTTCCTGCCTCTGCTCATCCAACACCCCACCCTCTGACAGTCCTGGATCACTCTGGGTACCTCACCTGACCCACAGCAATCTGGGGCTGCCTCCATCTGATTCAGGTGAACCATGGAACCCCCAGAATAGGCCCCATTCAGTTCAGGATTCAGCCCAGTCTGGCGCACAACCCCCATGTATACCTTACTAGTGAAAAAAATATTTGCATCCAGCCATCTGTTACATGACAGGCACTGAAACTGCCTGGTCAACATCACTTCTGACTCCCTGTGTTCAGTTTCTGCCAAGGGCTAATGTCAACATGCTCCACTGATGGTTGGCTCTGCTTTGGCAATGTGATGTATCTGAGCTTTTTAACATTCTCTTGCTCAATGAACACTTAATCTACAGAGCTAATGGTATTGTACTGTGCTGATGCAGAATTAGTATTTATCAATAAACACATCGAAGGCACATTAGAGTTGTTTTATCCCAGTTTCTTAATGATGATCATTGACCATGATAACAAAGGTTAGATTTTCAGAGGAAATTTTTCTAAGAAAATGCCTGAGATTTTTCATTTTCTCTCCCCAAAATAGAAAAGGCCACTTTGCAGAATTTTCTCTTGCTACTCTCCACTATTTTTTGTGACAGCAGCCACCCTCCTCCTCTCCTACAAAGCCATGGATTGTTGATTGGTCCAGGGTATTGTTTATTATTATTATTTATTTAATTGATACTCAAAGAAAGAAAAAAACAAGACAAGAATGCAAACAGAAGAGTAATAAAGACAATATTACACGATATTCCAACTCCTGAAGTCCGTGCAGGCCCGACAGGGCGGCTTCTTCTTATTCGGTTTGGCTGCCCCTCCGTGGGTTTTTCAGCCCCGGCCGTTGAGGCGGAAAGGGGAAAGGGAAAGCGGGCGCCGGTCGGGATGTGTTGGGGCTGGGCGCTGCCATGTTGGGTGCGCGCAAAGCATGCTGGGCCAGAAGGGGGAAAAGGAGGCTGAGAGTGGTTGTCAATGGCAACTCCAGTAGGCCGCTTCCCCTGTTCCCGTTTACGCTGGAGTCTTCTTTGGCTTGCCACGCCTGCGGGCTCTCTTCCGGCCAACGCTGCCAATGACAGATCTTAAAATCTTGGTGTCGGTGAGATTCGGAAATCGCAGCACCTTGCGCCTGCTGGACCTCCTGAGCGGAGCGGGTTGTGTCTTGCTCCTCGTGAAGTAGGGTGAAATGTGAGGAGTGTTGCAAGCCGGTGCAGAGGCAGAAGGTCTGGCCGAGATGGTAGAGCACGGCTCCTCTGTCAGGGGCGTCTTCCTAACCCAGTGGAACACCAGTATCATACGCCTCTTAGATGGGTTGGACATGCTGAAGAAGGTGCTGGAGGCCCAAAGACCAGGGTGACTTCAAAGCGGAGGACGCAGCAGGCAGTTGTCTATCAATGGGGCCAAATCCAAGCAAATCTTATCTCCAGTCCTGTTAAATCGATCCAGCAATTAGGAACGTTAAATAAGGAATTAATTCCTCAGGCAGTATGAAAAGACTCTATGTGGCTTTTCAATAGCTGGGAGCTCCCAACTACTGCCACTGTTGACAGCCTGTTGCCCCTTAAATCTGCTTGAATGGGTTATGTCACAATGGTTCCTTAAGCCTTCATCAGGTGTTTGTGAGCATGAAAATGCTGTTGGGAGTTTCAGCAATGAAGGCTCAGGCATAACACACTGTTTGAAAGTCTGAACATTTCCTCTTTTTAAAAAAAATTACCAAATTTATATACCAATTTCATAATTTATATACAAATTATTAGGAGAGCAAGTTAAAAATATACTGTAGTTTATTCACTTATAGGCTAGTTTACATACTTTATTCCTTCTTATACTTCTATCCCACCTTTCCTCCACAGAGCATATACACTTTTGCCTCCACCTTCTCCATTTTATCCTGACAGCAATATTGTGAGCTAGGGCCATAGCTCAGTGGTAGAACAACTGCTTAGCATGCAGAAGGCATCAGGTTCAGTCCCCAGCATCTCCTGGTGGGACTGGGAGAGATCCTGCCTAAAATCATCATCTTCTTCTTCTTCTTCTTCTTCTTCTTCTTCTTCTTCTTCTTCTTCTTCTTCTTATTTTGTTAAAGATTTTCTTGTTGTGCATTGGATTAATAATAATAATAATAATAATAATGACCCTTCTGCCTGATAAAACTTCAACAATAAAGATTGCTTTAAATAAAGAACTGGGATTTTGGAGTTCAAAGTGGGATTTCCAAGTGCCATCTGCTAGAGTTTGCATGGGCAGCAGGATTTTCCTTGCCTTGTGTGGAGCTGGTTGTTGTTGTTTTAATGCCAGGCTGCTTCTAGGTCACTTGGAAGACGCTGTGTCTCCTTGCCCTCTTCCAACCGAGAGAGGGGTGTTTGGTCCAGTGTGTCATTTCTTAACAAGTGGCTTCCATGTGGGGAAGGATGTTCGTGTGGGTTCTGCTGCAGAGCGTGGGCAGGCAGCAGGAGAGATCCGGAGGGAAAGCCACTTTGAGAAGGAGCAGCTTGCACCCTGCACCCAAAGGCACCCCACCCCTACCTTCTCCTGGGAAGATACAGTCAGCCCAGGACGTCCATCTTCTCTCCTCCTAGGCCTTTTCACTGCTTCTCCTTCTTGCTACCCAACCTCTTTCTTCCTGCCTCTGCTCATCCAACACCCTACCCTCTGACAGTCCTGGATCACTGTGGGTCACCTCACCTGACCCACAGCAATCCGGGGCTGCCTCCATCTGATTCAGGTGAACCATGGATCCCCGAGAATAGTCCCCATTCAGTTCAGGATTCAGCCCAGTCTGGTCTACAACCACCATGTATACCTTACTAGTGAGAAAAATATTTGCATCCAGCCATCTGTTACATGACAGGCACTAAAACTGCCTGGTCTCCCTGTACAGTGGTATCTTAGGTTACATACGCTTCAGGTTACATACGCTTCAGGTTACAAATTCCCTAAGCCAGAAATAGTGCTTCAGGTTAAGAACTTTGCTTCAGGGTGAGAACAGAAATCGTGCTCTAGCAGTGCGACGGCAGCAGGAGACCCCATTAGCTAAAGTGGTGCTTCAGGTTAAGAACAGTTTCAGGTTAAGAACGAATCTCCGGAACGAATTAAGTACTTAACCCGAGGCACCACTGTACAGACAACATCACTTCTGACTCCCTGTGTTCAGTTTCTTCCAAGGGCTAACGTCAACATGCTCCGCTGATGGTTGGCTCTGCTTTGGCAATGTGATGTATCTGAGCTTTTTAACATTCTCTTGTTCAATGAACACTTAATCTACGGAGCTAATGGTACTGTACTGTGCTGATGCAGAATTAGTATTTATCAATAAACACATCGAAGGCACATTAGAGTTGTTTTATCCCAGTTTCTTAATGATGATCATTGACCATGATAACAAAGGTTAGATTTTCAGAGGAAATTTTTCTAAGAAAATGCCTGAGATTTTTCATTTTCTCTCCCCAAAATAGAAAAGGCCACTTTGCAGAATTTTCCCTTGCTACTCTCCACTAATTTTTGTGACAGCAGCCACCCTCCTCCTCTCCTACAAAGCCACGGATTGCTGATTGGTCCAGGGTATTGTTTTTTATTATTATTCATTTAATTGATACTCAAAGAAAGAAAAAAAACAAGACAAGAATACAAACAGAAGAGTAATAAAGAGAATATTAGACAATATTCCAACTCCTGAAGTCCGTGCAGGCCCGACAGGGCGGCTTCTTCTCAATCGGTTTGGCGGCCGACAGAGGCTGCCCCTCCGTGGGTTTTTCAGCCCTGGCCGTCGAGGCGGAGAAGGGGAAAGGGAAAGCGGGCGCCGGTCAGGATGTGCTGGGGCTGGGTGCCGCCATGTTGGTTGCATGCAAAGCATGCTGGGCCAGAAGGGGGAAAAGGAGGCTGAGTGTGGTTGTCAATGGCAACTCCAGTAGGCCGCTTCCCCTTTTCCCGTTTACGCTGGAGTCTTCTTTGGCTTGCCACGCTTGCGGGCTCTCTTCCGGCCAACGCTGCCAATGATAGATCTTAAAATCTTGGTGTTGGTGAGATTCGGAAATCGCAGCACCTGGCGCCTGCTGGACCTCCTGAGCGGAGCGGGTTGTGTCTTGCTCCTCGTGAAGTAAGGTGAAATGTGAGGAGTGTTGCAAGCCGGTGCAGAGGCAGAAGGTCTGGCCGAGATGGTAGAGCACGGCTTCTCTGCCAGGGGCGTCTTCATAACCCAGTGGAACACCAGTATCATGCGCCTCTTAGATGGGTTGGACATGCTGAAGAAGGTGCTGGAGGCCCAAAGACCAGGGTGACTTCAAAGCGGAGGACGCAGCAGGCAGTTCCCTCTCAATGGGGCCAAATCCAAGCAAATCTTAGCTTCAGTCCTGTTAAATCGATCCAGCAATTAGGAACGTTAAATAAGGAATTAATTCCTCAGGCAATATGAAAAGACTCTATGTGGCTTTTCAATAGCTGAGAGCTCCCAACTACTGCCACTTTTGACAGCCTGTTGCCCCTTAAATCTGCTTGAATGGGTTATGTCACAATGGTTCCTTAAGCCTTCATCAGGTGTTTGTGAGCATGAAAATGCTGTTAGGAGTTTCAGCAATGAAGGCTCAGGCATAACACACTGTTTGAGAGTCTGAACATTTCCTCTTTTAAAAAAAAAATACCAAATTTATATACCACTTTTATAATTTATATACAAATTATTTGCAGGGTAAGTTAAAAATATACTGTAGTTTATTCACTTATAGGCTAGTTTACATACTTTATTCCTTCTTATACTTCTATCCCACCTTTCCTCCACAGAGCATATACACTTCTGCCTCCACCTTCTCCATTTTATCCTGACAGCAATATTGTGAGCTAGGGCCATAGCTCAGTGGTAGAACAACTGCTTTGCATGCAGAAGGCATCAGGTTCAGTCCCCAGCATCTCCTGATGGGACTGGGAGAGATCCTGCCTGAAATCTTTTATTATTATTATTATTATTATTATTTTATTAAAGATTTTCTTGTTGTGCATTGGATTAATAATAATAATAATAATGACCCTTCTGCCTGATAAAACTTCAACAATAAAGATTGCTTTAAATAAAGAACTGGCATTTTGGAGTTCACCTATTTCCAAGTGCCATCTGCTAGAGTTTGCATGGGCAGCAGGATTTTCCTTGCCTTGTGTGGAGCTGGTTGTTGTTGTTTTAATGCCAGGCTGCTTCTAGGTCACTTGGGAGACGCTGTGTCTCCTTGCCCTCTTCCAACCGAGAGAGGGGTGTTTGGTCCAGTGTGTCATTTCTTAACAAGTGGCTTCCATGTGGGGAAGGATGTTCGTGTGGGTTCTGCTGCAGAGCGTGGGCAGGCAGCAGGAGAGATCCGGAGGGAAAGCCACTTTGAGAAGGAGCAGCTTGCACCCTGCACCCAAAGGCACCCCACCCCTACCTTCTCCTGGGAAGATACAGTCAGCCCAGGACGTCCATCTTCTCTCCTCCTAGGCCTTTTCACTGCTTCTCCTTCTTGCTACCCAACCTCTTTCTTCCTGCCTCTGCTCATCCAACACCCTACCCTCTGACAGTCCTGGATCACTGTGGGTCACCTCACCTGACCCACAGCAATCCGGGGCTGCCTCCATCTGATTCAGGTGAACCATGGATCCCCGAGAATAGTCCCCATTCAGTTCAGGATTCAGCCCAGTCTGGTCTACAACCACCATGTATACCTTACTAGTGAAAAAAATATTTGCATCCAGCCATCTCTTACATGACAGGCACTAAAACTGCCTGGTCTCCCTGTACAGTGGTATCTTAGGTTACATACGCTTCAGGTTACATACGCTTCAGGTTACAAATTCCCTAAGCCAGAAATAGTGCTTCAGGTTAAGAACTTTGCTTCAGGGTGAGAACAGAAATCGTGCTCTAGCAGCGCGACGGCAGCAGGAGACCCCATTAGCTAAAGTGGTGCTTCAGGTTAAGAACAGTTTCAGGTTAAGAACGAATCTCCGGAACGAATTAAGTACTTAACCCGAGGCACCACTGTACAGACAACATCACTTCTGACTCCCTGTGTTCAGTTTCTTCCAAGGGCTAACGTCAACATGCTCCACTGATGGTTGGCTCTGCTTTGGCAATGTGATGTATCTGAGCTTTTTAACATTCTCTTGTTCAATGAACACTTAATCTACGGAGCTAATGGTATTGTACTGTGCTGATGTCCTCATTGACTGACCATGCTGTGGAACCTTGATGCATGTGATTATTTGCCCATGCAAATACTCTCCTTTGGAGAATGAGATTCTGTGTCTATGCAGAATAGCTTATAAATAAACTTGGGATAAAGGTTGTCCCCATCACTTAACATTTCTGTACCTCCATCCTGGATATATTATTATGCTCACTGGCAACCAGGAACAGCCAGTGTGGTGAAGCAGTGGTGTGTTGCTACCCCCGTGACAGCAGGGTCATTGCTGCTTGCTGGCATGGGGCAGGGCAAGGGGGCAGCGTGACTGGGGCTGTGTGGGCACCCCAGCAGGGACCCTCCCACTGCACCCACCTAGCCCCACCTTCCTGCCCTTCCTGCCTCACATTGCCCCAGTGACACTGCTGTTGGGAGGGTAGTGGCACTGTACCATTTTGCCTTGCCAGCTGCTCCTGTTGGCATCAGACAGGTTAAACTCTTTCTTAACCACGCTGGTCTTCAACTCTTATCCCAGGCAGGGTTGTGTGTTCTGCGTTCTTTGCTCAGGAAACCGGTGCGGGGGGTGGGGAGAGGAGGAGGTGACCTACAGTCAAAATGAGGACCATCTAATTCTAATACAGGAAGTGTACTGTGCTGCAGAATATTTATAATATTCCCACATCTATTTGCTCACCAAAAAATGATTCAAGAAAAAGAATTGTTCTCCCATCTTGATTGTTCTTCTGGTGATATAAATACACTATAAGATTGTGCAAGGTCTAGGACAAACACCAAGCAACTGAGCAACCATTAGTCCTTGGCCTGCTGGATGGGCACCAGAATGTGATTCCTTTCAGCCTCACAGTCCGAAGACAACTGACAGTTGTTGGAGCTGGAGATGGGAGGGCAGGGAGCAAGTTGCCTGCAGCTGTTCCTTCTCTGGCCAGTTGGAGGGGTTCAGGCTCTTCTCCATATTGCCATGACATTCTTCCTGTCCCTCTTGGCAGCAGTCCCACTACGTTTGCTGATTTATTTAGAAGATTTCCACCCCACCCACCATTGGATCGAGCGGTCACCTTCAAACTGCCACGATGTTCTTCCTGGAAGGCGGAATGTGCAACCTCCCCATCACTCGTGGTTCCCTAGCCATTAGCAGAGAGCGGAATGTCCTTCCTTTTGGAGAAAAATCATGGGGCACATCCTCCTAAGTCCTGGCATCTGCCGTGTGGCAAGTGTGGTCCTCCAGTCCCACAAAACTTGGCACTTCTTCCTCTGTACAAAAAGCCATAAATCAGTAGCCATCAAATTAAACTTCCAGATGAATTTTAGAGTCTCGTCCCCTTTGTTTGCTCTTTGTAAAGCACTGCTTTTTCCCTTCCCACCTTCCCACACAGACAAAAAAGCTATTTCATAATTATTGGCAGGGCTGAAAGGTCCGTGATGCATCTGTTTTGTTAATTGTGGCTTCACCATCTTCGGCCTATTCTTGGGTCTGCTTCTCCCAAGTACCACAGGGAGGGTATTGAAAAGGGTATAGGCCTTTTCACTGCTTCTCCTTCTTGCTACCCAACCTCTTTCTTCCTGCCTCTGCTCATCCAACACCTCATTATCCAACACCTACATTATTGTTAGTTTGAAAAGGCTGGTTTTTCCTTTTTTATTATTCTTTTTTTAATTGATTTTCCAGAATTTTAAACAAACAAACATAAATCATAACTAAGGGAGTGCGAAGACTGCAAACAGGTTAGGGGGAGGACAGGTAAGGACGTCCCGGGCGGAGTGACACCAGGGCCGGACGTTGAGGTGCTAGGGCGCTTCTGGTTACTAGGAAGAGTGTCAGGGATGTAATCTTGAGATGTTGGGGGTGGTGCCGGAAGTGCCCTAACCCCCAGCCTGCACTGCCAATAGAATGTTTCAAAAGCAGAGAAAAGTTTTGCAAATGCCTCTGGATTGCACGGCATAGCGGGCATTTGAGAGCCCCCCTTGGGTGCCCGCCCCATTAGCGCTAGGAGAAGAAGTCTGTTGATTTCTCCCTGGAGCCATCGCACTGACCGGTTTTAGAAGGCTAGCGGGTTCAGTATTGACTACACTGGCCGATATTTGTGTACAGTGCGTATCAATTACCGTGCAGTTCAGTATTGCTTGCACTGGCTTCAATGGGGTACGATGCCAGACAGTGATTAGTTCAGTATTAACTACACTGGCCGCTAGGAGTTAAATTGCATAACGCGTATACTGCAAATGAAACGAGCTATATTTATTATTAATGTTTATTATTATTAAAAAAAATAGTTTTTAAATTTATTTATTGTTTGTTTGTTTATTATTATTATTTATTAATTAATGTTTTTAAATTTATTGTTTGTTTGTTTATTATTATTATTTATTAATTAATGTTTTTAAATTTATTTATTTATTACTTATTATTAATATTATTACTAATTATATATATAATATATATATACATATATATATATATATGTGTGTGTGTGTGTGTGTGTGTGTAATTATTTATTTATTCACTTTTATCTATTTATCTATCTATTTATTTATTTATTTATTTATTTATTTATTTATTTATTTGCACCTCCAGTAATTATCAATATGCGCCTGCTGTGACCCTTCCAGGTAGGCAAGCTAGTTGAAGGCATACAGGCTAATTCAAAATTTCACGTTCAATCACCTAGAAGTACTTAACTGAGCGCTCAAGTCTGGGCAAGCTACTTCTTTTCAATTACCAGCCTATTCAGTTTAATCAGATATCAATCACCTGTGCTGCTAATATATAATGCAATATCCAGTTCCGGACAATTCCTCCCTCCGGAGTAATAGTCAACACTTAAATGCAACTTATCAGCCCTCCAAACCGCTTCACAAAAATGCCCTCAAAGCACCTTATATTGCCAATCAAGCAAGGACGCCTTACTGCGATCACTGCCTTACGGCGCTTGCTGCGTTTACAGTCAAACTGGGCACACAGCCAAAGCGCTTTTTACCGTTGCCCTTATGCCTACTCAATATTATATAGAATATGAGCCCCCTGTGCCAAGAGAAACTTTATGAAGAACTGAATGTAACCCCAGCCAAACTCCTTGAGTTATGCTCAATGCAACGAGGAGCGCCCCCCCCCCCAGTTCAATAGATGTGCTCCTACTGCTCCCCGGCGCGCTTTCTGTCCGCTAACTTACCAAAAGTGCTATTAAAATCCTCTTTAATAAGGGGGGGGGGATGCTTCTTCAAATTGAACTCGGGCTCTGGTAAATGACCCCCCCAAAGGTGGCCCGGTGATTTAGGAAGCGGGCGGGAAGGCGAGTAGGCACCAATTTGTTGCACCGCTCTGAAGTCGGGCTGGGGGATGCCTCATGTAAGATGGCCGCCAAAAGGAATACCACATGGTCTCGCAAAATGGCTGCTCAATGCAGCGGTAACCACGGCAACTGCTAAGAAATTCTAAACCAACCAAGATCTAACCAAGGGCTTTATCAGATCACAATGGTATTCTGATGACCATGCCAGGCTATGTGATGCGACACTACATCACATAGAAATTGTTAATAAGGGAATATGTTCCCTACAAGAATTTTTCAACCTCGACCTTAATAAAGGAACAGATCTAAATATGGTTTGGGATGCCAGTAAGGCGGTAATGAGAGGCTTTTTAATCAAACAAAGTGCATGCAAAGTGCATCCACACCCACCTCCACACACCACGGAAGCTCGAATTTTGCTAGCCCAAAGATGGAAAATGAGCGAGATCCCTAGTAAGGAAGACTGGCAACTTAAGATGATAGAATTTGCAGAAGCAGCAGAGGGCAAGAAGAATATTTATTCAAAGAGGAGTGGAAAAATTTTACTGAATATTTAGAAAACAATTGTGTACAATTGAAAATGCTGGTAGTGTTTGGAAAAATTCAACTATGGTAAATATTTGAAGGATGTAAAATGGAGAAATGATTAGATTTGCTATAGTAAAATATGCAGGAATGATGATAAGTAAAATGAACCTTGAAAGGGGAAGGAGGGAAGTCAATTGTTACATCATATTATGTAAAATGTTTATTTTGAGATGTATAAACTGAAAAATTAATAAAAATTGTTTTTTTCAAAAATGCTAAATAATTTTATTTCGTTTTTAACAGGATGGGGAACGGATGTATGTAGGAAGACACTCTCGGGAGATTTATGCCTTTGCAAAAGGCACCCAAAGTTCATCTTGTGTCAATCTCCTCGTCCCACATGGCGGCGTCAGGCAGCTTCATGTTTTACCACATGAAATCGAGGAACGTGGAGGCCTGCAGTAACCGGCCCAGCCTCTGGAAGTGTTGTTCTGTGTATGGTAGGAGAGACTCCACAGCTGCTTTGATCCCTTCGTATTGCAAGAGGCTCTCTGGCGTCTCATGCTTGAGGAGGGTTTCCACCACTGCCTGAGCCTCGAGGTAGTTCCGCGAGTTTGTGTTCCACGTGATGGAAAACTTCAGCACAGCCTCTTTCTGGTCTTTCCAAAGCTTCAGGAGGTTCTTTCCCAAGTCTTCTTTTCCATTAGCCTCCTTAAGAATAGCAGGTCCGACTGCTTCCTCTGATCCCGTATCCAACTCCTGAAGTCCGTGCAGGCCCGACAGGGTGGCTGCTTCTTATTCGGTTCGGCAGCCGGCAGAGGCTGCCCCTCCACGGTTTTTAGCCCTGGCTGTCGAGGCGGAGAAGGGGAAAGGGAAAGCGGGTGCCGGTCGGGACGTGCTGGGGCTGGGCAACGCCATGTTGGGTGTGCGCAAAGCATGCTGGACCAGAAGGGGCACTACCATCTTTCCAGCTCGCACAAGATAATTTAGAGGCTGATTATGGGAGTATATCAGCCTCCCTTCTTCTTCCCAGGGGGTGGGAAGGTGCTGCCTCGCCCGCGGTTGCCCATAAATCACCCCTGAGTTTGAAAGGAGGAGGGGGTGGGGGCACTGGGCGGAAAGCCCTTGAGCGAGCTTTGGAGCTCCCGGGCGCCTCTTTCAAGAGCGAAACTAATTGCATTGCTTAAGATAAATTAATTGGAGAAAGTAAATGCACATGTTCCGAGTGAAGTCAGGGGTGTATTATCTGCTAAATAAATCTGCTACTGAGAAGATAAGAGTGATGGGATGGAATGAACAGAAGACTACATCAAAGAATTACAGCCATGTCGGTATGTTGAACAGAATGGAAAGGTGGGGGGGGCTTTCTTTTTCATTATGATTCAACTAACAACCCCCCCCCCAGAAGAACCGTCACAATGACTGATAGCAAATGAGACTGGAAAATAAACTATGGAAACAAAAATATTAACAAAAGGTTTTATTTTGTGGAAGATCTGGAAAGAAGAGAGGCTTTCTTGTGGCGTAGTTATTACTGAGATCCGCCATTATGAGACAGACTTTGTTGAGAGATTTACAGACAAAGGGGGGGGGGGTGAGCCACTGTTCTGTTATCAGGTTTGGATCGTAAATTTGAATGGGCAATAACCCCCCTGGAAAGGCTGATTTATTGTGCAACTGGTCTGGGAAAATTAAGGAGCAGGTGCCTAGACTGTATTTCATCGGAATTGACTAAAATGGCGCCGGCCGCTTGAGCAGGACTTTTGGACCTTTGGATTAGCATGAGATGAATAACGGGAGAACATTACAAAGTTCACACAGAAACATAAACAAGGTGGTTGTTGTTTTTTCAACTCGCTTGTGGAAACAACTTGGAGATTATTAAGAAGAAAAACGATAACAAGGAGATGGGAAGAAGGGACTTGTGAATATCAAAGCAGCAGAAATATGAGATGATTGGAACCCTACCGAACTCGTAGCATGGGTACCCCCACAAAAATTTAAAATTCGGTTAAATATTTGGACTTTGTGATATGTATTGGTATAATTTGGAATAATTAATATGAAATTATTGGTTTGTTAAATGGAAATTTAATAAAAATTATTTACAAAAGAGAGAGAGAGAGTTTGTCAATGGCAACTCCAGTAGGCCGCTTCCCCTTTTCCTGTTTCCGATGGAGTCTTCTTTTGCTTGCCACCCCTGCGGGCTCTCTTCCAGCCAATGCTGCCAATGACAGATCTTAAAAGCATGGGGTCGGTGAGATTCGGAAATCGCAGACCTTGCGCCTGCTGGACCTCCTGAGTGGAGCAGGTTGTGTCTTGCTCCTCGTGAAGTAGGGTGAAATGTGAAGAGTGTTGCAAGCCAGTGTAATGATGATCATTGATAATGATAACAAAGGTTAGATTTTCAGAGGAATTTTTTCTAAGAAAATGACTGGGATTTTTTATTTTCTCTCCCCAAAAGAGAAAAGGCCACTTTGCAGAATTTTCTCTTACTACTCTCCACCATTTTTTGTGACAGCAGCCACCCTCCTCCTCTCCTACAAAGCCATGGATTGCTGACTGGTCCAGGGTATTACTTTTTATTATTATTTATTAATTGATATTAAAAAAAAGAAAAAGACAAGAATACAAACAGAACAGTAATAAAGACAATATTAGACACTATTCCAACTCCTGAAGTCCGTGCAGGCCCGACAGGGCGGCTTCTTCCTATTCGGTTTGGCGGCCGGCAGAGGCTGCCCCTCCGTGGGTTTTTCAGCCCCAGCTGTCGAGGTGGAGAAGGGGAAAGGGAAAGCGGGTGCCGGTCGGGACGTGCTGGGGCTGGGCGTCGCCATGTTGGGTGCGCGCAAAGCATGCTGGGCCAGAAGGGGGAAAAGGAGGCTGAGAGTGGTTGTCAATGGCAACTCCAGTAGGCTGCTTCCCCTGTTCCCGTTTACGCTGGAGTCTTCTTTGGCTTGCCACGCCTGTGGGCTCTCTTCCGGCCAATGCTGCCAATGACAGATTTTAAAATCTTGGTGTCGGTGAGGTTTGGAAATCGCAGCACCTTGCGCCTGCTGGACCTCCTGAGCGGAGCGGGTTGTGTCTTGCTCCTCGTGAAGTAAGGTGAAATGTGAGGAGTGTTGCAAGCCGGTGCAGAGGCAGAAGGTCTGGCCGAGATGGTAGAGCACGGCTCCTCTGTCAGGGGCGTCTTCCTAACCCAGTGGAACACCAGTATCATACGCCTCTTAGATGGGTTGGACATGCTGAAGAAGGTGCTGGAGGCCCAAAGACCAGGGTGACTTCAAAGCGGAGGACGCAGCAGGCAGTTCCCTATCAATGGGGCCAAATCCAAGCAAATCTTAGCTCCAGTCCTGTTAAATCGATCCAGCAATTAGGAACGTTAAATAAGGAAATAATTCCTCAGGCAGTATGAAAAGACTCTATGTGGCTTTTCAATAGCTGGGAGCCCCCAACTACTGCCACTTTTGACAGCCTGTTGCCCCTTCACTCTGCTTGAATGGATTATGTCACAATGGTTCCTTAAGCCTTCATCAGGTGTTTGTGAGCATGAAAATGCGGTTGGGAGTTTCAGCCATGAAGGCTCAGGCATAACACACTGTTTGAAAGTCTGAACATTTCCTATTTTTTAAAAAAAATACCAAATTTATATACCACTTTCATAATTTATATACAAATTATTTGCAGAGTAAGTTAAAAATATACTGTAGTTTATTCACTTATAGACTAGTTTACATACTTTATTCCTTCTTATACTTCTATCCCACCTTTCCTCCACAGAGCATATACACCTCTGCCTCCACCTTCTCCATTTTATCCTGACAGCAGTATTGTGAGCTAGGGCCATAGCTCAGTGGTAGAACAACTGCTTAGCATGCAGAAGGCATCAGGTTCAGTCCCCAGCATCTCCTGGCGGGACTGGGAGAGATCCTGCCTGAAATCTTTTTTAAAAAATTATTATTATTTTATTAAAGATTTTCTTGTTTTACAGTAGTATGTGTAATGTGTCTCGTATTTTTTCCATGTAACATTTGTTTCACAACAGTTTCATTTGTTGAGACATTGGAGAGGGGAGGTGTGGAGGGGGGGATATAGGGGGGTCGGGTAGCGATGTTTCTATTTTGCTTAATGTATGTAGGGTTTGGTGTCAGCGTTGCTCGTGCAGGTTCTCTGCTGTTCATTTGTGTTCCTTTGGTGGTGAGAGAGGTTGGGGTTGGCCTAGGGTGTGGTTGTTTGTTTGTGATTGGCTATGGTTACCTTTGTTTTCGTGTGTGAGTGGGGTGGGTGCGTGGGTGTTTTGGATCAGGTTAGCCATATTGATTTGTATACTGTTGGTGGATTATTGTCATTGTCTTGTTGGGCTGTATATGTGATAAAGGGGAGCCATAACGGGGTGAAGGTGTCTTCTTCTATTTGTCCCCGTGTCAGTTTCAGTTTATTGGTTAATTTTTCTAGTAGGGCTGTTTCCTTTACTATTTGGTACCATTGGTCCATGCTTACTCCTGACAGGTCTCTCTAGTGTCTGGTTATGGTGTTTCTGGCTGCTAAAAGTTCGTTTTGCTGGGCTGTGAAGCGGCATGCCCCTTGCAGAAGTTTAAAGAACTGGTTTCTCCTGTTGTACCAGAGGAATGGCAAGCAGAATGTAACAGTTAATGTAGGACGGCATCGTAAATGAGAGGTAAGATAGGGTTGAAACAAACATGTGTAAAACGGATGTGTCATGTTTCAACGTTCCAGCTTGACCTTCCTCTCAAAATCATAATAATTAGAGGGGCTGGACTGTTTGAGGTTCGAGGCTTTAGGAATGCAGCTTTTACCCCCCACCTTCATCCTGCTCCACCCTCGAGACACTGGAAAGCAGACTTCTCTGTTATCCTGGGAACTGTAGTTTGTTAAGGCTGTGGGGAATTGTAGCTTTGTGAGGGGTAAAATGCAATTCCCAGTGTACTTTGGAGGACGTCACTGTTGGGAGGAAAGCTACAACAATTGTTACCTAAAAAGGAGACAAGGCAGAAGACGTAAAGGCAGCCTATTCTCCCTCCTTACTGATTCCTACTTTTTTAGTAAATACCTATTAGTAAAAAAAATCACTTCCTTTCAGGCTTCAATTCCTTCATGCATCTTCTCCAAGTTTATTTGGAGTCAATATGTCAACTAGTGTTGATTTCTTCTTAAACAATTTCTGTTACCCACTTTGCCACAAGTGCTTTCCAGGTAGTTAACAAAATGCAAGAAGTACCTTCGCCACCCCAGTTATCCTTAAACAACCCTATGAAGTGGGCTAGACTGTGTGGCTGGCCCAAGGTGAGTCAGTGTGCTTAATGGGAAGATGGAGGATTTGAACCCAGGTCTCCCTGGTCCTAGTCCTGCACGCTAACCAATACATCACCCTGGCTCTCATGTACTATAGATGGACATAGATCTAAAAGGAATGCAAATGTATACATAACATATAATGACTATCTGCATATTTCCCAAATATATGTTTCTAAATTTTGGCAGTGTTTTTGACCTTTCTGGATGTTGCTGTTATCTCTCATCTTCTACCAGGATGAAAAGGAAAGTCAAATGAAGGGCAAATCAGCAAATTAACATCCTCAGGAAGGAAACTGGAGAGCAAATAAGTTGTGGGACATCAGGAGCACTACATGACTGTTGGTGCTTTCATGCGGTCCTCCTCATCAACATTTTCTTCTTCCCAGTGATGATTCTAATCAAATAAAAATCAGGCAAATAGTTGCAATAAATTAGTTTGAGCAAACACCACCAACTGCCACGTCATTTGCAAGTTAATGTGTATTTATACGCTGCTGAACTGTAAATTCTTGGGGTCGGGAAAGCGTCTGGGGGTTGGGGGGGGGGACAAAGATCTATTTTGCAACGTTACTGACAAATATAAGGGTTAGGCTAAAGCATTCCCTTTTTTATAAATTTTTTATTGAGTTTTCACATTTTATATAGACATGACAAACACACAAAGACACAGACAAACATGTAGAATTTCAAATTCTTACTTTCATAACCACATTCTCTGACTTCCCCGCGTCCCCCCTTCATGCATCCTAGTTCCAATAATTAGTTCAGCAAGTTCTTATCTCCTTTCTTTACAATATTAGTGTCATTTAAAAAAAACAACTTAGTTCTTCTTAGTTATCCAATTTTAACTTATACAGATCCATTATAATCATTACATCCTTTCCAAAGGTCGACCTGAATTCCCTTCCAACAATTTCTCAATTATCATATTATTAACTGAACATAATAACTAGACATAAAAATCATAACCTTCTAAAAGAACTCTCACCCCCCCCCCCCTCTTTCCAGGTTTCGATCCCCCAAAGAGGTGTCCATAATATCAGTTCTTAGCCTGGATTTCTCACGTCCGAGGCCTTCAAATCTCTATCAGTCCCTCTTCGTTGGTTTTGTTGGTAATCTTTTATGCTGGCCACCAAGTCTCGAAGGAGCTCTATCCCAATAAGATCAGTGTTTCTTCCAACCAGCCCTCCATATTCGAAAGCGGAGCCCCGATCCTATTTCTTACTTCTTTTAAGTCCAAATAATCCGAATGTCCCAAAAGCTCCCTCTTTCATCTTGCACAAATTCGTAATCCATAGTTCTTTCAATCCCCCCATAAGGGGATCTCTATCTTCTTCATCCTTGCTTTTCAACCAGATTCTCATTGTCCATATCTTATTTTCTTTGTATTCCCCATTTGTAGGTTTTTGGTTGGCCTTTTCCTCCTGAAATATCTCCGCTCCTCCTTCCCTCTCCTCTGACTCTGAAAATATCTCTTCTGGCTCAGCTGCAGAATTTTCTTTTGTCACGTCTTCTGGTTCAGCTGCAGAGTTTTCTTTTGTCAAGTCCTTAACACAGACAACAGGATTGCTTACTTTAGAATTCAAGGTCACAATCATTGTAGCCATAGCTGTGCTCTGGTCTTGAAGTTTTCCCACAAGAAAGAACATTTTTTCCAACTCGGCCTGTAATTTTCCATCTGCAGCCATTGTAGTGCCCCAGAATCCCCCCTAGAGGCATTCTTGTTACTTAGTAATCCTTCTCCAGCAATCAATTACTATTACTTATTTCTTCATTGTTTCCAACAACTTTAAATCAAATGTAACCCATCTGGTCTGCAAAATAGGTAACAGATTTTTTCTAGCTTAAACAGTTCGTTTGACAGCTCGTTTGACAGCTGTCAAACTACTTCTGTCTCCTCAACAGGCTCACTCGCGGATCGCTCCCGGGTCTGGGGGGGGGGTTACACATCAACTTCTAAGATTCAGTTCTTAACCTCCAGCTCAAAACTTCTAATGTCAATTGTGGAATTAATAACTTTTATCTCACACAGAGAAAGGTAGTCTCTCCACCTTAGTTATCCGGTTCTTGCTTTAAGTGTCTGTAAAAAGGGGGGTGCGGACTTCCTTTTTAACACTCCCCCGATCGTACCAAATTCAAAAAGAAAGAAATTTTCAAGTCCAAATTCCGTACTACTCACGGGTTATTTCTTTTTGAGTCCAAATATTCAAGGAAAATATTCAATTAAAAACTCTGCATTATTAATTTACGCTGCGCGTCAGTTTATTTCCTTGACATCTGACAGGAGGGCATTCTTCAGGGCGGGTGCCACTACCAAGAAGGCCCTCTGCCTGGTTATCTGTAACCTCACTTCTAGGTGTATCTGAAGAAGTGTGCATGCACACGAAAGCTCATACCAAGAACTAACTTAGTTGGTCTTTAAGGTGCTACTGGAAGGAAATTTTTTTGTTTTGACTATGGCAGACCAACACGGCTACCTATCTGTAACTCACTTCTAGCATTGAGGGATCCACCAGAAGGCCCTCAGAGCTGGACCTCAGTGTCCGGGCTGAACAATGGGGGTGGAGACGCTCCAATAATCTTTTTCAGAAACCCATTTACCTATTTCATGCACAAATCCTGTATTCTTCAAGCACCGCTTTCATTTATTGAGCTTTGGATCGGCCAGAAGGTTTGAATTCTGACAACACATCTAGTGCAGTAAACAATGGATACAGATCATTCATGGGAGCTGGGCAGGGGGCAGGCAACCTGCCAGAAACAATAAAGGGAAAACATTGGGAAAGGAGGACTGTGCCACCAGGACAATTTGTACAGGATCTCAGCTTATCACTGCAGCTCTGTTCAGTTCCTACAGCTTTGAAGTGCCTGATCCCATGCCAGCTGCAAAGGCTGTGCCAGCTCCCTCCCTCCCTATGTCAAAGAAGATGTGTGGGTGGGGAGAGAAACATATTGTTGCTTGACACCCCAATCACTGAGTGGAGTGAGATTCCAGACACTTTCCCAGGGTTCATGTTTCCTTCGGAATGAGGTACAGCAGAGACTGTGGTGTCTTTATGATATATGGTTTATTTACACATATATGCAACCTGAGCTTACAATGGAGGAGCTCACGGCATCAACACTCCCAAAGGGTCTTGCTTCTCCCATTGCCACAGCCTTGGACTGAAGCAGAAATCGAGGGTCCATGCTTAGGGTCATTACAAAGAAGTTGGCCTGACTATTCCAGCAATGGAATCATTCCTGGATCCAGCAATTAGAAGGGACTCAGATGTACAGCCCATAGCCGTCAAGGGGGAAAGTTGACAGTTATGGTACAGCCTAACCCTGCAAAACAACAACAGCAATTCACAACAATTCCAATGGTTTGCCCTGCTGGCTTTGTCAACCTGTCCTTTTTTAATGCATATTTTTTCATAATACTGATAGCCTTGAACTTGTTAATGTCTTTCACCAGCATTTTCCAAATTTCTGACAGCCTTCAACTTTTTGAGGTTGTAAAAGCATTTTGGCTCTAGTGTGCAAATAATTCAGATTCTAACTTCCTGAATTCAGTAGTGGCACAACAACTATTAAAGATGCTCTTTCCTTCTCTCTGTGGTGGCTTTTATTTACATGGATGTTGCCACCCTTCCCCCTCCCTTTAGATTTCTCAAACGGAAGTCATTTATATAGGGGCGGGGGGGTGCAGCAGGTAGTTAAAATTTTCAAGGGGTCATAAACTTGTATTGCGCTCTATAAACAACTTCCTCTGTTCTTCTGAAAAAGTGGTATCAATATATCCATATTGAAAAATATTCCTGAAGTACTCAAGAAGTTGCTACTGTTTTTCCAGCAATAGAATTTGCAGGGAAAGAATCTGCATACTTGTATACTTTTGAATTCAGACACTTCTGTATTCTACTAATTACAGAAACCAATAAGTTTATCCTATCAAAAAACAATCATGGTCTTTTCATGATTAACCTGGGTGTGGGGTATTTAATATGGAGAATAACGGGACCCCTTTGGGCCATAATGAATGACCCCAATGAAGCATGTAGAACAAATGTACATATTGATTGGGTGTGCACAAATATCTAAACTGACTAAACTGTGAAAAAGAACTTACTCACTAGATGTCACTCTACTCCTTCAAATCTCAGATTGTGGTTAAGTCAGCCGGGGATGTTTTTCACTGTAAGTCAGAATCTCCACTCAAATAAACAAGGAATATTGGGTGTTGTGTTGGAGGGGATGCCAGGAAACAGGGAATTATGTTCACATGTGGTGGGGGTGTAAATATGTACAATATTATTATTTTTTGGCAAGGGGTGTTTAAGGAGATAACAGAAATCATTGAGTTAAAGCTGACCAAAGGTCCAGAGGTAGCATTATTATCAATTTACGACGGGTGGAAGGTTCACAGGCTATGAAGGACTTGCTCACAAATTTATTGACAGCTGCATGAATTATTATAGCTAGGAAGTGGAAGGGGCAAGCAGAATATAAAATGGAAGAATGGTATAAAGAGATCTGGGATATAGCTATTAATGATAAATTAACATGTGCCATTAAGGTAAGATGGGGAATATGCAGGTGAAATTATTTTGAGGAGATATGGAGGGTGTCTGTAGAATTTGTACTGTTAAAACGGAAAGGGATCAAATCATCGCAAGAGGTGTTGAAATTTTGGGAGGTTGGATAGTTTCAATGGAATGGTCTCGGTGGTGGAGTGAACATTTTTATTCTTATTTATTTATAATTATTACGTTGTCAAAATAAATAACAGTTTTTAAAAACCCACAAAAAATAGGGGGGGGGAAATATTCTCCACTTTCCCCCCTTTCATAACATAATCAAATATATGTTCTCCTGTGTTTTCCCTGCGCTTTTTCCAGTCTCTTTGGAGAACTCACAAAGCCTCGGTTGTTTTGGTAGGTGGGGTGGAAAACTGATCAATAGCAGTATGATTGCTGCAGGGGTAGATTTTTTTTGGCAAGGTAGTTCCACCCTTTCTGAAGGGGCGTAGTTTTGACATGCGCACCTTGATCCAAACGATTCCAAGGTGCTCCAGTTCAGGGGAACAGATTTGGGGACGGAAAGTAGCCTGTTGGTTCCTGCTTAATTGTTTTGGAGGCTATGTGAAAAACCCTTCTTACCTGAACAGCTAACCCTTGAATCATCAACCTTGGGGGGAGGATGGATCTAAGGAGCTACCTGACCACAACTGCAGTAAGGTTCCTCATTGCAGCCTGGCTTAGGCATGTTTCCTGCAAAGTAAGTCCTAATGAGTTCAAAGGATCTAACTACAGTTTCCAAAGAGTAGTAAAGGTAAAGGGACCCTTGACCATTAGGTCCAGTCGCGGACAACTCTGGGGTTGCGGAGCTCATCTCGCTTTATTGGCCAAGGGAGCCGGCGTACAGCTTCCGGGTCATGTGGCCAGCATGACTAAGCCACTTCTGGCAAACCAGAGCAGCGCACAGAAACGCCGTTTACCTTCCCATCGGAGCGGTACCTATTTATCTACTTGCACTTTGAGGTGCTTTCAAACTGCTAGGTTGGCAGGAGCAGCGACCGAACAATGGACGCTCACCCCGTCACGGGGATTCAAACCGCCGACCTTCTGATCGGCAAGTCCTACGCTCTGTGGTTTAACCCACAGTGCCACCCGTGTCCCTTCCAAAGGGTAGTAGTCAACTACATTTTACTCAGAGTAGACCAATTGAAATTAAGGATCAGGTAAATTAATTTCAGTAGGTCTGAGTAGCATTTAGTTGAATGCCACCCAGGGAATCTTACCTTAAAGATAACCAAATTTATTATGGCATAAGAAGAGAGTACGGTCCATTTCATTAGATGCATCAAATGCTATTCTGAGTTTCGGGGGGGGGGGGTGTACACGCACACTCACACACGGCTTGTGGAGATAAGCACGCAAACGTAGTGAGAGGACTTTGGTATAACAGTTGGTTCTGTGGCCGGCCCTACCATTGGGCAGAACAAAGCAACCACCTCAGCCAACGATTATGATGAGTGGGGTGAAGTGTTGGTGGGCAAGGGCTATGAGGAACTTAAATAACTTTTTTTCTCACTTGCCTTTATATTTTTAACTATATGCTCCTCAGATTCGTTGGGCAAAGCTCCCACCTTTGACATGAAGCATTCTTGCTTCTTCTCCTCTCCTTGAAACCTTGAACCTAGGAAGAGCCTGTGTACGTTACGGCTGTACATTACTTTAACAAGAGCAAACACGCTCAGTGGGAGAGGTAAGGCAAAGAGCAGCCACCATTATGGGCAACTAACTCATTACCTCAGAAAGTTTGGGTATGCCCAATGTTACCTTTCTGTACGGCCCTGAACCTTTAAGTGCAGGCTGGTAGTGAGGCTTCCCTTAAACTTTCAAAATGGGTTATCAATTTCCCCAGCACTGTAAGTTCCCCTCTTTTTTTGGTTGATATCTTTTTTGTCATAAAGGGCTCCACATTTTAGTTCCTGAGCATGACAACTTTTGAGAAAACTGCTGTGGAGCTGAGGTAAATGTGAAGAAGTTGTTTCTGCTCCTGTCGGCATGAAGCTCAAGCTTCAGGAGGCCACATCTCAAAAGACATTTCGGTGGAAAGATTGTGCTATATGTTATTAATTTCATGACACTTCTGTAAATGATATCATTTTTGTGAAATCCATATTGTGAGTCATTTTGGACTCACAGCTGTCCATGGAGGCACAGGTCAATTCTGTGTCCAGGGCAGCTGTCTACCAGCTCCATCTGGTACGTAGGCTGAGACCCTATCTGCCTGTGGACTGTCTCGCCAGAGTGGTGCATGCTCTGGTTATCTCCCACTTGGACTACTGCAATGCACTCTACGTGGGGCTACCTTTGAAGGTGACTCGGAAACTACAACTAATCCAGAATGCGGCAGCTAGACTGGTGACTGGGAGCGGCCGCTGAGACCATATAACACCGGTCTTGAAAGACCTACATTGGCTCCCAGTACGTTTCCGAGCACAATTCAAAGTGTTGGTGCTGACCTTCAAAGCCCTAAACGGCCTCGGTCCAGTATACCTGAAGGAGTGTCTCCATCCCCATCATTCTGCCCGGACACTGAGGTCCAGCACCGAGGGCCTTCTGGCGGTTCCCTCACTGCGAGAAGCAAAGCTTCAGGGAACCAGGCAGAGGGCCTTCTCGGTAGTGGCGCCCGCCATGTGGGACGCCCTTCCAGCAGATGTCAAAGCGATAAACAACTACCTGACATTCAGAAGACATCTTAAGGCAGCCCTGTTCAGGGAAGTTTTTAACGTGTGATATTTTACTGTATTTTTGGTTTCTATGGAAGCTGCCCAGAGTGGCTGGGGAGGCACAGCCAGATGGGCGGGGTATAAATAAATTATTATTATTATTATTATTATTATTATTATTATTATTATTATTGATGTACTGATATTCATGTTATTTACCTCTGTATAAAACCTTTACTGCGAGTCCCTCCGGAGACCTTTGCTAAACAAACTAAATAAATTAAATAGTTACATCTGTATGCCAAGCCTTTCTGAGGTAAAATGGTGCAGCTACACATCACTAAAATCCTGTTGCCCTAGAGTTTGCTATTCATATGTGAAAGCACCCCCATTTTGCTCTTATTTTCAGTTATTGAACATGTGTCTACGGAACCTTAATTAATGGAAAAGATTATGGCAACGTGTCCTTTCCTTAGAGCCATGAAATATAATTTCCATTTCCCTCAAACAACCAGGTACGTTCGGTTCCTCTCTTGCAAATCTTAGATGCCCTGTATTAGCTAAAGGGCATAATCCTGTGTCCAATTTCTGCTAAGTGCAAATGTTACTATGGTCCATTGGCGGTTGGGTCTGTTTCTACAATATTATGTACCTCAGCTTTTAAACATTCTCTTCTTCGATGAACACTTAATCTATGGAGATAATGGTATTGTGCTGTGCTGATGTGCTCCTTGACTGACCATGATTATTTGCCCATACGAATACTTCAATTGGCCATGAGATTATGCATCTGTACAGAATATCTTCTTCTTAATCATTTTTATTGGTTTTACATATACAAAGTTATAAGCGAAGAATCGTAAAGTATATTCATATAGAGATTCCTCCAAATCTCAGGACTTCCCTCCATCCCCTCCACGGGGTCCCATTTTAAACATTTAATAAAAAAGGTAAAGGTACCCCTGCCCGTACGGGCCAGTCTTGCCAGACTCTGGGGTTGTGCGCCCATCTCACTCAAGAGGCTAGGGGCCAGCGCTGTCCGGAGACACTTCCGGGTCACGTGGCCAGCGTGACATCGCTGCTCTGGCGAGCCAGAGCCGCACACGGAAACGCCGTTTACCTTCCCGCTAGTAAGCGGTCCCTATTTATCTCAAACCATATTATCCATGGTAATTTTAACACTACAAGTAAAGTTAAAATCCTGCTTTTGTTTCCATCTGCTTACAGTGGTCTCCTAAATAGCTTATAATTTTTTCCCATTCTTTTATAAAGTTTTTGTCCTCTTGGTTTCTGAGTGTTCCTGTCAGTTTTGCCATCTCAACATAGTCCATCAGCTTGGTTGCCATTCTTCTCTGATAGGGACTTTGTCTTCTTTCCATATTTGGGCTAGTAGCATCAGGGCGGCTGTTGTTCCATACATAAAAAGTCTTTTCTGCTCCTTTGGTATGTCAGTACCTATAACTCCTAATAAAAAGGCTTCTGGGTTCTTAACCAAAGTTATTTTAAGCAATTTTTAAATTTCATAATATATCATCTCCCAGAAAGCTTTTATTACCTTACATGTCCGCCACATATGATAAAATGTACCTTTTTTACCTTTACAAAAGACCATAATAACATGAATGCATATGCACAAACTGAGCTGGGGATGGCAAGGGGTTGGGGTAAGCTTCCTGCAGCTATTCCTTCTCTGGCCAATTGGAAAGGTCAAGTCTCACCTTCAGTCTGCCATGATGTTCTTCCTGGAAGTCTGAGACTGCAACCTCCCCATTATCTTTGGTTCCCTACCCATAAGCAGAGACCTAAGTGTCCTTCCTTTTGGAGAAAAGCAATGTGGCACAGCCTCCAGGCAAGTGTGGTCCTCCAGGCCTACAGAATTTGGCATTTCCTCCTTGACTATATTACGAAAATACATAAATCAGTAGCCATCACGTTAAACTCCAATATCAAATTTAGAGAGAGTCTCCACCCCTTGGTTTGCTCTTTATAAAACACAACTTTTCCCCTTCCCACCTTCACGAACTAGGTAATTCATAATTACTGCCAGGAGCAATGAGGTCAGTGATGCATCTGCTACACAGTTTCAATAGCTGTGGCTTCGACTTCTTCATCCTGTTCTTGGGTCTGCTTCTCCCAAGTATCACAGGAAGGGAACTGAAGTATGTTGTATTGGTAAGCATGAGGTCTTCTTTTTATTGCTAACAATGACCTTGACAGTGTTGATCTTTGCTGTTCTTCTTTCTAAATTATGTTCCTGTGAATAATTTTATGCATTTTGACATGCTAAGTAGAATTTTTTTCAGAAGGTTTGTTTTTATGAGAAAATTTCTGAGCTTTTTCTCTTCCCTCCCCCCTTAAAAAATACCACTAGGAATATCCCACCCCTACCCCCTATTTCTCGAATCCCCGCGGCGGGGTGAGCTCCCGTCGTTTGGTCCCAGCTCCTTCCCACCTAGCAGTTCGAAAGCACCCTTAAGTGCAAGTAGATAAATAGGTACCGCTTTATAGCGGGAAGGTAAACGGCGTTTCCGTGTGCTGCACTGGTGCTGGCTCGCCAGAGCAACTTCGTCGTGCTGGCCACGTGACCCGGAAGTGTCTCCAGACAGCACTGGCCCCCAGCCTCTTAAGTGAGATGGGCGCACAACTCCAGAGTCGGTCACGACTGGCCCGTACGGTCAGAGGTACCTTTACCTTTACCTTTTCCCCCCTATTTCTAACCATATTTTGTGGTTGCCATCTTTCCATTATTCCCATTCCACACAATGCTTTTGATGAATGATGCTAAGTACCATCACACACAAAAAACATTGTTTAAAGGACAGGGTATAAAATGTCTAAACAAGCAAGCAAGTATACAAACCAGAGCTTGAACAAAATACTGTCTAATTGAATTTAAACTCTTGATTTTTCTGGTCAGCTTTATGAAGAATACAAAATGAACTTGTAAGTGTTCAGTACATACAATATTTCACTTGACATCTGAATGTCAATGCCCAACAGTCAGCAGATTTTGCAATGCATGTTTTCTGAATATGAGAAAATTTTATATTCCCTTTTTGCTTCCTTTTTCCAACTGTACAGCACAAAAGTTACTTGCAAAATATCACTTATTCTTTGCAGTACACAACAGTATTATTGACAGTCTTCCTTTTGTAGATACCCACCCACAAAGTCTGTTAGCTCTAGAATAGGGTTTCCCAAACTGTGGTCCATGCCCTTCCTTCAGGTGGTCTGCAACATGTCCTCATGAAGTATTCATAATGATTTTGAATACTTATTTTATTTCTTCCATTGTTTTTCAGTTTGAATTATATGAAATGCAAAGTGTAGTACAATAAGATATAAGACATGACAAAGCACTAAAAATATAATTAAAAATTATACAGCACAGAGCAGATTGCAAGCACTACAGTAGTTAATAAAAACCATTAAGTGGTCCACCAAGACCATCAGCAGTTTTCAAATGGTCCAGGAGAAACCACTGCTCTAGAAATTCCTGACGTACATTGTGTTCTCCTCTCAAAAGGACAAAAACTAAATTCAAAATACAGCTGTATTAGCAAATCCCCTTCAACCTCTCAGCCCTGCACAGAATTGCTGAGGCACAGGACCGCTAAGAGATATTCTGGCGGCTTTTTCCTAGTGCATTTCTCTGATAGACGAAGGCTATAATATTATAGCCACTTAAAAAGCAGGACCTACTGAAGTCAAGTCATTGGGACTTCTGAGTAGACAGGTATGGGGTAATGTTGTGAGAGGGTTGTGTGCTTCACATTTAGAGCGGCAGCAGGGCAGCTAATATTTCATTCTGATAGATTGCATCCAATTCTATTTTCTATGAAAACTAATGCAATCTTCAAAACATTTCACCAGGTTTACAGGCATGGCGACAGAAGCCCTCTTTCAACTTTTCCCACTAATGTGGTCAACGAAGATGTCTGGCCACAAGGATATGGACAGCTCACAACGGTCTGATAATGCTCTAAGAAATGAAAACGTATTTTGTTGATTTGTTTGCCTTTATATAATACTCATTAATATACTAATTATTAGTTTTATTATTTTATTTAACAGAATGGCTATACTGCTCAAACGTCCAAATCTCTACAAAGCTTCTGAAACTTCTGAAACGTTGTTATTTATTATTTCAGGCTCCAATAATAGCAATGCCCATTTCAGTACAATGTACACAAACAGTAATATAATTTATGTATGGTCCACTAACCCAAATTACAGAATGTTAACTACATAAATTTATTTTTTTTAAAAAAAAAAAGCAAAGAGCAATCATAGTCTAAGGTCAATTGTAGCATTTAGAAATAGTCAGAAGTAGCTTGGAGGGGACGGTAAATTACATCAATGAGTTTTACATGCATACTTTTCCTTTTCCTTTTTCCCACAGCGTGGAATGCGGCAGCAATACTTGTTGGGTCAATTCATAAAGGACAGATATAAGGACTTCTTAAGTGATGAATACAAGCGAAAGGAAGCAAGTATTGGAACTAACTTCCCCGTTTTCTCAGCAATAACATTTATACTAATATAATGTTAGGGTCAAACTATGATGATGGTGATGATGATAAATAAAATTTTATTTATATCCTGCCCTCCCCAGCCGAAGCCGGGCTCAGAGCGGCTAACCACAGTAAAAGTAACACAGTTTACATAAAATCACAATCAATTAATTGAAATACATTCTAAAATCAATTCATTCTAAAATGCCGCTTAGTTATGGATGAGTTTCCCCATGCTTGTTGGATTGGGGCAAGCAAATAGAAGCAGAAGTGTAGTGATTTCCACCATGTGTTCAAAATTTACTCATAATTGTAATCCCCACAAGCCTAGCAGCATCCGCAGTGACTTTCCATCGCCAACCTTTCCCCTCCTTACAATGGCTACTATGATCGTTGCAGCAGAGAGGGCGAGAGAAGGTGAAAGACCCTGTCTTTCCTTTCCCGTGTCCTCCTGGTTCTGTCCCTCCCCTCCCACTGGATTTCCAGTTAGGAGATGGGCCACAGACAGGAAAAGAATACAGCAGTCACCAGAGCAGCAACCCTGAAAGTGGGTTGGTGTGGGTATGCAAGTTAGAACTATACCTCCCCCTGTGGAAAACAACCATCTAGGATCAAAACAACAATACCATCCTGAGCCACTCTTTCATTTTTCCCTTCTCAGATTTATGTCCAAAGTACAGATTATGATCGAACCATTATGAGTGCTCAAGCCAATCTGGCCGGACTCTTTCCTCCTAAAGGAAACCAAATCTGGAACAAAAAGATCGCTTGGCAACCAATTCCAGTTCATACTGTGCCACGTTCAGAGGAAAGGGTAAGGAAACGTGTGGTATTTTTAACCTTTTCCACTCCCAGTTCAATGGAAACATGGCAACCTGAGAGGTGAATATTTCACTTAAATAGAGAGATAAATAGAGATAAGAGAGAGAGAAGTCTTGGAGTTATGATACAGCGTTAAAGCTTCTATTTGCAAAAACCAGCTGTAAAGGTAAAGGGACCCCTGACCATTAGGTCCTGTCGTGACTGACTCTGGGGTTGGGGCGCTCATCTCACTTTATTGGCCGAGGGAGCTGGCATACAGCTTCCGGGTCATGTAGCCAGCATGACTAAACCGCTTCTGGCGAACCAGAGCAGCGCACGGAAACGCCATTTACCTTCCCGCCGGAGCAGTACCTATTTATCTACTTGCACTTTGACGTGCTTTCGAACTGCTAGTTGGCAGGAGCTGGGACCAAACAACGGGAGCTCACCCCGTCACGGGGATTCGAACTGCCGACCTTCTGATTGGCAAGTCCTAGGCTCTGTGGTTTAACCCACAGTGCCACCCACGTCCCTCCAAGGGCCCATGGATGAAGGCCATGGGCATGGGGAAGGTAGTCTGTGACAGCACTTGGAGCTTAAATGCACCAGCAGAAGTTACAGTGTGCATTAAAATCCCTGCTCGGAGGGGCACACTTGACCCTTGCTGCAGTCACACTCTGAGTATGGAAGATAAGAAAGTGAAGTTTATTGTAGGAAATATTTGTTGGATACCACAGATCCTAGGTGCAGCTGAGGTAAATGTACAAAGAACCATGCTTGCTCTTCCATCTCTGCAGTAGAGCGAGAAAGGAAAAATAACTCCTCTCAATGGTGGGGTGAAGAAGGAGGAAGTGAGGTCAGCAGCCCTGAGAGTATCAGTCTGAAGAAAGGTCAGCACTGAAAGTCTAGCAAGCATGGAGGCTCTACTTTCTATCTCCATGCAAACCCACCAAGCCTTTAGCACAAGCCGCCCCTGACCAAGGCAACTTTTTGCAACAGAAAAAGTGGGAGTTCTAATCACACGCTACGGACTGGTTGCGCTTCAAGCATCTTCCCACTATTAATCTGAATTTAGGATGGACATATGTATTATACACAGGCAGATGACAATATGAGGAGGTCTTTTTAGCTGATATGTTTCATTTCATTTCATTAGTTGTTGCATTATCCTGTTCGTGCTCCATGTCCAAAGTTCAGTCAGCTTCTAAAGGAAACTTTGGGATCCAAAACAGTCCAGAAAAAACTGAAAAGTCAAATGGTAAGAAATGGAAAGGGAGAATCTTATGGTTGCAATCCATGCGAGTAAATGCCACTGAAATCAATGGTGCTTACTTCTGAGTAGACATACCTCAGAATGTGCTGCGAATGTCTGATAAGACAGCCAAATGCCTTTTGTTTCTTGATGTGACGTCTATTTTTCCTCATTATAAATTTTCCTCATTATAAAGTTGACTGGAGCTCAACAAACCCACCATTCATATCCTATTTCTCCAAGGCAATCTAAATCTTTCCCATCTCACAGTCGAAATGACCATTGCATGGGTCAGCTGAAACCTGACTGGTCCAGAAAAATGGCAGTCAGTTTTATTTCTGCTGCTGTCTTCAGGGGCCATTGAGCATACTCAAAAGCACTCTGCTTGCCTATTAACGTCTTTGTTATGTACTGAGTTGAATAGGATCCAAAATGCAGCAGTCTGATTGGTCCTAGAACAATAGGATTCAGAATGCAGCAGTCTGATTGGTCCTAGAACAATGCAGCAGTATGATGGGTCCGCAGGAGCCACCCTATCCAGCTCCAGGCGGAAGTGAATCCACAACCTGATTGGCCTACAGGAGAATCCTGGAATTAACTAATCACGTGCGGCCCATTTTGTAAATAATGTGTATAAAGCACATATTTGGAGGGAACTTTCATTTCTCACTACTATGAGCTGAATAAAGAGCATGAAATCCACACTCGACTCCAAGTATATTTCAGTCTTGTTTGCCAATAGCTTTCAAACCCCTTATGCTCCTTAAGATCAAGCTCTGAAAGCCCACCGTTTAATTCTGTCCTCTAAGACTGAGGGCTACTGCAGCACCCCCACATTATGGAACTGGCAGGGCAAAACTCTGCCCCATTAAAAAATGACAGTCACTGCAGGATCAGGCCCTACCATTCATTTGCACTTTCTGGTTCATTAATCCTTCTGCTCTTTATCTTTCAGCCATTTCTAGGTCAATTAGCATCTAACCTGGGATACGATATGAAGGCTCTTCTGGATTTTAACAATCACAAACTCTGGAATGCGTACGATGCTTTACTTGTTCAGGTAATTTCTAGCAAACCTATATGAAACTCATTCAGCCCCAACAAAAAAGACCAAGGGGTTTAGGACGAGGTCAGGTGGCACATGGCAGATAAAAGCCACACTTGTGGCAAGGTCATTAACGATCCTGCTTTCAATATTATTTGTGCTGGAGGCTGTTGTAACCATAGTAGCAGAAGCTGCAGTGGTCCAAGCTACTGTTTACATTGTGGATAAGGAACCATTTTCAGCTTCAGGGACGCGTTTCCATCTAGGAAACCTTCCAAGGTAGGACCACGTATCAGTGGTGGTTTTAGGGGGCAAGGTTGTGTAGAGCTATAAATGTACATTTTACCTTTGTGCGGTTCTCAACCTGTGGGTCCCCAGATGTTGTTGGACTACAACTCCCACCATCCCTGAGCTCTAGCCTTGCTAGCTAGGGCTGATGGAAGTTGTAGTCCAACAACATCTGGGGACCCACAGGTTGAGAAAGGCTGCTACACACACACAAAAAACCACACACACACCTCTCTATGCTCCATATAAGAGACATTATCAGAAATCAAAGACACATTTCAGCCAAGCTAAAACACCCACAAAAAGGGGAACTTCTAGACTGAGTTCATCAACCCAGTTGTGTGGTTTTTTTTCTTTAACTGCCATAGACATGGGGCTGGGAGAGGAGACCTCAAAAACCTATGTAGTTTAATTCTAATCCTACAATTGTGGACATTTATTTAGACCAAATCCCCTTTCATTGTAATATGGTTTTATTGGCTGGCTGTGAGCCATTTTGTGTGGGCCCCAATGTGGCATGGAATGGGTTTTCCTATATAGAAACATGAAGGTCTGTGAAAAAACAGACCAGATGAGAGTGAGAAAGCAAAGGCATGGCTGATAGATGAATCACCACCCGCTTTTATTTCTTTTCAACTGTAGAAAAATCATAAGCAGCCATTACCAGCCTGGGCTACTGATGAAGTCATGGCCAATTTGAAAGATCTTTTGGCATTTTCCTTAAATGCAATGTTTGGGATACATGAAAGAGAAAAGAAATCACGACTACAAGGAGGTAAGAAAAAGCAAAACAAAGCCCGCCTCTTTCTATATGGCATGCATATTATCTAAAGCAGGAGCAACTAACTTATCTTGGTTCAAGGGCTGCATTGAAGGCTGGACACTCAGACAGACCAAGTGCTGCAAGCCTCATGTGTAGACACAAAGGCTGGATTTAGACTCATTAAAGAAACATTTCAGGAAAACGCATTATAAAGCTTATAGTGGGAAGTCACGTTGCCAAAGGGTCCAACTCTACAGCGCCATTGGTGTCCCAATGTTATAGTGCATTTAAAACCCTTCCTTCCTTTGCTAATGTAGCTGAGTCCAAAGTCACATTCCTATGTGTATATAGACCAACTCAGCACCCATATTGTATACCCGTCAACTGTCCCAATTGAATTGGGAGTATTACTAGAATGTTAGAACTTCTCTGCCCCAGCTCAAAAAAAAAAGTCTTTGCAAATTTACTTTAACAATTGGTTAAAGATAAAAGGGCTTCTTGGTTTCACCAGCATTTGTATTCCTTTCCATCACCATTAAGGTCTCCTTGTGAAAGATATTTTGAATAAGATGACAGAGGCTACTGAGTCCACTGATGGAAGAAAAATGTTAATGTATTCAGCCGTAAGTGTGAACATTTTAAATTGACCAAACCTTCTGTAGCTCGCATTCTCCTGCTACTTTTTGGCTCCCCTCTTTAAGCAGACTATTTGGAAATGCGATTTGTCTACTCAAGTAACATTATGCGCATCACATCTTTTAAAAACAGGGTTGAAAAACAGAGTGTCACTTTTTACTTTGAAGGGGAAACAGTTATGCTCTTGATGAGTCGCCCTACCCTCCTGGTCTGGATTGGGCCACATTCTGTACATTATCTTTGGGGGGGCTGTAGGGAGAGATTTGGGTAGGAAAACTGCATAGCCCTCCAGCCCAAATCAGGGTCCCAACACAGCTCATGTTCCTGCAAAATAAAAGTAATTACAAAGAGAAAGAGAGAGAGATGATTGACATAAGGTTTCATCAATACTGAAGGCAGCCTCAGAGCTACAAATGTGAAGAAACTACATGTTAAAATACTAAATTAGCTGACTGTCTGGAACGAGTCTAAGGTCTTACATTCCCATTTTGTTGCACATTTCATTCCCTTTAGTGCCTGCTTGGATTATTTGCAAGCATGTTCCCTTTGCAATATCACACGTCCTAGAGACCATAATGAGGCCCTTGTCTAAAACGGCATCTTTGAAATTAGCAGAGTCTGAGATAAGAACTCTCTTTCTATATATTCATATGTACACATATGTACACACACAAAAACTTCTGTCATAAAAGTTATAAGGAATTCTTTTTTCTCCCTTTTATAGCATGATACCACAATAGTTGCTCTCCAAGTAGCACTCAATGTTTTCAACGTAAAGCTACCTCCATACGCGGCCTGTCTATTTTTTGAGCTATATAAAGAAGACAGTGGGTAAATATGAACTCGTATATTCAATAATTATCAGTGATTTATTGGGTAAGCATCTGCAAATTCACTCATCTTCTCAAACACAGTATTTCTTCTCACAATTCCTGCACTGCTGAAATGGGTCAAAAATCAGTTGCGTTCCCTCTGCGTTTGAGCTTGACGTCTGGCTGTTCAAAATGCTATTGAAAAATTATTTCATAGCTGAGTGGCTGAGGTGTGCATACCTTTGAAAGACAGAAAGGGGTTGAAAGGGTTGAGTCACACTTTGTGCCAAATCTACAATATTGATCATTGATGCAGAGCTGAGAAACCCCAATTAAATCATAATTACTTGAAACAGCAGGTTAGAATTGGGCAACAATGAAAAGGTGTCATGGGCCTCCCAAATGAAAGACTGAGAGATGCTCAAAAGAAGAGAGGTTGTCTACTCACTTTTTCCTAACTTTTCTCGATTATTCAAGAAAAACAAGACTAAATTCCACAAAATATCCAATTTCATGAAAGGATTTGTTAGACTACATCCAAAACAATAGTGCAATTCTAGTCACACTTAATGGGTCATAAGCCCCACTGGGACTCATCCCTGAGACAACATGTGTATGATTATGCCTGAACGCACTTAATAGAGAAGAATCCCAACTGAACACAATGAAATTTGCTTCTAAGCAACTATGCCCATAATTGCACTGCCTGAAGACTACATTCCTGGGTAGAATTCAACAAGGGCTGCCTGTAGGAATGAAATCCTTTGCAGGCTTACTTCAGAATCAACCCAATTGATATCTGTGGGACATATTTCTAAATATATATGCATGAAATAAATTGAACAACCAGGCAGCTTGCGACAAAGGGCTGGTTTTGCTTCTTTAAGTAAATCCCATCAAGATGATTAGCATTCAGTCAAGAAAATCAGCAACTTGTCTTGAGCCTTCCGTGGTTAGCAGTACAGAAGTCTACCCATCTTATCAGAAGAGTTCTCAGATCAGTTCTTATGAAATGGAAGTGAGGCCTGGGTGATATATGGCTGCATCTTGTAGAAATGACTTCTTCTTTCTTTGGCAATCACTCATAGCCGAGTAAGATTGTCTTACATAAACACGGTTTTAACAATGAATCCACAAGTAACTGTGGAGGCCAATTCTGGATCCACATGTCCTTCCACTGTGGGGACATTGGTTTCCAGGTGGGAATTGATCACGGTGTGGATTTGCCAAGTATGCCTTCCTCCTAGCATGTTTCTCCCTTGCATCCTGAGTTCAAGCATCTTCAAAGCCCATGACACCTTTGGTAAAGGCTGTTCTCCAACTGGAGATCTTGCAGGCCAGTGTTTCCCAGTTGTCAGTGTTTATACTTCATTTTTTTAGATTTGCCTTGAGACAGTCTTTGAACCTCTTTTGTTGGCCACCAGCATTACGCTTTCCATTTTAAAGTTTGGAATAGTGTAGTTGCTTTGGAAGATGGATCATCAGGCATCCGCACAACATAATGCTCTTAATGACCTACATTTCTTCTTTTCAGTGAGTTCACCATTGAGATGCACTATCGGGCCAAACAAAACCTTCCACCCCAAGCTCTTGTTTTGCCGGGCTGTGAAGCGGCTTGCCCCTTGCAGAAGTTTAAAGAACTGGTTTCTCCTGTCATACCAGAGGACTGGCAAGCAGAATGTAATTAGGTTGGCATCATAAATGAGAGGTAAGATAAGAAGCAGGGTTGATACCAACACATATAAAACCGATGCATCAACGTTCAATTTCTCAGGTTGACCTTCCTCACAACACCCCTATGAGGTAGATGAGGATGAATGGCCCAAGGTCAAACAGTGCACTTCATGAGGCTACCTTTGACCGTGACTCGGAAACTGCAACTAATCCCGAATGTGGCAGCTAAATTGGTGTCTGGGAACGGCCGCAGGGACCATATAACACCAATCCTGAAAGACCTGCATTGGCTTCCAGTATGTTTCCGAGCACAATTCAAAGTGTTGGTGCTCACTTTTAAAGCCCTAAACGGCCTCGGCCCAGTATACCTGAAGGAGTGTCTCCACCACCATCGTTCACTAAGGTCCAGCTCTGAGGGCCTTCTGGCGGTTCCCTCACTGCAAGAAGTGAGGTTACAGGGAACCAGGCAGAGGGCCTTCTCGGTAGTGGCGCCCACCCTGTGGAACGCCCTCCCATCACATGTCAAGGAAATAAACATCTATCTGACTTTGAGAAGAGACGTTAAGGCAACCTTGTATAGGGAAGTTTTTAGCATATGATGTCCTCCTGTGTTTTTATATTTTTTTTGGGGGGGGGGGAAGCCGCCCAGAGTGGCCAGGACAGCCCAGTCAGATGGACAGGGTACAAATAATATAATTATACAGGTACACAGATGTATACATAACTTGTAATAACTATATGTGTATTTCCCAAAAATATATTTCTAAATGATGGCAGTGTTGTTCACCTTTTGACATGTTGCTATTGTCTCTCGTCTTCTACCAGGGTGAAAAGTAAAATCAAAGAAAAGGCAAATGAGAAAATTAACATCCCCCGGAAGGAAAGCGGACAGCAAATAAGTTGTAGGACACCAGAAACACTGCGTGACTGTTGATGCTTTCGTGTGATTCTCATTATTAGGATTTTCATCTTCTCAGAAATTGTTATGATCAAATAAATATCAAGCAAATAGATTCAAAAATTGACTTGAACAAACACTGCCGTCTGCTGCATCATTTACAAGTTAACATGTGTCTATATACTAAATCTAATGACGGGAGGGGGGGCGGGTAACGAAAGCCTGGGGAGAGAGCAGCAACTGATTTTGCAACCTTATTGACAATATTTTTTAAATACTGATTTTTTTAAAAAAAAAGTTCAAATGTGCAACTGAGCTTCATATTCTTTTTTTTAGAAGTCCATTTATCAAAAATGGTTAACATATTTTGGACATACTCATATTCTTCAAATACCACTCTCATATAACTGTGAAACTGAGCACTTGTACAGTTCCCATTCATTTTAATGGGTGTTAGGATTTTTGAAGTCCCTGCTCCCATACAAGGTGTACAAGTTTTCTAGCTCCCTCCTCCCTGTTGCCAAATAAGATGAAAAAGAAACATAGGAATGTTTTGTCCTGCAGAGCATTTGCCTTCCTACTCAGCTGAAACTAACAGGTGTTCCATTAACATCAGTGTCACCTTGTCCTTTAGATTTGTATTTTGCTTAATGCTGGTAACCTTGAACTTGTTTGTGCCTTTAACCTGCATTTTCCAAATTATTGACACCCTTAAATTTATTAATGTTGTCAAAGCATTTAGACTCTGTTGCGTTATGGTAAATAATACAAATAATTCAGATTCTATATTCCCAAAGTCAAGGATGACACAGCTATTAAAAATGTCCTTTCCTTCTCTCTTAGCTTTTGTTTATCTGACTGTTTCTTCCCTTTCACCTCCCTTTAGAGTTCTCAAACAGTAGATATATATCCACATATCTATATCTTTATCTAGATATATAAACTCACACACACAATGTGTACATTTACCTGTAATGGGTTAAACAATGAAAGGGCAGTTAATCATGTTAAAATCTACAAGTGCTCATCAAATCATATTGTGCTCTATAAATAATATAGACTTCTTCTGAAACAGTGGTTATCAGGCCATAATAAATGGCCGCAAGCAAAGCATGCGGAACAAATGTATATAGTGAATGGTTATTTCAGATCATTCCAAACTGATGAAACAGATTGTTAAAAAACAAGTTAATCACTAGATATCATTATTTAAAATATCAGACTAAGGTCAAGTCAAATGAAGATGTTCCCACAGAACTTTACTCCAGAATTTCCACTTTCCCCCCACTCGTGTCATATAGGGAAGCTATATGACATTAAAGGGAGTGGGCAGTGCTGTGGTCTAAACCACTGAGCCTCTTGGGCTTGCTGATCAGAAGATTGGTGATTCAAATCCCCACGATGGGGTGAGCTCTCATTGCTCTGTTCCAGCTCCTGCCAACCTAGCAGTTTGAAAGCACACCAGTTCAAGTAGATAAACAAGTACCCCTGCAGCGGGAAGGTAAACGGCATTTCTGTGCGCTCTGGTTTCCGTCACGCTGTCCCGTTGTGCCAGAAGTGGTTTAGTCCTGCTGGCCACGTGACCCGCAAAGCTGTCTATGGGCAAATGCCAGCTCCCTCGGCCTGAAAGCGAGATGAGCACCACACCCCATAGTCGCCTTTGACTGGACTTAACTGTCCAGGGGTCCTTTACCTTTATCTATATGACATTGTTCTTCTGTGCTTTTTCTGTGTTCCTATGGTCTCTTTCTAGAACTTGCCCAACCTGATATTTTGGGAGAGAGGGGAGTAGAACCAAACAGTATCATGATCTCCGCAGCTGTAGATCATTTTGGCACGACGGTTCTGCCTTTCTGAAGGGGCGTAGCTTTGACACTTGCACCTTAATCCAAACAAGTCAAAGGTGCTCCAGTTCAAGAGAACATATCTGAGAACATATTTGCTGTGGCAAAGTCAGTCAGAGATATTAATGTTTACATGGTGGCAGCAGAATACCAGTAGTTGGGAGAATGTTTGAGGTTCTAGGAACCTAGAACTGGGGACCCTATAAGGCAAATAGGGTTTGAGAGAACCTTTGCCAAGCAAAAGGAGATTGGAGATTTGAATTAAAGGGCCCTCTTGCTCCTAAAGTGATGGACTTGGGCAGGGGAAGGTGCCTGGTTGTCAGGTGCTTTGGGGGGCAGGAAAGCCCTGCCCTCACCTGCATGACATCAGGCGTAGGGTGAGTGGCTATGGTTTGCCCAAAACAGCTTCATGGGCCAAATGGGAAAGTCTGATGGGCCGAGAATAAATAATTAAGAAATCACCTCAGAAGCTGGTGGTCTCTTGCTTTGCCTCAGAGAACAGTACAATCATGTAAAAGGTTGGAGGCAACCATGAACACAAAAAGCAAATGGACTTTTAACGTAATTTAAAATAAACACCACAGATATAAAAAAATATTATAACCTCTATCACCCTAACAACCAGGAACACTCAGCTCCGGTCTTGCTGTCCTTAGTTGCCCTCTATTAACTAAGGAGCATGATTGTGACCATAATGGATGCCTATGTCCTTTCAAAAAAGCTCTCGCCAAGCTACCTGACCAAATACTCCTGAGTAAGCTTAGCAATCATGCAGCAAGAGGAGAAGTCCTCTCTGGATCAGAAATCTGTTAAGCAGCAGTGTTACGGGTGAGCAGTGAGGTGGCAGGATCAGAAGAATCTTTATTTGCATCAGCCACTAGCCATTGCAATAAAATAAAATAAAATGTACTGAAGATAGAGGCAAAAACTTAACTGTACAAAATACATTTTGGAGGTTTACATCAATAATCAAATAATGGATCTTATTCTAATTGCCCCTGCTAAAAAACCTTACAGTTTTTGCTGTCATCTTGATCTGCTCAAAGAAAGGACACGGTAGCAATGGTTGAGCAACAATAATAGAGGGGTAACAACCTCACTTCTCAAATCTTTATGAAGCATGCAAGCCAGAAGCACATGAGCCACTGACTCAATACTGCCATCTCCACATGGACAAAACCATTTTCCCAGTGGAATTTTTTGAAATCGACCCTCAAATACAGCCGAAGGCAGCATATTCAATCTTGCGAAAGTGAAAGCGCGTCTGTATTTTGGAATTGTTAAATTTTGCAAAGAGTTTGCCAACATGTCAGAATGACTAGGTAGAAAATAATCATACCATGGACAAAATTTCCTTATTGTGGCCAAATTATTCTGTCGCTCAATATCATATAGGCACTGTCTAATTAAATTATTTCCTTTACTGAAGCCCCAATATTAACAACTGTTGTTAAACCTGAAAAGTAAAGCTTTTAGTTGACAATTTTAGTCCAAGCACTCTCATGACTATCTTGCGATACTAAGGGTAGTAGATCAGTGGGGTTTAAATTTAGCCGAAGTCAATAATTAAATGTCCTACGCCAAATCTGTAATTCAACAGAGGGGAGATTAGCTCCAAGTTCATTGAAGCATTTGGAACACAGGATGGAACGGGGGGGAATTGCCTTAAGAACTTAGATTGAACAGGTTCTGTAAATCCAAGGTGAGTGCCTGTGCAAATCTGAGCCCCGTATAATAACTGTGCTTGGGGTTTAGCTTTAAACACTTCACGGGCTGATGGTATGTGATTGCCAAGTGAGGTGGCAATGTTTGCCAAGGAGACTAAAATGTTCAGGGTTGTTAAACCCAAAAGAGATTGTGAAGAGCTTCAAAAGGACCTCTCCAAACTTAGTGGGTGGGCAATTAAATGTAAAATGCAGTTCAGTGTAAACAAGTGGAAAGTGATGTATGCTGGCATTAAAAAAATCTTAATTTCACATTTATACTTATGGGGTCTGAACTGGTGGGGAATGATCAGGAACAAGACCTTGGTGTTTATAATGGCTGCTTACCCAGTCCTGGGATGGGTGGCAGTTGTGGCTCTTAGTCAGGGGTCAGCAGGGGGCCGGTCTACTGTCCCTCAGACCTTGTAGGGAACCAGACTATATTTTGGAGGGGGGGGGGAATGAACGATTTCCAATGCCCCACAAATAGCCCAGAGATGCATTTTAAATAAATGGACACATTCTACTCATGTAAAAATACGCTGATTCCTGGACCATCCGCGGGCCAGATTTAGAACGCAATTGGGCCAGATCCTGCCCCCGGGCCTTAGTTTGCCTACCCATGCTCTTAGTGGTGGGCTCTGAGCCTCAGGGAGCAACGCTGGTCTGGGCGATCCCCAGGTCAGCCGCTTAGAATGGCGGGAGTTCCCACTAGCTGTAATTTGAATTTTGGCCAGTCATTTTGAATACTGTGTACAAAAACCTCACAAAGGGTATTGCAGAGTTGGAAGGGGTTCAGAATAGGGCAACCAAAATAATCAAGTGACTCACCTCTGAAGAAAGTTTTTAGTATAGCGAAAAGGTGACTGAGAGGTAACATGAGAGAAGTTTATAAAATTATTCATTGCATAGATATAGTGGCTAGGGAACAGTTTCTCCATCACTCTCTCTCCTAACAGTAGAACTCATGGACATCCAATGGAGATTAATGCTGGAAGAATCCGGACAGATATGTGGAAGTACATCTGGAGATGCAATGAGGTTCAGGGTATTGTTGTTTAGTCGTTTAGTCGTGTCCGACTCTTCGTGACCCCATGGACCAGAGCACGCCAGGCACTCCTGTCTTCCACTGCCTCCCACAGTTTGGTAAACTCATGCTGGTAGCTTCGATAACACTGTCCAACCATCTCATCCTCTGTCATCCCCTTCTCCTTGTGCCCTCCATCTTTCCCAACATCAGGGTCTTTTCCAGGGAGTCTTCTCTTCTCATGAGGTGGCCAAAGTATTGGAGTCTCAGCTTCAGGATCTGTCCTTCCAGTGAGCACTCATGGTGTTCTATCATATGCGGTGGACTTGTAAAAGAGTACTGGGAAATAATTTATAATGACCTGAAAAAAAATGTTTTAAAGTACTCCCCCTGCCCCCCCCAAAAAACCCATAGTCCTTTTTGTTGGGGATAATTCAGATGGAAATTCCCAGGTGCCAGATTCCCAGACGTTATTTATGTATGCCACTACTGCAACCCATGTTTTGTTAGCCCAAAAATGGAAAACGAGCGAGGTCCCAACCAAAGAAGAGCGGCTACTTAAACTGATGGAATATATGCAGCCAGCAGACTTAACATATAGAACAAGAGAACATACGTTTAAAGAAGATTGGAAGATGTTTATTGTGTTGGAGATAAGCAGTGTCCAGTGCACAGCGGAATGATGAAAAGTACGTGCCAACATGCTCTATATTACTTTATTTACACTTCAAAGCTGGTAATTTACAGAAATACATCTTCCCTCTGCCGGAGCAGAGAAAAGCATCCTCTCTCCTCTAAAGCACGGAGAGAATCACACTGAACTGCAAAGAACAGTGAAAAACAGGAAACCAGTGTACGTCACATCCAGTCTCCTTTCCCGTGAGAAAACCCAACAGCATTTGACTGTGGAATGTAAACATTGTCTTGTTACAAGCATTTCGCTGCTCAGTGAAGGAAGCAGAAACCAACATCCTCCCCCTTTCTGTGAACATCACTGGGCAGCGTGTTCGTACAATATCAGTACAAACCCAACTTCTGCACATAGGTACAGTGTTGACCCCTTGATACAATCTTGGACAATACATCAGCAGGAATTTCATTACCTGGCATATAGGACACCGTTACGAGTCCCTTTTGAATACGTTCCCTAGCATGTTGCAACTTTAATTGCAAGTGCTTCGTGCTTTGCTTACAACCTTCAGAATTCAGCAAAGCCAAACATGCTTTGTTGTCCTGGTAAACCTGGATTGGACATTTGACAGGAATTTTCATGTCTTTGCACAATTGTAACAACCATTCACAATCCTTAAGTGAATAAGACAGTGCATTCAGTTCAGCTTCACAAGTACTTAAGCTAACTGTTGTTTGCTTCTTGCATGACCAATCAAATAGACCCTGATTGTACTTATAGCAAACTCCAGACGTACTTTTCCTGTCTGTAGTGTCACTTCCAAAACTTGCATCTGCAAATATCTCAAGACCACCAGACTTCTGATTGTTAAATCTCAGTCTGTAATGCATAGTGCCTTTCAAATACCGCGCTATGCGTTTCAGAGCTTTCCAATCCTTAACAGTAGGATTGTTGACTTGTCTGCTTAGCAAATTACAGCTAACAGCAATGTCTGGTCTTGAACATCTGGCAATGAAGTTTAGCTTGCCTAGCACACTTCTGTACAGTGTAGTATCAGAAAATGCTTCTCCAGTGTCATCTACCTGATAACCTGTTGTCATCGGTGTGTCTACAGGGTTAGCATCCATCAGGTTTAGTTTGCTTAACACATCAGCAATTTTACGTGACTGGTGTACTAGAATGTTACCATCTTGATCTCTCTCTATTTCCAGAGATAGGCAGTTGTTTACCTCACCAAGATCTTTCATGTCAAAGTGCTCTTTCAATTGAGCTAGGGCATTATTGTACATTGTGACATCCTTCCAAAAGAATAAAAGATCATCAACATAAAACAAACAATACAGTTTCTTTTGCCCCTCCTCTTTGACAAATACACATGGATCAGCTTTCCCTTGCTTAAAACCTAGAGAAAACAATACTTCAGTGAGTTTTGTGTGCCAACACCGTGCACTTTGTTTGAGACCATAAAGGGACTTCTTCAGAGCACAAACAAATCCCTGTTTTACCTGTACGCCATCAGGTGGAAGCATATAAAGTGATTCATCTAGAGATCCGTACAGAAAAGCTGTATTCACATCATGGTGACTAATGTGTAGATTCTCTTCTGCAGCTAGCTTGAGCATAAGCCTAATGCTCTCATACCTCACGGTGGGTGAGTAGGTCTCGTGATAGTCTTCACCTGGTACCTGTGCAAAACCTCTGGCTACCAATCTGGCTTTGTGTCTGACTATCTTGCCATTTTGATCTGTCTTCGCTTTGAAGACCCATTTGCTTCCAAGCAGTTTCATTCCTGGAACTACTGGAACAAGGTCCCATGTTTTGTTCCTTTCCAAGGAATCAAGCTCAGCCTTCATGGCATTTAACCATGGCTCAGCTTCCTTTGAATCCAAATCCTGGATTTCTTGGAAACTTGAAGGTTCAAACACCTTCTTGGTGCTTTTAACAGCTGTTACTGCTATCTTAGCAAACTCATCAGCAAATCTCTTTGGAGGTCTGCCTTTTGTTGCTCTCTGTGACCTGCGAATTAGCCTTAAGTCTTCAACACTCTCCTCTTCCTTCTTAGGAGAAAAGTGACCTATTGTGAACAATGGTTCCTCTAATTCTTGATCAGAGCTTTCAGAGGGTCGCATAGAGGCTTTCGCACTCTTGAAATCCTCTGAATCACCCGATTCAGTTTCAGACTCAGAATCAGAACCTTCATCAGTGGGTGTGGGTTGTTGCGGTTGCTTTTGACTATCCTCAGTTTCATCACTGTCATCAGGATAACATTGGAAAATTCCCACATTCTCCCCCCACTTGGCATTGTACTCAACACTTCTTGTGAGCTTAATTTCCTTAGAGTCAGTCATCATTATTCTGTAAGACCCTTTCTGATAACCTAGAAAGATACCATGCAATCCACGCTTGTCTAACTTGGAGTTTTGTGGTGAGTGAACCCACATGTCAGAACCAAAAATTTTCATGTGTTTGATGTATGGCTTCTTGCCAAACATCTTCTCATAGGGGGTACAACCAATCGCTGAAGATAACCTGCGATTATAACTGTAAGTGAAACATGAGAGAGCTTCGGCCCAATAACTCTCTGGAAGATTGGCATCATGCAGCAAGGTTTTTAACCCTTGAAGCAATGTCTGATTTGCTCGTTCCGCAAGTCCATTCTGCCATGGCGAGCGAGGACTAGACAAATCGTGTTGAATTCCTTTCTCAGTCAGAAAAGCTTCAAACTGCTGAGAAGTGAATTCTCCCCCGCGATCACTGAAAAGAGTCTTTACCTTCTTACCATGCACATTTTCCAACCAAGCACAGAATTCCTTGAACCTTGGAAAAGCCTCTGATTTCTGCTTGAGATTGTACACATAAATATACCTGGAAAATGCATCAATGAGAACCATGAAGTACCTGTTTCCACCCAAAGAGGGCGCTAGTGGTCCAACCAAATCAGCATGAACAACCTGGTATGGTTCTGTAGCTTGCCTACTAGACACCTTACCTTTCGCAGCCATTTTTACCTTGTTTGCTGCGCATGCCTTGCACTTCATGTGGTACCTGCAGGGTTTAATAGTCATTCCTTCAACCAAGGCAGGCATTTTAGATACTGCCTCAAAATGCAAATGACCAAATTTTCGATGAAAATCGTGAATACATTCTGCATGCAAACTTTTGTTAGAACCTGCAATGCAACAAGTGTCATCCTGCACAACATCATCAAAATACAAAACATACAAACGATCAACATATTCAGCATGCAATACATAATCATTTTTCTTTGTGATGATGCACCTTTTGTTCTTAAAGGAAACGTCAATTTTCCGCTCATTCAGCTGTCCAACGCTGAGCAGATTATGCTTGGCATCTGGCACATAAAGCACATCCTGTATCGATAAGTCCAAACTGTGAAGAACAACAGTTCCGTAGCCTTTACTGGGAATTGTGTGGTCATCCGCCTGGTGAATCGCACCTTCCTGCGGTGTAAAAGACACGAACAGTCGCTTATCGTTGCACATGTGATGCGTTGCCGCTGAATCAACAACGAAGAAAGATCTAGATGTCTTCTGGACCTCTGCAACCTTTGGAGTGAAGCGTGAGACCATTGCCTTGTGCTGCGTTGTCCTGGACACCGGACCTTTGCCTTTGCCTCGGCCTTTTCCACGCGATGAGCTTTCGCTGCGCTGCTCTGTCTTGGCCCTGGGATATCTGCATTCCCTCTTCATATGGCCTAGACGTCCACACGAGTAGCATTTCACTGCCTTCAAAGCTTTGGCACCATCTGGTGGTTCCACTGCACTATGGGATGACGTCTGTGAAGACTCCCCCTTGTTGATGCAGCTAGCACCCCGGCGGTCTGCTTCATTCTGAATCATGGCAGTATCACAGGCTACTGTGAGTTGAGCATTTGGCTGATTGGCATCAGATTCCCCACTTGCATCAGCCAGCCTTCTGCAGCTAGCCATCATGACTCTGGCATTAGCCTTCTGCGTCATCTTTGCTGCTTTAAATCAGGCTGCTTTATACATGCTGCGTCTGTGTACAGCTGCTTCAATCCAAAAGCAAATTCAAAAACAGCCTCTGCTTTGTGAACCTGTGCCTTTCTGCTTAACTGCTTTGCTTATCTGCAGCTGCTTCAAACCGCATTCCAAAAGCAAGTTCAAAAGTGAAAGTTCTCTCTGCTGTCTTAAATTCATGCTGCGACACTGCTGCAGCTGCTTTACTTTCGATTTCCCCCAGCATAGGAAAAATTTATCCTTCTAGCCTTTTGCCTGTGCCATGGCAAAACCGGCTATAAAAGTTCAAAGTCCAGCCATAAAGCCATTAATTAGAAGCTGGCAGGCTGCCCGGAGCTGTAGCACATACCTCATCAAATCATCTTGACGCGCAGAGATATCGTCCGATCCGGCCCTCTGCATTCCGATCCTTTGCCGGCACTCCAATTCTTTGCTCCTTTGTTCCTTTGCCAGGAGCCCGACTTCTGGAGTCCATTCTCAAAACACTGCGTTTTTCTGGGCCCGGAACCAAATGTTGGAGATAAGCAGTGTCCAGTGCACAGCGGAATGATGAAAAGTACGTGCCAACATGCTCTATATTACTTTATTTACACTTCAAAGCTGGTAATTTACAGAAATACATCTTCCCTCTGCCGGAGCAGAGAAAAGCATCCTCTCTCCTCTAAAGCACGGAGAGAATCACACTGAACTGCAAAGAACAGTGAAAAACAGGAAACCAGTGTACGTCACATCCAGTCTCCTTTCCCGTGAGAAAACCCAACAGCATTTGACTGTGGAATGTAAACATTGTCTTGTTACAAGCATTTCGCTGCTCAGTGAAGGAAGCAGAAACCAACATATTGAATATCTGGTTGAAAATTGTGTATACTTAGAAACGCTGGTAGCATTAAGATAAATTCAACAGTGTAAATAAGTTTTAATGGATGTAACAATGGAATATTCAGTGGTTTAGGTTATGCAGGGATGTATGGCATGCAAACTGAACGACGGAAGGAGAAGAAGGGGTTCCCATAGGAGGCAGTCACAACAACTTAGATGTCTGAGTTCAATTTCTGCAAAGGGTTAATGCCATTATGGCCCACTGGTGGTTGTTTCCCCTTGGCAATAAACTTTTGAACATTCTCTTGCTCTAAGGAGCTAATGGTATTGTGTTGTGCTGATGTCCTCCTTGATTGACCATGCTGTGGAACCTTGATGTCCATGATTATTTGCCCATGCGAATACTTCAAGTGAGACTGTGAGATTCTATGCATAGCTATCTATACAGAATATCTTATCGATACGCTTGGTCTATGGTTGCTCCCATCACTTTCATATCTGTACCTCGGTCCTGGATGACTTATTACACGCACTAGCAACCAGGAACAGCCAATATGGCAGAGCACTGGTGTATTGCTGTCTGCCTAGCCATTAGCAGAGACTAGAGTGTCCTTCCTTTTGGAGAAGAATCATAGGGCACAGCCTCCGGGCATCTGTTGGGTGGCGAGTGTGGTCCTCCAGTCCTACAGAATTTGACCCCTCCTCCTCTGCCTGATGTTCTTCCTGGAAGTCTGAGACTGCAACCTCCCCATTATCTTTGGTTCCCTGCCCATAAGCAGAGACCTAAGTGTCCTTGCTTTTGGAGAAAAACCATGGGGCACAGCCTCCAGGCAAGTGTGGTCCTCCAGGCCTACACAATTTGGCATTTCCTTTTCAGTCCTTGACTATATTACAAAAATACATAAATCAGTAGCCATCAAGTTAAACTCTAAGATCAAATAATAATAATAATAATAATAATAATAATAATAATAATAATAATAATAATAAATTTTATATCCCGCCCTCCCCAGCCGAAGCCGGGCTCAGGGCGGCTAACAACAATCAAATAATCAAACAATCAAATACAGTGGTGCCTCGCAAGACGAAATTAATTCGTTCCGCAAGTCTTTTCGTCTTGCGAGTTTTTCGTCTTGCGAAGCACGGTTTCCCATAGGAATGCATTAAAAATCAATTAATGCGTTCCTATGGAAACCGCCTTCAGACCAGGTCCGGGGACAGTCTGTCCCCCGACCTCTTCTGAAGGCCCGTGGGGGGCGAAAGTCTTTGCTCCCCCCCCCCCCGCCTGCCTTCCCGGGACAGCGGAGACTTCTCCGCTGTCCCGGGGCGGTCTTAAAATGCTGAAGGGCGGCAGCGAAGCCTTCACTGCCGTCCCCCAGCATTTTAAAAGCCCCCGGGACAGCGGAGACTTCCTGGGGCGATTTTAAAATGCTGGCGGGCGGCAGCGAAGCCTTCGCTGCCGCCCGCCAGCATTTTAAAAACCCCGGGACAGTGGAGGACTTCTCCGCTGTCTGGGGTGATCTTAAAATGCTGGCGGGCGGCAGCGCTGCCGCCCGCCAGCGTTTTAAAATCGCCCCGGGACAGCGGAGGAATTCTCCGCTGTCCCGGGGCGATTTAAAAGCCCCCGGGAAGGCAGGCAGGGGGGACAAAGACTTTCGCCCCCCACCGGCCTTCAGAAGAGGTCCTGGACCTCTTCTGCGTTTCTCCGCTCTCCCGGAAGGCAGGCAGGGGGGGAGCAAAGACTTTTGCCCCCCGCCCGCCTTCAGAAGAGGTCCAGGACCTCTTCTGAAGGCCGGTGGGGGGCGAAAGTCTTTACTCCCCCCCTGCCGCCTGCCTTCAAAAGCCGTCCGGGAAAGCGGAGAAAGCGCTGCGTTTCTCCGCTCTCCCAGAAGGCAGGCAGGGGGGAGCAAAGACTTTTGCCCCCCCGCCCGCCTTCAGAAGAGGTCCAGGACCTCTTCTGAAGGCGGGCGGGGGGCAAAAGTCTTTGCTCCCCCCTGCCTGCCTTCAAAAGCCATCCGGGATAGCGGGAAGCGCTTCCCTGCTATCCCGGACTGCTTTTAAATTGCTGGCGGTGGGGAGCAAAGCCTTTCGGCCCCCGCCGGCCTTCCTGGACCTCTTCTGAAGGCCGGAGGGGGGGGGAAGGCTTTGCTCCCCACCGCTAGCATTTAAAAGAGGTCCCCGGAGATTTCCCTATGGGCTTTCTTCTTGCAAAGCAAGCCCATAGGGAAATTCGTTTTGCGAAGCGCCTCCAAAACGGAAAACCCTTTCGTCTAGCGGGTTTTTCGTCTTGCGAGGCGTTCGTCTTGCGGGGCACCACTGTAATCCAATATTCTAATAACATTTCATTATAAAAATTAATTAAAACCAAATTGATGGCAACCGTTAAGCAAAATTCTTTGCAGGTTGCCAGAGGAGGGAGTCACGCTGCGCCCTGACCAAAGGCCTGGTGGAACAACTCTGTCTTGCAGGCCCTGCGGAAAGATGTCAGGCCCTATTCTCTTGTGACAGAGCGTTCCACCAGGTTGGAGCCGCAGCCGAGAAAGCCCTGGCTCTAGTTGAGGCCAGCCTAACCTCTCTGTGGCCTGGGACCTTCAGGATGTTTTTATTTGCAGACCGTAGGTTCCTCTGTGGGGAATACCAGGAGAGGCGGTCCCATAGGTACGTGGGTCCTAGGCCGTATAGGGCTTTAAAGGTTAAAACCAGCACCTTAAACCTGATCCTGCACTCCACCGGGAGCCAGTGCAGCTGGTATAGTACCGGATGAGTGTGATCTCACAGTGAAGACCCCATAAGGAGTCTCGCCGCGGCAATCTGCACCCGCTGGAGTTTCTGGGTCAGTCTCAAGGGCAGCCCCACATAGAGCGAGTTACAATAATCCATTCTGGAGGTGACCGTCGCGTGGATCACAGTGGCTAGGTCAGGGCGAGAGAGATAAGGGGCCAACTGCTTAGCTTGGCGGAGATGAAAAAATGCCGCCTTTGCTATAGCTGTAATTTGTGCCCCCAAGCGCCACCCTCTGTCCCCGACCAGAGAGAAACGAGTGCAGCCATTGAAAGACTATGCCCTGGATCCCCACGTCGGCAAGGCGGTGGTCCAGGAGTTCGTGATCGACCATGTCGAAGGTCTAGAAGAATCAGCAGCCCCGACCCGCCTCAATCCAGCTGCCTGCGGAAATAATCTGTTAGGGCGACCAGAGCCGTCTCGGTCCATGACCAGCGCGGAGGCCGGACTGGAATGGATCCAGAGCCGATTTAGAGATTTAGAGAGTCTCCACCCCTTGGTTTGCTCTTTATAAAACACAACTTTTCCCCTTCCCACCTTCACTAACTAGGCAATTCATAATTACTGCCAGGAGCAACGAGGTCAGTGATGCATCTGCTACACAGTTTCAATAGCTGTGGCTTCGCCTTCTTCATCCTGTTCTTGGGCCTGCTTCTCCCGAGTATCACAGGAAGGGAACTGGAGTTTGTTGCGTTGGTAAGCGTGAGGTCTTCTTTTCATTGCTAACAATGACTTAAACATTGCAGATTTGTGCAATTCCTCTTTCTATAGCCTGATTCCATGAATAATAATGTGCATTTTGTACAGCTGAGGTGCAATAGTCTTATTTCAAAGATGATTTCAGATATTTTTATTTTCTCAGCCCCTCCCTTTGGGGGGACAGGCAGGGAGGAAGGCCATTTTGCATAATTCTTTCTTCCTACACAATGCCTAGGAATGATGTTCAGTCCAGGGCATTGCAGAGCATGCAAAATGGTGGCCAGGCTTCCAACGCATTTGCTCCAAGAAAGAGAGGAGAAAATGAATGCGGTGGTGTTGCTGCTGCTGAGCCCTCCTTCCCAAGACACCGTTGGGGGGAATTTTCCTTCCCCAGGAGAAACTTGGTAAAATTGTCCCCAAATTCCTTTGCTCACAAACAGAATGGAGTGTTTTGAGAGGCAATTAGCTGGCTCCCTCAGCCAGTAAAGCGAGATGAGCACCGCAACCCCAGAGTCAGCCACAACTGGACCTAATGGTCAGGGGTCCCTTTACCTTTACCTTTACAGCATTGTGTACCACCTTCACAGAACACATCGTGGATCTGATCAAATAGGCATATAAAGCCAGTTTATTTCTATGTTGTCACTGGGGCAAAATTCAATTCATTTTTCATTTCAATTTCTGAACCAGGGATGCCATCTTGAATAAAATATTGGGGGGCCCAGATAAGCCCCACCCCACATAAGCGGTCATATGACACCACACACACACACTATTTGAATGGCAATGCTCAGCAACTTGGGGGGGGGCAGCTCCCTCAAATATTTTATTGAGGGGTGGCTGAAGTTGGCTCCTATGATGGCAGCTGAAAAACAGCTATCCTTGTAAATTCACATTTTTCTGAATTTTGCAATGTAGTTATCCAGCTCACATACAAAATACATTATATTGGAGAAGCAATCTCCACACAGTCTTCAGAGGCAACCCTTGTGCACTGCATTGTAATAGTCTATCCTGGAGGCAACCAGAGCATGAAAACATGAAAACATGCAAAGTGACGCAGTATCTGTGTTTCTGGTGCCTGCATTCAGATGTGATACAAAACTATGGTTAAGTACTGCATGAATGAATATTGGGTTTGTAATTCCCCCATTCCCTTTCCTCCTCCATCACAGCTGGAAGCATTTACTTCCATTTTCGACTAACTGCAGTTCATCTTTTTTTCCAAACTGAGGCGAACGGTGGCTGGTTTTAACCGTGCTTTGCCCTTAACTGTTTACTTCAAACCCATGGTTTATGACTCTTGGTCATTCAGCAAAACCATAATCTGTAACTCTCAGTTTAAGCCTAGGTTGAAAAAGGAAGCAAATGTTTCTGATTTTTTCCTTACAGTTCCATGGGAGGAAGAGAGGGACGGAGAAGACATGTGCAGATACTAAACCAGCTTTCCCTAACTTGCTACTTTAGACAACAATTCCCATCAAACCCAGCCAGCATGGCCCAAGTTCAGGGTTGATGGGAGTTGTAGTCAAAAAGGGGGGAAGGAACCAGGTAAAGTAAGGCTATACTAAACCACAGCACTTTGAGAGGGGGTGTAAAAAATGAGGTTGCAGTACTCATATATTGATAAAAAGTGTTGTGGGTGTCAGCACAAAATGGCTGAAGCAGACAGAGAGAGATGATGATCATGAACTTCTGAGTACCATCACACAAAAAAGCACTGTCTGAAGGACAGGGAATAAAAATGTCAAATCAAACAAGTAAGTAAATACGCCAGAGCTTGAGCAAACATGCTTAATTGAATTTAAAGTGGCTAGCTTTGTGAAGAACACACAGTGCATGGAATATTCTGCTTGAACCTGAATATAAATTCAAGAGAGAGAGGGAGCTGATTTTGCAATGTATATGTATTTTGAGTATAAGAAAATGTTCCATTCTTCTTTTCTTCCTTTTTATGGATGAACACCAGTATAGTTCCATGTAAATTATTACTTATAATTTGCAGCACAGAACTGTATTCTTGGCAGCCTTTTATTTTGTAAATCTGTTACCTCTAGAACAGGGGTTTCCAAACCCATCACTTTTATCCAGGTGATCTGCAGCATGTCCTCATTAAATAGTCATATTGATTTTTAGAGCTTATGGCAAGAAAGCAAATGTCCAATTCAGATAAATTGCAAACAATTCTAGTTTCTCTGAAAGCTAATACGGTCTCTGAACCATTTTACTAGGTTTACCGACATGGCGACAGAAGCCCACTTTCATCTTTTCCCACTAATGTTGTCAACGAAGATGCTTGGCCACAAGGATTCGCACAACTCACAAAGGTTTGATAGCTGCTCTTAGAAATGGAAGCATATTTTGTTTGATTTGTTTACATTTATTTCATGCTCCTTAAGATACTAATTAATCAAAATATACTCCAAAAGTTTTATTTTTATATTTTTTTTAAGTTAACAGAATCCAAATACAGGTGTTAACCTTGCTGTTGTCCTGAAGTTGTGAAAAAGAACAGAGCTTAGCTTTTTCATGATGCTGTAATGTACAAGCAACGTTGTCATCCTAGAATACACAAAGTCTTTATCCTCGGAATGGGCAGCCAAATGTTATCAATCAGTTTTACATGCCTACTTTTCTTTTCTTTTCCCCCTCAGCTTGGAATGCAGCAGCAGTACGAATTGGGCCAATTCATAAGGAAGAGATATAAGGGCTTCTTAAGTACTGACTACAAACGAAAGGAAGCAAGTATTCAAACTAACAAGAGACTTTCCCCCTGTTCATTTAGCAGTAACATTTATGGAAACATAACAGATGAGTTTCCCCCATGCTATTTAAATCGAGACAAGCAAATACAAGCAGAAGTGGAGAATGTGTGTCGAGGGAACGACAAATGATTTCCCTTTGGGGTTCTAAACTTACTCACAGTTGCGATCTCCATGTGCCCCAAATCTCCTTGTCCAACAGCAGTGTCAGGGACTGCTGTCAAATATGTCTGTTTCCATGATACCTCCTCTGTTATCCCCCTCTTCTTTGGTCCTCTCTGACCCACCCCCATTATTGTTGTAACGTCCCCTGGGACCTTACGCTGAAGGGCAGGGAATAAATTAAAATTATAACACTCACAACAAAAAGAATAAGAACAACACTGGGGAATAAGCCCCAGAAATCATTGACATTTCCCAGCATTTGGTGATTGATTTCCCAGCATTTGGTGATTTGGTGAAGGGGGTTCTTCACTGGCTTGGGCTAAACCAAAAGCTGGAGAAGGATTGGGTTCCAATGCCCACCACATTTTAAGGCACATGTTATGAACTGCTATGGTTTGTGTTCTGAAAAAATGAGTTGTGAAGTCCAGTGACATGACTCACACTTTCACATACCCACATGAACTCGCCAGCCCTCACAACAAAGTGAACACGCAGGAACAGGTGGCCTGTCAGTCAAATCTACCTCATGGCTCCTGGCAGAAAAAGGGAAGAAATATTCACCAATGATTCTCAAATGTTGTTCTTTCTTCTGTTTCTTTTTGGGGTATATGCTTAATGTCCAAGTCTCCCCAAGAGAGTATTTTACTGGGATTCAAATCAACTTTACTTAGAATTATACCTTCCGCTGTAGGATCAGAAAAACAACAACACTATCCTATAACTACACTTTTCCTTTTTTCCGCTCTCTAGATTTATGTCCGAAGTACAGATACTGATCGAACCATTATGAGCGCTCAAACCAATCTGGCAGGACTCTTTCCTCCTAAAGGAAACCAAATCTGGAACAAAGAGATCCTTTGGCAACCAATTCCAGTTCATACTGTGCCTCGTTTAGAGGAAAGGGTAAGGAAACGGGTGTTTTTTTTAACCTTTCCTGCTCCCTGTGCAATGAAAACATGGGCTGGATCCAGACACATCAAAGAAGCGTTTCAGTTTAAAGAGTGGTCAATTTAAACAGGGAAAACAGGTAGAGAAATACAGCACTCCATGTCGCCTCCTGGTGGCACAATATTATATCACACATACAACACATATAAATCACTTTTTCTTTACCATTCCAGCTAAATCCATGGTAACCTAAAAGAGAATATATATATGCACGCATGCACACACACACACATTAACAGAGAGAACACAGACCTATTCAAGGTGTAGACAGGTATATATTAAGAGAGTTTGAGATATATATATTAAGAGAGAGAAATAGAAGGCTTAGACCTGTAATGCTGGGTTGGAGGTGTAATACAACAGAAATCAGACTCCAGCCTCAAGAGTCTCAACAGCATCAAGCTTTAAGCATTTTCCCGCCTGCCAAAGTATTGAATGTGTGAAAACAACCTCAGACTATTAATCATAATCCAAATTTCGGGTGGACACATGGATTATGCACAGGCAGGCGACACCATCAGGAGGCCTTTGTAGTTAGTTAATACATTTTATTTATTTGTTCTTATTTTAGTTGCTGTATTTTCCTGTCAAAGCCAAATGTCCGAAATATGACCAACTTCTAAAGGAAACTTTTGAATCCGAAACAGTCAAGGGAGAAGTGAAAAAGCACATGGTAAGAAAGGGAGAGGTGGTAGCTTTAAGGCTGCAGTCCCTGCAAGGCAGTCCCACTGACGTCAATGGGTCTTACTTTTGAGTAGACCTCCCGAGGAATGTGAGCAAATGTCTGATTTGACAGCCAAACCGTCGTGGCGCCAGACTATAAACCTGTTTGCTCATGACAAATTTGTTGCCGCTGTTTTCTTCCAGGTCATTTTTTTTAAAATTAGTTGTGCAAGTGCTCCTCTAGGCTACTTAAAACTAGAGATGTATCAACTGACCAATAGGGAAACTCTTTCTCTATCTGAAAATGCAACACATGTACTTGTGTATGTAGCTTTGAAGTGTTTTATTTCTATTGTTCTCATTTGCTTGCAAAATAAACAGAAAATAAATTTTCCCAAAAAGGAAAGATGTCTAGGCAGATTGTCATGTTCAGGGGTCAGCAAACTTTTTCAGCAGGGTGATAGTCCACTGTCCCTCAGACCTTGTGGGGAGCCAGACTATATTTGGGGGGGGGGGGGTGAACGAATTCCTATGCCCCACAAATAACCCAGAGGTGCATTTTAAATAAAAGGACACATTCTACTCATGTAAAAACAAGCTGATTCCTGGACCGTCCGCGGGCTGGATTTAGAAGGTGATGGGGCCGGATCCAGCCCCCAGGCCTTAGCTTGCCTACCCATGGTCTTGTTGCTTTGGCAGGGAAGACAAGAGCACTTCCAGATTTGCAATATCAGTGTGCTTAACCCCTTCCCTTCTGAATACCAGAAGGGAATGAAGGGTCCCTTCCGCTTTATTGAGTGGCAGGTCGGAATGACGGGAAAGGGCCCCCAATTTGCTCCCTTCCCATCACCTGGGAAGTGAAGAAACTGATCCTTTTATTCTTGAAAAGCCTGTACAGTATTAAAGGACAGGGCTAAACTTTGCCAAATCATAAGACGCCAATCCCTGCAGGAACAGGCGCTATTGATCCCTGCGTACCCATTCGCACTTAGTGATTTATTGATCCTTCTGCTCTTTCTCTTTCAGGAATTTCTAGGTAAAATGGCAGCTAACATGGGATACGACTTGCCGACGGTTCTGGATTATAAAAGTCTCAAACTCTGGAAGGCATACGATGCTTTACATGTTCAGGTATTTCTAAGAAAACTTTATCACTCATCCGGCTCCAATAACAACAACAAAATAATAGGTTAGAACAAGATCTGGCAACCAAAGGCAAATGAGAGCACTTCGTGTGGAAGAATGATTAGCCAATGGCGGAGCTTCATGCTCCGGCACCAGGGGGCGGAGAGCAGGTGGGGGCGGGGCTAGCATGCGCCCCGGGGGCGTGCGCTCCCTCCACACCCCTCTTCCTCCACCAGTGTGATTAGCGGCTCTGTTTTCAATACTGCTTGTGTCACCATAGCAACAGAAACTGCAGAGTGGTCCAAGCTACTGTTTAGACCCAGGGGTGCCAACTTGAATAAAATATGGGGGGCAGGTAAGCCCTACCCCCGTAATCAATCACATGGTGTGGCATACACACGCCATTTGGGCCTACCCCCCTCAAATATTTTATTGGGGGACCCGAAGGGACTGTGGCCTCTAGGAGTTGGCTCCTATGTCACCAGGGAGAGGGAAAGGGAAGAAATAAATGTCCTATAATGAGCTCCGGCTACTTAGTTTCTGTGGCACAGGCAACATATCACCTGTACTGGGCCACCTCTTTAGTTATGGAAAGGCCCACTCTCCCAAAAAGGAGAATCTATCAGGCTAAGCTCATCCATCTTGGCTGACCACTCTAGCAGTCATTTTATTTAAACACCAGAGTCACAGGTTTGGGGAGGCAACTCCAAAAATCTATTCAGTCTAACTCTAATCTTAGAACCACAGAAATTTATTCAGACCACGGACTCAGCCACACTCTGTCAACTATATCATTATAACTGTGTTATAAACATGTGACACCTTTTTTTTTAACTGTATGTAGATCCAGCCCCAGCCTCCTCTCATTATAACATGTTTTTATCGGCTCTGGTTTTTGTTGGTGGTTGTGAGCCACTTTATGTAAACCAAAAGGTGGCATGTAATGGGTTTTCCTAAATATAAATATGAAACAATAGAAGAGGTAACTGTTAAGGGGGGGGGGGGAGGGCATGGATCACAGGAGGGAAAAAACCTTCTTTTTTTCCTAACTGTAGAAAATCCATAACCAGCATCGACCAGACTGGGCTGATGATCAAGCCATGGAGAAATTGGAAAAGCTTTTGGCCTTTTCTTTACATGCCATGTTTGGGGTACACAAAAGAGTAGAAAAATCACAACTACAAGGAGGTAAGGAGGGGAAATTCAATGTGACATGCATGTATCCTTGTTTATCTTAAGTGGGGGCAGCTAACTTTTTAATTTTTTTGCCTCAGGGGCTGCACTGAGGGTTGGACACACATACCTCAAGGGGCACATGACTCATGTGTGCAAAAGCACATGTATGTGTGTATGCCTACCTCTGCACCTGTCCAGCATGGGCCTAGGCCTAACCTTTGTGGTTGCCAGCCTCTGCCAGGGAAACAGCCAGGCTCTACAACATGTATTGATCACGTTATTATTGGTGACAGTGGTTGTGTTTGGAGGGCATTGCTAGGATTCCGTATCACCTTGAAAACAACAACAAAGTTAGATGTCCTCAGTCCCAGCTTTTTGGGGAGCAGGGAGGAGTCATCACAGTGATAAAGGGGAGTGAAAGGCTGAAAGGCTTGGAATGGGTTGCTGGTTTAACCATCATTTGTATTCTTTTTCATCACCATTAAGGTCTCCTTCTGAATGAAATTTTGTATCAGATGTCACAAAGTCCTAATGGAAGAAAAATGTTAATGTATTCAGCTGTACGTATGAACATTTTTAAAATTGACCAAACCTTCTATAGCTCACATTTTTCCTGCTCCTTTCTAGCTCCCCTTTCTGTTTGGCAACACTATTTGTCTATTCAATTCACATTACGTTCATCACATATTTTAAAAGTTGGGTTGAAAGCTAACACTTTTAAATTTGAAGGGAAAGCAGCCATGCCACTGATCTGTGACCCTGCCCTCCTGATTCGGATTGGGCCCCACACAGTACATTGTACTTGGGAATATATGGGGAGGCTTGAGGCTAGGAAACCTGCAGAGCCCTCCAACCCAGGTCAGGTGTGGTGTGCTCTTTCTGCAAAACAGAAGTGGAAATCTCACACATATACAAGATTAATGCAACATCTCACTGATACTGAAGGCAACCTCAAGGCCATCCCCAGGTCTCGTGAGTATAACTTAAAAGACAACAATAATGCAAAAAATAAATAAATCTCAGCTAGATTCTGGAGTCATGTTCTAGGGCAGAAAGGGGAGATCCCAAGTGTCTTGTAACATGTTGTCAGTTTCAGTGCTGGCATGTATTTGCTAAAGGGCTTTCTCCATTCTGTTACCGGCCACATTCTGTATTCCAAACCACAAATCATTCATTTTTCAATATGGATATGACAGGTTCTTACATAATTCACATTGTCAAGTTTTACTTTCGTATTGGCTCTGGATATAGACATGTGCCTCCTCTCCTCAGGGAGCAGAGTTGCGTATTGACTCCAAAATGCTTAATAACCCTACTCAGTACTTTCTTGTAAACGTTAAACAAAATGGAAGGTAAATCAAAGCCTGCAGAAGCCCACAGCACCCAAGCCACCTTGCCAATGCACCACCTTCTGGGAACAACCATCCAAGTTGGAACAGAACAACTGCAAAACAACTTCTGCTACTCCCAACTCAGATAGTCTCTCAGAAGAATTCCATGGCTGGTGGCAATAAAAACCCCAGAGAGATCAAGGAGACCCAGCAGGGACATACTCTACCTTTCCATTGTTCATACATAGGACCTGCCTGTGCAGTCCTTTTTAGGGCAGATAAATTGCATGACTGGAGTACACACATTTTATGTACAATATGTGTATACAGTTCTAGATTCATATGCAGAAGAGTGAGTAGCATAAACTTTATTTCAGATGGATGGATGCAGAATGAAACACAAATATGAAGTAACTACATGTTTAAACAATACCGAATAAATATCTGAAACAAGGTCCTACATCCCCGGGGCTGCACATTTCATTCTCTTTAAATTCTTGCTTGGGTAATCTTGCGAAAGGGGTCCTTTTGCAATTAAATCCATCGCATGTCATAGACCACAGTGGAGGACTTTTTCTGATACAGCATCCTTGGAACTTAAGGCCGGCCCAAGACATTTTGGCACTTGAGGTGGACACAAAATGTAGTGAAGATCTGCCTCAGGAACAAAGGGGAAATAAAGATTGACATCGTTACCTGCTGCCCCTGTGCAACTTGCCACCTGAGGCAGTCATCTCACCTTGCCTCATGGGTGGGCGGGCCGGCTTAGAGCTAACAGTGTCTAAGTACTCTATACACAAACGCACTTCTGTCATGGGAGCAGTAAGAAATTCTTTATTTTCTTTTTTATAGCATGATGTCACACTCGTAGCTCTCCAGGTAGCATTGGGTGTTTTCAAAGAACATCTACCTCCCTTCGCCGCTTGCCATATTTTTGAGGTATATCGAGAAGACGATGCGTAAGTACTGATGCATAGATAAAATAATCAGCAATGGTATATTGGGTAAACAAGATTCACTCACCTTCTCAAACCTGCACAGAACACAGTATTTCTTCTCACAATTTGTGCACTGCTAAAATGAGTCCAAAAAAAGTTGCGTTCCCAGACTCTCCAAGTGTTCCTATTTTCCAAGGACACCCCCAATTTAGAGAAACTGTCCCAGTTTCTGATTTGATCCCAGAACTGCCCACTTTTCCTTAGAAAGTCCCTATTTTCATTGGAGAAATGTTGGAGGGTACGGAATTATCCCAGCCCTGAGCTGTCTGAAGGCAATCCTGTATAGGGAAGGTTGTTTTTAATGTTTAACATATTATCATGTTTTTATATACCGTATTTTTCACTCTATAGGACGCACCTGACCATAGAACGCACCTTGTTTTACAGGGGGAGAACAAGAAGAAAAAAATCTCCCCCTCTCTGCTCAGCGCCCCTTCAGCGAAGCGGCAGGAGAAACGGAGCCCCTTCCATTTCTCCTCCTGCTTGGCTGAAGGGACACTGCGCAGCTCTCCCTCTCTGCTGAAGCCAGGAGAGTCTTGCTCTCCCGGCTTCAGCAAAAGGAACCTGCGGAGCGCAGCGGAAATTTGTGCTGTGCTCCAAAGGCTTCAGGCAGCTATCCTTGAAGCCTGGAGAGCGAGAGGGGTTGGTGTGCACCAACCCCTCTCGCTCTCCAGGCTTCAGCAAAAGCAACGCGAAACCTCCGGAGCACGGAGGGAGCACTCCTTCTGTGCTTCGGAGGCTTTGCATTGCTATCGCTGAAGCCAAGGAGCCTGTATTCGCTCCATAAGATGCACACACATTTCCCCTTAATTTTTGGAGGGGAACAAGTGCGTCCTATAGAGCAAAAAATATGGTACGTTGGAAGCTGCTCAGAGTGGCTGGGGCAACCCAGTAAGATGTGTGGGGTATGAATTATCATTATGGAATGGGACGTCCCTGTTTTCATTGGAGAAATGTTGGAGTGTATGCATTCCTCTGTGTTTGAGCTTGACACCCGGCTGTCCAAAATGCTATTGGAAGTGCATTTCATAGGTGAATGGCTGAGGTGTACCTGCCTTTGAAAGAGAGAAAGGGATTGAAAGGGTTGAGCCACACTTTGTGCCAGCGTTCTTCAATCTAGAGTCCCCAGATGTTGTTGGACTACAGCTGCTTTCATCTCTAGACAGCTGGACCAGCCATCAGGGTTGTCGTCCAGCAACATCAACGGACTTAAGACATAAGGCGGCGGCTGAAGCAACAGTTGCATTTTGCATGTAGGTCCTTCGGTATTTTGCCACCTATGCACAAATCCCATTGTGGTGCATGCAAAGCTGTGCTAGAGAGGGCAGGTGGGGACACGCTTGAATTGCAGGATAGATGCACTGAAGGAAAGAAATGGAGGGGGCATTGCCAGACAGCAGCAGTGCACAGCAGGGATAGTGGGCGGCGGGGCAGGGGTGGAGGCCAGGCACCCACAGCAAAAGTTCTGTGGGTACCCGCCCCCCCCCGGCCCCCTAGAGTTAGCGCCAATGTCCCTGGGCAATATATGGCTGCATCTTATGAGAATGACAACATAGGAATCCAATCAGGGGGTGACCTGACTTTCTTCTTTTCAGTGAGCACACCATCGAGATGTACTATCGGACCAGTCCTGATGCTCCACCTCAACAGCTCATTTTGCCAGGCTGTAAAGCGGCTTGTCCCTTTATGGACTTTAGAAAACTGCTTTCTGATGTCTTACCGGAGAACTGGGAAGCACAATGTAACAATAGGTGGCATCGTAACAGTCAGGTAAGATAGGGTTGAAACAAAAACGTGTAAAACGGTTGTGTCATCATTCAAGGTCCCAGCTTGGCCTTCCTCTCAAAATCATAATACAGTGGTACCTCGCGTTAAGTACTTAATTCGTTCCGGAGGTCCGTTCTTAACCTGAAACGGTTCTTAACCTGAAGCACCACTTTAGCTAATGGGGCCTCCTGCTGCCGCTGCATCATTGAAGCACGATTTCTGTTCTCATCCTGAAGCAAAGTTCTTAACCTGAGGTACTATTTCTGGGTTATTGGACTCTGTAACCTGAAGCGTATGTAACCCGAGGTACCACTGTAATTAGTGGGGCTGGACTGTTTGAGGTTTGAAGCTTTAGGAATGCAGCTTCCACCCCCCACCTTCATCTTGCTCCACCCTCGAGACACTGGAAAGCAGACTGCCCTGTTATCCTGGGAACTATAGTTCGTTAAGGCTGTCGGGAATTATAGCTTTGTGAGGGGTAAAATGCAATTCCCAGTGTACTTTGGAGGACATCACTGTTGGGAGGAAAGCTACAACAATTGTAATATGTTACCTAAAAAGGGAATGAAGTGGAAGACATACAGTGGTGCCTCGCAAGACGAAATTAATCCGTTCCGAGAGAGCCAGTGTGGTGTAGTGGTTAAGAGCGGTAGTCTCGTAATCTGGGGAACCGGGTTCGTGTCTCCGCTCCTCCACATGCAGCTGCTGGGTGACCTTGGGCCAGTCACACTTCTCTGAAGTCTCTCAGCCCCACTCACCTCACAGAGTGTTTGTTGTGGGGGAGGAAGGGAAAGGAGAATGTTAGCCGCTTTGAGACTCCTGAAGGGGAGTGAAAGGCGGGATATCAAATCCAACCTCTTCTTCTTCTTCTCTTCGTATAGCGGTTTTTTCGTCTTGCGAAGCAAGCCCATTGACAGCTTAGCGGATTAGCGCTATTAGCGGTTTAGCGGCTTTTAGCGGATCAGCTGATAAGCGGCTTAGCGGCTTAGGAAAAGGGGGGGAAACCCGCAGGAACTCGCAAGACATTTCATCTTGCGAAGCAAGCCCATAGGGAAATTCGTTTTGCGAAGCACCTCCAAAACGGAAAACCCTTTCGTCTAGCGGGTTTTCCGTCTTGCGAGGCGTTCGTCTTGCGGGGCACCACTGTAAAGGCAGACTATTCTTCCTCCTCACCGATTCCTACTTTTTTAGTAAATACTTACAGTCATACCTCGGGTTACAAATGCTTCAGGTTGCATTTTTCCGGGTTATGTTTTTTTAAAAAAATAATATTTATTACTTTTAAACACTACAAAAAAGGAAAGAAGAAGAAAAAAGACAATACAATACAATATAAAAAAATTACACAACACTAACACAATAAACTAAACAAGACAAAACAAAAACAGTTTAATACACATCATACAATTTCAATATCTTATCTTACATTCACTTGTTTCAACGACCTCCTCACACCTCCCTTTTTGTATTCCACTTCTATTAATTATTTCAGCAATCCCTTTCCATCTTCCTCTATTTTCTATCCTATAATTCTCTTAACATATTCTACCCTTATTTTTCCTTTAATACTCTAATAATCTATTTATACCTAATTCCTTATAACATTTCTACTAAAGCCATATAACTTCATTCCAACATTTTTCTAGCATTCATTAATTTTACAATATTTCTGTAAATAGTCTTTAAACTTTTTCCATTCTTCTTCCACCGACTCTTCTCCCTAGTCTCAGATTCTGCCAGTCATTTCTGCCAGTTCCATATAGTCCATCAACCTGGTGATCTTCTGTCCAATGCTCTTAGCTCTTTTCCAAGTCCCTTCTGCAGATCTTCTTCGTATTTACACAAAAACATTACTTTGTCTTCTACTGTTCTTATTTTTATTTTCCTTCCTTTGAAGCTGAAGAATAGACCTTGGGGAAACTCCCACCTAAAGATGATTTTATTCCTTCTCAGCAGGGCAACCAAATCTCCGTAGTTAGACCTAAGATCCAAAAGGTATTTCGGGACGTCTTTAAAAATTTCCACTCTTGGCTGTTGTACTTCTAGGTTCTTCTGGTAGTGCCAACAGTCTCTTATTCTGTTCTTCTCTTTTTTCCCTCCTCTTCCAAATCTGAAGGCCCTCACAGTTTTAATCTCTTCTTGACCCAAATCCAAGTCCCAAAAATCAGCAAATTTCTGTGTGAAGAAGTCTATCAAACTTTTCTTCTCCAATTCAGGTCGGGCTCTGATCCTCAAATTCGTCTGTTTTTCTTTAAATTCAATCATAGCAAGCATCGACTTATGGTCATCAAGTTGCCTCTGTAAGGCTGGGACTCTCTCTCTCTCCAATTGTGTTACTTTACATTCAGCAGCAACGGCTTTCTCCCTAGCTTCCTCTGCAGTCTGCCGTGTCAAAATAGATTTCTGTATCAATTTCTGGATTGTTTCTGTGTTGATATTCACCTTTTGTCCCAGATTATTTATACTTTCTGTATTTAAGTCAATTTTAATAGTTGCAGCGTCCACTTTTGCATTTATCACGTCTGTTTTCTTCTTAAGCTGTTCCAGTGAATCATTTATCTTACTTAATGCATCCGCTAAGGCCTCTTCTGTCGACATACCTCTTGATTTTGAATATACTGTTACAAACTCAATAGGAGAAGAAGCAGGGGGGGCTGATATTGAGGCTCTCCTAAATTGCTGCCAAGTCCTCCCAGACCTTAATCTTTTTTCAAGAATTGACTAGTCCGTTTTTTCCTTTCCATTTGCCATAACACTTAAACGATTCAAGGTCAGTCCCAGAGTCTCACAGCTTTTTATCTTGCAGCTGGAAATTCCCCCAGCCCAGCTCTTGTAGCAGTTTCAAAGGCTTCCTCTAGGGGGAAACAGTTTCTGTTTATATTAGTCAATAATGTCCTCTTTTAAACACAGCTCAAACAATGAAGTTAGTTTCAATTTTCAGTTACTTTTACTCCTTTTTAAAAGCAGACGGAGACAGTAGAAACAATGTATTTCTCTTATTAGCTAACTGTCAACGAACGTTCTAATCGCTGTCAGTGAGCCTTCCAAAAAATGTCAGTCCTGCTAGCAGCCCGTTTCCAGGGTCTGAGTGGTGGTATTTTAACACTCTTCACTCTCTCCCGCAGGCATATTCAGTTCACAACTCCCCCCCGCTCTTCTCCTGCCTCCCAAGGGGGGGGTTAATGTTCTTTACCGAGGGAAATTTAGTCCTTTACAATAGGCTTTCCAAGGCTTCAGCTTACAGCCTCAATGCTTCAGTCTATTTACAAAAGGGGAAGGCGGACTTCCTGTATTGAACCTACCCATTACGATACCAAATTAAACTTTTAGAAATCCAGTCCTCCCACTTCAGCTCTATTCACGGGTAATTACTTTAAAATCAAATTGTCCACAGGAAAAAGTCAGCGCTCTCCGGCAACAGCAATGCGGCTACACTCTGTGGAAGAAGCAGACAATTCAAAGCACCGCGCTGCTCACCCCACGTCGCTCCGGACCCCCGAAACTGGGTTTCCCTGCGAGTAGGGGAGGCGCAAAAGGTGCCCGCCAAATCCCACGCTCACAGGCTTCTCCCGCCTGTGATGTTTTGCGGGTCTCCGCCTTCGCCGTGACGGCCAGACCCAAATTCCCACGGGGAAAATTCCTCCCGATCAGAGGAATTCCGCCATTACCGGAGGCACCAACCCGGAAGTCTGCATTTTTCCGGGTTATGGACTGCCAAAACCCGGAAGTACCAGAACAGGTTACTTCTGGGTTTCAACGGTCGCGCATGCGCAGAAGCACTAAATCGCACTTTGTGCATGCGCAGAAGCGCCAAATTGCAACCCATGTGTGCCCAGATGCGCAGCTGTGGGTTGCAAACGCTGCAGGTTGCAAACACGCATTCCACACGGATCACGTTCGCAACCTGAGCGTCCACTGTATAGGTAAAAAAATGCTTTACTAAATTTCAACGTTTTTAACATATACAGTCAAAACACACTTTCATATTTTCTCTTATTTTTGTTGACTTCCCACCCCATTTTCCAGATAATACTTAAGGACGGGACACAGGATTCTGGCAAGAAAAAAGGTGTGTGTGTGTGTATTTTTGTAAATCAAAACTGGTGTACGGACTCTGTCAAGTTGGATACCTACTGTTCTCCGGATGTGGAATTTCTGACAATTAAATGCAGACCTTTCTATCTTCCCCGGGAATTTACAACAGTGGTGTTAACAGCGGTGTACATAGCACCAACTGCAAATGCATGCAGGGCCATGAGCAGTATGCATGAAAACATCAATGCTAAATTGAGCAGATACCCGGAGGCTGTGCACATTATTGCGAGGAACTTCAATCACACAAATGTGAGGGCAGTGCTCCCAAAATTCCATCAGCACATTGAGTGTGCAACAAGAGGAGAAAATACTCTTGACAAGGTGTACACAAACATTAGACGGGCATATGAGGTCAAGACCTTGGCGCACCTCAGTGGTACAGATCATGTGTCCCTGCTTCTGACACCAGTATACACACCCCTCAGGAAACAAGGCCAGATACAAACACGGATGGTTACGGTGTGGCCTGAGGGAGCCTCTCAGCAACTGCAGGACTGTTTCCAGGAGACCGACTGGAATATCTTCGACCATGAAGATCTAGAAACTTATACATCAACGGTCCTGGATTATATTAGATTCTGCACAGCAAATGTCACCAGGGGAAAGTATGTTAAGTTGTATCCGAATAGGAAGCCCTGGATGACAGGAGAGGTTAGGAGATTATTGAAGGCCAGAAATTCTGCTTTTAGAACTGGGGACCAGGTATTGTATGGCATAGAAAGAGTGAACTTGAAGAGGGGTATCAGGAAAGCAAAAGCAGAGTACAGAGGAAAAATTGAGGACCATCTGAGAAATCATGATACTAGACAAATGTGGCAGGGAGTCCAACATCTGACTGGTTATAAATCGAGGAATTCATCAGTGGTAGAGAGTACTGCTTCCTTGGTGGGAGAGTTTAATACCTTCTTTGCCCGATTTGAGGTGACACCAACAGTGAGTCCAACAGGGATGCCAGAGCTATTGGCGTCACTACCTACAGGAAATGCTGCCAGGGTGGAAGAGGGAGAAGTGAGGCGAAAATTAAAGGAGGTAAACACGAGGAAGGCTATGGGCCCGGATGGGGTGGCTGGCAGGGTGCTAAGAGATTGTTCAGACCAACTGGCAGGAATCTTTACGAAGATTTTTAACCAGTCTCTGGCCCAAGCCACTGTTCCACCCTGTCTGAAATCTGCTACCATTATACCCCTGCCAAAACCATCAAAGATAGACAGTCTGAATGATTTTCGCCCTGTGGTGCTGACACCCATTATAATGAAATGTTTCGAAAAACTGGTGAGGAAGCGCATCTTATTTTGTCTGCCAGTGGGACTTGACCCTTACCAGTTTGCGTACAAGGCAAAGAGATCCACAGAGGATGCTGTGGCAATGGCTTTACATGCTGTCCTGACTCATTTGGAGAAGCAAGGGAACTACGCGAGATTATTTGTAGACTTTAGTTCTGCATTTAATACTATTCTTCCGCATAGATTGGTGCCCAAATTATTAGACCTGGGACTTCCACCATGTTTGTGCAGGTGGATATTAGACTTTCTATCAAACCGTTCCCAAAGGGTCAGGTTGGGTTCCCATGTCTCTGCGGATCTCATCACGAATACAGGGACGCCGCAGGGGTGCATGTTGAGCCCACTTTTATACATGCTCTATACAGCTGACTGTGCCCCCAAATACCCCAGTAATAAGATCATTAAGTTCACAGATGATACAACGGTGGTTGGTTTAATTACGGCTGGGGAGGGGGAGACGGCCTATAGGAAGGAAGTTGAGCAGTTGGGGGAGTGGGGGAGTGGTGCAGGAAAAACAACTTACTGCTTAACTTAAAGAAAACAAATGAGATCATTGTGGACTTTAAGAAATGTAAATTCAATATTCAGCCACTTATTATTGAGGGGAAGTGCGTGGGACAGGTCTCAGTGTTTCGATTTCTGGGAATGGAGTTGAGAGACGACCTAACCTGGGGAGAAAACAGCAAAGACCTGGTGAAGAGAGCACAGGAGAGGTTATATTTTCTGAGAATCCTCCGGAAAAACAATCTCTCAAACACCTGTTGATGGCATTCTACCATTGCACTGTGGAGAGTGTACTAACTTATGGTCTGTGCGTGTGGTTTGGGAGCTGCACGGCCAGGGAAAAAACAATGCTATCCAGGGTTGTAAAGACTGCAGAGAGAATTATTGGGTGCACTCTTGCCACCTTAGATCAAATCTATGCTGCCAGGTGTCATAAGAAAGCGGCAGAGATAGCACATGATAGTACGCACCCCGGAAATGATCTCTTTCAGCTTCTGCCTTCTGGAAGAAGGTATAGGGTTATAAAGGCCAGGACTCGCCGTCTGAAAAACAGTTTCTACCCTAATGCAATTCTGGTTCTAAACGCAGCATAAGGGGTCTCTGTAGTATAGTGTATTTTAAAATGGGGTTTTGGAGTTTTTTAGGGGTTTTTGAATGTTTTATGTAGTTTTATGTAGTTTTGTGGTAGTTTTATGTAGTTTTGTGGTAGTTTTATGTAGTTTTTCAATTTCATTGTTCCGCAAGGGACAATGACAATAAAGATATCGGGGGGGGGGGGGAGTTGCTGTTTCTCCCCTTCTGCTACACCCTGTTTTCTAGCTATCAAATGAAAGCCACAACATTATAATCTAATTCCTTCTGTTGTTCATAGCTCAGACCCTGCTGGCAAGTTCATCACACTATAACACTTCTTTAAATAGTCTGAAAAGGGCATCCATTCTTCCATAAGAACACTCGTCATTAGATTCTCTGAATGCAAATGTATACATAACTTGTAATGACTATCTGCAAATTTCCTAAATATGTATTTCTAAATGTTCGCAGTGTTGTTGACCTTTTGTCATGTTGCTGTTGTCTCTCACCTCCTACCAGGATGAAAAGGGAAGCCAAAGAAAGGCGAAATCAGCAAACTGACCTCCTCAGGAAGGAAACTGGACAGCAAAGTTATAAATCACCGGCAACACTACATGATTGTTGATGCTTTTGTGTGGTGCTCATAATCAAGATTTTCTTCTTCTCGTTGAAAATTCCAATCAAATAAAATCAGGCACATAGGTGCACTAGATTAGCTTGAGCAAACACCATCATTTGCAAGTTAATGTGTGTCTATAGATTTAATCTAATTACTTGAGGGTGGGGAAAGCAGGGGTCTATTTTGCAACCTTACTAAGGGTTAGGAATATATGGATATTCCTAATTCCAAACTGCTGCAGAGCTTAACAACCTTTGTCAGAACCCCATTCATCCAAAATGGTTGACACATTTAATATATTACCCTGTATCGGTCCCTACAGCCGCAGCAGGCGCTGTAAATCTGCAATGGTTTGACTTCACCCCTGAAGGCACACTCTTCAATTGTCTTCCAAGGCTGATAGCTGCCAACAATAACTTAAGTTGGCACTGTTATTTATCCAGCTGTTAGATTAGTCAGACAGTTTGAATTCTCACACCCCATCTAGACCCAGCGAGAGTCACTGTGCAGTAAAAACACTGACAACTAACTGAGAGTGGAGAAAGAGAGAAAACTCGCCAGAAACAATAAAGGAAAAACAGAAAATGGAGGGATATGCTGTAATCATCACACTAGATGTCCTATCAGAACAATCTTTGCATGATCGCAGGTTTGTTCTGTTTCTACAGCTTCTATTGCATGGGTAGGCAAACTAAGGCCCAAGGGCCGTGTAATGGTTCTAGGGGTTGCTCGTGCGTAAATCGGCGCCACACCTGAGTGAACCCTTTCTGTCCAGACAGCCACTCACCCGTGGCTGTCTCAATCGCTGGCAGAATCCGTCAGTGGGCGTTTCTTGAACTTCTTCCAGCAAAGAAGCTCTTTGACACCTAGTCTCCGCCTACTCTCCCTGCGCGGAAGCCTTCTGCGCAGGGAGGGTGTGGGCAGCGGAGGACCCGTGCTCTCCCTGCTGGTCTCCGGCGAGGAGTCATGGAGCCACCTCGCCGATTCCCCCATCTGCCCCCCTTCTCCACTGGTGCTACGCTGATTTCCTTCCCCAGAAGATGGGCTGCTTCTCTCCCTCCCGGGACGCCCTCCGGAATCCCTCTGGAGCCCTCCCTCTCCCTCTGGCTCTGATGGCAGTTCCCTGACAGGCCGGATCCGGCCCAGTCACCTTCTAAATCCAACCCGTGGACAGTCCGGGAATGAGCGTGTTTTTACATGAGTAGAATGTGTGCTTTTATTTAAAATGCATCTCTGGGTTATTTGTAGGGCATAGGAATTTGTTCATTTTTTCCCCTTCAAAATATAGTCTGCCCCTCCCCCACAAGTCTGAGGGACAGTGGACTATCCCCCTGCTGAAAATTTTGCTGTCCCCTGTTCTATTGAATGGAAGCTCTTGCACAGTTCCCACAATTTCAATGGGACTTAGACAGGACTTTTGAAGTCCCTGCTCCCGTGAAATCTGTATAGGTTTTCTAGCTCCCTCCTCCCTGTGCCAGATATGTTGAAAAAGAAATATAGGAATGGTTTGTCCTGCAGGCCATTCATTTGCCTTTGAAGCATCCTACCCAAATGAAACTGACCTGTGTTTTGTGCGCCAGTAGTGATTTTGGCCCAGAAAAGCGAGATGAGCACTGTACCCCATAGTCACCTTTGACTGGACTTAACCATCCAGGGATCCTTTGCCTTAACTACATAAACAAAAGGAAAAGGTGTTTCCTTCCTCTAGAGTTCTCAAACAGTAGTGTCAGGGAACTGCCATCGGAGCCAAGAGTGGAGGTAAGGCTCCCTGACGATGCAGGAGAAGGGCCCAGCCGGGAGAGAGGGAACACTTCCTCAGAGGAAGGAAATCAGCGTGACACCAGGAAGAAAAGGGAGCCGGGAAGGACTTCGGAGAGATGGCTCCAAGACTCTTCCACAGAGACCAGCGGGGAGAGCCCAGGACCTCCGCTGGCCACACCCACTCTGCGCAGAAAACCTCCGTGCAGGGAGACTAGGCGGCGACTTGGTGTCAAAGAGCTTTTATACTGGAAGAAGTTCAGGAAACGCCCACTGACGGATTCTGCCAGTGACTGACACAGCCACGGAGAAAGTGTTGTTCAGCCAGGGAAAGGTTTAGCCAGACAACGTTGCCTAGAGCAGCGGCCACTTACGCACGAGCAACCCCAATTCCCCTTACAAGTAGGCATGTACATATTGCAATGTGTACATTTAGTGGTGCAGCAGTAAAACTGCTAGCACATTTGCAAAGTGAAGTATGTTTTCAAATTGGATGGGGGATTATGTCGTGTTGAAATTCCTGCATTGCACAGGGTTAGGACTAGATGACCCTCAGGGTCCCTTCCAATTCTATGTAGTGGGTAAATCAGTTAAAGGGCAGTAGCACTTGACCATTTTCAAATATCCAGTGGGTCATCAAATCATATTGCACTCGATAAATAGCTTCTTGACTTCTTCTGACTTCATAAGTATTGAAATGTTTGATGATTTGCCACTGTTTTTCCATTTATGGAAACTGAAGGAAAAGTTTGTATACTTTTGGGCTCACATACCTCTGGATAATTCTAAAGTAATGTACCCTATGAAATGTACCCTATGAAATGTACCCTATGAAAAAACAATTGGAATTCATAAGGTTACCTGTAGGCTTTTCATAATTAACCAGGGTACATAATGAAGGATAACAAAACCCATTTTGGCCATAATGAATGACCTCAAACAAAGCATGCAGAACAAATACTGTCTATATAGCAAATGGATGTTCCAAAACATCCAAAATGATGAAAAAGCAACTTAATCACTAGAGGTCACTCTATTCCTTCAAATCTCAGATTGCGGTTCAGTCAACCAAGAATGTTTGAACACTACTTCACTCTAGAATTTCCCCACACACTCACTTTTATGGGGAACTTACATGACATCATCAAATCTTTGTTCTCTGTCCCCTTCCCCCCCCCCCCGTACTTATATGTTCTCTTTTGAGTGCTCAGTGGCGTAGCGTGGGGGGTGCAGGGGGGGCCAGCCACACCGGGCGCAACATCTGGGGGTTAGGGTTAGGGGCCACAAATCCACGGGTTAGGGGGTGCAAATTACTTGCCTTGCCCCGGGTGCTGACAACCCACGCTATGCCACTGTGAGTGCTCACAAAAGCTGACAGGACAGGGTGGGCTGGATCTCTGCAGGTGTAGACCAGTCTGCCTTGGAAGGGGCATGTTCACCTTAATCCAAACAAGTCAGAGGGGCTCCAGTTCAAATCTGAGGTGGAGCAAGCAATGACATCCCACCCTCCAACTCAAGACCAAGTCGTTCTTGGCACCTGAGGCAGAAAATCCCAGAAAAAGTGAAGGGTCATCATAGCACAGCAGGAGAGCAGCTAGGGTGTCCTCAGAATCTTAGAGAAAGGCTGTGAATGTGACTTCTCAGGAACCCTGCATAACCGCTTCCAGTTAGCATAGAAAACACCCAGCTTGAGGAACCAACAGCCTGACTCACTATGAACCAGCTTTCTACGTAAGCGTGTTTCCTCTTCCCTGGTAGTAAAAAACACAGCAATAATAAATTAAATCGCTAACGGTTTGTTGCCCATTCGTGAAACTCCCTCCCTCTGCCTAATTAAAGGACCGACTCTGTAGCCCTTAGCCATCCACTGTCACGTAGAAACATTTGATTATTTTATTTTTTTTACTGCTATTTGACCTGCTGAGCTGAGGAATGCTGCTAAACTAACCCAGCTTTTTAGCACAACATTTTCTGCTGTTATTTGTCCCTTGTGCTACAAGTTTTTGATATTTTAGGACTGGCAATTTGGTTATGGTTAGTGAAGATCAGAAGGCCCTTAATGACATCCTTATTGGATGGTACCTCAGGTTAAGAACTTAATTCGTTCTGGAGGTCTGTACGGTTCTTAACCTGAGGTACCACTTTAGCTAATAGGGCCTCCCACTGCCGCCGCTACACAATTTCTGTTCTCATCCTGAAGCAAAGTTCTTAACCCAAGGTACTATTTCTGGGTTAGCAGAGTCTGTAACCTGAAGTGTCTGTAACCCGAGGAACCACTGTATTGTAATCTGTGGTGTGCAGTCAGTGGACTAGCGGGACTGGGTTGGCCCCTAAACGTTCCTGGTAAATTAGATTAAACCCTGGCACCTCCTTCCCAAAGTCTAGGAAGCTTCTGCCCAATTTAGGGAGAGAGGTGTGATGCTCACGTGTGATGTCGCAACATCACAACATCACTCAAGCTGGCATCTCTGGCTCTGTTTCCCGACGAAAAATATCACGGCTGATTGCAATGCATTTATTCCCCCCACACACACACACACAAAATCACCACTGATTGCAATGCTGGGGTGTGCCTATGAAGAGCCTCCAGAAACGTCTACGAGGTCGTCAATCACGCCCCTTACAATGAACAAGCAGCACGCAGTCAGTGAATACTAAACAACCTTTTTGCACCAAGTGACTCTCTTTAAAGCCCTAAACAGCCTCGGCCCAGTATACCTGAAGGAGCATCTCCACCCCCATCATTCTGCCCGGACGCTGAGGTCCAGCGCCGAGGGCCTTCTGGTGGTTCCCTCACTGCGAGAAGCAAAGCTACAGGGAACCAGGCACAGGGCCTTCTCGGTAGTGGCACCCACCCTGTGGAACGCCCTCCCATCAGATGTCAAAGAGATAAACAACTACCTGACATTTAGGAAACATCTGAAGGCAGCAGTTTTTAATGTGTGACATTTTGATGTATTTTTAATATTTGTTGGAAGCCACCCAGAGTGGCAGGGGAAACCCAGCCAGATGGGTGGGGTACATATAATAAATTAACACTACATAACTGAAATAGGTGTCCCTGCCATATCAGCACCCCAGGCAGTTTCCTTGCTTGCTTTTATGGTTGGGTCAGCCCTGAGTACAGCCAGCCTGGTTTACTCAAGTCCAGCTGGAGATGCCTTTATGCAAGTCTTCTGATCCCCAAGACAGACATTTGCCTCCTGCAGCAGCTGCTCCAATCCAGACAGGTTCCTGCTTAATTGTTCTAGAGGCTATCTGGAAAGCCACCCTCTATACCTAAATAGCACCTCTTGAACAATCAGGAGGGGGAAATGCCAGAGAGTTAACTGGCCACAACTGCAATAAGGTTTTAGTGGTGTGGTGGTACTTAGGCATGTTCTCTTCAAAATAAGTCCCAAAGCGTTAAAAGAGTCTGAGCAACAACTTCCATAGGAGTTGCCTGTTGCCTCACTCTGAGTGAGAATCAGTTGAATACCAGATAACATAGCTGTCAACTTACAGATTTGAAAATAAGGGACCAGCAGTCTCGAAAATAAGGGATCAGCAGCCAAAATAAGGGATCAACAATTACTTTGATAAAATACATATTTTGTTGCGTGCAAATGGCTTTAGATACCTATTAGGTCCATAAATTACCATATAGCATATATTCAACACAAAAAACAGCAACAATTTGTTGTTGACAAAGCACAGCTGGACATAGAAAGGGCCCCATTACCTTCAGTAGCTTATTTAAGGGACATCATCAATAAGGGACAGCAGCGGGACATGGCGCTGGGATAAGGGACTGTCCGGCCAAATAAGGGAAGCTTGACAGCTATGCACATAATCTTATTGCACTTAAAGACTTGCAAATTTATTGTGGCATAGGGGGCCATTCAACAGATGCATCTAGAGTTACCCTGAGTTGTATGTGTGTGAGTATCTATCTATCTATCTATCTATCTATCTATCTATCTATCTATATCTAATCTACCTATACACTCACATGGCTTTGGGGGAGAACCAGTGCTGGATTTATGTATAAGTTAAACAAGATATAGCTTAGGGGCCCCCTCTTGGGGGCCCCCAAAAAAATAAAAGGGGAAAAACCTGGATGTACATTTCCAAAATATAAGATAAAAAAACAAATAAAATAAAACCTACATATAGCAACAGTGGTTTGTGTTGTGTAGGCTCCTATGGTGTAAGTAATGGGCCCCGCCTGCTCCCTAAAACATCACTGGTTTGCTCATTTCTATATATAGGGTGCCTACATTCTGCATGGAATGATTGCATGGCAACATGTGCAAATGGCTTTAGATACCTATTAGGTCCACAAATTACCATATAGCATATATTCAACACAAAAAACATTAACAACTTCTTGTTGACAAAGGCCAGCTGGACATATAAAGGGCCCCATTACCTTCAGTAGCTAAGGGCCTTATCAAACCTAAAACCAGCCAAGGGGAGAGCATAAGTGCACAAAGGACTAGATCCTTACTTATTCAGATACTGTGGCCCAGGTGCAACTGATTTCCTTGGAGTTCCCCCGTTAAAAATGTCTTAACAGCAGGGGGTGGCAACAAGTGATGTTCTATAAAGGAGGCTCATTACTTGCAATAGATAGCAAATGGGGAGAAGGTATAAAACGACTGCTGCTGGGTAGTTTTCTCTAGGGTGGTGGAATTTCAGAAATAACGTAAGCAGGATGTGGTATTCCAAAGGGTTTGGGTGCTTATTGTTGTGTTGCGTGATTGAGAGAGTGGCTTGTGCTACTATTGGGGAGATTTCAAGGCACAAGCCAGTGACTGGGCAGCTGCAAAATGGCACTAGCGAAGAATTTTCAAGGCAAGCTGGTGTACCTTCTCCTACGCAGCCCTTGACGTTGTTACCCACCAGCTCTCCGCGGCCTGTTGCGGTGCAATGCCACAAAGACAAAATGGTGATAGCCGTTCACAGAGATCTGTTTGGGACCGGGCAGCTGATCCAAGCTGTTGATCTCCACTTAGGCCTGCAAGGCTGCCAATATACTTCTGCTGGTGCTTCTGACTTGGTTGTTTTTGAGGTGGGGCTTCAAGAGTGTGGCATCAATCTACAGGTAATGTGAGACTTGTGTACAAATAAGATCCTTCTTGTTTATGTGTGTGTGTGTGTGTGTGTGTGTGTGTGTGTGTGTACAGTGGTACCTCGGGTTAAGTACTTAATTCGTTCCAGAGGTCTGTTCTTAACCTGAAACTGTTCTTAACCTGAAGCACCACTTTAGCTAATGGGGCCTCCTGCTGCCGCCGCGCTGCCAGAGCACAATTTCTGTTCTTATCCTGAAGCAAAGTTCTTAACCTGAAGCACTTTTTTCTGGGTTAGCAGAGTGTGTAACCTGAAGCGTATGTAACCTGAAGTGTATGTAACCCAAGGTACCACTGTGTGTGTGTGTGTGTGTGTGTGTGTGTGTGTGTATGCATGTATGTATGTATATATGTATATATATTCCTATATGCACTTACCTTGGAGTAAGTCCTGTTGTATTCAGTGGGGCTTCCTGCTTTACAGAGTTATTCCTGTGGGAGTTTCTGCCTCAGGTGCCGAAATATCTCCCTCTTCCCAGCAGAATAAAGCGTAGCAATAATAAGTTACATAATAATTTGCTGCCCTTTTTATGATGCCCCAAAGCTGAAGCAGCTGCCTTATTCTGCCTTATGAATAGGCTGTCCTGTCCTGTAAACAACACTTTGGGGAGCAATTTGCAACTGAAAACTTGTGTGGGCCCTGCAGGTACGTCTTCTCTGAAAATTAAAAGTGATCACATGAAATGTGCTTGTTTGAATCCATTATTAGGGATGGGGAAATATATCAACTTGAGTTTTTTCAGTTTGTTTTTCCCAGTCATAAGTTCAGTTTGCTACATTTCCACATAAATTTGGGGGGTGTTGTTTTTTTAAGCTCTCACATCTTAGTGTGAATTTTGCTTTGCATTTATGCAGCAGTTTCCCCATAATGCAGTTTGATGTCATTTTCACGAATGTATGAATTTATGTGCGTACTTCACGCTAGTGTTTGCATTCTTATACACATTACTTGACTTTAGATTTGACTTTAGATTTGCAAAATTTGGAGAAGTGAAAGTTCCAAAGGACAACTCCATTTCAGTTCACGTATTGCTTGACAAGCGTGAACTGGTTAGTTTCATCTTGAAACACAAGCTGATTCTAATTTCTCCTCCATCCCTGGCTAGGAATGTAGTTCCTTGAAAATGCAGCTCACCAAAGTTATGCAAAAATTAAAAACCGGCCCTTAATCATCCTTTGTGAAAATAGCCTGACCTTTGTATTAATAGGTAACGGGCAATAACTCTGAACACTAAAAATACAGAATACAGTGGTACCTCGGGTTAAGTACTTAATTCGTTCCAGAGGTCCATTCTTAACCTGAAACTGTTCTTAACCTGAAGCACCACTTTAGCTAATGGGGCCTCCTGCTGCCGCCACGCCACCAAAGCACGAGTTCTGTTCGCACCCTGAAGCAAAGTTCTTAACCTGAAGCACTATTTCTGGGTTAGCGGAATATGTAACCTGAAGCGTATGTAACCCGAGGTACCACTGTATTGAAATCTGCTGTGAAGTGAATTGTCTAAAGACTACCGGGTTGCTTTATTCTTCCAGACAACAGCAGACTCCCTGTTCTACCGCACAAGACTGTACTATAACCCAAGCTCTGCAAGCAGCCCTGGAATTGTAAGAAACAGCTCGGTAGAGATCCCTATTGAGTGCCACTACCCGAGGTGAGCATCTTAGGCCACAGTTCAATAACCCACTTGCATGTCAGCATCCACTGAGTTGTATTTTTTCTTTTTCTTTTTAGGGAAGATAAGGTGGGCAGCAATGGCACCAAGCCCACCGGGGTTCCTTTTACTTCGACAAAGTCTGCAGAAGGAGGGTTCCGCTTTTCCTTGCGTCTGATGACTGGTAAGGGAGATTCCAAACCCTGAAAAGGACAGTTTGTCAGATACTATTTTAAGTCTCCCTCCTCTTCTTCCTTTCCTTTGTTCATTGTGGATGACTATAGATGACTGGAGTGCCGAGAGGGAGTCTACTCGATATTGGCTGGGAGACTATCTCCATATCCAAGCAGACGTCGAGAGGGAAGACGACCATTTACCTCTCAGGCTATTGGTCGATAGCTGTGTGGCCAAAAAAACACCAGAGGAAGATGCCAGCTTACAATATGCAATTCTTGACTTCCATGGGTAAGATGGGGGGGGGGGAGGGCGGGAATTGACACTAGCCTTAGTGGAACCCGTGGAAAGGGACTGTTACATGTCACTCCAATTTCTGAGCAGTGTGAGACTCCAGGAGTTAGTGATGGCTCCCTCTGGTGAAAAACAGCATAGGGATTTGGGGGGTAAATTCCTGTTAGTGACTCAATCCTCACAGGAAGCAGAGGATCTCTGTCTGCTTGCCCAGAGATTCACACAGAATCACTCCTGCCTATACCGACCTAGAATCAATTAAGGCCGCAATCCTAATGCAACTTACCTGGGAGTAAGTCCCTTTCAATGCAGGAGGACATGCCTTTGAGTGGTCATGGTGAGGATTGTGCTGTAAGGCTGCAGTTCTACACACACCTTCTTGAAAGTAAACACCCTGGGCTTGCTTCTGCGTAAACATACATAAGTTCAGGTTGCACGTTTACATTCCCAAATAATTGCCACACTGAATCAATGCTCAAGCATTTTTTTTTCTGACTGTACCATCTTTGGATCCAGATGCCTGGTCGACGGGAGAATTCATGATGTGAAATCCGCCTTCAAAATCCCAAGACCGCGCCTGGAAACACTCCAGTTCACCATAGAAGCGTTCAGATTTTCTGGGGACGTAAGGAACTTGGTGAGAGGACTCCTTCGTCTCACTAGGTTCCAGGCCCAGCCCTACCATTGGGCAAAATAAAAGTGATGGCGAGGGTGTTGATGGGCAAGGCTGGGTGATCCCCCCTGCACCTCCTTAAGAGTGCCTGCTGTCCTTAGTAAGATTCAGCTGGCCGTGCAGTCCACTTCTTTCCATGCAGGCCATATTTTGCCTTGCCCCTGGACAGCTGGCCCTGCTTACTTTTTTCATTTACAGTGAGATGGTGGCATTCCCCACTCTGACCCTGTTTAATTTCCCTTCAAGATCTACATTGCTTGCCATCTGAGAGTCGTTGCGACCAACAAAGGACCAGATCCTCTAAATAAAGCTTGTTCATTCAACAGCCAAAGAAGCCTGTAAGTATCGTAGCTTGCATTATGGGAAAGACAGAACTTTGAGGAGTACTAACATGACCTTTTTGTATGTATCAGTTGGCTACCAGTAGAAGGCTCAGAGGACATCTGCAACTGCTGTGAAACTGGGAACTGTGTATCATCTAAAGGATGGCCCAGCACAAACAACCCCAGCAATCGCCGTACATCAGAACAGAGGGAACAAGTGACTTCGGGGTCAGGTATACTCTAAACCTGGGCGGTGGGGAAACCTGTGATCCACCAGGTGGTGTTAGATTCTACCTGCCACCAGCTCCTTCCAGTATAGCCAGGTATAATTGGGGGCTGGGTCACATCCTACACCATGTTTATAAAGCACGTGGCTTCCCCCAAAGCATCCCAAGAACTATAGTTTGCTAATGGGGCAGGGGGTAAACTCCAGTTCCCAGGATTCTGTGGGGGAAGCCTTGGGCTTAACACCAGTCCTGAAAGACGTACATTGGCTCCCAGTACGTTTAAAAGTGTTGGTGCTGACCTTTAAAGCCCTAAACGGCCTTGGCCCAGTATACCTGAAGGAGCGTCTCCACCCCCATCATTCCACCCCCACTAAGGTCCAGCTCCGAGGGCCTTCTGGTGGTTCCCTCACTGCAAGAAGTGAGGTTACAGGGAACCAGGCAGAGGGCCTTCTCGGTAGTGGCACCATCTCTGTGGAAGTTTTAATATTTGATGTTTTATCGTGCTTTTAATATTCTGTTGGGAGCCGCCCAGAGTGGCTAAGGAAACCCAGCCAGGTGGGTGGGGTATAAAGAATAAATTATTGTAAGTGCATAGTATGGATGTAACTTTGTACCCAAGCAATAACTGGCCTGCCACAGACTCCCGACCCCTGCTCTCAACTTACTCTCTGGCAGTAGCTCAGCTACTGAGAACTGCAAACTACACACTAGCTGGATATTCTGGAACCTTCTGCATCTCTAAACTGAGTGGGAATGCTTGCATGTTGTCATAAGTGATGCTAAGAGCAATACTATACATTTCCCATATTTCAAAGGTAAAAGCCGTGTGCATGGAGTTTCAAAAAATGTACAGTATTGTTTTCCACATTGCACAGAAAGCTTGTGGGACCAGCTCTTGCCTTTAACACCGGGGATAAGCTTGTTTTAAGGCTCTAAAACAACTCGTTCTGTTGTTCGCTTCTAGCTATCATTGGCATCTCGGAAGGGGAAGCTGAGGCAGACCTTCTGGTGGGACCTCTCTTAATCCTCGATGCTCCTTGGGACCTCCAGAGAGGGGAAGTGGAAACAACAGACATGGGGGCCCAAGGTAAGAAAGGAAATGGCTAAATCAAAGGCTTGTGCTATGATAAAGTAGGGGTGGGGATCTGTGGCCCTCCAACCAACTTCCTGCAAGTGGGGAAATCCTGGAAGGGGACAAGAAGGGAAAAATTGCAGGGGAGGTGGTCAAAACAGATGAAGCCATGACTCCCTCTGCAACTATTCAGTTCAGACTTCTGGCAAGAATGATCAGTTCCTTCCCAGGCAACCTCCTGAGGTGGACTGAATGAAGAAGTGGAGGTGCAGAGAGAAAAATTGGGGGGACTGGCCCCACACACAACAGGTGTGCAGCCCCCCCCCAACAGAGAAGAGGAGGTTCTGCTTGACACCTGAGGTGTAGGTTTTCAGGACCCACCCTATTCTTGTGACTGTAACTTGTTTTAACTTTTTTAAATACTGAATTTTGAATTCTTGCCACACACACCCCGGGACTTGCTGGTGAAAGGCAGGTAACAAATTTCATCACCCTCCTCGTCTTCATGTCTATGTGGCATTCCTAGAGAGTTTCAAGCCACTTACCAATGGAAGCCTCTCATCTAAGTCTTGCGATGGGAAGAAATTATCAGTTTTCTTCAAGTTTTGTGAAACGTATTTACTTTGGAATTGGTGGAATGATATTTCTTGAAGGAAGGGCTATTGATGACAAATGGCCTGGAGGCTGAGAACTTGCTATTTGCATAGAATGTACTTGTCTAGAGGCTACAACATACAAAACCCTTGCTAGTTCTATGTTCTGGAGGATGGATGGCGGCTAACAGATTGAGGATGAATCCTGACAAGACATAAGTACTGTTTTTGGGGGACAGGAAGCGGGCTGGTGTGGAGGACTCCCTGGTCCTGAATGGGGTAACTGTGTGCCCCTGAAGGACCAGGTGCGCAGCCTGGGAGTCATTCTGGACTCACAGCTGTCCATGGAGGCGCAGGTCAATTCTGTGTCCAGGGCAGCTGTTTATCAGCTCTATCTGGAACGCAGGCTGAGACCCTACCTGCCTGCATACTGTGATGCATGCTCTAGTTATCTCTCGCTTGGACTACTGCAATGCGTTCTATGTGGGGCTACCTTTGAAGGTGACCTGGAAACTACAACTAATCCAGAATGCGGCAGCTAGACTGGTGACTGGGAGCGGCCACTGGGACCATATAACACTGGTCTTGAAAGACCTACACTGGCTCCCAGTACGTTTCCAAGCACAATTCAAAGTGTTGTTGCTGATCTTTAAAGCCCTAAACGGCCTCAGTCCAGTATACCTGAAGGAGCATTTCCACCCCCATTGTTCTGCCCGGACACTGAGGTCCAGTGCCGAGGGCCTTCTGGCGGATCATGAGTACTTAACTATACTTAACTATACTGCTAGGCCAGAAAGTTCAGTTTATATCTGTCTTGTTGTGATTCCTTTCTTAAAGGTGAATCTCATGTGATAGAAGCTGAGGCTGACTCTACAGTTGGACGTCAGTTTATCCTCAAGGCAGACGAAGGACTTGGATGGCTCCTGGATTCTGATAAGACTGTGACAACAACTGGTAAGGTCCTTTTAGAGAGCCAGTGTGGTGTAATGGTTAGAGAGATGGACTAAGACCTGGAAGAGCAGGGTTCGAATCCCCACCCAGCCTTTAAGCTCACTGGGTGACCTTGGGCCACAGTCACTCACCGTCTCTTAGTCTAGTTGTAAGGATGAAATGGGAAGGGCAGCCATGTAACTACCTTGATATCCTTGGAAGATAAAAGTGGAATATAAATGTAATAAAAAAAATAGATGGCTCAATATAAGAGAATCCATAGATTCCCCCCAAAGGCTCTTGCCTCTCAGTAACTGTAGTCATGGCTTCTGCTCCACCTTTTGCAATTTTGCTCTAAGAAATCTGCTCCAATAATTACTACAGCTATGGTGATTTTCTTTCCTAAACCCATATACTGGGATCATGGGAAGTGTTAGGGAGGGTGTCTACCCAAGTGAATCCTGAGGCCAGAATGGGATAGAAAAAGGAGACCTGAAACAAAATGGTGCAGTGTATAATGCTGCTATTTAGGATTCAAAAACCACCAGTCAGTCAACTCCAGAGCAAAAACAATCCTCATTTGACTGTTTTTTGGAGGGAATCCCTCTAAAGTTTGTGGGTGGGTGGTGCTGTTTAGGCTACATAAGGTCTGGCACTCACAGATTGGAAAGATAGTCGTACCTTGGATCCCGAACGCCTTACGAGTCAAACGGTTTGGCTCCCGAGCGCCGCAAACCTGGAAGTGGGCGTTCCAGTTTATAGAATCATAGAATCATAGAGTTGGAAGAGACCACAAGGGCCATCGAGTCCAACCCCCTGCCAAGCAGGAAACACCATCAGAGCACTCCTGACATATGGTTGTCAAGCCTCTGCTTAAAGACCTCCAAAAAAGGAGACTCCACCACAAGGAGTTATGAATGTTCTTTGGAACCCGAACGTCCAACGTAGCTTCTGATTGGCTGCAGGAGCTTCCTGCAGCCAATCGGAAGCCACGCCTTGGTTTCCAAACACTTTGGAAGTCGAACGGATTTCCAGAATGGATTCCATTCAAGTTCCAAGGTACCACGGTAGAGAGGTGAAGATCAGAATTATAATGAATGGCTAATTGTAGCTAACGCAGAACAAATCATGAATGGCTAATTGTAGCTAATTCAGAACAAATCAAGCAGTTAAAAGCAACAGGAATTGTAACTTACTTACTTCCTTCCTCCTCCTTTTTAAAGCCCTGTAAGACTTTTTTAAAAAGCAAAATGGTGGCTTTGCCTCTGAGCCTCCAAAGTTGCCGTTCCTGACAAACTTTGACAAGCCAATGCCTTAACGCTCCTATTCCCTTGACTGTAGATGATGCACCACACACCAAATCTGAAAATGTTGTTGCGGCCAAGCTAACCTCTGCTACAGATGAAAGCTTGCGTGAACTGGCACCCCCTGTGGAGATAACAAAGTTGTCCCTGCAAGGTAATGGACATAAATGAATGCATGCCAGAGCAGCGATGTCACGCTGGCCACGTGACCCGGAAGTGTCTCCGGACAGCGCTGGCCCCTGGCCTCTTAAGTGAGATGGGCGCACAACCCCAGAGTCTGTCAAGACTGGCCTGTACGGGCAGGGGTACCTTTACCTTTACCTAGCGAACCATGGGAGATGGAGCTCTTGGTTTTAATACTTCTTAAACTCTTTTTAGGCACTGCATCACAGAAGGGGACTGTCCTGGAACGAATCCAAACCACAGCAGCTGCAGTCATGGTGCTTATCCTATTGAGCTGCATATTCTAGATACGTAGATAAATCCATTTGCTTGTATATTGAAAATGGAGGGGTTTTTTTCTTGCAGCCTGAAACTGTAAAGCTGGCAAGAATTGTTTATGTAATGTCTGCCTCACAAGCAAAGCTTCAGGCCAGGTGGTTCATCCTCTGCAAGGGCTTACGCAAAATGGAAAACTGAAATGAAAAATAAAATGCATGTGGTATTCACTGTTGTTTTCAATCAGCAAGTGATGCATAACAATATGCAATTGATGTTGTTGTTTTCCCTCCATTTACATTGAGGTCTCCTTTGAACTGGATAGTGCAGAATAATAATTATCTACATTAGTTGCTTTACTCACAAAAGCTAAATAGCTATGATTTTATGTAAAATCTCATCACAGTGAGACTAATAACACAGCTTTTGCTGGAAGCTGAACTGCAGCAGAACAGTAGCTGCGCAGCATGCAACTACAGTGGTGCCCCGCAAGACGAAAAACTCGCTAGACGAAAGGGTTTTCCGTTTTTTGAGGTGCTTCGCAAGACGAATTTCCCTATGGGCTTGCTTCGCAAGACGAAAACGTCTTGCGAGTTTGCTTCCTTTTTCTTAAAGCCGTTAATACTCGGGGAATCCGCGCTCCGCAAGACGAAAAAATCGCAAGACGAAGCAACTCGCGGAACGAATTAATTTCGTCTTGCGAGGCACCACTGTAATACAGTGAGAAATGGAAATCAACGCCTTCATATATCCCTAGGCTAGCCCTTCAGCCGTAACACTCCATTGGCAGAGAAATTCTGCCTTCCAATAGAAAACTGCCCTCTCAAATCTTCTTGCAGCAGTTAAAAAGTCCTGTCGTAGAAGAACCTCAAATTATTGAGGTTCTTTTAAAAAATGGCTCAGTGGTGCTAACAGCTGAAATGCATAGCCTCAAGCCTATATAGTAAAACAAAACAGACAATCTGAGAAGGTAAAGTATAATTTTCTGCTGTAACTTGCAATTTAAAACTGGTATTACTCGGGTTTGAGTTACCTTAAGGGCTTGGTTAGCGATACAGATTCAACAAATGAAGATGTTTAAAGGCATATTTTATCACATTTTCGCCAGGGAGGGTGGCTAGCAAGTGGCCACGTGTTCCCCTTTGCAGAGAACAGTTCTTGGTTTCCAACGTCTCCAGAGGGCAGTCCTCTATTTGAAATACTGGACACAGTGTACTTGATATGCTAAATATATTGTGCATTGGCCAAATGTGACATGCAATGATAGCAGGAACATCTGTAAACTAGATTGGAACATCATCTGATCCTAGTTGTTGAGTCGGGGTGTATGTGTGTTTCTAATCTCCATCTTGCTCCTAATTAGCAGGGATTCTTTACAGTACTCATGTTTTTAAGTGGAAATATTGTGTTTTATGCCTCAAGACTAGGAGTACTACCCTACCTTTGGTGAAAAAGCATGCCAGCTTTTCAATTATGAGGGGAAGTCATGTGCTTGGCGCAACCTTGTTTAACAGCTATTTAACAGGCTGCTGTGTGTCAAAGGAAGCAAAGCTAAAATCATTTCATTTGAACTTAGACCTTTGGCAAGCTCTCTTTAGTTTGTTTAGTGTCTAACCAGAAGAGCCGGTATTTTGCCATTTGTATGCCGGCAGCTGAAGTCAAGAGCTTTTGGTCTTTGTCTGCTGAGTCATCATTCGGAGTCCCTGTAACATCTTGCTTTCATAGCTTTAAACCAACAGCAGCAAACTGCTAATGATTGCATAAGGGTGGGGGCTACAGTGACAGCTCGGAGCTCGCCTTTAAAACCTCCCTCTTCAGCCTGACCAGAAAAAGAGAAATATTTTAAAAGACCCTGTTTATTATTCAAAAGAAAGCGCCTGCTGAAATAGTCCTCAGAACAGTATAGCTGTAGAATACAAATAAAGTTCCATTCAGTTTTCTTATCTCTTTTGTAGAGGTAAGATGTTAATGACCTGTTTTAACATTTCAGTTATTTGACCAAGCCCTTGTAGGCCTTTAACCATTTATGCTAGGTGAATACAGTGGTACCTCAGGTTACATACGCTTCAGGTTACAGACTCCGCTAACCCAGAAATATTACCTCGGGTTAAGAACTTTGCTTCAGGATGAGAACAGAAATCGTGCTCCGGCGGCCCGGCAGCAGCAGGAGGCCCCATTAGCTAAAGTGGTACCTCAGGATAAGAAGAGTTTCATGTTAAGAACGGACCTCCGGAACGAATTAAGTACTTAACCTGAGGTACCACTGTAATTCCCCCCCCCAAAAAAAACCACACACACACAAGTAAAGGTAAAGGTACCCCTGCCCGTACGGGCCAGTCGTGTCCGACTCTGGGGTTGCGCGCCCATCTCACTTAAGAGGCCGGGGGCCAGCGCTGTCCGAAGACACTTCCGGGTCACGTGGCCAGCGTGACAAGCTGCATCTGGTGAGCCAGCGCAGCACACGGAAACGCCGTTTACCTTCCCGCTAGTAAACGGTCCCTATTTATCTACTTGCACCTGGGGGTGCTTTCAAACTGCTAGGTTGGCAGGCGCTGGGACCGAGCAACGGGAGCGCACCCCGCTGCGGGGATTCGAACCGCCGACCTGACGATCGGCAAGTCCTAGGCTCTGTGGTTTAACCCACAGCACCACACAAGTACTATTGGTCAACTTCTAAAAATCTATTTAATATTTGAGAAGACTGATAGGTATTGCCTGTCTTCTTCCTGTTATCCTGAAAGCTTCAAACAGCTGAGGCCTATCCACTCCATATAAATATACTGATGACTCGCTAATACAGTGACAAATCTTATTGTTGCTTGAAGAAACAGTATACTGCTGCCAGCATTTTATCCCTGCTTCCTTCCTGTTTCTTGTTGTACCAGATACTACTACTACATTTATGCTTCATTTGGGGGCAAGGCTATGTTTACAGCAACTGTGCTGAACTCAGGCACCGTAAACAATCATTTTGCAGTATCTAAGTCCATGTAGATCAGCAATGTTTGCTTTCTTCATCGTTGAGACGTACACACGCCCTCACTCTGAACAGGCACCCAGTTGCCCTCCCTCTCACCTTCCCAGTGGCTAGTCTTATCTCCTGCTTCCCTTCCACTGCATGCTTCCTTTTCTATCCCTTTGATCACTGCTTTTATCATACAATTTATAAAGTCTGAAATATACTCGGAGTTGAGTGTGGATTTCATGCTCTTTATTCAGCTCAGAGTAGTGAGGAATGGAAGTTCCCCCGAAATGTCTGCTTTATATACATTATTTACACAATGGGCCCCACGTGATTGGCTAATTCTGGGATTCTCCTGTAGGCCAATCAGGTTGCGGATTCAATTCCAACTGGAGTTGGATTGGGTGGCTCCTGTGGACCAATCAGACTGCTGCATTCTGAATCCTATTGTTCTAGGACCAATCAGACTGCTGCATTTTGGATCCTATTCAACTCAGTCCATAACACAGTCCTTTCTGTAGATGGCGGAAGGACAAACTCCATCCTGTGAAAATTTTATCCATATATTTGCAATGGCGTATCAACCCCACCCAAAGGTTTACGTTGGTTTTGCAGGACTTATTCTGAAGGGCAGAAATAGGGAGACAGTGGTGTTAGACTCCAACTGCTATCATCCCTGACCACTGGGCCATGCTGGCTGGGGATGATGAGAATTGGATTTCAATAACATCTGGAGTGTCATGGATTTCCCATTCTACCCTAGGGTGTCAGAGGATGTCTGACATTCACAAGAGCTTTCCAAGACAGCAACCTTTTTTCCAACAATGGCATGGAGGATAGCTCAGTCGGTAAAGCATGAGACACTCAATCTCAGATTCGTGAGTTTGAGCCCCTCATCGGGCAAGAGGAATCCTGCATTGCAAGGGGTTGACCCTTGAGGTCCCTTGCAATTCTGTGATTCTAAGTAAAGTGAGGGGCAAGTATGCATTCAGTAACTATGGTGCCAGAAGAGGAGCAGTCCTAAACACCTGATCCTAGTGGACAATTCTTACTTTTTTTTTACAATTCTTACTTTTTTTTAAACAGTGAATGAATTGTCTACAGCATGATTCAAAGATGTGGGTAATTCTATTTTTCCTTGTTCAAAATTGCAATAGCGGTTCTGGAAACTATAAATGACTCTACTCTCTTTTCATCACAACAAATCCTGTAAAAAAAAACAAACAAACCATGATTAAAATGACTAGCGGAAGAAAATAAAACAGAGCTTTCCAAACGTTTCATGTTGGTGACACGCTTTTTAGACATGCATCATTTCATGACACAGTAATTCAGTTTTACTAGCAAACTGCAGGTTAAACCCAACCCCTTTCCAACCCTGGGAGAAGCACAGGGAGTGTTTTTATGACACACCTACACACTGCAGCCGACACACTAAAGTGTTTGGAAAGCTCTGAAATAAAAGGAAAAAATGGTTAAGCTGGTCGTTGCATTCTGCATTTCTGCTACCAACCAAGAGATCAGGTGTGAAATGTCATAACAATACACAAAGGTCGGCTATTGATCCCATATCAAGGCTAGAGAGTGTGTAGTTGGTTGTTTTCAGTTTTTTCCTGCTTGCATCCAGAAAAGTAACGTGTGTGTCCAGGAAGTTTGGATGTTACTGTGAGAGAGTTTGAACGTGCAACACGCCACACCACCTGTTTTCAAGGGCAGTGGAGTTCATGCGGAAACATGTGTTTGCATAGCAGTAAAAGTAATTGATATAGGATGCTGAATTGATCCTCAAGTTGGGGTGATAAATGCAAGCTTCTTCTGACAGCACCAACGCTACCCTTCCTTCCCTCCCACCAGCATCAAAGGTAAATGGAACATTCTCTGGGTTCGAATTACAAGAGCTAAGAGATGAGACCGGGACGGAATTGGCCGCTCAGTTTTTTAGATGACGAAATGGGAAAGGCAGAAATGCAGGCAGGACTCTTCAACTGACACCGCTGGCATGGATGGCTAAAGCATAAAATGCTCAAGAATTTCCCCGTTGGGGACAGCCTTCCGCAGATGAGGAGAGCATCACAGCGCATGGTTAAAACTAGATGTACCGTATTTTTCGCTCCATAAGACGCACTTTTTCCCTCCTAAAAAGTAAGGGGAAATGCGTGTGCGTCTTATGGGGCGAATGCAGGGGGGAGGCAGGGAAGAAGGAAAAGCCCCCAAGAGCCGCACGGATCTTGCGGGCTTTTCCCCAGAAGGGAGAAGGGACTGACGCGACCTTTCAGTCCCTTCTCCCTCCTCATAGAAAAGCCCGCAGGAGCCGCATACTCCTTAAAGGGTGCTCGGCTCCTGTGGGCTTTTGCGGGAGGTGGGGGAATTACCATAGCCGCGTGCAGCCTCTACCCGGCCGGAGTGGCTGCGCATGGCTAAAGAAGCCAAGACAGCCATAGGGATGGATCCCGCTGGCTGTCTTGGCTTCTGCCATAGACAGCTAATGAAGCCAAGACAGCGAGCGGGATGGATCGCACTCGCTGTCTTGGCTTCTTTAGCCGCGCGCAGCCTCTCCTGGCCGGAGAGGTTGCGCGCGGCTAAGGAGGAAGCCAAGACAGAAAGCAGGATGGATCTTGCTCACTGTCTTGGCTTCTTTGCTCGTTGGGGCTGGGGGGAGAAGCCCGGGCTTCCCCTAGCAGCCCCGAGAAGCTCTGGGAGAATTTTTTTTTTCTTGATTTCCCCCTCTAAAAACTAGGTGCACCTTATAGATAGATATAGATAGATAGATAGATAGATAGATAGATAGATAGATAGATAGATAGATAAATTTATTGTCATTGTCCGTATATACACAGTATACACAACAACGAAAATCAAACACCCAAGACCGGATTCACATACACATTCGCACGTATCTCCAACACTCTCATCCTATTCAGACATAATCTATTAGAACATAACATAATCCAGAATATAACATAACCTATTGAAAGCATAGCATAGCCTAAAACCTATCTCATTCCTTACTACTCACTGCTTGCTATTTCTTACAACTGGCCCTGAGATCATTATTTAGTGCAATCAGAGCTCTTGGATAGAAACCTTATGGTCCGGTGCGGCTTATTGAGTGAAAAATAAGGATTTAAAATGGGATTAGACAAATTCATGGAGGATAATACTCCTAGTAGTTACTAATGATGAGTGCTATTTTTCTAGAAAAAAGGGTGCCGGGACTCACCATGATTGCCTCTCTTGTTCTCTTATGACGACAATGGCACCCACCTGAGAGGTGCTGGAACTCAGTTCCGGTGAGTTCCAGCTGAAAAAAAGACCTAGGTAGCTAAATACTACCTCCAGGAGCAGTGACAACATTGCCCCTGCCATTCACATTTACAGGTCAGTTTATGGAGAATTACATATCTTCCTAGAATGACAGCTAATGAGTGCCTATGAGTAACAATTTCAAAGGAAGGAGCTACGTGACAGTGAAGCATTACTGCCCTACGAGCATTCAAGTTTTTAGGAAGAACTCTCAAAAGCAGGCAGTAAAAAAAGAGAGGCAAAGCTGTTCAGTTGTAGGTTTGGGACTGTGCTGGCCTCCCTATCCTTTCCTACCCTTTGGAGTGGTAGGGATGTCCTACTGGCCAAACTACTTGATTCTTGATCACCTGAGCCAACATGGTGTAGTCATTAAGAGTGCTAGACATGGATGACCAGGGTTCAAATCCCCCCACCCCCCACTTCAGCTATGAAGCTCACTGGCTGACCCTGGGCCAGCGAGTCCCTCAGTCTAACCTACCTCACAGGGTTGTTGTGAGAAGAAAATGGGGAGACAACACTAATTAATGGGTAGATGAGGGGTCCGCAAACTTTTTCAGCAGGGGCCCGATCCACTGTCCCTCATACCTTGTGGTGGGCCTACTATTTTTTTTGGGGGGGGGAGATCGAATTCCTATGCCCCACAAATAACCCAGAGATGCATTTTAAATAAAAGAACACATTCTATTCATGTAAAAACACACTGATTCGTGGACCATCCATGGGCCAGATTTAGAAGGCGATTGGGCCGTATCCAGCCCCCGGGCCTTAGTTTGCCTACCCATGTGGTAGATGAACACTACCTTGAGCTCCTGGGATAAAAGGCAGGATATAAATGTAAATAAATAAGTACATGAATGAGCTCAGCCAACAGTGTTAATATTTGGAGCAGGGGGGCATCGTTTACAAAACTGAGCCCATGAATATTGGCACAGAGTTTAAAGCACAATCCAACAAAGATAAATAAATTCTTCCCCACCCCATGGGGCACATTTTTTCTTCTTTTTCTTTTTAAAAAAGCACTGGGCAAAACATTCCTGCATTGCAGGGGGTTGGACTAGATGACCCTTGTGACCTTTTCCCATTTTATGATTCTGCAACATGTCTCTCCGGTATTAGGTCTCTATAGCCACAGCTAGCGCTGTAACTGCAATGGCTTGACGTCCCACCCTGAAATGTGCGCTCTCCAATCGTCTCCTGAGACAGGCAGATGCCAACAAATACATTTTGTCCTCTCACTTTGTATTTTCAATGTTGTGAACAGATCTTCGGCTGTATACATCCCCTCCCCCCGCCAGGGCCCGTGCCTTCTTCCCCAAAAAGTGACCAGAAATGAAGCCTATAACCCTGAGAGACCTGCAGTTTTATAAGAGTTTATATTTAAAGTAGATAATTAAATGAGCAAATTAAATGAATTTAGATATGCAGCAGATTTTTAAAAATTAATTTAAGGAGCAGCAGAAAGAGAAGGAAGTCAAACTTTGAAATGTCAAAATGATTGCAAAATTAATGAAAAATATAAATTTGACCTTTATAAAACCTTTATAAATCTTTTCCTGGGAATGGAGAAAGAGAACCTCCATTCCCAGGAGAACTCTACCTCACCTCACCCTCCCCGGCCAGAGAGTGGGGCGTTCCCTCCCTTCGCTCCGCCCCTCTTTCCCTCCCTCCCTCCAGCTGCGCGCTCTGCGCATGCCCACTTCCCTCCGGCAATGGGAAGCGAGGTGAGAGGAAGGCGGCCGATTAACTGAGCGGGTCAGCTGAGCTCGTCGCGTGACCAGGCCGGGCAGGCGGCGGCGGCGGCCTAGGCCTGGACTGCGCGTGCGCGCGGAGGGTGGCTCCCCTGCCCGAGCGAAGATGGCGGCCTCCAGAGCCAGGCTCTGAGGGGAGGCGGCAGCGCTTCGGAGGGGTAGCGGCTGCAGCCCAGGAGGAGGAGGACGAGGACGAGGAGAAGCCCTCTCGGCGGCAACTGAAGCAGCTGCGGGGGCTGCTGGCTCGCGGCGTCCCTTGTCAGTGTGAGGCTTTGGGGACGCGGGAGTGGACGGCGCCGCTCCCCGGCCAGGTAAATAAATGGGTGCCCCCCCTTGAGGGCACAAAAAAGAGACTGAAGGGAACCGCCGAGGGCTTTGCATGCTGTGGGGGGCGGGGAGGGCAGGGAAACACGGACTCCCCCCCCCTTATTCATCCGAGCCAGTGACTTCTCTTTTCTCCCCACCCCCAATTCACTAAGCACCCCCTCCCTATTTATCCTCGGTAAATGGTGGCAAACAGGTTGGGGTGGGGGTTAAAACAGGTGTCTAGCCCTCATTTCCGCATTTGCTCCAGGGAGGCTGGCACCCAGCTTGCAAAATCCCCCTTTCTTTTCTTCTTTCCCTCTGGCCAAAGCAACAGGGGAGAAGCGGGCTGTGCACTATTACAGCACGTTAACAGTTGTGTTTCCAAGCACAAAAACCTTCATGCTTCCACAATTGTACGTATCAATGTGTTCGGAACGGTTCCCTTGTTTTGGGGGCAACCCCTTTGCTCGGCTGCCCCTGTGCTGCAAAGGTGGTGGGTTCAAACCCCTGCCAGAAACTTTCATGCGCTGGCTAGAATTCATCTTTCCCACGGCTTGTCGCTTCCTTGCATGCTCCATCCAGACTTTGGGAAGAAAATTCATCGACGGACATAAAAATGGTATAGTCAGCTTATTGTGTTTAATTTCCACCCGCCTTGGAGTTTTCTTTAGAAATGTGGTAAGGTAGATGAATTATTGGGAGGTGGACAGAATGTGTGCACAATAGCTCCAGAATTGCATGATGCTGTGATTGAGAACTGCATCTTCACTTCCATTCCAAATGGAAGTTCCACATCCAATATGTGTTTTGAATCCTGGGCTTGTATTGTAGGGTTAGCAAGGGTGTTTTATATAATTCACCACAAAGTAGGGAGTAATTTTTCTTCAAGGAAACGGCACTTACACTTCTGCACTGCAAGCCGTGGCTTTTAAGAGACTCTACTTGAGAGCTGCTTTTCTCACGCTGAGAGCCAGAATGGAAAAAGAAACAATCAATATATATATAATAGACTTTAAACAAGATGTTAATGTATGTGCTGTCTTTGGCATCCAGGAATTGATACAAATAATTTGAAAGCAATTCTGGAATGTCCCCCACCTTCTGAGTAATTTGAATGCATGTTCACATGCATGAGTATCTGAGTAAATGTTTTTCCACTTGCCATCATTTAATCATTAACACCCAGAAGTAAGCTGCTTTCTGCTTTTTTTGTCCTTGTAATTCTTTATCTGCTGCATTTTCCCAGAAAGCCCACAACACAGCTAACTTTTGTGGTAGATTGGCGAATGAAATAACTGTGGCAATTGGGCCATCTGGCAAGGGAGTAGCAGTATCTTTTAATTCCATACATAATTTGATGAATGCAGGAGCCCATGTGGTTATTCTCCTAGGAAAGTATGCAAGTTAATGTGTAAAATGCATAACCACAGTATATTCTGGAAACTGGATCTAGATAAGGCAAATCAGTTTTTCTTCTGAACTATATGTATGCTTTTTTAAAAAAAGTTAATCAGCTTGTAGTCAGTTACAGTGGTTTATTATTAAATTTGTATAACACCCTTTATCTGAAGATCACAGGATGGTTCACAACAACAAAAATACAAGAGAACCCAAAATACATAATAAAAACAAGAACAAAAACAAACCAGTAACATGCCACTCACAAACACCTTTGAAATGACATAGAATATTAATCAGCCCAAGGCCTGGTTATCAAAATTGTAGTGTCAATGTGGAGTTCAAAGACAGGAAAAGATACAACTTGGTAAAAATGTTTAACTATTTGTCTTGATGCTACCAGTGGTAGACCTTGGATTTCCCAAGTTTTAGAACAGGAGTAAACAAACTTACCGCGCCTCGGGCCGGTGTCTCCAGCGCTGATTGCGCGGTGAGCCGGGGGAGCACGTGCCCATAAGCATGCACACACGTTATTTCCGGTGCACTTCTGGGTCGGAGGAGCACTGGAAATAGCTTGTGCACATGTGCATGGGCCTCCTCCAACCCGGATGTGCACCAGCAATAACGCTTGCGCATGCATACAAGCGATTTCTGGTGCTCCTCCAACCCAGAAGTGGGCAGCAGCGCTGCACCAGTAAGAGCAGGCGGGGGGGGTCGCTGCGGACCGGATAAACGAGTTCCTCAGGCCTTATCTGGCCCGCGGGCCTTAGTTTGGGGACCCCTGTTTTAGCATCTTATTGGAAGCTTTGGTGGGTTTGGGTTTGTAGTGTATAGGGCAATCCTATATATGTCTACTCAGAAGTAAGCCCCATTGAGTTCAGTGGGTGGGCCTTAACTATTGGGTAAGAATATTTGGAACTACAATCTTAAACATTTATTCCTTTATAATGGGTTCTGTGTGCTGGATGACCATTTCCATCATCCTTGGTCAGTATGGCCAGTAGTCAGGGGTGGTAGGAATTGTGTTGTGATGGCTCCCCATTCGTGGAATGCTCTCCCCAGGGAGACTTATCTAGTGCCTTCATTACATGTGTTTAGGTCCCAGGTGAAAACATTTCTCTTCAACCAGGCCTTTGGCTGATTATCATTTTATTGCCCTGTAAATGTATTTTTCGGAAGAGGATTATTGGTTTGCCTTTGTTTTTGTATTATGTATTTTCTGTTCTCATTTTGTATTTTTATGTTGTGAACCACCCTGTGATCTTCAGAAGAAGTGTGGTATACAAATTTAATAAATAATAATACTAATAGTTCAGCAACATCCAGCGATCCAAAGGTTAGTTGTCTCTGACCTATAACTAGTACAACGCATTTGATATGAGATAACATTATAGACCTTTGTCCACGATTTCTTAGCTTCAGGGTTTTTTTGTTTTGAGACAAATGCTATACTACACGAATGGCAATAATTCATTATTGATTTTCAAACTGACTGAGTCAATGGAGAAGTCATTCATCAACACTCCACCTTTCTACTCTTCTTTTTTCCTTCCCTGAAACCTTTTCCCTTCAAACAACCTCTACAGCTGATTTGTTTCATTTTGTTAGAATGGTTGGTGCACTTAAGCCGCAAATATTATGCTGTGTATGATACTTCCAACTTTACTGCACATCTTCAGATTACTTAAAATAGCTATCAAAAACATGTAGCCACTCATTAAAAAAACTTGCATCTAGTGAAAGATTTGGCGTAATTCAGTTTTACTTTAAAGTCATAATAAGTTACATTACAAATGTATAACCTGAGAGGTTGAAGGATGTGTGTGGAATTAGTATAATAGACAATGGGTGTTCTGCTTTACTTGAAAGAGAAATCAGCTGTCTCAGATATCTTGGAAGTCATGTTAGAGGGAGGGAGAGAATAGCATTACTTTTCTTCAAAGTGAGAATGCATTAATTGCATGCTGGCTGTGGCAGCTGCTAACAATGAAATTGAACTGGGTAATAATTTGGTAGACCAGGTCTGTTAGTGGAACATTGCAACCAAGTTGCTTAGTGAGAAGAGCTGCACAAACTAATAGAATTTTTGGATAGAAAGAAATTTGTGTACGTGTGTGCTTTCATTCTTAACTCAGGGCTCTCTAAACTTCCACTGGTGTTTATTGAGCAGGTTGTTTTTAACGGAGCATACCTAATTGGTTCAGCTGTCTTGCCTGATTCAGTTGTTCCTGAGTCATCTGACTTAACATGCTTTGCGCCTTAACATTTTATTAAGTGCACCATTTGAGACTCCTTAGCTGTGCTGGTTCCTTCCTTTTCTTCTCCCTGTGACTGTTACTGTGCCAGACACTCACAGATGCCAGTTCTTACAGTATACATAACGATACTGTCCTGGTATCTACCAAATTTGGGCCACCTCCCTTGTTTCCCTTTGCTAGCTGGTAAAATCATTATTTCATCAGGACTGTTGAGATCGTTTTTATTTGTGATCGCTGGCATCACAGCATTTAAATTGATTTCAGTGTGTATTGTTTTCTTTTTTGTATTTTTATGTATTTCATTGTGCTGTTATCAGTTGCCCTTCTGGACATTAAAAGGTGGGGTGGAAATGTTTATACTGTAATTCAACTTCAATCTATATACAAGCTAAAGCATAATGAAGAGTTAAAACAGCCTTCATTTCTTGATTTCACATGGCAGCTGATCTTTTAATGTCTTCTAAAGCTGGCCAATGGAAAATGAGTAGCAATTCACCATTATCCATATAAGTAACATTTATTTAGGCTTAAAATATGGAGCTCTAAATTGCACACAGTAATAGGGAAGAGATCAAAACTAAGATCATTGTTGGGAAGAGATGTGTGTTAGTGAGTGTATTCTAATTTTAAAACCCTAAAAAGGAATATTAATTGCACATATTGTTGAATATTATTTTTGAGTGACCCTCTGGGTTAATAACGTTAGGATGGAAATGATGAAAATTATTATATTCTACAAATCTGATAAAATGGTTATATGATACTACAAAGCCTGACTGGCTCTTTGCAAATGACATTCTTTGAACAATGAAGGCTTGTGATAATTTTGCCCAGTGGCATGGAAAAGCTGAAACGTGCCTGTAGCTATAGTGGCAAAAAGTAATTGTAACCTAGTAACTTGTACCTGTATCAAATATATTCCTTACAGCCTCTGTTTACCTTAGTAGTATGCTTGTTCCCTCTTTCCTCCCCTTCTTCTCTAAGTTATTGCATAATAAGTACATCATGTACAATGCTGCTGATTGTAACTGCCAAAGAATTGGATCCATTTCTCCAGATTTATGGGAGCAAAATCTCTAAATAGATAAGCTTTGAGTATGAAAAGGCTGAATGAAACTGTTTTGTCTCTTTGCGGTATTTGAGACTTAACGCTTATATTTTGCGGTCAGTAAAAATTTGTGGTAGTACTTGACTTTTCATGCACTTACACACCCAGCAGAATGAGGTGATAGAAAGGAAAGAGCAAATTCACGTTGCAGTAACACATGTCGGATTTCGGGGGCGGGGGGGCGGGGATTGAAATTTGCATTGCATTGCAAAAATCTGCAGTTTGCATTAAAAACAATCTTTAGCTTGGGTGGCTAACCTGTGACTCAGTTATGGCAGAGCTGCAACTCCCATAATCTCTTTACCATTTTTCCTACTGACTAATGGTAATGGGAGTGGCAGCGCAGCATGTTTCCTTTGTATTTAGTAATGGTAAAGGTACCCCTGACCGTTAGGTCCAGTTGCAGACAACTCTGGAGTTGCGCGCTCATCTCACTCTGTAGGCCAAGGAAGCCGGCGTTTGTCCTTAGACAGCTTCTGGGTCATGTGGCCAGCATGACTAAACTGCTTCTGGCAAACCAGAGCAGCGCATGGAAACACCGTTTACCTTCCCGCTGGAGCCATACCTATTTATCTACTTGCACTTGACATGCTTTCGAACTGCTAGGTGGGCAGGAGCTGGGACCAAACAACAGGAGCTCACACCGTCGCGGGAATTCGAACCGCCAACCTTCTGATCGGCAAGCCCTAGGCTCTGTGGTTTATTTAGTAAAGAAGCCTAAAAACTTTGAAACAGAGTCAAGCTTGCCTAATATTTGCAGTTAGTTCGTTGTAACTAACGAAGTTAAAGAACTTGGAAAAAAGAGAGCTGGAAGATTTTCCACCCTGTATCACTGAATGCAGATAGGTGATCAAATTTTGACTGCTCCTCTGTGCTACTTACCCCGCAGATAAAAAACAGTACAGCAGACAAAAGGCTGCACTACAATGGTTGCCCTTGAAATGCTACATTTATCTTTGCAGGGAGTTCTTTTGTACATGAGAAGGTATTCAAAAGTGGTTTGCTGCAGCTGTATAGTACCTTGAAGTGGTACAATCCCTTTTATCGCCTAATTGTGTAGTCTATGTGAAGCTGCTTAGTAAAGAGATGTGAGAGAACTCCTGAACTATTGTCAGTTATGCAACGTTTTGAGTAACAAGCAACCCCTTCAGCAAACTGTATTGTGTATTCAGTAGAAAATGTATTTCTCTTCTGTGGCAAATTGCTTTTATTAATCCCAAGCATATTTTGTTACAGGTTCTGGCACAAAATGAATATAATTAGGGAAAATAAAGATTTGGCCTGTTTCTACACAACTAAACATTCATGGAGGGGAAAGTAAGTAGCCTAGTTTATTTTATTCTCCAGTTTTGAGGCAGTAATGACATACCATAGCCTTTCTGCTATCCAGCTGTGAGTTTTCAAACTGGTCTGCTAAAATTTCTTTGAATTGGAATATGCTAATAATCTAACAGTCTCCTTGTGATTAATCATAAATAGCACTGATCTCCTAAACAGCTTATTTTTATGTAAGCTTATGTTTAAACAGAATTTATTAGTTTCAGGACATGTTCACACAATCAGTTGTTGAGTGGTCAGTTTATTAACTGCTTCCTATACAATTTATGAACTAGAGGTTGATTATTGCATTTCTATGCCGCTTTTCATTCAAATGAATCTCAAATAACAACATAATAGATTAGGATATCAGAAATGCATCATAAATCGTAAAATAATTAACAAATAATCAATGAAGCAATTACAGTTTATAAAACTGCTAACAAAAAGCGACTAAAAATAAGCTAAACATCACAATTACAGCAAAAGTCATATGATAAACTAATCAGTACAGCATTTAGTATCTTAAGAACAATATTATAGAGAAGTAACTATCCAATATGCTAATATTAGACTTCCTTTGAGTATTAATACATATTGTAGCCTATATGGCACCATCCATGCACAAGAGGGAGGTATCAGCAGTTTTGGGGAAACTCCCAACGTTTGCAGACCAACAAAACCTATTTAGTGGCTGGGAGGGTACCCTTAAGAGAGCCGGGGGGGGGGGAACCCCAAATAGCTCAGTGAGGACTGAGCATGCTCAGTAGGCACAAAAGGCTGGGTGGGAAGGGGAAATAGGAAAAAAATACATTGAAAGAAAGCATGAGTTGGTGACTGGAACTCTGGAGAGAAGTGCTTCAAACTGCAACATATTCTTTCAGGTCTCACACAACTATAACCCCATGTATTTGCTCTGACGCTGCTTCTTGCAATGCCTGCGTAATCTGTGTTGCGATACAGCAGTGGCGAAGCAGCTTTAATGCATCCCATTTCAAATTCCTGCTTGCCATCAGAGTATATTCTAGGGTGGGATCTCAAGTTCCATAATGAATGCCTAACTTCTATCTCTTAGAAACATGCCTAAGTGGGCAGGGGATAATTTTCCTTGCCCCAGATATTGGTGAGTCATGTTGATGATTCACCTGAAAGAAGCCTCATGAATGTTTATGGCTTATTTATAAAACAAAAGCGATTTTTGCTGCAATATCTCTCCTAATTCTTGTTTCTTGTTGGTATGTTTTTTAGGTATAAGCGAGTCTTTTCAGTCGGAAGTCATGCCATCACAACATACAATCCTAACACATTAGAAGTTACAAATCAGGTAATGCCAAATACATAGTAGCTTCATGAAAATGTATTATCTCCAAAACTGGATTGAGTTGATTTATATGCCAATCCTTTTGAGAGAGGAAGGATGTTCGGGGACTAGAGGGAGTTGCATGAGTTAATGCCAACATTAATGATTTGGCTAACTTATGTCATTTGGTATATGCTCAGATTAATTACCTCATGGTATCCTTCAAACTCGCAATAAGACAACTGGTTGGGATAATAAAGGTATATTTTTCCCATCCTTTCATTGCACATTTCTCAACGATATATGGATTTCCATCCGTATTAGTGAATGTTAATATTAATGTGGAATGAAGTAGTGCCGTTATTTGGAACCCAGGAGTATATTTTGGGTGTCTGGTATCAGATAATGAAGAATTGTTGCTGACCTTGATTAAATGAAATGTTATATTTAGTTGCCTTAAGTTTTGTACACTTTCCAAATGCTTTGTGGGGTTGATCAGCAATTTGATATGAGGGAGTAATAGAATTTTAAAATTACCAAGCGTAATTCTTTCGTTTTCTCATCTTATATCAGATTGCTTGATATCCCTGCTTGGCAATGATTGTTGTTGAGAAGACAGAAACCTGAAGGACTATAGACTTAATCACAGTGTGAAATGTGTGTCATTTCACCTGGATCTTTTAATGCCTTCTTATTATGGATATTTTTTTCCTTTGGTGCCATGACTGAGTACAGAAACGCTGAATATGCAATACCTAGGACTGTTGGTATCAAAAAGTTTTAATATGAATAAAAACGAAAATAGAATGCATTTTAAATTTAGAGTTGGCAGTCGGCCTCGGGTAGCCTGGGGCTTAACTATCACATTCTCATTAAACATGCAGATTGTTGCGATTTCTGACGCTAGGGGACACACTGGAGATGTCAGTTTTTTTATCTTTGTGCATCTTGCAATTGTAGAGTTGGCTTATTAAGGGCAATGAACTTTAGAATAGGTTTCTGTGCCTGATCCTAGGAGTATGGGACAGTGGTAGTTCTTTATCACAGTGCCACTGACTAATGGTCTCCCTACCTGGGCTGTTGGATGTTCTGCGCTTGAAGTTCTGCTACCGGTGTTTTCAGAAGCATAAATGATCTCCTGTTTTCACTCTTCCAGTATAAGAACTTCTAAACTTGGAGCACCTTAACATCTCTTGGGGGTCACTTGTAAGTTAATAGGATGGGATTCAAGCTATGATTTATGGGTAAAAATTAATGTACCTAGTGGCTAAGAGCCTTATAGTGCCTAAGGTTGGAAGACAAACAGCTCTCACCCAGTGGTTAAAAAATCTCACTTCCCTTTCTGCATTTGAATGCATTAAATGTTGTATGGATACCTAAATATGACTCCCTATACTAATTTAAATCAGGAAGGATGGAATACTTCCTGTTTGAAATCAGTTGGCAATGGCTTTTTTGTTTTGTTTTTAAATATTATTATTATTGTTTTTCTCTTTTTATTTTCAATGTACCATGTGACAAAAATCTCTGTATACGTTTGAGTCATTTATGTTGATATATGAATTCATGATACTGTGATGATAAAATAGAGCATTCTCCAACTCTGATCTTTTGGTTTAGTGGCCTTATGGAGATATCTGTAGCATCAGCCCTGTTGGCAAAGGACAAGGAACAGAATTCAGCCTCACATTTCGTAAGGGAAGTGGAAAAAAGTCTGAAACACTTAAGTTTTCTACAGAGCACAGAACAGAACTCCTCACAGAAGCCCTGGTAGGAAGCTTCTAGTTCTAAAAATCTGAATTCCTGGCTGCCTTGCACTCTTTATTGCTAACTGTAACGTAATGAGGAACCTTCAGTTTCTGCTGGATGCATGAATTTAGTGCAATAGGCAACACATGCTTGCCATTTTTTAATTACTGATAACTCTCAGGACAGCAATTACACCTCCACCAGCTATACTTTGGAGCCAAGCTACAGGGTTGGGCTAAAACAACAGTGATCAAAATAGCTACCTAGTGCTCTTACAAGTTTGCAGTGCTGTGTAATAGGTGGGCTGAATAGCAGTATTTATGCTTCTGCTTATGCGAGTTCTTTGCCATACAAACATTTGGTTGCATCCAATGAAACCCTGCCATTTGTGCAGTGGAACATCTCTTCACCCCAGGGGTCGGCAAGCTTACCGAACGATGGGCCAGTCCGCGCTCCGCCTGTCAGAGGATTGACGTGTGCGCACGTGCTCGCTTCCAGGTTGGAGGAGTGCACGTGTGTGCACACGCTATTTCCGGCGCTCCTCTGACCTGGATGTGTGCCGGAAATAGCGTATGCACATGGGCGCTTCTCTGTACTGCACACATGCGCACCCGCTATTTCCGGCGCACATCCAGGTCAGAGGAGCACCCGTGCGCACAGGTGCCATCAACCCTGAAGTCTGTCCCCATGCCGCAGTGTACCGCACTGGTAAGAGTGGGGGGCGGGTGGCAGGGGTCGCCATGGGCTGGATAGACGAGCCCCGTGGACCGCTACCGGCCCATGGGCCTTAGGTTGCTGACTTCTGCTTCACACCATGACTCCCAATCTGTTATGGAGTTAATGGGGAACCCCCAGAGAGTATTTTGGAGCACACAAGGAAGAAGAGGGATAGGAACCTCTGGTGTAAAGGCAGAAGGTGTCGCACAAACCGAATGAATTCGTTGGATAAAACCCATTATCTAGTATGAAGTATGAAATAGCCCTCCCATTAACTGGAAGCTCCTGTGAGTTGAGGGGTCCGGTTTGATGTGCTTGAACTTGAATTATCTGCAAAATAGTTTACGGCAACTTGTTTGGTGTTCTTACCGCTCATTCTGTTTTTTTTCTCCCCTCCCTCTTTTCTGCCCCAGAGATTTAGAACTGATTTTGCTGAAGGAAAAATCACAGGAAGGGCAAGTATCTTTTGTCACATTTTTTGGTTAAAACAAAACAAACCTTTTTTTTAATTAAAATTTTGCTTCCCTTGAAGGCTGAGGCATTTACAGGCCTTTTAATTGGAGTGGGGAAATTCCCCGTTTCCAAATTGGCAAGTAAATGCGCTTTGTGTGTGTTTATATACACTGTGCATAACTCGGTGCCCTGGGACTGTGGAAGGGAGGGTGATGGGACTTTGGCCTTTGCTGCCAGCCAGAAAAACAAGGGCCATTTGGATGTTGAAGGGCCAGGAAGTGCATCATTGTGAGGCGGAGACTAGACTGGCTCCAGCCTTTGGCAAAGGAAGGAGCAATTGCAGAACTGCCTGCCTTCCTGCTAGAAATAGCTCTTCTCTCAATTTCCAGCTGATTTGGGATTGCAATAGTGAGGAGGAAAGTACCATATTTTTCCGTCTATAAGACGCCCCATGTATAAGACACCCCCTATTTTTAATCTCAAAATTAAGAAAATGGGGGAGATTGCCCCTGTGTATAAGACTACACCCCCTTTCTTAACATTATTTTTCAGTAAAAAAAAAAACCCTAGTCTTATCCACGGAAAAGTACGGTAATTTTGTCCGTTGCCACCCATTGGAAGACTTGAGGGTACTGGGTAACTTTTAAATTGCGTTAACGGCATTCAGGATCATATGATCAGAAGTTGGAATAGAAATATTAAAATGACTTTTAAAATGACTCTTTACCTTTATGGGCATTGTGTCTTCTTTTCATGTTCTACTCATTTCTTGAATTAATTGTAATGGGAATAATCTGCTAGAAATGTTTTGAGTTAGAGTCGTTCAAGTTTCAACATATGAAATTACCTCAGACTGACATCCTTCCTGCCTTGTGACTTGACAGATTTTGGTACTCTTGTCAAATCTATGCACTGAATGAAATTTAAATAAAAATGACCACCTGTAGATTTGTGAACATTAGTAGCCTTCTTAAAGTGCATGCTTGAATAGTGTGTGGTTTTCACAGTGTTGCCTTGGTAAGTGTAGTTTAAGGCTGAAGTCAGAAATATCTAACTTTCTTTGTAACTATTTTCTACAGATGTCAATTGATTTTACAGTAGCGTACACCATGTGTTTCTTTCAAAATTATGAACAGCATAAGAGTTTCTTCTACTTCCTGCCATTTTTACTTAGCTTATGTGTGAGAAAAGGAACTTTCTATTCTTCTGTTTAATTTATGAAGCAATTTAAGGTTGCATTTCCTTCTTGGTCAATGCAACTCATTGCCATGTTTCACAGTATTGAAATCAGCCTTAAATTGCTCATCTTTTTTGGAATAGAACATCATTGATTAATGTTAGTAAGAGCAGTCTTTCGTATGTTAATTTTTTCTCAGTTACAAAACATTTTAAAAGTAAGTTAGGTGTGTTGGCCCATGGGAGTGGTGGAGGGGGCAGTCCAAAATGCATATTTAGGCAATACCTTTATACGGCCAACTAAAACATAACAAAACAAAACAAAAGCATTTGTGCGGGAAATGTGAAATTTTCATGTAGCTTGTTCTGTGTGACAATGGTGTGCATACATAGTATTAGTCATGCTGGCCACATGACCCAGAAGCTGTACGTTGGCTCCCTTGGCCAGTAAAGCAAGATGAGCACTGCAACCCCAGAGTCGTCTGCGACTGGACCTAACGGTCAGGGGTCCCTTTACCTTTACCTTTACATGTTCACAGAAACCACTGTTAATGCAGGTTTTTAAATATATTATGCATACTGCATTATACATAGAATCAAATGATGAGCTGTGTGGCTCCATCGTGTAGCAATCTATATATGTATTGAACGTTGCCTCATACACACCTGTAATCTTTGTGGCAGGAATGCAGTTTATGAAGAGAGTCTGATGTGCTTGTTGGATTTGCAGCACTGAAAATATAGTTAACCGTATGGCTAGCTGTGCTCAGAAAATATTTTTAGACTTCTGTTCTGTTTCATATTAAGCAACTGCTCCCCTAAGTTGTTATACTGTATTTGTGTGTGTGTGTGTGTGTATCCCCTCCGTGTCCTTATCTACCACTTCCTATTCACAGAGATACAACTGTTATAAGCATCACTGGAGTGACACAAGAAAACCTGTAATTCTAGAAGTCACTCCTGGAGGCATTGACCAGATTGATCCTGCAACAAACAAAATCCTATGTTCTTATGACTACAGAAATATTGAAGGATTTGTTGATCTGTCTGATTATTCTGGAGGCTTTTGTATACTTTATGGTGGATTTAGTAGACTAGTAAGTATCCTAACATTACAATTTCACCTATGCCTAAATCAAGACACCAGTAACCTTGAATTCAGTAGACTTGGTTCATTTGACAAGGCCAGAAATTGTAACTGTGAGCTGTGCAGAGAATCACTCCATTTTCCTATCCTGTATCTTTCAACATTAAGCTTTATCGAATGGCCCTGTGTCCTGGTATCTTGATAAAGAAAAACCCCTTCTCTACCCTGTGAATAATCGTATTCACCTCCTTCATGTCCCTCCTTATTCACATTTTTTTCTAAACTAAAAAGCCCCAAATTTTGTAGCCCTTTCTCATAAGAGAGTTGTCACATCCTCTCAGTCATTTTGGTTGCTCTTTTCTGCATGTTTTCCAGCTGTAGAGGTGTTTTTGAGGTGTATTCTAAGTGTGTTAGCATTGTGCATAATTGCCCAGGTGTTTGAGCTAGAAAATACAACTCCTCCTTAGCAAAACACAGATATGCACTGATGGCTCTTGGATATTTTGATTCTTTTGTTCAGCTGGTGACCGGACAGTTGAGAGAAGATAATAAGCTATGAATTATTTCATACTAATCACTATTCACTGTGTTCAGTTCTACAAATTCTGTTGTATTCACTTTTATAGCTCTTAGGAACTTACTGAGGTCTCTTGAATTTTTCAGCATTTGTTTGCTTCTGAGCAAAGGGAAGAAATTATTAAAAGTGCAATAGAACATGCTGGCAACTATGTTGGCATTTCCTTGAGGATAAGGAAGGAACCTTTGGAATTTGAGCAGTATTTGACGCTTCGCTTTGGAAAATACAGCAATGATGAATCTATTACTTCTTTAGCCGAGTTTGTGGTCCAAAAGATATCTCCTAGGCATTCGGTAAGGCTTAAAAACGTGAATACGTTATTTGAGTCCTGAACTTGCAGGGGGGAATCCCTTTTGTGTGCATCTGCATCTCTACTACTATCCCCCCGCCAACCCCACACACACCTTGCCCAGTTTTTTGGAACTTGAATTGTGTGTTTCTTTGTGTGAATATGTACGAGTTCTATAAAGAATGTACACAACAATTAGTATGCAACCTTCTGTTACCCTTAAAATTATTATTTTTAAAATAAATTTTTGACACATCAAATGGCTAGGATACAAAGAAGAGAAAACTAGTTAAGTAAGTCCATGGGGCTTTACCTCCCCTTTTGTGGATGGCAGCCATCCATCCATGTAGATAGATAGATTCTTTAGATAGATAGATTCTTTATTGTCATTACACAAGTGCAACATTGCACAAGTGCAACGAAATTGGATGCCATCCCTTAAAAACAACAAAAGCAAAACAACAACAACAACCAAACAAACCACATTCCAGCCACACCCACACCCACACCCATCAAACTCCCAGGTCACACTATCGAGTTACTGCATTTAAGAAGGCCACAGCTCTTGGATAGAAACTATTTTTCAGTCTATTTGTCCTTGACTTGATGTTTCTGTATCTCCTGCCAGAAGGCAGTAGTACAAACAGACTGTGTCCCGGGTGAGATGCATCCTGCAGGATATTGTTTGCTTTCCTAAGACAACGGGAACCGTACAGTTCTTCCAAAGATGGGAGGGGATGACCAATAATCCTTTGGGCTGTGGTTATGACCTTCTGGAGCACCTTCCTCTTCCTAGCTGTACAGCTGGAGAACCAGGCACAAATACAGTATGTGAGAATGCTCTCTATGGAGCCTCGGTAGAAGGACACCAGCAGTCTCTCACTCAGATTGTTCTTCTTTAAAAGTCTGAGGAAATAAATTCTCTGCTGGGCCTTCTTCACCAGAGCAGTGGTATTTGCGCTCCAAGTCATGCCCTGATCGATAGTCACTCCCAAAAACCTGAATTCCGCCACCCTCTCCACCCGTTCCCCGTTGATATACAAGGGCTGAATGTCCGCCTTTTTTTTCCTGTAATCCACCACCAATTCCTTGGTCTTAGTCGTATTAAGAGCCAGATTGTTCTCTCCACACCAAGCACAAAGCCGCTCCACCTCAAATGTCCCACTACATTTGAGAATTGTTTCCACAGAAGATGGTGGTGTGCTGTGGTCTTTCAAGTTTCAAGGGGGAAAGTGAAAGTTGCATTAGACTAGGCCATGCCCCTTGCATTAGCTAAGGAGCTGTTGATTTTTAACATCAAATAGTAAAATATGGGGGCAGCAGACATAGTATGATGATGCAGTTGTTCTATGCATTGCCTGTAACTACTGTTTATCATGTATCTACTTAGATTTAATATTATTGGTTCAGTTTGTTTTTGTTCTTAGCTTGTATTTTTATGCTGTGAGCCACCCAGAGATCTACGGATGAAGGGCAGTATACAAATTAAATGAACGAGTTAATAAAAATTTAGAAATTCTATCAAAATTATTAATTAAAAGATCAGTTACACTTAGACTTTGATTATGTGTTTTTTTTCCCAAATGGAAAGAACCGAGCTTCCTTCTTTTTTATATATTTTAAGGTAGATTGGCAATTGCCATTCATTCTAGGATATATTTTTTTCTGAGTCACAAAATGAACGTTGGTGGTACTGTCGAGATTAAAATATTACCCTTTCTGGGGATTTCTACCCACTTTTTAAAATTATATATTTAATTTGTATACTACCCTTCCTTCGGAGGGCAGTTCACAGCGTAAAAATGCAAAACGAAAGCACAAAATGCATATTAAGAACAAGAACCAAACAGAACCCCCGCCCTCCCACACACACATGAAAAGGGCATAGAATGTTAATCAGCCAAAGGCCTGGTTGAAGAGGAACTTTTTCGCCTGGCACCTAAAGATGTATAATGAAGGTGTGAGGCAAGCCTCCCTGGGCAAAGCATTCCACAAATGGGAAGCCACTGTAGAAAAGTCCCAGCCTCTGGACCCCTCCCATGGAGGAGATGTAAGAACAGGGCCTCGGAGAATGATCTCAGGTTCATATGGGGAGAGGGGGTAAGCAATAGGATCACGGCCATTGGGTTGAATCAAGGCTTGGTCATACTTAGAACAAACCCATAGAAACTAACAGGCTTTCTCTATCCTGATGCCTTGTAGATATATTGGATTACAATGCTCAACAGCTGTATTGGCCAGTTCTAATGGGATTGATAGTCCAAAACACTTGGAAGCCTGCAGTTAATTATGGCCGAGTCTGGATCCAAATCATAGCAATCGACATTACTTGCTACCAGAAGAAAATTGCCCCCAAATGTGAAATCTCTTACTTTTGTGTTGCCATACGTCCAGTTTTTTCTCAGACATATCTGGGATTCGGCGGGCGGCAGTAACATCCGGGCGGAATTTCCGTAAATCGATCAAATGTCTGGGAAAAACCAGACGTGCGGCAACCCCGGTTGGCAACTCACCAGGTGGCCCTTGGCGGTTCCTCTGGCGAGGCGCTGGGCCTGCTTCATCTCAGCTCGCCCCGGCTTCCAAGCAGAGTAGGGACGTGCTGACAAGAAGCAGGCCCAGTGCCTCACTGGAGGAGGAGCAGCAGCAGCAGAAGCTGCCACCAAAGGCCACCTGGCAAGCCCACTGCTCGCAGCAGATCATGGAGGGCCTCTGCGATCTGGTTCAGGCAGTGGACTCTCCAGGCGGCCTTTGGTGGCAGTGGCAGCAGCGGCTTCTCCAGTGAGGCACTGGGCCTGCTTCTTCGGACTAGGGACAGCGCCCTCACACCATGCATTGTTTGTGAGCAGAAAGCCAAAGACAGCAAAAGTAAGGCGGGCAACAGAGATGTGGGACGGTGTTTGTGTGTGTGTCCCCCAAATGTGTGTGATGGGGGGGGGGTTGTCTGGGTTTTTGGACTTTGGAATATGGTGACCCAATCTTATTTGGTGTCTGTGACTATAGCAATTTGAATTTAAGCCTCTTCCCTTTATTTTTGTTTAAAAGGAACCAGTGAAAAGGATATTGGCTCTTACAGAAACGTGCTTAGTGGAACGGGACCCAGCCACCTACAATATTGCAACACTGAAACCCTTAGGAGAGGTAGGGCGGAAACTTGTTTAGAGCTTTGGATGGGGTGGGAGGGAATAGTAACCTTTAAGCTATCTAAATCTACTGTTGTACGTCTATTAAAATCTGAAGTTTATGCAACAAGATTTGTAACCAGCTCAAATGCAACCATAGTGGGATGTAGAAAAAACAAAGAGTATGTCGTTTACAATACTGAAACTCTGAGTGTGTCATTTAAATACAGTGTGCAGAATAATGACAACCTGTTTGATACACTCTTTCTTTAAAGGTATTTGCGCTTGTGTGCGATTCTGAAAACCCACAGCTTTTTACCATAGAGTTTATCAAGGGACAAATCCGAAAATATTCTTCAACAGAGAGGTATTTTTAAACAGTTCTTGAATGGTTGTTCTTTACTGGCATGTCTTGGGTAAACCACGCACTGCTTACATAGTTAGTTTCACTCCTACAACCAGGTCGCAATGCTGCATTTACATTTGTTTCATTCTAAGCTTATGCCACCTCTGGGAAGGGAATACAGTAGCTTCTTGACATCAAGCCCTGCAAAGACTACAGAGGATTCAAATAGGATTCTGAAATAAGTTACCCAACAGATAGGTATAGGTAGGTAGGAATAGCCATTAGTGTTTGTTTGTATTTTTAAAGAATCCAGTTCTACCCCAGAAGGAAAAATAGAAAAATCAGATACAGAGAACAATGAATGGCAGAGGTGAATTACCAGTAAAAATGTGATATGCAGGTCGGCTTTTGTCCTTTCTGAGTTTTAAAAATACTTAAAGGACTCCCTGGAAAATGTCTCCCCTAAACTTAGCAGTTTTGTTCCCCATCTACAGATGAGTGCAGATGATGATGATATGGGAAATCTATTGTTGTCTCTCCTATTACCTTGCAGAAAGCTATTCATTAAACCAGTTTCCCTCTCACTTAATCACAAGCTAGTTATCAGGCCTCCATATGTCAACATGTTGCCTTAGTCACTTTCCTTTCCCTCAAGTCACCCCCTGCAGTGCCATGATACAGGTTCGGGTGTACTGAAAAGACTATCCAGTTAAAACCTCCTATTACGATGCATTCTTACCTTGTGAACTGCCGTGTGATCTTTGGATGAAGGGCAGTCAACAAATTAAAGTAAATTCTGTGTTTGCAGCACTTGCTCTGTATAATTTTTAGCAGAATGAAATGTGTGTGTTCTTGTATTCTTATAAGCATGCTTAGCATCATTGTCTGGAAAAGCTAATTGTTGGGACAATTTTCCTAGGGACTCATTGCTAGCCAGTTTGCTGGATGGAGTAAGAGCCTCTGGAAATAGGGATGTCTGTGTGAAAATGACACCAACGGACAAGGGGCAGCGGTGGGGCTTGTTGAGTATGCCTGTGGAAGAGGAAGTTGAAAGCCTTCATCTCAGGTTCTTGGCAGCACCTCCAAGTAAGTCTTCTGCTTTCGGTTTCTAATATTTGAAATGAGTACGTTGCAAGCTTTTTGCAAAGCAAGCTGCGCTGACATGCTGCAGTATCAGTCTGCCTGACACTTATATCCATGCCTGTCCTGTTGCAGATGGCAACTTTGCAGATGCTGTTTTTCGGTTCAACTCCAACATTTCCTATAGCGGAGTTCTGCATGCAGTGACACAAGATGTAAGTTAAAAAGTCATTCTTCTATACGTTTTCTCTTCTGCTCCTGTCCAAAGGGTTAACACCTTTCCGCCTTCCTTCAGGGCTTATTTTCAGAAAACAAAGAGAAGCTAATCAACAATGCCATAACAGCCTTGCTCTCGCAAGAGGGTGACATGACAGCATCAACTGCAGAGCTTGAAAGCCAATTCCAAGCTGTTAGAAGATTAGTTGCATCCAAAGCTGGATTCCTTGCTTTCACTCAACTTCCAAGGTAGGTACTTAGCTTTCAGCAGCAATCCTGGAATAGTCTGTGAGTTATTTATGTTCTGAGCCCAATTCTGAAGATTGAGTCTTCCACAATGGCTTCTGCAAAGCAACATCAGTACTGCTGTAACTCTTCCATCTCCCTTGCTTTGCTCTTCACTATTGTTAGCTGATCTCACTGGTACGTATCATCAGTGATGTATGTATAGACAGTTTTGCCCAAGCCTGCAGAGAGCTCAGCCTTACCATCAACATCCTGTGTCAGGACGTCACCAGCACCCCATGCATCAGCATTGGTGACCACACTCCTGAGGGGATAGGCAGTTTTGTCTACCTGGTTTCCACCATAACCGGCAAGATCTCCATCAACACTGAGCTGGACAAGTGTATTGGCAAGGCAGCTATGACAATCACTCACCTCTCCAAAGCGGTCTGGGAGAACGTGATCCTAATGACCAGTACTAAGATGAAGATTGCATGTTGAGCGCGCTGCTTTATGGAAGCGAATTGTGGACAACTAAACAACCACACAGAGCGACATGCCTTCCACAGGCACTGTGTCGGAGATTTGGGGCATCACGTGGCAGGAGTCTCAAACAGATGCACTCTCCCAAGCCCACATTCCCAGTGTTTTCAAACTCTTGTCTCAGCGACGTCTATGCTGTCCACGGAATGAAAGCAGTACAACCAAATGCCTTTATCTGCCCCAGTTGCCACAAAACATGTCTCTCCCATATCAGTCTCTACAGCCCCAGCAGGCACTGTTACTTGCCAACGATTTGATTTCATTCCCAACGACGCACTCCTCCATTGTCTCCCAAGACTGGCGGATGCCAACTATGTATGGACAGTGCTGGGTTATTTAAAGGAGGATGGTGTCTTGGAAATAGCCCTCAAGTTTTTCACTCATTTTAAACTACAAGTTTGATTATAGCTCTGTGCAGCAGTAATTACAAAGATCTTAAGAGTGAAATTTATGTACCTAGTGCTGCAAGCATGCACACAGTTATGTGTATCTATTAAAAGGTGCAGAAGCAGGTGGAAGAACTGTTACCCTTCCTAATAATCACTGGATCAAATCTATAAATGTATTGGAAGTTTAGTGCTGGAAATGATTTTTTTTTTCCTTTTGGCTTCTGAACATCTATTTACTTTTATTGTGCTTTGGGGTTTTGGGACACCTGATGACTTTAGTTCTGTTAGTTAAATAAAAAGTACCACCCGATCTTTTATGGGCCTCTCGGTGGCCTCCCATCCAGATTGCTGACCAAATGCATTAGGCTCAGTAATGCTACAGCTTTTGTGTTCCCAGGTCCAGCCATTGATCCCCAGCTTTTACTATTCTTAAACTTTGCTCTTCAAACACAGTTTGGCAGCTCAGTTGCACTTAGCCATGTAATTCATTTCCCGTGACAGACAAGGTCTTGATGCGCTTGTTTTCCCCCTGCTATTCTTGGCAGCAATTATTTAGCTGTAGCTTATTAGAAGCTTTTCTTTTTACTGGCAGTTATACTGTCCACAACTGCTAGGCCATATCATTGAGCTTTCATGAATAATTTTGAAAAATCTAAAAAGAAAAGTAATTGACTGAACTTTTAGTAATGTTCAAGTTTACTGTTCCCCAAATATGCTGCTGTCAGTTATGCTTGAGTGTTTATTTATACACATTTTAAGTTAGGGCTTTTGATATTTGTCAAAATGCTGCTACCGTTTCAGTATTCACTCTGATGCTTTGCTATGTTTTGAAAGGTTTCGAGAGCGCCTGGGAGTGAAGGTCGTGAAAGCTCTTAAAAGGAACAATGATGGAGTAACTCACGCTTCCATTGATATGCTATGTGCCCTCATGTGTGTGAGTACTCTTAATACGAGTAAGCTAAAATAGGGTATTTATTTTCTTGGTTTGATGGGTTATAATTCCTACAATGTCATAGCCTCCGTAGGAAGAAGCAGTACTATGTGATCGAAGGAGTTGTATAGCTGTATCTGAACCCCATCAATACAGGTTTTGAGTGATAAACAGGTAACTGCCTATTCAGCTCTCCCCAAGGCTAAATACTATATACCTAATCAATCAATGGTGGGGACCATGTTAGGGGAGCAAGAAGCTTTTTCTCTTTTTCTTTACGGGTGTGGGGATTATGTGACCCTTGATGGTGGAGCAGGGGAGGAGTAAAGGGCAGAGAGCCTTAGTTACGCAAGTAAGCTTGAGTGACTTGTTTTAGCTTATGTAGATTTTCTGACATTATAAGAACCATCGTTTTAGCAAGAAGGATATTGCAGTGTATCTCATTTAAAGAATGGATGTTGTCTAGATAAATGACCTCCCAAGTGCATAGCCTATCTACGTTATTTTGGAACAAATAAGGCAAATTATGAACTCTTTAATTTTTATCATGCATTTCCTGCTAGCACGTGTTTCAATTTAGCTGGAGCCTTAAGAGTGTTTGAGACCTACATTCTGATGAAATACTGTCTTTTATCCATAGCCTATGCATGATGATTATGACCTGAGGCAAGAACAACTAAATAAAGCATCTCTTCTTTCTTCAAAGAAGTTTTTGGAAAACTTGTTGGAGAAATTTAATTCCCATGTGGTAAATATTTCACATCAATCAACTAATAAAGGGTTCTGTGTTTTGTGGGGGGTGGGGTGGATATGTGGGACAGAGGTCCTACAGTTTAGATCAGGGGTGTCAAACTCAAATTCATCGGGGGCCGCATCAGCAGTTTGGTCACCCTCAAAGGGCCGGTTGTATCGGCCTAAAATATTTGAGCAGGCTGAGACCCCCCGAAGTTGATGGGCTTTGAAATTTAAATGGGGTGTGTGTGGCATGTGATAAATTATGTGAGGTTCGAGCTGGTCTTTGACCAGTAATAAATTATGATGATGATGGTGGTGGTGGTGGTGGTGGTGGTGGTGATGTGAGGTGGGGCCTACCTGCCCCCCTCCCCTCAATATTTTATTCAGGCTGACACCCCTGTTATGAAAGATTACTACAGTCTGCCCCTGTGGTGATGTATCATAACATTGTGCAGGCCCAGTCTGAGGGCACCTTTACCGGACTGCGTCTTGTGGCTGGGGCTTGTCTGCGCCTTCTCTCCCTTCTCTGCCTGTTGCTGCCTCCTCCCTGTGCCAGGCGCTGGCGGGGGGGGGAGATGTTTCTGACGGGGGCCAATGCTGCTTGCTCCTCCCTCTGCTTTTCAAATCCCATTGAGGGGGGGCAGGGGCGGACTTTGGTAATATGGCACCCACTCTGAGTGAGGACAAAATTTGGTGCCCCCCCCCAATAGAATAAATAGGCATCGTTATCATTATTTTGTGCTCCCTTGGCTCCGGGCGGGTGAGGCGCCCACACGGCCCCAAATCTGGCGCTGGTGGAGGAAGCACATTTCCACGACGGGCCGAGCTGCTCCTGTGGATCCTGCTGCCTGAGGCAGCCGCCTCCCCTTGCCCTCCGTGGCAAGCCGAGGCTGAGGGGGACGTTCGCTTGCCCAGGTGCCGGGCTCCCATCCACTTGCTCCGGCGCGCCCGCTGCAGCCTTGCTGCCAGCAGACATCGGGGAAGGCGGCCGGGCGGGCTCTGGGGCTCGGTGGGGCCCGCTGGCAGAGGGCGGCGCTGCGCCTCGCCTGGGCGTGGAAGCCCTGCTGGCACGTTGTTTCCCATTCCGCGCTCCCGCCTCCATCTCGGCTCCCTCCCTCCCGTCCTCCGCGCCTCGCCTGTCAGACTCACATCCCTGCCCGGCGGCGCAGCGGAGGCCGATCATGGCGCCAGCAGGGTCTGCCGGGGCGCGCGGAGGAGCGTCCGGCCAGGCAGCTCCGTTCCGCTTGCTGCTGCTGCTTGCGCTGAGCGCCTCCTGGGCGGCGCGCCCGCCGGACCGGAGCAGCCGCCAGAGATGCGGCAGCCCACGGGACAAGGCGGGCGGTCTGTGGGGTCGCGCCGGCGGGGGACCTCCGGAGGCGGCCTCTCTGCTCACCACCTCCTTTGTGCTGAAAGGCGACGCGGCGCACAACCAGGCGATGGTGCACTGGATGGGCGAGAACAGCAGCGAGAACGGCGGCTACACGGGCCACATGAAGAGGTCTGGCGGGCCGGATTCGGCCCGCGGGCCTTGTGTTTGACACCCGTGGTTTAGATGATTCAGAGATTTGTAAGGATGTTCAGTTTTGCGTCTTGGTTTTGGTCTGATCATGCCTCTCCATTGAATACACAGTTGTATTTGAAAACTTAATTGAAGGCAGTGAGACATAGCAAGGGCGTGCCACTTCGTAGCTCATAAGCCAAAGACAATTTTAGCGAGAGTTTTCCAAAAAGCATATTCATCTATTTTTGCATGCTGCTTTATCTGACATATCTGATCTTCCTTTTTCAATTTCAGGAACATGGAACAGGTGCCCTAGTTATCAGTTCACTTTTGGACTTCCTTACTTTTGCCCTCTGTGCTCCGTATAGTGAGACGACGGAAGGGCAGCAGTTTGATATGTTACTAGAGATGGTTGCATCTAATGGGAGAACCCTCTTCAAGCTCTTTCAGGTGAGTTGAACGTTAAGAAAGGAGATAGCAAAGATTCCACCTTGTTTCTCCTGCTAGTTGAACTGAGCTATTACTCTTGAGGGAAATTAACACCATATGATGGTAATTTGCCATGACATATAATGCAAGCTGTCCCACATTATTTTACTAACTCCCATTTTAGTAGGCTAAGAACTTTGTTGTATGGAAACAGGTCCAGCTGTGGAGCAGAGAGGCTTTTGACTGGAAAACCCATTAAAACCCTCAACAAGTAGCAGGAGCCAGAATGACAGCTGTAGTTCTAGATCTGTGTATTAAATCTGTCCCAGTACTGTAAATTCTTTATTGTAACAGGTCACTTAATGCTGTAGTTGGAAATAATGATGATAGATCATAGAGTTGGAAGGGACCCTGAGGATCATCTAGTCCAACCCCCCGCAATCCAGGAATATTCAGCTGTCCCTCATGGGAATCAAACCTTTCAACCTTGGCGTTATCAGCGCCATGCTCTAACCAACCTTGCTATCCATACACTCTGTTTTATTATTTGTTTTGCAGCATCCTTCTATGGCCATTGTGAAAGGAGCTGGATTGGTTATGAAGGCAATAATAGAGGTAATGCATCTATGCAATCTTGTAATATTTTACTTCCTTATAAATAGGAATGAGAATGGCTTAGTTAATCAAACATGCATCCAAAGCCTTTTTTTTTCTCCCAGGAAGAAAGTTTTCTGTTATCACTTATTGCACAGTTGCATTCAGCTGTTTGGAAGGAGCAGTTGGCTCACATCTTGAGGGTGTTTTCTCAGGGGTGTTGAGTGCACAACATGGTGGGTGATGCTGCTCTCTTGTGGCTGCAGACAGGAATCGTAGACTGTTCTTTGTCCATTAGACACACACCCATCACTTCAGTCTCTTGACTGACAAGCTACGAGAACAGGCAGGCTATATAACTCAGCTCAAATAAGGAAAATAGTACAGTGGTACCTTGGTTTACAACCATAATCCGTTCTGGAGGTCTGTTTGTAAACCAAAACAGGTTGTAACCCAAGGTGTGCTTTTGCCAATGGGGCCTCCAAAAAAACATTTGTTTGTAATCCAAAAAAAGTTTGCAAACCAGGACACACATTTCCGGATTTGACGTGTATGTAAACCAGACTGTTTGCAAACCAAGATACCACTGTAATTGGAAAAACAGCAAGAACATGAGCCAAACTCCTGAAACTTAGAGAAAGAACACCGTACTAAACATATAGTAGAAAAATGTAACTGTGGCCAACTGGGTGGTTTGATTCATCACCTTCAGGAAACACCCTTCTGAAATTTGAAATGAAATGAAATGTGTCCATGAGCCCCAAAAGGATGGCAGACCCAATATACAAAGAATTTTTCACACACACACACACACACACACCCCACTTCATAAATTCTAGGTAGCACACAATGAAATACAATGAATTCAGTAAAATTCAATTTTGAATCCTAAACAACCCTAAACACCTAACATCCTTAGAAATAGCAACTACAGGCAAATCATGTAACTCCAAAAGGGAGATATTATCATAAAACTAAAATCTACCCAACCACCAACAAATGCACATTAGTTTGTGCCGAAATAGCCTGGGAGCTAGGAGTAATAATAACAATAATTTATTATTTATACGCTGCCCATCTGGCTGGGTTTCCCCAGCCACTTTGGGCGGCTCCCAACAGAATATTAAAACAGAATAAAACATCATGGCCACGTTCTCTATTTGAAAAATATGAAAGCCAGCTACTCTTCAGCTCTCCCTGTAGCTAAGGGACGTAGCAGAGGTAAAAAAAAAAAGCACATAGTTTTATAAAGTACCTTCATTTTAAATACCGTCTACACTGTGAAAGCAGTATATTATCTCTGATTCCAAACACTCCATTGTTTGACATTGCAAGCTAAAGGCAGAACAACTGAACTAAGATTCTTTCATGGTTATCCTCTTGCTGTCTTTCCAAAGGAGGGAGACAAAGAAATAGCAACCAAAATGCAAGATCTTGCCCTCAGCGAAGGTGCCTTACCTCGTCATTTGCACACTGCTATGTTTACAATAAGCACAGATCAAAGGATGCTTACGAATAGGTAAGTCTATGTCGCTTGCTTGCTATCATTCCTCTTGTATGATAACCTCCTAATTGTATAACCTGCCCCTTCCCAACTGATCACTGCACAGACAGTACCTGTCTCACTAACGTTTTGTCCCATCCCACCCTACCACTGAGTAGACCACCTGAATTGAAGGTAGCAGGTTAGAAATCAATAGGCAAAATTATTGGAGAGAACATGCTGAAAACCACTGTTCTGTGGTAATGGCAGTTTGAAAAATAACCACAGATAACCAGTGCTTACAGTTGGCATGAAGAAGTCTGCAGTCTAAGTACAATTATTTGTAGTCTTCCCTAAGACTTCAGGAAGTGTAGGCTGCATAGCAGAAATACAGTTAAGTTGGGAGTTAGACTCCATATATTTAACAGCAGCTGCAAAACAATGAAACGTATTACATGGTCTGAAGTTTAATCATTTTCTGGCAAATAAGTAGCACATTTCTCAATCTCTATTTCTCAGGCAGCTGAGCAGGCATCTAGTGGGCCTCTGGACAGCTGAAAATGCAACGGCGTTAAACTTGCTGAAGCGTATTTTGGTAAGCGTCTACATTATAGGTCATTCTTAATTTTGCTTGTGCTGTTTTGTAGTTGACTCAGCTCTGTCTAATCAGCAAATGCTTTAAGTAGGCTGTGTAGAAACGGGTATTGAATAAATGTTATACTTAGATGTACGCATGTTGACGGAAGATTTCATGGTGGTGCTCCTTCAGGTATACTAGATCGAGGCCGTTTAGGGCTTTAAAGGTCAGCACCAACACTTTGAATTGTGCTCGGAAACGTACTGGGAGCCATTGTAGGTCTTTCAAGACTGGTGTTATGTGGTCTCGGTGGCCACTCCCAGTCACCAGTCTAGCTGCCACATTCTGGCACAAACTATTAATTGTAGTTTCTGGGTCACCTTCAAAGGTAGCCCCACATAGAGTGCATTGCAGTAGTCCAAGCAGGAGATAACTAGAGCATGCACCACTCTTGTTTTGGTTAATAAACATGTTCTTCGACTCAAGAAACTTGAAGCTTTTTTGTGGTTTTAGCCCTCAGGCCTGCTCTTATACCTGGACAGTAGTGACCCTGTTCCTGAAAAAGATGCTGACCGGATGCATATTAGGGATAACTTAAAAATTGCAAATGTAAGTATGACATGCTCCACCTTTAAGAGGCTTGAATTCCCTTCCTTTGCATTGTTGTTGCTTAGTGCCCTACATGGTGCGTGATCTGAGGACGGGGCACCCTTGGATATAATCATTGTAACATATTTCATTGTTTCATCTCGCATTTCCCGTGAAATTAATTTGGATTAACGATGAGCTTTGTTCTGCAGGATCAATACGGAAAATTTAATAAAGTTCCAGAGTGGCAAAGGCTTGCAGGAAAAGCTGCTAAAGAAGTTGAAAAATTTGCCAAAGAGAAGGTGGACTTGGTATTGATGCACTGGAGAGACAAAATGGGGATAGCTCAGAAAGAGGTAATACGTTTAATCCTCTGCCTTTGTACTTTGAGCATCAATGCTATTTTTTTTTTTATAGTACCACCCGAAAAGTTAACGAAGAAGACTTAGCTTTGATTTTATTGGTATCTTTGTGCATTTAATTAAGTTCCAAATACATTTTTATCCAAAGAGAAATATGCAGGGGTGGGGGAGAGGATTTCTCCATTAAATGTGATGACTGGACTTGCATAGTGAACATCAGTGTTCTTTGTGGTCTCAAAAAAAGAAGGTCAAAATAGTGTGAGTTCTGCGGTGCTCCTGCCATACTTTCACCTTTTGAGCTTGGGCAACTGGTACGCTCCTTGTAGAATGCATGACCTGCTGCTTCCTTTCCTAATACTTTCAGTAACATTGGACCAAAGCTGTCCATTCATTTTACCTCTTTCCTACCTTCCTTCTTGCAGTAATTGTGAAGTTTGACAGGCTTCTGTGCCTGCTGTGCGGTGGTAAAATTTGCTACTCTTCCTTGATGCCAAATGTACTGTTAGTGGTGCTTGATGAATGGTGGTTAGATAAGTGTGGAGGGGCAATGGTGTGATTTAAATCCCTGCTCCCTCTTGGATTCCTCTTTCCAGGCTTATGATCTGGATCCTGCTTTCCCATGCTCTTATTTAGTATTCTTTTGTGCATTTGGTTTACTTGTGGTTCTTCTGGCATTCTGCACTTTGGCATCTCAGACAAACGGAAGTCTAAATCACAATGGCCTGTTTGTCAAATGTGCTTTCATTTTGTTGTGTGAGGGCTTGTCATTTGACTTGCTGTTGACTTGGCAAGGAATAAGGGATGATGCATCTTAGCAGGGCATTGTATGCAAGTAATTTGTCCAGAGTACTTGACCTGAAATAAATGAAGACCAGAAAAAACCACTTAGCTTCACATCAAATCATATAGCCGTTAAATCAAAACTTTATGTGACAGAGCAATGGGGCATGGCTTCCATTTTGGTTTAAAGGTGGTCTTTCTGTTGAGTTGCTTAGTAGATAACACATGATATGGGGACTGTAGCTAGATTTTCCAGAGCTACATTACACTGCCTTACTGTTAACTGCCAAATAGTCCTGAGTTTATCTACTTATGGGCTGTAGAATCTGGGGGTGAATTTGAGGATTCTATTCTGTGGTGAAGTTACCTTGGAAGGTTTCTTGTAGATGATTATTCTACATATTCAAACATGTGAGAGGAGCTTTTGTTAAAAATTCAACTTCTGTTTTTCTTTCTACTTCCCAAATACTACCAGGACAGAAATAATATGGTGAGTCTTGAGTCCTTACTCCCTTCTGTAGAGTGTAGATGGCCTTGAATTATACCTGGCATGTAGTGACCTGTCTGTCTGTATACGTTAGTTTGAATTATTTCTTGTTCAAGTTTGGCTTGCATTCTTCTGAGCTGCTCCTTTATGTCTCCATTCTGCAAGGAAGTAATCCTCTACTCGCTAATTTAAACCCCACCCGTCCAGTTCTAGTTACACCATTCCAGATTTAACAGGCATGGTTGTCTTGTCATTCCCATTCATTTTGGTAACACTCTAAAGATGTGGCTTTCCTGCATGCACATTTATTCTGTAACACAGTTGTGGTCTTATTGCATTGTTCCCGCAGTACCTGATCCAGTGAGGTTGGACTCATTGGCAGTAAAGTGTAATCAAAGAGATAGCCAGGTCACAGTCAAGTGGCCCTTGCTCTCTTAATTTTTATATGATTGGTACATGCTGGGACGCAGGTGGCGCTGTGGGTTAAAGCCTCAGCGCCTAGGACTTGCCGATCGAAAGGTTGGCGGTTCGAATCCCTGCGGCGGGGTGCGCTCCCGCTGCTCGGTCCCAGCGCCTGCCAACCTAGCAGTTCGAAAGCACCTCCGGGTGCAAGTAGATAAATAGGGACCGCTTACCAGCGGGAAGGTAAACGGCGTTTCCGTGTGCGGCTCTGGCTCACCAGAGCAGTGATGTCACGCTGGCCACGTGACCCGGAGGTGTCTCCGGACAGCGCTGGCCCCTGGCCTCTTAAGTGAGATGGGCGCACAACCCCAGAGTCTGGCAAGACTGGCCCGTACGGGCAGGGGTACCTTTACCTTTACATGCCGGTAAAGTTGTTTATTCTTGTTTTCTAAGAAGATAGGAAAAATGTGTCTCTCTTTAGCATCGAGACAGACCTGTCTTGGAGTAGAACATAACACATTTAACTTTTTGTTCAGTTTATTGGAATCTATGCGATCTCATCTCACAGTTTTGGATTCACAAATCTTCCTTTGCAGAACGTTAATCAAAAGCCGGTCATACTGAGGAAACGAAGGCAAAGGATAAAAATACAAGCAAACTGGGATCTCTTCTATTACAGGTACAATTCTTTTGCTTTAGCCCAGGGATGGGCAACCTCTCTTTGGCCCTTTGAACCCTCCCTCGGTCACAAATCTTCACTGGCCTTGCTTCTCCATTGCCAGGCTGGAATGTGGCCTGGAACTCAGATAGTGACTTGTGCTTGCCGGAATGGAGGATAGAGAGGGGTGTTTGAATGTGTGTCAAAACGAGGTACAAAGGTAAAATCTGCATTCATTGTGCTGCCCACTTCTGTCTCCAGCACTGCCTCCACGCCCCCAAAGCATGTATGGCTCCTGGAAGGTTGTCGAGAGGGGAATGATCAGGCCCTCGCCCCCTATTTTGGTATAGATTAGAACTGCGTGTCAGATCGAAATTGGAGCAGTGCCACGTTTGTGTGAAATGCATGTTGCAGAAATGAAGTGTACTTTAGGAAGATTTAGAGAAACCTTGGTAGGAATACTCATGCGCCAATGGGATGCGCACTCTGCTCTTTTAAATAGCAGCGGCCGAGGTTTGTTGCAAGCAACCTTTTGAGGTTTCCTCAAGTTTCAAAAAGATGCTCACTTTTATAGAAGGAGGATGTAAAGCCATTTTAAAAACACAGCAGGGGGAATATCATTAAGTGGTTCTGGGGATTGTTGCCCTTAAGTCCTATTAAACGTGTATCACCTAAACATGCGTTACTTTAAGCACATAGTTTGTAACTTTAAGAAGAGTTTGGATTTGGTATCCTGCTTTATCACTACCCGAAGGAGTCTCAAAGCTTTCCCTTCCTCCCCCACAATAAACACTCTTTGAGGGGCTGTGAGTGGGGCTGAGAGACTTCAAAGAAGTGTGACTAGCCCAAGGTCACCCAGCAGCTGCATGTGGAAGAGTGGACATGAGAACCCGGTTCCCCAGATTACGAATCTACTGCTCTTAACCACTACACCAAAGCTACACATACAATAAAAAGGACTGAAACTGCCTGAACTGATTGTCAGCATTATTTACTTTCTATCCTGAGCTAGTTAGCGTGTGGATTACAAGTTTGAAAACATACTTTATGTTTCTTTTTTAATATATATCTTGCCTTACAACACCAAAAGCGGGCAATACAACATTTTACAAAAAGTTTTAAATTATTTTACATTTGTTCAAACATTCAAGTTATTGATTTAAATAAAATCTACTATACAGTGGTACCTTTAAAACTATACAGTGGTACCTTGTTTTGAGTCCAGGATCCATTCTAGAACCCCAGACGCTCAACAAAAAGTGCACTCAACAAAGCGCCGCTCTGCACGCACACATGGAACGGTCTGTGTTTCTGCGCATGTGCGAAGCGCAATTTAGCGCTTCTCCGCATGCGCGAGCGGCGGACCCGGAAGTAAGCCCTTCCTTGTTTGCCACAGACGTCCACCAAAATGGATGCTGGACGGGACAGACGTATACGGAGGTACCACTGTAGCTGGTATAGAGTGGCACCTGGCTAGCTTGAATGCTAATTTGCTGAGCAGTTTTCAGATCTGTAAATACATGTAGCAGAATATACTACATAGTACATATTAGTTTAGTCCTTGGTGGGTCACGGTTGCCAGTTTGATACTTTCCAGTAGTGTTACCAGTGGGTGGGTGCTTTAAACTTTATTCAGAAACTTAATTCCCCCCCATAACATGTAGTTAAATGCTACACACAATCTGCTTCCCATGTGTTTCTGTATTAAGATTTCTCCAAGATCATGCTAGATCCAATTTGATTTGGAATTTCAAAACGCGGGAAGAACTAAGAGATACCCTGGAGTCTGAGATGCGGGCATTTCAGATCGACAGAGAACTTGGCAGTGCTAATGTCATCTCCTGGAATCACCATGAATTTGAGGTACGCCTTTACACAGCGCTTGTGTTTCATGTAAAGTCATCATTGATTTCGAACACCCCAGTATTGATACCTGGATATGTGTACTGTTACTAACAGATGCTAGTATAAAAAGCAAGCTTCAGTTTGAAATAGCTTTATATAGTCTGCATATTCTGTCAACTTAAGTTGCCATTCTTCTTTGGTTGGGACCTCGCTCAACTTGCAGACTAACATGTAGACTAAGAGAACAAGAAGAACACATGTTTAAAGAAGATTAAAAAACATTGATTGAATATATGGGAAATAATTGTGTACAGCTGAAAACGCTGGAAGCATTAAGATAAATTTAGCAGTGTAAAGAAGTTTGGATGGATGCAATAATGGAATCCTGAATGGTACAGTTTAGGTAAAATATCCAGGGATTTATGATATGTAAAATGAACCATGGAAAGAGAAGAAGGGAAGTCACTGATACCTTAAGGATGTAAAATGAGTATTTTAAATTGTAAAACAGAAAATTTTATTAAAATTAGATGAAAGAAAAAAAAGAAATAGCTTTATACAGTTCAGTGACCTTTACATAATGAAAATTTTATATCTGCGCAGTTCCTGCTTACAATAATTACTGGGACTGTCATTATAGCAAAGAAATTTACAGTGGTACCTCGCAAGACGAAAAACTCGCAAGACGAAAGAGTTTTTCGTTTTTTGAGTTGCTTCGCAAGACGAATTTCCCTATGGGCTTGCTTCGCAAGACGAAAACTTCTTGCAAGTTTGTTTCCTTTGTCTTGCAAGTTTGTTTCCTTTTTCTTAAAACTGTGCATTCAGGGGGTGCAGTTGCGACTTGACTTCGAGGAGCAACTCATAGCACGCGGTGTGGTAGCTTTTTTGAGGTTTTTGAAGACTTTGGTGATATTTGAAGCTTTTCCAAAGTCCGTGCTTCGCAAGACGAAAAAATCGCAAGACGAAAAAACTCGCAGAACGAATTAATTTCGTCTTGCGAGGTACCACTGTAATCAGTTCATCTTACTGATTTTATTTTGTCATTGCTCTAATTTTACTTGAGCATTTCTAATCTGAAATAAGTTCAATGGAGCTTACTCCCAGATAAGGATGCAGGTGGCGCTGCGGTCTAAACCACCAAGCCTCTTGGGCTTGCCAATTGTAAGGTTGGCAGTTTGAATCCACACAACGGGGTGAGCTCCCATTGCTTTGTCCCAGCTGCAGTTTGAAAGCTTGCCACCACAAGCAGATAAATTGGTACCACAGCCTCAGCCCAGTATACCTGAAGGAGTGTCTCTACCCCCATTGTTCTGCCCGGTCACCGAGGTCCAGCTCCGAGGGCCTTCTGGTGGTTCACTCACTGCAAGAAGTGAGGTTACAGGGAACCAGGCTGCGGGAACTAGTCCCTGTGGGACGCCCTCCCATCAGATGTCAAGGAAATAAAACAACTATCTTACTTTTAGAAAACATCTGAAGGCAGCCCTGTTTAGGGAAGTTTTTAATTTTTGGTGTTTTATTGTGCTTTTAATATTCTGTTGGGGGTGGCTAGGGAAACCCAGCCAGATGGGCGGGGTATAAATAATAAAGTATTATTATTATTATTATTACTGCAGCCGGAAGGTAAGCAGTGTTTCCATGCGCTCTGGCTTCCGTCACGGTGTCCCATTGCACCAGGAGCAATTTAATCATGCTGGCCACATGACATGAAAATCTGTCTGCCGACAAACGCCGGCTCCCCCGGCCTGAAAGCGAGATGAGCGCCACACCCCATAGTCAAATTCAACTGGACTTAACTGTCCAGGGGTTCTTTACCTTTACAGGATTTCAACCCTAGTCTTTTAATGATTTCATTTAAACTGACAAAAAGAGCAACAGTTCTAAAGGAAGAAAACATACACTTTGCTCTTAGATGTTGTGGCTGTGTCATAGCAAGCACCCTGATATAACAGCTCTTCCCCTTCCCTTTTTGCGTACGAGGGATGCACTGCTTCTAAGATGGTGTTTGTCATCTATACAAATACTGTATTTTTTGCACCATAACACTCACTTTTTTCCTCCTAGAAAGTAAGGGGAAATGTCTGTGCGTGTTATGGAGGGAATGCCTATGGGTGGCGGGGGGGATCTGCTGCAGTCGTGAGCAGAGGATCCATGGTTCCCCTTCCTTCCCTCCTCCGTGGCTTGCTTTGAAACAGCAAAGCGGGAGAAGAGTTGCTGAGTGGGGAGGAGAGAGGGACAGAGAGCCTGCTTCTTTAAAGGAGCAAAGCGGGAGAGGAGAGGAGTCGCTTACACAAGTGTAAGCGGCTCCTGTTCGGTTGGTTCCTTTAAAGCAAGCAGGCTCTCTGTCCCTCTCTCCTCCCCACTCAGCTCACTACATAGCAGCAAAGTGTTTCAGCTCGCTAAGCCGGGGATGAGGGAGAAAAGCAGAGCCTGCTTGCTTTAAAGGAGCAAAGCGGGAGGGGAGAGGAGCCTTCTCCCTTTATACCCCTCTTCTTCATTATTAGCAGCGTCTTTCTCCACCCACCCCACTCATGCTTCTTCTCCCCTTAAACCCCTCACCTGCATCATTAGCAGCATCCTTCTCCACACACCCCACGCATGCTCCTTGTCCCTTGAGTGCTTTTCCTCCCTTCCCACTTAAAACGTGGTTACAAAGCACGGATCCACATGGATCCTCATGATTTTTGCACTGGGTCACCCCAAATTCACCATCAGATCACATAGCATGTCCATGGCTAAATCTTGCACCAAAAAAATCACGCACCCACTGTTGCCTGGGGCCGCAGTGGTGCAAAAACGTGGTTACAAAGCATGGATCCACATGGATCCTCAGGATTTTTGCATTGGGCTACTCCAAACTCACTGTCAGATCACATGTCTGTGGCCACAGCATGAACCACAAAAATAATACATCCACTGTTTCATTTAGAATATTTTTTTTCTTGTTTTCCTCCTCTAAAAACTACATGCGTGTTATGGTCAGGTGCGTGTTATAGAGCGAAAAATACGGTAATATTTTTTTATGCAGTTAATTGGGGTCCTCTTTGAAAGCAACATTTTAAATCAATCAGACTATTTTAGTCAAAGAACACTTCATATTTATTACCAGGTGTAGAAAAAGTGCCTGAAACGTAGGTGTTTTAGAAAAGCTTATCTTGGATATCTTAAACTGAGTATTTTAAGCTAATCTTCTGGCACATACAAACACAATTCAGTCTCTCTCTGTTGATGAGGTTCATTTATGTATGGTGCTACTTACACACTGGGTTTTTCTTCATTGTATGTTTTAGCTTATAAACTAAAATGTAAAACTATTATAACTGACTGGTTTGTTGATTCTGGAACTTCATTCAAAAGTTATGTTCCCACCACACACCTTGATTCCTTAGCAATTATGTCAGAAACTTTTGCTCACTTCCTGTATCTTATTCTTCAAAAGGTGAAGTATGAATGCCTGTCGGATGAAATCAAAATCGGGGATTATTACTTGAGATTGCTGTTGGAAGAAGATGAAAGTGAAGACAGTGGAGCGATAAAGAAATCGTGAGTTACTGTTATCTTAACATTCCCTCTGAAATGTTAATTTTCTGCATAATAAACCTTTTGTTCTACCTTTTTCTTCCTACAGGTATGAATTTTTCAATGAGTTGTATCACCGTTTCCTGCTCACTCCTAAAATAAGTATGAAATGCCTCTGTTTGCAAGCCTTGGCCATTGTTTATGGAAGATGCCATGAGGAGATTGGCCCGTTTAGCGACACTAAATATATTATAGGGATGTTGGAGAGGGTAAGCATTTTTTAAATTACTGCATACAATTTGGGAGAGCAGAGCAGGCATATTGAAGTTTTTTTTTTGGAATTTCAGTTAACAATGCCATGTGGCCATTGGACTAAGAGGACTAGACTAGTCCCCTAATTGTTCCCATGGTGCCTCGTTCCCAAACCCCAGGAAGCTTCTGCCTGACTTAGGGAGGGAGGTGCGATGCTCACAGGCATGACATCAGCTCCACGCCCCTGAAAAATCGCCGTTACAAACTAGTGTTTCTTCCCCTAACTGTTCCCCTACGAAAAAATTCGCCGCACGCCACTGATTGCTCTGGTGTGATGTCATGGTTTAATTCTAGCCTCCTCTGAGTTTGGCCTGTTTCTCCCTGCTCCTACATGACTTGGGGGAGTTTCAGAAACTCCTGCTGAACTCTGACTCTCTTTTTTTGGTCTGAATTGGGGTTTGTGCTATAATGCTATGCTTTAAAACCATAGTTAGTGTTGAAGCCAAACTTCAGCAAAAGATTCTTGTGGGAGAGTCTGGGAGAAAGATAGGTTTGTTCACAATAATGCTACTTCTGAACATGGTCAGTGACCTATAGTTTGTCCTTCAGACTTCTATTTGAACAAAGTTTTTTTAAAATATATATATATTTATTTTGAGAATTTTATAATTTACTGAACCTTTCTGAGTTACCTTAGAGTGGATGTGATCAACTGTAGCATTTGCACCTTCAACTTTTAAGGAAGCTAAACAAACAGTGTAAACTTTTAAGTATAAAAAAAAACGACAAGCTTTTCATGTTCTGCCTGGTCAAGCGACACATCTGTGTTGATCCTTTTTTGACTGTTACACTTTAGACTTGTGAGCAGTAAAATAAAGGAGCTAAAATGGTACATTTTTGAGAGCAATCCCTACGGTTGCTTCAGTTCTGGTTTCAACTGTAGATCTGCTCTGCTTTTGTACATCCACATTTTAGTAGATCACTTTCTAGCACTGATAGTATAACAATAGATGAGTGTTTAGTTTTGCTTACAGATCTTGGAGATAAGAGGATAATTGCACCTTCAATATAGCAGCATATTTCATCTTAAACAAATAAATAAACAAATGATAACACATTTCTCAGACTTTCTCCTATGTAAAAATGTTTTGTATTTATTTCTAGTGCACTGATAGACTTGAGCGGGACCGATTGATAGTGTTCCTTAACAAGCTGATTCTCAACAAGGTGAGCAACCTCACATTTCTGCATAAATTGTGCCATTTTTAATAAATTTAAATACATGCACAGCAGTGTTTATTGCAGCTTGGGGTGCTCATAAATGCCTCCTTCTCAACTCCATTGCTGTATATTGTTTTAAATGTTCGTTTTGCTATTGGAATTGTAGTTCCATTTGTGTTTCACAAGCTGGTCTCTGACTGTAATAAATTTCATGTTCATGCCTCATTCTCCAAACATCTTGCCACTCTCTTTCATTTGTGTTATGGAATTGGAGGAGATATTACAATTTTGATTAATAACCATGTCATTAGATATATTGAATTGCTGAGATGATATGATATGTCTTACAAGGAGATAATAATAAGAATAATTTTATTATTTATACCCTGCCCATCTGGCTGGGTTTATGCAGCCACTCTGGGCGGCATCCAGCAAAATGTAAAAATTTTTAAAATGTCAAACATTACAAACTTCCCAGTACACTCTTCCTTCAGATATCTTCTAAAAGTTGTGTAGTTCTTTATCTCCTTGACATCTGATGGGAGGGTGCCACTGTCGAGAAGGCCCTTTGCCTGGTTTCCTGTAACTTCACTTCCACCCAACATTTTCCTTATCTCACAAAGGATACGATACTTTTGGTTGGAAAATCATAAGCCACTCTAGTTTGTTACCTTTTGAATCACTAATATTGAACAGAAAGGCCTATAAAAGTCTCACCAATTATTTATTTGGTATTTGCTATTAGTGCACCCCTCTGCAATGCAGGAATCGTTTGCCCAACGTGGGGCTCCAACCCATGACCCTTAAATTAAAAATCTCATGCTCTACTGACTGCGCTACCCCAGCTGTCAGTCAACTGGCTTTAAGAAAGTATTTTAGATGTTTCATGGACAAACACAGTTCATATGTGTGTTTTTTATTTTACCTGTCCTGATCTTTTAGAGATAGGCTCAGTTAAAAGTCCCAAATCCATAAAACAAATTCTATTCTTGTATTTAGGAATAAGATAAAAATAGACATCAAGGGTCACCCTCCATTAAAATTGATAGATATGGCTCTTAGAATATATCTGTGATTTTTATAAGTGTGTGCTCATTTTAAAGGTTCTGACGTATTTGTTTGTACATCAGTTTATGTATTTGTGTGTATTAGTGTTATTAAGTAGCTTGTCCGGGCAATTGTGTAGCATGAAGTTAATGGATTGTGCTTAACTAAATCACTTAATCTTGTTATCTTATGTTATAATTGAACACATGTGACCGTTGTTTTCCCTTTCTTGCAGAAAAATGTCAAAGAGCTCATGGATTCAAATGGCATTCGGATCCTCGTGGACCTCCTTACCCTTGCCCATCTGCACACAAGTAGGGCAACCGTGCCGTTGCAAGTAGGACATCTTTAATTTCTTTTCTTTCCATGTATATAATTTAGGAGTGGGTTATTAAAAAGCTGCTTAGCCATATTGTAGTTTCTATGAAATAAGCTTCAAATCGAAGCATTTAGTGCTGTGAAAGTAGTTCATATGTGTGTTGTTTCTGACTCTAAATGGGGTTGTTGTTGTTTTTCATTTTTAAGAGCAATGTAATTGAAGCATCACCTGATATGAAGAGAGAGAGTGAAAAAGAGTGGTACTTTGGCAATGCAGACAAAGAGAGGAGTGGTCCTTACAGCTTTAACGAGGTAACTTTTCAAGTGGCGGTTGCGCCTTTTGAGTCAAAGGTAACGAACACAAAAAGCACAACGTTGTTCGAACAACCTTCCTCACTCTGGTTCCCCTCAAATATTTGGAGCTCTCGCTCCATCAGCCCCAGGCAAATGGCCATTGATCAGGGAGTTTCAGAGCAGCATGTCAGGGGGGCACAACATGCCCTTGTAACACTTGAGGAAAGGATGGGCTTGTAGATAATATCTCATTCAACCATTGTTGTTCTTGGAAATTTCAGCTTTCACAAATAACAGGTATAATTTCAAAGTCAGCACATGCTGTGTGGTTTGTATGGTTGGCTTTGGATTGAAGATGCCCGACTTCTTGGTTGATAATTCCCTAGAGGTGCAGTAAATAAAAAGGTGAAGGTAAAGGACCCCTGACTATTAGGTCCAGTCACAAACGACTCTGGGGTTGCGGCGCTCATCTCGCTTTACTGGCCGAGGGAGCCGTCATTTGTCCGCAGACAGTTTCCAGGTCATGTGAGCAGCATGACTAAGCCGCTTCTGGTGAACCAGAGCAGCGCACGGAAACGCCGTTTACCTGCCCGCCGGAGTGGTACCTATTTATCTACTTGCACTTTGACATGCTTTCAAACTGCTAGGTTGGCAGGAGCAGGGACCAAGCAATGGGAGCTCCCCCATCACGGGGATTCAAACCGCTGACGTTCTGATTGGCAAGCCCTAGGCTCAATGGTTTAAACCACAGCGCTACCCGCATCCCTAAGAGGTGCAGTACCTCCCATTAATCCCTTCATTTGGGCCTGCAGAACTGGGAGAATTTGACAAAGAATGGCTGTCAGGGTGTGCTCAGTTGATTTTTTCCCCCGTTCACTAAATGGATGTTACAATTTCATCCTGACTGGTGTCTTTTGTTTTTGTACTGCACATTTGCTAGCAACTGCTTTTTAAAAACTTAGTCCTCTTAGTAATTTGGCACTATTTGCATTGCAAATTTCTTCCATTTGTGGCCTCAGCGGATCCATAACCTGTTTGATTGCCCATTTTGGTTGGGTCAAAAGTTCTTAGGTTAGCTAAAATTCTGTGGTGCCTTGATATGATATCTAGGGATAGGTTGTTTAAAGGGTATGGTAGTGTCGGAATGAAAGTGCCTTCAGCACAACTTCTAAAGACATAGTTTAAAAAAGACAACCTCATTATGGCCTTCTGTTTTCTCTGTGGCAATCCATTCCTAACATAGATGCAGGAACTGTGGACCAAAGGGGTATTGACTTCCAAAAGCAGGTGCTGGGCCCAGGGCATGGATGGATGGCGTCCGCTGCAAGTTATCCCTCAGCTGAAATGGTGTCTACTTGCCACTGGGCAAGCTGTGTTGAATGAGACGGACCTTGCTACACTTATCCTCAACATGCTTGTCACAATGTGTAGCTATTTCCCCAGTAGGTAAGGTGTAAACAAAGAAGTTGGGTGGGGGGGAGTTGGGAAAGTAGGGGGTTGGACTAGATGATCCTTGGGGTCCTTACCAACTACAGTTCTGTGATTTTCTTTTCACACAAACACCCATAGCCTTTATTCACCCCCTACACAGTTCCATCAACCCAAGAATGTCCGTATCAACCATTTTGAGGGTAACCCTGTTTTACAACACAAGCTGGCCATTGTGCACGTCAAACACTGATTAGGGAAACCTCTTCCCTTTCAGAGATCAGGATAATGCCATTATAAGGCCTTTGCCCAGAGTGAAGAGGCTCCTTTCTGACAGCACTTGCCTTCCTCACATCATTCAGGTAAGCTGATCTGCAGTCTGATGGTCAAGATTTAGGTTGCTTGCTTTTCAGCATATTTTTGAAAAGAAAAAGAAATTTTGGAACTTTGATTGGGAGCAGTAGCCCTAATCTGAAATGCACAGTTTAAAACCATGTTAAGTTGTTGTTTATTGCATTGCAGCTGCTGCTGACCTTTGATCCCATTCTTGTTGAGAAAGTGGCCATATTGCTTTTCTACATCATGCAAGACAACCCACAGTTACCTCGCCTTTACCTCAGTGGAGTATTCTTCTTCATCATGATGTATACCGGTTCCAACGTGCTCCCTGTTGCAAGGTGAAAGCGATAATGTTTAGCATCTGTTGTATGTTTAAGTAAACATAGAGTAAACATAACATAGAGTTTCACACTAGCTAAGTGTGAATACAAGGATATGGCATTCGTTTCTGAGAGATTTTAAGTCATAAAATCGTTTTACACTTTTTGTCTCTGGACCACCTTAAAGAAACCAGGCTACATTGTATAATGGTGATAGTGAGGGGTCGTTTGATGAAGAGAGAGTCCCTAGGGGCTGTATTTAGTGCTAGATGGCCAGTGAGAGCCCAAGAATCGAGACAGGTTAGAGGGCAGGTGCAAGTTTTATTAGTCCCATTAACCTGCATGCTGAGCTCATGCCATTGAGCTAAAAGTATATATGTAACAAAGATGAATTATTTTCTAGGTTTTTGAAGTATACACATTCGAAGCAGGCCTTCAAGTCTGAAGAGGTAAGCGGCAATTAATATTACAAAACAAACGGGCAGTGCTCCAACAAAACAAGTCAGTTCCAAGTATGTGCTAAGTATAAGCATTTAAACAGCGAAAATGTCTGTTGGGGGGGGTCTTGTTGCTCTCTGAAACAACTCTCTCTCTTCAGAATGTGCTGGATCCTTTTAAAAGGCAAATTGACAAAAGTTTGTTGTGCTGTTAGCTAAATAATGTTTAACCAAACAGTTGGAAATATGTAGCTGAATTTAGCGTTAGGAAGTTTTGGTAGGGATGAATGTGGAGACAACTCTTAAGCGTTAAATGCATTGGAAGTTGTGCTGCTGCATTCTGGATTAGTTGTAGTTTCTGGGTCACCTTCAAAGGTAGCCCCACGTAGAGTTTGATTGTGTTTTAATGTATTTGATATTTGATGTTAGCCGCCTTGAGCCTGGCCTTGGCCGGGGAGGGCGGAGTATAAATAAAAATTTACTTACTTACTTACTTACTTACTTACTTACTATGGAGAGGGTGGAATAAAGAGGCATGAAGCCTGAGGCTTCTAACTCTTCTTGTATTGCAAGGGGGTTGGACTAGATGGCCCTCAGGGTCCCCCTGCCAACTCTATGATTCTACAAGTTGTGCTGCACATAGTAGCTTGTGAAAATTAATATCTCCATTATCAAAAAAGCAACCGGTAAAGATGTGCAAAAGCGTGTTCATTTCATTTTCACACTTACATCCATCTTCTTCTTTTTAGATGAAAGGACAAGATATAGTTCAGAGGAGCATTCTTGGGCACATCCTGCCGGAAGCTATGGTGTGTTACTTGGAAAACTATGAGCCAGAAAAATTTTCTGAAATTTTTTTGGGCGAATTCGACACTCCAGAAGCTATTTGGAGCAGTGAAATGAGGTAATTTGATTTATACACTTCCAGCAAAAGAAATTGGTTTCTCCCCCCCCCCCCCATTAGTATTCCCCCCCCTTTTTTCAGTTTGCTGACTGTAATTAAATTCATCTGATATCTTTGTGACTTGCCACAGATAACAAGGTTTAATGGTTTAGCGATCTGGAAGAACTGTTAGCGATTGTTTGCTTCAAAATGCCTTTTTGCAATTCACAGGCGCCTTATGATAGAGAAGATAGCTGCTCATCTTGCGGACTTCACCCCTCGTCTTCAAAGTAACACAAGAGCGCTTTACCAGTACTGCCCAATACCGCTAATCAACTATCCTCAGCTGGAGAACGAGCTGTTTTGTAACATCTATTACCTCAGGCATCTTTGTGATAAACTTCGGTTTCCTGACTGGCCAATTAAAGACCCTGTAAGTCAAATGTCTTGCACTCTTCCTCAATCTGCAGCAAAGCAGAATTGGAAATAAAAAGGGAGAATAAGTCAAAGAACTGTGAGAGCCATGACTGCTTCACTGGCATCTTGAGTGTGACGTGATCTTAACAGTTCTGTTTTAAAGTATACAGTTTCAAAGCCAGTTAAGGCGTGTATTCAATGTGGTGGGGGTGTATGAAAGCTAAGGAATATTGGAAGATGATATACACAGAAATAAAAAAGATGCTAAGGTTGACATTCCCCCCCCCCCCCAAAAAAAAACACCCGAGATGTTCTTTTTGGGTATGATAGAGGGTGAGATGCCTAAGAATGCATTAAATCTTGCTCTTTATGCAACTGCTGCGGTCAGAATAGCCTATGCACAACTGTGGAAGGATAAAAACAGTCCAACAAAAGAGGAATGGCAGAATAGGTTAATAGAATATGTGGAGTTAGTGATGCTGACTCCAAAGATAAGAAACTAGGATGAACATACCATAAGAGAGGAGTGGGAAACCTTTGGAGATTGTTTAAAGAATTGTAACAGTTTCATAAATCTCCCAAGTAGGACTAGATCGACGAACAGCAGCTAAATTAATTAGAAGGTAGAGAAAGATGCATATCACAGCTAAGAGTAAAAGGGAACCCATGGGAGGGCTGGGGTGGGAAAGTCGAATAATGTATTATTATTATTATTATTATTATTTATTTTATTTATTGAGTATATATACCGCCCTATACCTGGAAGTCTCAGGGCGGTTCACAGAAAAGATCACAGCATATATAATCAGAATAAAAACAAGGATAATGAAGATTATTGTGAAATGGATGTACCAATTTACTGTTAAAGCATCAATAAAATTAAATAAAGGAGTGTGTTCAAATTTTCAGATATGAGAGATAAAACTTATATATTGCAGGGCCTAACAGGAGGGCCTAGGTGGCTGAGTAATAGCAGCTATCTCCCCCTTCCTCTCCTACCCCCCCCCCCCCCCGGGAAGATCTGGAAGTTACATGAGAAGAACTCATTTGGAATTTTCTGTCTCCCCACCACCCCGGTCAGGTTAAACTCTTAAAAGATACCCTAGATGCTTGGAAGAAGGAGGTGGATAAGAAGGCGCCCACAATGTCAATAGATGATGCTTATGAAGTTCTCCATCTCCCAAAGGGACAAGGACAGTAAGTTATATGCTCTTCTGTTCCACTGACATTTTAATATAAATGACCCTTAGCTCGTGTACCTTGTATCATTTAAACTTGGTTGCCCTCTGATTTAAGTTCTAGAACCGGAAGAACAGCTGGCATGGCTGAAGTTTTGTACAGGAACGATAGTATAATGGTTCAGCATTGGAGCCCCTCTATTTCAGACCAGCCTGACCTTTTGATTTGGAGGCATATCGGTTAACTAAAGCGCAGGAGCCCACATAGCAGTGTGCAGAGAGGATGCGGGGAATCCAGTTTCCAAGACCGGATTGCCATAATAGTTTACACAGGCCTTGCTATTGTCACATCGGCAGTGCTGAAAAGTCACTGAAAATGCACCATTAGCGCTGCCACCCCTACTCAGCATTAAATAAGAGACAGACTGGACTAGATCTTATGGATATCATATGTAGCTAACTCATAAAACGTGCTTTGGAAAGCGACCTAAAATCTGCCGTTCAAAATAACCTGTGCCAGAGTTTAGTTTTAAATCTATGTTACAATTTTTCCCCCCTGACTGAATGACAGCATATTGAATCCTAGGTAATCAAATTCTTTATGTATCTGACAGGCACGATGAGAGCAAAATCAGGAAGGCTTATTTCAGACTGGCCCAGAAATACCACCCTGACAAGAATCCAGAAGGTCGAGTAAGTGCTATGTATTAAATATCTATTATGCCTATAGGATGTATTGGGTCTGATCTGGTGTCTGAGCACAGGCTCTCTACTGTATACATGGATCTACCCCAGTTACTGCAGTGGGGGAGCAGGCTCAAGTGTGCATTTGTTCAAATGTGCAGTCACTCCTTTTATGTAACCAGGACAGCCCATTTGTGCACAAATTCCTGCATAATAGAAGTGCAATTCTTTGTTTGCTAAAGCTCTTAAATATATATATTTTTACATCAGAAAGGGGAAACAGTTTTGAGTTATGGACCCCATAACTTTCCAGTAGTGGAAGTTGCCAGGCCCACACACAATCATATTCATTCTCTCTCTCTCTCTCTCTCTCTCTCTCTCTCTCTCTCTCTCTCTCTCACACACACACACACACACACACACACACACACACCTTTTCCCCATGGTAACAGAGGCATATATTTCATTTTTAGTAACTCCATTCAAGTTTCACCTTCCATTTTCTTGTGGGGGGAAATAGCTCTCTCAATGCCCTTTTTATCTGTCTTTCCTGTGCAAATGTGGCAAAGGTCTGTAATCCCGGCAGAAGAATGTAAATGAAGTCAGCACAATCACTGAACTGGAAGCCCTTAACTGCAACTGTTTTAAGCCCCAAACTTCATAATGTAATTGCATGCCCAAAATTGTATGGACTACTTTTAGCACATCTGCCAGGAATACGGGTCTGTTAATTTCTCCCTCGGCTTTGATCTGATTGTGAGGGAAGAAGTCGTAATTGCACAATTTGCACAACTTCAAAGACCCTTTCCCTTCCTGCTGTACAACTTACGGTTGGGAGGGGACTCTGAAATCTGACTGCAGGTCTCATCCCTGCTTTACATTAAGTAATCCTTAGCCAAATACTGGAATACTGTGTACGATGCTGTCTGTACACAAGGCTGTTCTGAATAGGTTGTACTTACGTTTCTTGTTAACTCTGTTGTCCTACTGTGTGTGTATGTGTAGGACTTTTCAGAGAAGGGTATGGTATAAAAGTCAGGAAAACATTAAAATAGCTCAAAATTAGAAGAGTGTCTTTGAAGATTATGTAGTAGAAGACAGTCGTTCTTAAAATCCTGACCTGTTTCTTTTGCAACATCAGCTGATTTATTTTGAGATTGGATTCACATCTGCTTCCTTGTGTGCATTGTATTTGCAGGATATGTTTGAAAAGGTGAATAAAGCGTACGAGTTTTTGTGTACAAAGTCAGCCAAAGTGGTGGATGGTCCAGATCCTGAGAATATAATTCTAATTTTGAAAGCTCAAAGCATCCTTTTCAACAGACACAAAGATGGTAATTATACTTAACACCTGAAGACATAACTTTGTTTTGTGAAATATTAAATCTCATTTATGTGTTATTGAAAACTTTGGGCCTATTTGGGAGTTCACTGGCTACAACCAATACAAATCGTGTGGCAAACTATCAAGCGCTACCTTTTCAGGTGCATAACCTTGGTTTCATTGGAGAGTGGATTTCTGAAGGAGGGGAGGCCCATGTACTTCTGGAGGCTACAGTCAAGTCCAAAATGGACCTTTATTTGAATGCAGTGAATACACTTTTTCCAGCAATTTTAAATCAATCCGTCTCCACTGATTAATAGGTGGACCTTTGTTGGTAGAAAACCTAGGACTTGTTCTAAAGCAGAAAGTCTGCATTCAAAACAGAGCCTTGAGATTCTATTTTCCAAATGCAGCTCAGATTCACCTGTATACTGTCCGAGGAGCTGCCCAGAATCTTGGGGAATTCAACTTCTCCTACTTGTTAGGAGCTAATTTGTTTAGTGCATTCTGTGTTACTCTTCTCAGGCCCTCCTTTCTCCTGTCTTGTTGGTCTTTGAAGTAAGAAACCATAATTTGTTTGGTATAGAATAAGTGTCACCATGAGACTGATTCACATGTGAATGTTGACTCTTGGCATTCTTTTCTTTTCAAGATTTGAAGCCTTATAAATACGCAGGCTACCCCATGTTGATTAAGACAATCACAATAGAAACTTCAGACGACCTCTTGTTCTCCAAAGAATCTCCCCTGTTGCCTGCTGCTACTGAGTTAGCTTTCTACACTGTCAACTGCTCGGCACTTAATGCAGAAGAACTAAGAAGAGAGAACGGTATTGAGGTAGGCTCAAAATCTTCCTCTGGGTTGTGTTTTGCAGAGAGTGAGTTTTATTCTTTGCATCCTTTCTATTAAGCTCTTGTTTGCAAAATGCATTTTAATAACCCTTTTTGGCTGGGTGTTGTCTGCAAAGCTAGTTTCCCCTCATATTTTCTAGCTATCTGTAAGTACATCTCAGAACTGCTGTTGCTGACTATTCTGTAAGCTTGCATAACCAATGCTGAATATTTCATGTATTTAGCTTAATTTGCCTAAGAATAAGCAAGTAGATTGTTATTAAAAAAACACAAATATTAACTTCTAACTTAATATCAAGCAAAAGAAACAATAACTGGGCTTCTAAGAAATGTTGTTAATATTACTCCAGATAATTTCAGATTATTGGTTTGGCTTAGAATACTTAAACTTCTTTCTCTCACAAGTAGGGCGGCTTTAAAATGGCATCCGAAAATTTGTAGAGAAATATTTTTCTATATGAGAACAATCGTTTCAACTTTTGCTGCTGACAGTGTTCAGGGGAAAACCATGTCTGTCTATCTCCACAGATTCTGCAAGAGGCTTTTAATCGCTGTGTTGCTGTCCTGACACACTTTAGTAAGCCAGATGATATGTCAGTTCAGGTAAGTGTTCAAAATAATCCAGTAATGGAGGATTTAGCATATGTGTGAATGTGAACTAGAATGTGAACTGGCCATAGGAGGCCAGATTCAGGCAACTTTTCTGTCTAACCACTAACATGGTTCTCACATCATATTAAAACTGTAGATAAAATAAACTATGGTTTAATGTGAATAAGAGCAAACATTGGCTACCTGCTCATGGTTGGTTTGGAGAGAAACAAGAAGCTATGGCTTTTTTTTGGTGGTACAGCGGCAACAGGGGAGGAAGAAAGCACCTGCAATTTCAGTACCAGCATTCTCCTTATTCTCATTAAAGCATAGTTTATTTTAACGATGGAGATACCAAAGACTGAAACTGAGAACTTCCACATGCAAAATGTGCACCTTACCATTCTCCCATTTTGCCACAGCCCTTTCCTAGTGCCAACATTAGACACTTCATAAATTGAAAAGAAGTAACAATGCTTCACAAGACTGAAAGAAGTAATCACTTGGCAAATTACAGTGCTGTGTCTGCCTTCCAGGGAGCTCTTTATCATTCCTTTGCAACTTCTGAAGCGTGTATATTTGTAGTGCATCTTATTATACACTGTCCCAACGCCATATGACTTCGCAATTTTCATTTAATAGGTGTGTGGGCATGTAAGTAAATGTTACAGTGTGGCAGCCCAGTTTGAAGATTGCAGAGAGAAAATAACTGAAATGCCAAATATCATCAAGGATCTCTGCAGAGTACTGTATTATGGCAAGGTAAGCTCTTGTATGACTCCTATCTTCCTTTTCTAGCCTCCCATTTCTGTAAAACCTCAGGAATGTCCATTAAATGAATGCAATCAATTGGGCCTATTGCCTTCCTTTTGAAAGCTGTATAACTTCCTATCAGAGCCCCAGTTCACATAAGGCTTCCTGGGGCATGTAGACAGTTTTGTTTGCACATTGTCCAATGGAATGTACAGACACCGTCCTTCTATTTAACCTATTATATTCTTATTTATTCTGTTTACCCTATAATGTAATGTGATTAAAGCGCTACACTGCAGAAGCAAGAAACAAAAAGTGTGAAGAACATGCCACTATTGCATTTTGTCATTTCTACGTCAGAAACACCGCTTGTCTCATCCCTGCTGACCTGAACCACTTCTCACCCAAAGCAAATGTTTTCTTTCCTACTCAGAACATTCCCCGCGTGGCTTCCCTAGGGGTCGAGTGTGTCAGCTCCTTTGCTGTGGACTACTGGCTACAGACACATCTGTTTCAAGCTGGAGTTCTGTGGTATTTGCTCGGCTACATCTTCAACTATGATTACACACTAGAAGAGAGTGGGATTCAGAAGAGTGAAGATTCCAATCAGCAGGTAATGATAATAAGGAACTGTGAATAGACTGCTGTACTTCAAATATATCCTGAGCAGCATTTCTGGGATGGCTGTAGGAACTTACAGTCATTATCTTAAAATCAAACACATTGCTTAATGTGCTGTGCTTTTAGGTAAAATTTTGCATGTGTGTTGTAGCCTTTTTTGTGCGGTTCAAATGACATCCTCAAGATCAGTTGTGCTTGCTTATGCCAAGCTTTGATCCAAAGAGAGAAGGAAGTTTGAAGAAGGGAACTACTTTATATTCTTCCAAAAAAAACCAAGCCCCTCTGCAGCACCCAAAAAGCCCCTCTAGAGAGTTAGAGGACCCTCCTGAATAGTGCACAGTGGGGTATAAGACACAATGGCAAGTGACAGTCACCCCAAATTGGTCAATGACATTTTTGCAAGTTATGTCCATTTTATTTTGCAGTATTGCTTGTGAAGGAGGGGTGGTCTGGTTTCTTCACCTATTCAGAAAATCTGTGCATGAGATTGATTCCCTATTTTCTGCTAACAGGAAGTAGCCAATACCCTTGCAAAGCTTAGCCTCCTTGCTTTGAGCCGTCTTGGCGGATATCTCCCCGGAGAACAAGCTACGCCTGAAAACCCAGCCATCAGAAAAAGTCTTGCAGGCATGCTGACGCCATATATTGCAAGAAAACTTGCTGTGGTCAATCCTGCCGAGGTACAAGAACATTTTAATACCCACGTTAATGTTTTTCCGCTTTTCTTGACAAGTATGCTGAGCATGAAAATGTAGTAATGGCAACAAAGAAAATTATACAGCCTTTAGTGTCTTAGAAAAGGAGTCTTGATTGAGGCACTTGCGAGCACCTTCAGCTCTCTGTGTTGCAGCCAGTGGATTTTTGTTTAAGATAGCGGAGTGTTAATAGAGATGTGTGGATTTGTACAGTAGTCATCCTACTATTTCTAACTTGTCGTGTCTTTCTTGCCAGATACTAAGAGCTATTTCACATGATATTGCTGCTACAGTAATTTTGAGTCATTACTGCATATGGCAAACCAGGAATATTTGTGTGTGCGCACACGCAAATATAAGAGAGAAACAGTGCTTGCTGCACTCAATAGTTGCAGGATAGAGACTGTTTCAGATTACTTCTGTAGCGCTTGAAATCGTAAAGTGTGCATCTAGCCAGAGCTGGAGTTTTTAAGAGCAAATTCCAAATAGATTCGTGTTAAAGAACAAAAAAGAGGAAATAACTTGCAGATTGAGAAAGCTAGAAGGGTTACAGTGGTCTTGTAGTGGTATTAAGCTGGTCAGATGTAGATGCTGTAGAAAAAATGAAATATTTGTGTTGCATTTAAATCTGTTTTACCATAACTGTTTCTTAACCTAGATTCTGAAAATGCTGAACAGCAACACAGAAAGCCCGTACCTTATTTGGAACAATCGGACAAGAGCTGAACTCCTTGAGTTCTTGGAATCTCAGCAGGAAAGCATGATTAAAAGAGTGAGGCACCTTTTCAAATTGTCGGGCTGGCTAGTTGGGAGTTTCTGAGGTGGAACCGAAAGAAGCAGCAAGCAATTCTTGTTGCTGCATTTGTCAGAATCATTAAACCGAGGTGTACAAAAGCCACACGGCCAGCTTCTCTTATTGTACAGTGGTACCTTGGGTTAAGAACTTAATTCGTTCTGGAGGTCTGTTCTTAACCTGAAACTGTTCTTAACCTGAAGCACCTCTTTAGCTAATGGGGTTTCCTGCTGCTGCTGCGCCACCGGCATGCAATATCTGTTCTTTTCCTGAAGCAAAATTCTTAACCTGAGGTAATATTTCTGGGTTAGCAGAGTCTGTAACCTGAAGCGTATGTAACCTGAAGCATATGTAGTTTGAGGTACCACTGTACCAGGCCACAAAAGTTTGGTGTCCTCCCGTGGGATTTATAGATTTCATCCCCTCATCTCTCCATTTATGGTCTCATGTTGTAAACAGCATCCTTTCACAAAAGCAAATGTAAATAACTCTGATCCTAATTCGCCATCAGTGAACAGAAAGGCTCCTTCAGTTCAGACATGACCTAAAACCAGGAGAGCCTCTTGTTGGCAGAGGTGGAGGAGACAGTTTTTCCTGATTCCTTTATCCCCTTTGTTGCATCTCATGTTGCTCTGGATGGAAGAAGATGTTGAAGCAGTACAAGGGGCTGAGGGGTAACTTCTTTTCCCTAGATATTTGCCTTCAATTGAGTGATTGAGAGCTCTGTCTTTGCCAGTAGTACAGCTCAGGTCTTGCTTAGCATCTTCTTCTTCTTCGGCAGTCGCTTGTAGTCAAGTACGATTGTCATACGAATTCAAGTTCTGCAGCTGGGGGCAAAAGAACGATTTCAAACCGGCCTGCTTTTGGTTGCAGGATTCCTGTTGTAGCACCACACGTGTTAAAAGATCACTGAGGGTTAAATTGCGACCTGTGCAGGAATTAGCAACAGCCATGGGAAAGGACAGAAATAATAGTTATCTTCCCAAGTGCTGGCCAACTCTCCTCCTACCTTCACCTGCTTACATTTCTAGCCTTTTCTTGCAAAGTAAATGAGAACTGAAATCAAATTCTGTCCCCGCTTCATGTCTCCAAGCTTAAAGTAGACAATTCATATTGGGGAATTGTACTGCTTTTGCATCCATTCGGCTTAATGTTTTTACTATGGGAAGCTGCAACTATATTCAATTGATTTTTACTTTCTAAAGGGTGACTGTGATAAAAGCTATGGATCTGAATTCATCTTCAGCGATCATGCAAAAGAGCTTATTGTAGGAGAGATTTTTGTTAGAGTTTACAATGAAGTCCCCACATTCCAGCTGGAGGTAAGATTCTATTTCTTGCTATTTGGTGAAGTCTTTTGGTTTTAAATTGGTTAATCCCTTTTTCTTCTTTTTTGCGTACCAACACGAAACATGTTAGATATTGAAGCTTCTTTCCTTGTCAAAATATAGGATGTACTAATTTGTTCTCAGTAAATCATCAACACAGCAGAAACATTTAGAGGATCTATATCCGTTCCCTCTGAATTTTGTTACATGTTTGTTATAGCTCTTCCTTTGTTAAAAAATTCAAACGTTGGGAAAGAAATGTTTTCAGAATGGAGTAACCCTATACTATAGAACTTCCCAGACTTTTATATAGCAGTCTTACCCTTCCTTTGTTATAATCTTGTGAAGAAGCCTTGCTACATGAAGCTGAAACACTACTGGTGATGTATCCTGATAGAGCATTTGATTGTTCATCCCTTAATTGTAAATAGTTTGTAAAATATGGATACACTGTGTTAAGCAGCCACAACAAAATGTTTATTTCCTATCTATCTTTTTAATTTTCCTTCTTGCTTGTTACCCTACAGCTTCCGAAATCATTTGCTGCAAGCCTCTTGGATTATATAGGCTCACAAGCCCAGTACCTTCATACATTAATGGCCATGACTCACACAGGGAAAGTGGAGTCAAACCAGCATGGAGAGAGGCTCAGAAGGGTTGAGATGGCCTTGGAGGCTCTGAGAAATGTAATAAAACACAACCCAGGTAAGCGAGGCATGTTGGACACCTTAAACATTCCTGTCGAACAAAACCTCACTTTAGATTTTGGATGTTTTAGATGAATGCTTAGTCGTACAGCTTATCACCAAACTAAAATGGCTGTTTAAGCAGATTAAGGTGGGGTTTTTTTATTTTAAAAAAGTTTTAAGATACCTTTGCTTGAAAGTGCTTTAGTTTAGTCCACTTTAACCATAGCAGCTGTCTTTCTCCACGCAGGTTCAGAATGTGAATGCATAGGTCACTTTAAGTTAATCTTCTCCCTTCTGCGTGTCCACGGAGCTGGTCAAGTCCAACAGCTGGCTCTGGAGGTAAAAACCAAAGCGATAAAAGTTTCTTGCCATAGGAGAAAGTTCTTTGGAATATATTGTGTAGATTAATCAAAGCGGTGTTCACTTTTATGACAAATGTAAAGACGTTATTTTACACTCAGCCAGTAACGATTCTGGTTTTCGGCTTTGTAGCTAGAGAATGGGATTGCAGGACATCAAAATAGCTACCGTACATGACTTTAAATCTTCAGTTCACAGGCTATGCAAATAGTACTAAGGAATGTTCATTTAGCAGGCAGTAGAACACAATGACTCTTGAAGTATTTCTCCAAATGTTATTTCCGAAGCCGACAGTGGCAGTCCTAATTTCTCACCAGAAGAGGGGCATCATTGGACAGAAGCAATGGCCCGAGTTGCCTTGGCAAAAGTGACTGGTCTCTTTGCACCACCACTGTTATCCAGAGTATTAAAAAAGGGTTATTCCCTCGCCCACCCCTATACACCAATATCCACTTCCCCCTGGCTTACATTTCCACACCTATTTGCCTGTCCTAAGAAGCTGGCTAAGAGGCAGATTTTTTGGGACGGGGAGTCTTTTTCCAGCCCACATGATCCCAGATAATCACAGGTCATATATCTGTTGTTACACAAATCAGATTTGGCTACCTCGCCAAGGGCAAATGAAGCCTTTGCATTGACCTCGCTCTGAATGGGTAGGGACAGCGATGCAGGGTTGGGAAGAGATAGAGAACTAGGGTCATGGCTTTTACCTGATGGTGCTCCTTCTGTTGCAAAATTAAACTCCTATTGTTTGAAAACAGCATTTGGTCCAATATTTTGAAAGACATTTTCTGCTATAAATATTCACAGAAAATTCAGAGCGGCCTTTCTGGAAGCAAAGCTTGAATTTATGTATCCAATCAATATGTAGACAATCCTTGTCTTCAAGGAATCAAGATTGACAGCTAGCTGCTTCCATACCAGTCTAGCAGTTTTTATTTAATTTTTTTCCCCCTTTCTTATACAGGTGGTGAACATAGTGACTAGTAACCAAGAATGTGTAAATAATATTGCAGAAGCAATGGTTCTTTCCAACTTACTAGCCCTCCTACATTCACTACCTTCAAGTACGTAGAGCGCGAGTTTACTTATTCAGCGACAAAAATACATGTTTAGAAAACTCTTTAGATACCGAAAGAAAAACTCCCCCCCCCCCCCTTTACAAGCGTGCATATAGAATTGTGGCTCCAGCTTGGGAAGGGCATTGAGGTCTCAGGACTGTGTAGAGACAAATATTCTCTAAACTTGCCCTCTGTCTTCAGATCTGTTGGGGAAATTATAGGAAGTCACTAATGAAGTAAAATCGCCTGTGTTGGGGTGTTGTCTTTGGCATTCAAAATAGATCTAGAGAAGAACCCTCAGTGAACGTATGTTTTCAGGATAAACCCATTTTGTGAATGAAGGCATCTTGCCACAATCAGCCCTTTGGAACTTCTTTCTCTATTATTAGGGACTTGCTTTTAAGGGAAAGGCTAGACCTGTGATGTTTTTATTGTATATGTATGTGATTTTTTAATATGCATATATAATATGCATATATTTTAATTCTACTAGTGCTTAGTTCTTTGACTTAAGCTGACCTTTCATAGGATATTTTTTTTAAAATACCTTTGCTGACTTTGGAACTCAATCCATGGAGGGCTTTTGTTTCGCCTCATAAACAGCTCTTTCCTGAGGGGCCAGCTAAACTAGGCAATAGTGCAGGCCCCATTGTCCAACTCTGAACAAGCCCTGTTGTGATTTTACTTCATCTTTGCTAAATAGAGACACACAAAAGCTCACGGTTTTTCCTCTTGGCAGGTCGGCAGCTTGTTCTGGAAACTCTGTATGCTTTGACATCCAGTACCAAAATAGTTAAGGAGGCCATGGCGAAAGGTACAGTGAACGCTGTTGCTCTTCGTTGCTTGTAGAATCCAAAAGTAATGTTTCAAACTTTCTGCGATTGGAAGAGGCAACCGTTCATTTATTTTTATCTATCAGAATATTCATAGGCCCTCTGTTTCTCTGTCCTTTCCTAGGTGCTTTAATCTACTTACTTGATATGTTCTGCAACTCAACACACCCCCAAGTTCGATCTCAGACTGCAGAGCTTTTTGCTAAAATGACAGCCGACAAACTGGTTGGTCCAAAGGTGAGTGTGTTTTGCTTCATTTTTGGGGCATTGTAACTGGCCCTTTTAAAAGCATGCTTTTAACACTAAATAGCACAATGTCTGTTAGACTTGATTTGCAACATGCTTATAAAAAATGCTGTCCAACCCTGTACTAGGAGTTAACATTACACGGGCCGTATTCATCTTTATCATCCCTTCATATGGGCTGGGAAACAGGCCACGAAGCTGCTGTTACCATGGCTTTCCATTACACCTAAGCTAGCAAACGATGATTAATAGCTTCCCAGCAAACCAGGATACACAAGCCAGCTTTGAAATATGACTTACTGTCATTCCTTATTTGGAAGCCATTAGTCATAGTTTTCCTGGTTTGGACGCAAGAGGAATTGGCGACGTCTTCCTGCCTTGGTTTTTCCACTTAACGTGAAGGGTGGGGAGAGCCAAGTGGCTGTCTGCCTGTTCATAGCTTGGCTTCTCAATCCAAGATCTGATTGTCTGGATGCAGCCAATGTGCATCACTTCGAATAAACATCCCTCACGTGGTGCAAGCTTTACATTTCATTCTCTGCAAGCTACTAGTCTTGTAGAGCAACGTGCTGGTTGGAAAACGTGGCAACATAAGAAGAGCCGTTCTGGATCAGGCCAGCGGCTCATTTGGCCCAGCATATAATACTCTCAATGGCCAACCACATGCCTATGGGAAGTCATAACCAGGAGTATAGCAGCATTCTCCCCAAATGTGAATCCCAGCAATGGGTTCCTTGAGGCATTCTGCCTGCAGCAGTGGGCATAGTAGCCATTGATAGCCTTATGTAAAGGTAAAGGGACCCCTGACCGTTAGGTCCAGTCGTGGCCGACTCTGGAGTTGCAGCGCTCATCTCACTTTACTGGCCGAGGGAGCCGGCGTACAGCTTCCGGGTCATGTGGCCAGCATGACTAAGCCGCTTCTGGCGAACCAGAGCAGCGCACGGAAATGCTGTTTACCTCCCGCCAGAGCGGTACCTATTTATCTACTTGCACTTTGACATGCTTTCGAACTGCTAGGTTGGCAGGAGCAGGGACTGAGCAACAGGAGCTCACCCCGTTGCGGGGATTCAAACCACCAACCTTCTGATAGGCAAGCCCTAGGCTCTGTGGTTTAGACCACAGCGCCACCCGCGTCCCCTTATTGATAGCCTTAGTCTTCATAAATTGTGAAACCTATAATAATATAATAGTAATAATTTATTATTTGTATGTCGCCCATCTGACTGGGTTGCTGCAGCCACTCTAGGAGGCTTCCAACAAATTAAAACATTAAACAGACATCAAACATTAAAAGCATCCCTATACAGAGCTGCCTTCAGATGTCTTCTAAAAGTCAGATAGTTGCTTATTTCCTTGACATCTGATGGGAGAGCATTCCACAGGGCAGCTGCAACTACCAAGAAGGCTCTCTGCCTGGTTCCCTGACACCTTGCAGCGAGGAAAGAGTGAGAAGGCTGTCAGAGCTGGATCGCTCTGTCTGGGCTGAACAATGGAGATTCACAATGCCCATCCATCAAGTTCAGTTTAGGTCATTCGGAGGCAGGGGGTGTAACTCAAGGACTCTTCACAAGACAGGTCATTATCCAAACAATAGTCAACCATACAAAGACATTCCCCACACAGGTTTAAGAATTGCTCTCTGTTGATAAGTCAAATTCCTTTCAAAAGCATTTTCCCCGTGCTTTGCTAGATGTCAGTATTACAAGCTGTTCATTTGATTCACTGGAAACCTTCGTTAGCGATGACAGAATCTGCAATCTGGTGTGTTCTTTTCTAGGTTAGAATTACCCTAATGAAGTTTCTACCTGGTGTCTTTATGGATGCCATGAGAGATAACCCTGAAGCTGCTGTTCACATTTTTGAAGGAACGCATGAAAATCCAGAGTTGATATGGAATGACAACTCCAGAGAGAAAGTGTCTACAACTGTTCGAGAAATGATGCTAGAGTATGTTACAGTTGTGGTGAATAATGGTTGTACTTTTGTAGTCAGTTTCGTGGTAAAACGTAGCAGAACTGTAAAGCCAACGATTAGATTCAGTTTGGAATCCTCTGGGATTGTAGTACAGGGTCTATTCCAGGCGGCATAATGCAAAAAATATAACCAGATATTCTGTATTGATCAAAATTGCTGAAAGCGATTAGAGTGCAAATAAGCCAGTTTGATTTTAACCTTAGGTGAGGGAAGCGTTTAGAATTTAATTCATTTTTAACCCTTGCTTGCAGAAGTATTTGTTAATGGGTTTTCTGACTTTTTTTTTAAAGGCACTTTAAACTACAGAGAGACAACCCTGATATTAACTGGAAGGTAAGCAAAATTTAAACGTTAAGGGGGAAATTAAGACAAAGCATGGGTGTGGTTTTCCTTCGTATCCTTTTGCATTTTCTGTTTTTCAGTACTGCTCAGTCTTATCTCACTGTACCATGACTAATAGCATGAAACTGCACTGTAGGACCCGGGGGGGGGGGGCACCTATGAAACTCGGATGCTCCTGCACTAATACTCCCATCCACTCTGACCACATCATGCTACTTTTGGTCCTATGGGAGCAGGAGCCCAGCATCCACTGGATGGCTGCAGCTTCAACAGCCCTGCTGCAAAGTATTCTGCATTGCTACAGACCCTTATAATCGTAGTTGGGCTCACAGCTATGTTGCTAGCCAACCCTCCCTTTCTAATAAACCAAATGCAACTTTCCTAAAGCACGAACTCAGTGGCATTTTTTTTCTCGTTGATCCAGCTGCCTGAGGACTTTGCTGTGGTGTACGGTGAAGCAGAGGGTGAACTTTCTGTAGGAGGGGTCTTCCTAAGAATCTTTATTGCCCAGCCGGCCTGGGTGCTGCGAAAACCTAGGGAATTTCTCATTGCACTGTTAGAAAAATTCACCGAACTCCTGGAGAAAAACAACCCCCATGTAAGTGGAGTTGATGGGTTGCGTGTTAGCTTTGTGCAACTGCATTTGTGAAAGCGAGCTCCGGTCCACTGAAAGTTGCTGCTGCTATTATTCTAACTACTTCCTACCACTGTTTGTTTCATTTATGAATAGCTTGCCCTGAGCAGTTTGCAATAAAGACCTTTAAGGATGCGGTTAGTTCTGCTTCTTGCTCTGTAAACCTGCCTAGGCTTGTGCTGTGAAAAAATTGGCACATAACAGCAGTAAACCCATGGTGGTGAAAGGCAGTAGGAGAGCAATTTGTTTAGTATGGAGAACAACGAATGAATGGCCACTAAATGAATGCATCCTAACACAAGCCGTTGTGCAGCATGCAGTTGCATAAGTGATCAGGCAGCTGTTCGGAACAGCTTATGCACACGCATTAGATCTGTGCGTGCAGTTTGGGTTTCCCCATACAAGATTCTGGCCGAAGAAACAGTAACTGGTCAGTACTTTGAAGAGGTTCTTATTCATATTCAGGTTATGGCTGTCGTTCTCTGCTTCTTAACAAGATAAGCCTTAAGGTAAAGGTAAAAGTACCCCTGACCATTAGGTTGACTCTGGGGTTGCGGCGCTCATCTGGCTTTACTGGCCGAGGGAGTTTGTCTGCAGACAGCTTCTGGGTCATGTGGCCAGCATGACTAAGCTGCTTCTGGTGAACCAGAGCAGCGCACGGAAACGCCGTTCACCTTCCCGCCGGAGTGGTACCTATTTATCTACTTGCACTTAGAACTGCTAAGTGGGCAGGAGCAGGGACCAAACAAAGGGATCTCACCCCGTTGCAGGGATTCAAACTGTCGACCTTCTGATCAGCAAGCCTTAGGCTCTGTGGTTTAGACCACAGCGCCACCTGCGTCCCTTTAAGATAAGCCTACGTTCCCATAAAATAATCAAGATGTTCATACATGCGACTCCTTTCATTAAACGGTTGGTTGTAAACTGGCCGCTCATTGACTGACTTCAATAGTGGAGCAGGAAATTTCACTGACTTGCTCTGTGCTTTGTGTTCCGAAACAGGGGGAAACTTTAGAAACTTTAACAACAGCGACGGTGTGCCTCTTTAGTGCTCAGCCTCAGCTGGCAGACCAAGTCCCCCCTCTTGGTCATCTTCCCAAGATTCTCCAGGCCCTGAATCACAAGAACAACGCCATTCCGAAAAGCGCAATGCGTGTCATACACATGCTGTCTGATAATGAGGTATGGGGATATGGGTTTTGTTTGCTGGAAGAACATTCATCTCAGGTGCTTGTTGTATGTTTCTGATGTTGTAGACTGGATGTTAAATCTTTTCCCCCCCTGAAACCAGTACCAGGGATGGTAAGCCTGGCTAGGCACAGTATAAAACAGGGTTCAATTTAAAACATATTACATGCCAGATTAGATTGTCTCCAGCTGGAATCATAGTATATACAACTGTCAACTGTCAGTTGAAGGGATCAGGTCCATGCACGCTTCAACCTCTTTACATTGCAGGCAAACTGTTGCTTCCAGTCTCTCATTATGTAGCAACCCCAACACTATTCTGATGTGGTGCCCTAAAATATGTTGGTTGCCTAGTTGTTTGAACTATCAATCAATAGTTTCAATTAATCCAGGGTATGGAAAATTAGCAGCAATTAGCTTTAAGGAATGTTGCCTACTACTTCTGCAGCCCAGGTTGGAAAATGGGTGTTAACTCAAGTTGGTATGCTAGAACAGGGGTCAGCAACCTTTTTTAGCCATGGGCCGCTGTCCCTCAGACCTTGTGGGGGGCCGGACTATATTGGGGAGGGGAGAAATGAATGAATTCCTATGCCCCACAAATAACCCAGAGATGCATTTTAAATAAAAGGACACATTCTGCTCATGTAAAAACACGCTGATTCCCAGACCGCCCACAGACCGGATTTTGAAGGTGATTGGGCCGCATCCGGCCCCCGGGCCTTAGGTTGCCTACCCCTGTGCTAGACCTTTCTCGGGGTCTTGTAACCTCATCTTTTAAATGAGAATCTTCAACAGCCTAAATCAAACTGCTTTTCCCCTCCACAGCTTTGTGTTCGCTCAATGGCAGCGCTAGAGACCATTGGACCCGTGATGAATGGAATGAAGAAACGGCCAGATACGATTGGAGTAGCCTGCGAGGCACTCAATCGAATGTTTCAAAAGGAACAAAATGATCTCGTAGTCCAAGTAAGCAAGCCGGAACCGTGCCCTTTAAAGGCATTTGTATAGCAATCTAAATATGTGTCCATTCAATTTGCTACGCTAGCTTCGTGGTGTTGTGTGGAGTGGTGTGGAATTTCCCTGTGGCAGCTTGCGTGGGGGTTGCTTGGGGCAACAAGAAAAAGTGAAGCTCGCTTTGCAAAGCTGTGGGTGGAATGTCCTTGCATTAACATGCATCCTTGCTCATTCGCTCACACATGTATCCGTATTTTCTAAGAGTGACCACACCACAGGGATGTTGCCATGCATGCTGATATCCGTAATACACCATAAATATCTCCCTGAGTTATTGGCAGGGTTCCGTGTGCAACACTAAATGCAGAGTTCCTAACATTTGCTGTTTGGAGTACCTTACAGTAGGAGCAGTGTGTATTGAATGGCCAGAGGCACATGCTTGTGCAGAAAAGAAATCTGGTATAGAAAAAGGCATTTGTGTACAGCAATAATCCTGCATCTCAGGGCAAGCCTAACTCCAATGGTACATGCCACTCATTACTTCCTCAGTCATTGATGAAGATTTTGGTAATACAGTCGTACCTTGGAAGTTGAATGGAATCCATTCCAGAGGTCCGTTCAACTTCCAAAACATTCGAAAACCAAATCGCGGCTTCCGATTGGCTGCAGGAAACTCCTGCAGCCAATCAGAAGCCGTGGAAGCCTCGTCCGACGTTCGGCTTCCAAAAGAACGTTTGCAAACCAGAACAAGCTATTCTGGGTTTGCAGCGTTCGGGAGCCAAGGTACGACTGTACCTATCTGATGTTATCTTTACCATGAAATATGTGGAATTACTGCTGGAACGTTGGGGAAGGTGGTGAATTCAACATTTAGTATTTTTGCAGTGGTTTGGGTGGCCATATTTGAGATGACCTGAGTTGTTGGTTAGGCAGGAGATCAAAGAATTTTAGGAGGCAGGCTCAGTCCATCAGTTCTTTCTCACCTGCCTGACGGATAGGAGCACTTGCTTTGGAAAGCCCTTCATTAAGTACCCTGTAACCTTGTTTTGCAGGCTTTGAAAGTAGAGTTGGTTCCATATCTCCTGCGATTGCTTGAAGGCATCGGTCTTGAGAATCTGGAAAGCCCCTCGGCCACGAAAGCTCAGATCGTTAAAGCTTTGAAATCTATGTCTCGCAGTCTACAGTATGGAGAGCAGGTAAAGCACCCTGAATTCCTTTCAGTTGAGGTATCTGCATTTTGTAATTTTGACCACCACCCCCCCAAAAAAATGCTCCAGATTTGTGCAATTACAAAAGCTGCTGCTAATGGCAGGTTCAACTTCATAATGACAGCAGATAAAGAACAGCGGGGAAATGAAACGAAACGTTTCCTGGGCTTTGTTGTTCTTGCAGGTGAATGAAATCCTGTCTCGTTCCTCTGTGTGGAGTGCCTTCAAAGATCAGAAACATGACTTGTTCATTTCTGAGACTCAAACAGCAGGATACCTCACTGGTCAGTAAACATTCTAATTTAGGCTTTTCCTGTTGTGTTTCCCTTCTTTTGTGTATCATGTGGCTTGTTTATTCTGGGATAACACCTTAATTCAGTCCCCTTAATTTGATCATAGAATGGTAAGGTTGGAAAAGGGGCCACAGGGATCAATGGATGCTCCAATTGGACTTCAGCTTTAATTCTGGACATATTCAGGGTAGACATTTGAAGGGGGCAAATGATTAACGTGTCCCTTACAAACCTCCTCGGGACACTACGGAGTGATGCTTCACTTTTGCTTCCAAGTGCTTTGCTGTCTGTTCTTCCCTTGCGTCTGGTTTCTTTCTCCCCCAGGTATCTCCTCTCCTTCCCTTCTATCTGGTAGCAGTCCTCTTCATCTCAGAAGTGGGCTTTAGATCTACTTTGGCAGGCAGCTTGCTAAAGCTCTCTCTAGCACTCTCTAAAAGCAGGTAGATACCACTTTGCTCAGTGCATGCTGCATCTACGCAGTTCCTAGAACGAAATGCTTCCTTAGGTGCATGGCAATGCAGTTGTAGCGGACATGTGACTGTCGTAGAACATTGCGCAATGCCACGTTTTGGAACTCGTGATTTTTATACCCCTGCGCCTGTGACATCAGGGTTCCAAATGGTAGGTGCCTGAGGGTACGTATCAGTGGTTCTCAAACTCTTCCCCCCACACGGACCACTTGAAAATTTGGAAGGAGTCTCAACGGGCCATTTAGTATTTTCTTCTATGGCTCAAAAGAACAATCCACACTTGCCTAGTCTTGCCTTTCTAATATGATGGATATTAGAACTATGAAAGCAAGCAACATTTTTTGCTTCCACACTAGCATGGTTGGAACAAGGGCCATGTTGCATGAACGAGAGGTACCTCTAATCGACAAAGCTAGTAGGCTTATTATGAAAACAACTGACCCACTGTCTCATTGGCCAGTTTAATCATGCTGCCCTGGTCCAAAAGCCTAAAAAAACAAATCAAGTTTAGGGTGAAGTTCAGTTAGTCTTGTCTGTTTTGCAACCTTTCTGCGGACGGACCATAGTTTGAAAACCTCTGGTACATGTATATGTGTGTGTGTATGTATGTATATGTGTATTTTTGTGGGTATATTATTGCAGTTGGGTTAAAACATAAATCCTAGATAACATAGTGACTGGTGATATGGAAATCTGATCTCCAGTAACGTGTATCAGTCTAGAGAAATGTAAGCTGGACACAAATGTCATGGACAGATCACTCTGGTTTGTCTGAGCAGAACTAACAGCTTTGAAAACACTCGAGTTTTAAAGAAAACTGTTTCTTCCTTCCCATCTTTTCCCCCTGGTACAGGTCCTGGAGTTGCTGGCTATCTTACTGCAGGGAGGTCTTCGTCAGTTCTGCCCAGTGTCCCCCCTCCAGTAGACCACGAAGCAGGAGACCACAGCTAAAGGACATGAAATGCAAGAGACTCCGAAACAGACTGGCGGGGGTGAGGAAGGCCCCATTCCTTGGCCTGTCCACCGAAACAGATTTCTGCCTGCCCTTTCCAGTTTCATGACAGTGTTATTCCTTTTTCTATGAATATATTTTTTTTAGGGGGGAAAGACAAGGTTCCACGATTCTATCACACTGTAACATAAGAAGAAAGTACTTTGGGGATCAGCCTAAAGGGGTACGCAAGAAGTTTTTGTTTCTTGCTGTACGTAAGCACATTTTTTGTTCCTTTATATTTTTGTTTACAAGACTGTGAATTGAAACACTTTTTCCTAGTTTTTTGTATTTTATGAGCTAAGCATGACTGAAGTTGAACTGCAGTCTCGAAGAAATTGGGCTAAATCACTTGATCCTCCTACTCCTCTCTCCAAGTTGGACAAGATAATCTTCCCAAAACGACGTTTGCCTCTCTCCTCAATCATTAACATTTCCTTCACCAGACCTAACAAGATATTTGTATGTATAACTGGCTTTACCAAATTGAAAAATTAAAATGCAGCAAAAAAAAAAACCCTATTTAAAAATGACGTTAACATGTTATATATAAAAAGCATAGTGTAATTGTGATATGTTCTATACATTATCCAGTATATAAAACTTTCTATATTGAATGTACATTATACAGATCATTCGTATGTACATAAAATTTTAAAAAATAAAGGGAACTGAACTGTTAATGTGACAGATTTGTACTTCTGCTGTTCTATTCCTTTGTAAAGCTGGAAAGAAAATGAGGGTTATGGGGTGAGAGACCTGAAATCTATTTTGAGGGCGAGAGAACCAAACCTGCATCTTAGATGGCCCACAAGATGTTATTTGACTATGATTCCCATCATCCCTGACCACTGGTCCTGCTAGCTAGGGATGATGGGAGTTGTAGTCCAACAGCAGCTGGGGACTCCAGTTTGAGAAACACTGCTGGGAATGCATCTCTTGGAGCTGAATAAATGTCCCCACCCCTGCTTAAAAAAAACAACAGAAGGAGCTTTAGGCAAAACCCAATGTGCAATTGAATAGGAATCTTACATTTTATGCAACCCACCAACTGCAGGGAAAGATATCAAAATTCTGATGGCAGGCCTATTCTAGACCTTCCCCCTTGGGTTTAGATGGCCCAACACGTAAGCTTCTGAGTGAAGCCATTTTGTCTGCAAGTGACAGATCAGTAAAGGAATTGTTGCTAGTAGAATTAGTAAGAGTGAGTTTACTTAAGAAATATCCATAATTGAGAACAGTGTCAAATCTACAGTCCCCTGCCCCATAAGCTTTCAGCCTAACTTAAAGATAGAAAATGGTTTAAAATGATTGTGGTACCATCATGACTTTAAGCAAGCAAAATATTACAGATGTGCACTCAGGTGTTTGGCTTGGTCCTGCAGCTCTTGTCTTGCAATTACGGAGAGGTGAACTTCATCGGGTCCGTCTGCTATGCGTAACGTCCGTATGTAGGCAAACCTGCAGGAGGACAGAGCAGTTGCAGATAGTCTGGCCATTTCAACACCACAACAGGGAGGCTTGCTAGTTTATACCTTAGGTCTCTACCTCTAATTATATAGAATTGTAGAGTTAGAAGGGAATTGTGAGGCTCAAAACCATGAACCCTGAGATCAAAAGTCTCATGCTCTGTCACTCCCAACCTTCTCTTAACATACCAAGGACCGTTTTCGATGATACAGACTTCATATTCTAGCCCAAGCTGGTGCCCTCCAGATGTTGAAAGACTACAACTCCCCTCACCACTGACTATGCTGGCCAAAACTGATGGGAGTTGTAGTCAGGAACATCTGGAGGCAAACAAGTTGGAAACCGCTGTAAGTCTCAGAAGCATCTTGGCTCTTTCAGCGCAGTCAGTGGGGCTTTTAAAATGTGCATCTTCAGCAGAATCATTTTTTTTTATTTAAGAAACACTTTTACACTGCTTGACTGTAAAACAAAAACATCTCCAAGCAGTTTATAAGAATAATGCCATATTCAGATTCGGCTTTTGAAAGGACTTTGTAGGTCAAATCCAACCAACCCCACCGTGCAAAAGTTGTGGGATACAGTAGTGTACATGGATTTCTGCTAGGGCAAAATTCCCAGGATTAAATTACTATAAATGCATATAACACTTATGGCTCCAAAGCTTGTACTGTGAATTTTAATTTTTTATTACTCTCAGAGCGACACTTGAGTAAGAGAGCACTAGATACATTCTTTAAATAAAACTAAGCTCAGCTACTGTACCTTAAAAAAAATCCTAATTTTTTAGATTAGAATGTGAGCAAAGGAAATTTTTTAATTCAGTCCCAACAGCTTAGATTAAGCATTGTTTGTTGGATCACCTCTTCCACCTTACCCCATGTGCTTCCAAGTAACTGAGACCCAAAGCAAGCGCAAGCTTTGGAGAAACAAGGCTTGTTATTCTCATCTGCGAGACAACTTTTGGTTTGTTGAACAAACCATGGTTAAAGTAAACTATGGCTTTATGTGCAAACATAGCAGGAGCTTGACACGGCGCCTGTGTGTTGGCAGCTAACGGAGGAGCTTTGAGCCTCTGCTGAGCCACCACACACAGCTCGTGGGATGTGTCTGGCTTACAATATTAGCCTCTCCTAAGAATAAGTTTCACTTACATTTCAGCCAGTGGAAAGTCTTGGGAGACTCCGGCGCCTCCACAAACTTGAATGGCGCAGTCAATCACTTTAAGGACTGCTCGGGGGGCCACCACTTTGATCATCGCAACCTGTAAAGATGAGGAAAAGCTTTTTAAAAAAAATGTGCTCATGAACAAACAAGCAAAACCCTATGATGACAAGCAGGCTTGCAATTCGGAAAAGATGCTCCCATGCCACTGGACACATTTGTGAGCATTTGTGTTTGCTGTTTTGCAACTTGCCTAAAAGCCAGGACAACTCTGGGTGCATGACAACATAGACAAAGGCAGCATGCTTGCTGGTATAGTGGGAGGTTGTAATTTCTAGAGCGCTTACTAAAAGTTGTTTCTGAGAAAATCCAGATCAGGCACAATCCTACAGAGCCAATCTAATCCAGCCAGCATAAGCAAGAACACTGATTGTTGAGAATTTGGTGATCTTCCAGTTGAACTTGTCAATAGCCACAGTTGAATAAGAATAGCCACAGTGATCTTTGTAGCACATGGCTAGAGGGTCAAACTCAGATCAGGAGACCCAAGCTGAAATATCTACTCGGCCATGAAGCCCACTGGATGCTCCCTGGAGATAAGGGCACAAAGGTAATGAAACAGCATTGAATTGAAACAAAAAATGCAGTTCCTGATCAAATTCTGTTTGCTTTCTTGAAAGCTGGAAGACTGTGGCGATTGCTATAAGTCTTATTGGAATGGTCTGCCATGTGTGGGAACAAGTCATACCATTGGTCCTCCTGCACTGACTGGCAGGGGCTTTCCAGGCAGGGTGACCTTCTGCATCCAAAATAGATGCTCTGCCCCTGAGCCAAGGCTGCTTGCACTAAATCCACGACACGTTCGCCAAGAAAAATTGCAGGGTTGCTGTATTTGCCAAAATACAGTCGTACCTCAGAAGTCAAACGGAATCCGCTCCAGAAATCCATTCAACTTCCAAAACATTTGGAAACCAAGGGGTGGCTTCTGATTGGCTGCAAGAAGTTCCTTCAGCCAATCAGAAGCTGCGGCAGACATTTGTGTTCCAAAGAACGTTCGCAAACCAGAACACTCACTTCCGGGTTTGCGGCGTTCAGGAGCCAGAACGTTTGACTTGCAAGGCGTTCAGGATTCAAGGTACAACTGTACACACAGGTGGGATTGTCCAGGTATGAAATAATTGATTTTTTTTTGCTATTGGCAGAGATGGTGAAATTCTATTTCCTATGTCAGGAAAGCCAAGATAGTGCTCTCCCACGAGCCCCAAGCCAGCATAGTCAGAGGTCAAAGATGATGGGAGCTGTAGTCCACAACCTCTGGAGGATCCCACCCCAGTTACCCTTGACTTAAGACACATCTGCTAACAAGATGCTATTTTCTCCAGCTTGCAGCACTTGCCCTGTTACCTCTTTTCTGGCTGCTTTGTTGCCCATGGCATCTATTTTGCTGGCTGCTTTCAACGTCAGCAGTCTTGCCTGTTCGATAGCAATGCGGCATTCAGCAATCCAGTGAGCGACAACTTCCTGCAGTTGTAAGGATAACCAAAGAAAAGTGAAAATTAGCACCCCGCTTAAGTAAGGCAACCAATCTCACTGCACCTTCTACTAGCAGTCTTACTTGAACGTGGATACTTAACGTGGATACTTAATGTAGATCTACAGTTTTGGACAGTATCAGAATGCATACCTCCAGTTGGAAGATGATTTGAAGAAGAAGAAGAAGAAGAAGAGTTTGGATTTGATATCCCGCTTTATCACTACCCGAAGGAGTCTCAAAGCGGCTAACAATCTCCTTTCCCTTCCTCCCCCACAACAAACACTCTGTGAGGTGAGTGGGGCTGAGAGACTTCAGAGAAGTGTGACTGGCCCAAGGTCACCCAGCAGCTGCATGTGGAGGAGCAGAGACGCGAACCCGGTTCACCAGATTACGAGTCTACCGCTCTTAACCACTACACCACACTGGGTCACTGATTTGAAGAATCATGCTTGTGAACCTCAGTACACCGATGCATGCTAAAACTAGCAATTTTTGCTAATGGTGATAGAAACTATAAGAGCTAAACGACTTTGAAAGACTTTACAAGCAACTCCCATTTTGTGCGCATTCAATGCATGTGCAATCGCAACTGAAACGCCATGTTCAGCACCGGAAGAGGGCAAGGCAGGGGCAGAACGGGGTGTTATGCATGCTCTGCTGACATGCACTATGACTCCTGTGTAAATGAGAGGAAGCCTGTATTCTCAATTTTATTTTATTCTTTCCCAATCCCTGCTGCCCAGTGGTTCCTTTCATGAGATATTTTGAACAGCACGAGAACACAGGGACCCGCCTTGCGCAACATCAGACCATTGGTCCATCTAGTTCAAAATTGTCTCTTATCTAGCACATAAACATTCTGCTTCCTAGCGTGCTACTGAAGCCTTAGCTACACCTCCTGCCACTGGATCTGACACACCTTTGAGCTAAGAAAAGAGTTACACCTACAGAAGCAGAGACTCAACTCACATGATGGTAGAGCTTCTTCCCAAATGCCACCCTCTGGGCTGAGCGCTTGCACAGGATCTGCAGAGCAGTTTCAGCTGCCCCTATGGACCGCATGCAATGATGTATGCGGCCTGGCCCAAGTCTTCCTTGCGCGATTTCAAATCCTCTTCCTTCTCCTGGGTTCAGAGAGAGACAGAAAGGTTCTTTGCCTTTCTGGGAACGAGACTGCATCTGCACCACTAATGTGGTGTTGTTCCATAGCTAGCACATAACAGTGGAGAGATTGCTGAAGTTTCAGTGGGGATACATGGGAACATGAAAAAAAAATGACCATAGACAAGGTCAGTTTGTCCAGATGTTTTGAATGAGAACTCTCACCAACCCCAGGCTAGCTGGGGCTGATCAGAGTTGGAGCCCAAAACATACACAGGGCACCAGGTGGGAAGAGGTTGCAGCAGAGTTTTGCAGAGCTCTGTAATAATAAATAATAATACTTTTTATTATTTATACCCCACCCATCTGGCTGTGTTTTCCCCACCAACTCTGGGCGGCTTATAGCAATAGAAAACATCAAACATAAAAAAACTTCTCTAGCAAAGAAATGTTGAGACTCACCAAGGATTAAATTAGAGGCAGGTACCCGGACGTTGTTAAAATGCACCTCAAAATGTCCGCCATGGAAATAATCTATAAAGTTGTGAAAAGAACAAAGGCAAGTGTCAACTGAGGGAAATCGCTAGCGTCAGTATGTAAAGGTAAAGGTAAAGGGACCCCTGACCATTAGGTCCAGTCGTGGCCGACTCTGGAGTTGTGCGCTCATCTCACTTTATTGGCCGAGGAAGCCAGCATACAGCTTCCAGGTCATGTGGCCAGCATGACTAAGCTGCTTCTGGTGAACCAGAGCAGTGCACAGAAATGCCGTTTACCTTCCCGCCAGAGCGGTACCTATTTATCTACTTGCACTTTGATGTGTTTTTGAACTGCTAGGTGGGCAGGAGCAGGGACCGAACAACGGGAGCTCACCCCGTTGCGGGGATTCGAACCGCCAACCAGTATGTACAGTATGTACATATTTTAAAACTGCAGGATCTGTGCCAGTCCTTTCTATATCCAGTACGCACAGTATAGCAGCCCAACAGCAACAGCTCCATGAGCTACGGGGAGCCCTGGCCAGGGATAGCTCAGTCAGTAGAGCTTAATTAAAGGTCGTGGGTTCGAGTCCCACACTGTGCAAAATAGCCCTGCATTGCAGGGGATTGATGACCCTTGTGGTCCCTTCAAACTCTACAATTCTGTGAGTCTTAAGTGTCTCCAATCCAGCGACAGAGCATCAGGGCGAGAGAGTAAGGGACACCCATTTATTTAGTGGTTTAAATTAAAGCAGGCATAGGCAAACTCGGCCCTCCAGATGTTTTTGGCCTACAACTCCCATGGTCCCTATCTAGCAGGACCAGTAGTCAGGGATGATGGGATTGTAGTCTCAAAACATCTGGAGGGCCAAGTTTGCCTATGCCTGAATTAAAGCAACAGCTCAGACCAGTTAGGGCACCGAGAGCTAGGAGCCAAATCCAAGCGTTTGGAAGGTGCTTGATGGTGACAATGATGATCGTAAGTACCTGGCAAACCAACTTACCCCAGTATCCAAAGACTGAAAGAGGCCTTATAAGTTTGACACCTGGTGTATCCATCGGCACAATGATCATACTGTGCTGTTTATATCTATATAAAAAAAGTAGTGCTGGAAATTAACTGTGAGTTTTTAAAAAAACAGATATGAGAGAGAGAGAGAGAGTGCAGTACCCGATTTATGTATAAGCTAAACAAGCTATAGCTTAGGGCCCCACTCTCTTGGGGGCCCCAAAAATTTTAAAGGGAAAAAAACTGGATGTACTTTGATAAAATACATCTTTTGTTATGTGCAAATGGCTTTAGATACCTATTAGGTCCATAAATTACCATATAGCATATATTCAACACAAAAAACAGTGACAATTTGTTGTTGGCAAAGGACAGCTGGACATATAAAGGGTTCCATTACCTTCAGTAGTTTAGGGCCTCATCACACCTAAATCCGGCCCTGAAAGAGAGGCACTGAAACTAGAAATCTGGCAACTAAACTTTTATTACCTCTGCCTCTTGAGCAGCAGCTGAGTATGAATGGACACAGAAACTGCTGAGTATTAATGGAAACAGAAAGCTGCCATTGGTCCAGTATTGTCTACACCAGGAATAGGGAAGCTCAGACCTGGAGGTTCAATCTGGCCCTTCAGACCTTTCAATCTGGCCCCTGGAACTTTCCTGAGGCCCTGCCACTCACCGACCCCACTTTGCACTATTTTTGCCTAGCTGGAATGTGTCCTTTTTTTGCATAGCTGGAATGTGGAACTCTAGCAAGGATAGAGGGACATGGGAATGTGCTGCGTGCTGCACAAAGGTAACACACACATTTGTTGCTCTGCCTGCCTTCGCCTCTACTGCTGTGTGGCCCCTTGCTGTGTGGCCCCTTTCTGAGGGTGGCCCAGAAGGATATATGTCCCTCAGACTTAAAAAGGTTCCCTGTCTCTGGTCTGTAAAGGGACCCCAGACCATTAGGTCCAATCGCAGACGACTCTGGGGTTGCAGCGCTCATCTTGCTTTATTGGCTGAGGGAGCTGGCGTACAGCTTCCGGTTCATGTGGCCAGCATGACTAAGGCACTTCTGGCGAACCAGAGCAGCGCATGGAAACGCCGTTTACCTTCCCGCCAGAGTGGTACCTATTTATCTACTTGCAGTTTGACGTGCTTTCGAACTGCTAGGTTGGCAGGAGCAGGGACTGAGCTACAGGAGCTCACCCCGTGGCAGGGATTCAAACCGCTGACCTTCTGATCGGCAAGCCCTAGGCTCTGTGGTTTAACCCACAGCGCCTGATGGGCAAAAGCTCCACAGGATTTCCAGCAGTTCATGGAGATTTCAAGGATCGAACCTCTTGGCTTGCAAAGTATGCAAAGCATACCTAACCTATGGGCCTTCTATGGCAAGAGAGGTGTCTTGTTCAGTGCCATAGCTATTGACTAGACCAGGTTCAGGCAGTGTGAGCACGGATGCCGGAGGACAAGGCTCATGCAAGGTATTGTGCAATTGCATGCATGCACTTGCATAAGACTGACTCGGTCACCTTCTGCCTCAGCATGCCAGCCAGGAAGGACACAAGGTGGTCTTCCTCCTTGGTCACTTTGCAGTGGTGACAGCCTCTTCTTGCATGCCATAGCCCTTCTTGAGCTTCCTCTGTTCATATGAACATCTGTCTTGCATTTGGAGATACTGCTTTTGTGTAAAAATAGAATATAAGGAAGTAGCAATACAAATACAATTCAAACTCGATATGGATATTTAATGTGATGGATGTGCCATCTCCCATCTTCAACCACAAATCCACAAGTTAGATGGACCAGTTTCCAGACTTGGCTGAACATTTTACCATGGTTTTCTTCTTACCTGGATGCAGATGTGTTTTTATCTCTGGCCATCACAATAGCAAACTTGCAGTCTGGATTTCCAGCTCCTAAAAAATGGGCAAGTTCCCAGTGCACAGTTTTAGGATTAGGCCAAAAGGCTGTAATACTAATCCCATTTAGCAAGAAATGACATTCCTAGGTACACAAATTCTGTCCCCCGTTAAAAAGAGCAGCTGATATGAAAAGAAAACCTGGAGACCCAACTGCTAGTAAGAGCAGACAGTACAGTACCTTGGAAGTTGAACGGAATCAGTTCCAGAAGTCCATTCGACTTCCAAAATGTTCGAAAACCAAAGCATGGCTTCTGATTGGCTGCAGGAAGCTCCTGCAGCCAGTTGGAAGCCCCGTCAGACGTTCGACTTCCAAAAGAATGTTCGAAAACCGGAACAGTCACTTCTGGGTTTCTATCGTTCGGGAGCCAAGGAATTCAAAAACTAGGCTGTTTGAAAACCAAGGTACAACTGTACTGAACTTTATGGACCAACAGTCGGATTCGGGGAAAGGCAACTTAGGGTGGAAATCCCCTTGGAAAAATAACCAGATTTCTTCAGGATGTCTCTGCAACTTTTGAGCTGGAACATAAATGGCTGTAACATCCCGGAAAAAAGGAGGAAAATATTTCATATATTAAAAAAAGAACAATTGGACATTATCTGCCTGCAAGAAACACATGTGACTAGGCTCCACAGAAAAGTGTTAATAAACAAAAGACTTGGCCAGGAATTTATATCTTCGGACAGAGTAAAGAAGAGAGGTGTGGTGATATATGCAAAAGAGAGCCTGTCACCTAAATTTTTATTCAAAGACTAACATGGAAGAATTTTGGCTATTAAGATACAACATCAAGGAGAGAAGCTTTTGATATTAGGAATCTATGCACCAAATGAGGGGAAATCGGAATTCTACAAGAAGTTGCACGAGATCATGCTGGATTATCTGGACTTCAACAACATCATCATGATGGGAGATATGAATGGGGTCGTATCAACTAACATGGATAAGTCACAAAGCCAAAATGTCACAAAAGACGGCAGACTACCAAAGATTTTTTTTGAAATGACAGACAATATGGACCTGATTGACATTTGGAGGACAAAGAACCCCTTGGGAAGAGAGAGAACATTTTTCTCTGAAGCCCAACTGACCTGGACAATAATCGACCAAATATGGATATCTAGAGGTCTGGCACCCAAGGTCAGAAAGGTGGAAATCTGCCCAAAGACCTGCTCCGACCATAATGCAGTAAAGATGGACATGACACTACTACCAACCGGCTCCTTTAGATGGAAGATGAATGACAATTTGTTTAGAGATCAGGAGATCACTAAGAAGGCCCAAAAAGTTTTGAAAGACTATTTTGAGATAAATTTGAACACTACGGTGGAAAAAAGAATCATCTGGGACGCAAGTAAGGCTGTGATGAGGGGGTTCTTGATACAACAGAATGCTGTAAAGAAAAGGACACAAAATGAGAGGAAAGACAAAATCTTGGAGAAAATTAAAGAACTAGAGAAGAAGTTAAGATCAAATCCGAAGTCACAGCCGACTCTGAGAGAAATTAAACTTCATCAAGCACAATACTCTAAATTGATAAACCAGGAAATAGAGTGGAAGATTAAATTAATGAAAGAAAAAACTTTTGAATCGGCGAATAAATGTGGAAAACTGCTAGCTTGGCAGTTGAAGAGGAGACAAAAACTAAATACAGTTACAAATTTAGAGACTGAAGGAAGAAACATTCAGAACCCTGTGGATATTAGAAAGTGCTTCCAGAGATATTTCAAAAAATTATATACTCAAGGGCCGCAAGACGAGGTTGAGATTAAACAATTTCTGGAAAAAAAATGGGCTACCAAAATTGTCACAAGAAAATAGATCAATCCTGAATTGCAAAATAACACGACAAGAGATTGAACAAGCCATTCAGAACATGCAATTGGGCAAATCTCCAGGGCCAGATGGGCTGACCTCCAAGTATTATAAGACATTAAAAGACTATTTGATACAACCATTGATGGAGGTTAGCAATGAAATTATGGAGGGGAAGAGGGCGCCGGAATCGTGGAAGGAAGCCTTTATCACATTGATACCAAAATCGGAAGCTGAAAAGACACAACTTAAGAACTATCGTCCCATCTCTCTCTTAAATGTGGATTACAAAATATTTGCAGACATTTTGGCAAGTAGACTTTAAAAAGTTTTAAATGAAGTAATTCACAAGGACCAGGCAGGCTTTCTCCCAGGTAGACACTTGTTTGCTAATACAAGGAACATTATTGACATCTTGGAACTTTTGCAAACAGATATAAATACAAAAGCAGTGTTAATTTTTATAGATGTGGACAAGGCCTTTGACAATATCTCCTGGAAATTTATGAAGGGAAATTTAAAAGAAATGGGAGTGGGACAGGGTTTTGAGAATGGGATTGATGCAATATATTCAGAACAAAAGGCTAAATTGATAGTCAACAATGTGGTTACAGAAGAGTTTAAAATCGAAAAAGGAACACGACAAGGCTGCCCTATTTCCCCTTTGCTATTTATTTCGGTTCTGGAGGTGCTCTTGAATATGATTAGAGGGGACCGGTTGGTGGAAGGAATTCAGGTTGGAGCGAAACAATATAAACTTAAAGCTTTTGCAGATGACCTAGTTTTGACCCTGCAGGAGCCAGAATCTAGTACGAAAAGAGTATTACAATTGATTCAAGACTTTGGTCGGGTGGCGGGATTTAAATTAAACAAACAGAAAACCAAGGTATTGGAAAAAAAATTGACAGATACAGAGTCAGAACGGTTTCAGAGAGAGACAGAATTAAATGTGGTTAAAAAAGTAAAGTACCTAGGGGTAAACATAACAGCAAAAAATCTGAGTCTATTTAAGGACAACTATGAAAAATGTTGGTCAGAAATCAAGAGAGACTTAGATAGTTGGACAAAATTGAAACTTTCTTTGCTAGGCCGAATTGCTGCTATCAAGATGAATGTATTGCCAAAAATGTTGTTTTTGTTCCAAACACTACAGATTGTAGACAAGACGGAGTGCTTCCGGAAGTGGCAGAGAGACATCTCTAAGTTTGTCTGGCAGGGCAAAAAGCCCAGAATTAAGTTTAAGATATTAACTGATGCGAAAGAAAGAGGGGGCTTTGCCCTGCCAGACCTAAAGTTGTACTATGAGGCCGCAGCTTTCTGCTGGCTAAAAGATTGGCTACTTCTCGAAGACACTGATGTACTGGATCTGGAAGGTTTTAACAATGCTTTTGGTTGGCATGCATACTTATGGTATGACAAGGTTAAGATCAATAAGGCCTTTAAGAACCATATTGTCAGAAAAGCAGTGTTTAATGTCTGGACAAAATATAAAGACTTATTGGAAAACAAAACTCCAAGGTGGCTTTCACCTCTGGAAGCTAAGGCCCAAAAAAGACCCAACATGGAGGCCAAATGGCCAAAATATTGGGAAATATTAGAAAAAGATGGAGACAACTGGAAATTGCAGAGTTTGGAGAAAATGAAGGATAAAGTGCGAGACTGGTTACACTACGCTCAGATTAAAGAAGTCTTTAAAAATGACAAAAAGTTAGGGTTCCAGGTGGAGAAATCGAAATTGGAAACAGAACTGTTAGAACCTAAGACTAAGGTACTTTCAAGAATGTATAACTTGCTGTTAAAATGGAACACACAAGATGAAATGGTTAAATCGGCTATGATAAAGTGGGCACAGGATATTGGGTATAATATCATGTTTGAGGACTGGGAAAGGTTGTGGACCACTGGGTTGAACCTCACTGCATGTAATGCTTTGAAGGAAAATGTAATGAAAATGATATATAGATGGTACATGACCCCAGTTAAACTTGCCAAAATATACCATTTGTCTGATAACAAATGCTGGAAATGTAAAGGAAATGAAGGAACTTTCTTTCACCTCTGGTGGACGTGCCCTAGAGTGAAGGCTTTCTGGGAAATGATATATAATGAGTTGAAAAAGGTATTTAAGTATACCTTCCCTAAGAAACCAGAGGCCTTCCTCCTGGGTATTGTCGGCCAGAGGGTGATAAAGAAGGACAGAACTTTTTTCCTGTATGCAACAACGGCAGCAAGGATACTCATCGCTAAGCATTGGAAAACTCAAGATCTACCCACACTGGAAGAATGGCAGATGCAACTGATAGACTATATGGAACTGGCTGAGATGACCGGCAGAATCCGAGACCTGGGAGAGGAGAAGGTTGAAGAAGACTGGAAGAAATTTAAGATTTATTTACAAAAATATTGTAATTTGGTTGAATGTTAAGAAGGATGCTAGATCATAAATAATTGAGCACCACTAAATTAGATGGAATTAGGATGATAAGGGAGATTGAGGAAAATATAAATTTTTTGGAGAATTATTATATTATATTTAAAAGAGCGGGACATAAGAACGCAAACAAGATGATAAATTGCTGGTAAAAATATACAATGATGTAAGTGGGAGCGGGAGACGTGAGGGAGTCCAAAGAAGCTATGAAACTATGTTATGATACATGTTATATTGTTTATTATTTTTGCATTTGTATTTAAAAATTTTAATAAATATTTATTTTTAAAAAAAACTTAGGGTGGAAATCCCACACATTCCGCTGCCTGAAATGATCCACAAACCAGCCAGATTTAAACTGGCATAACTGACTTGTTGGTCTGGTTGTTAAGATGCATGAAACGTAATATTTTTGAAATACCGATTTGAGGCATGCAAACAATTTTTAGCAGACTGTGTTGAGTATAACCTGACAGTTGTGCTGCAGCAGGGGAATGGGGCACCCTCCATTTAAAGCCAGATACCTGCCCTAAAGGCCATACTGATGCCACTGATCAGCCCTGCATCAGCAAACTTCAGTGCCCAGGATTCTTGGGGGAGCTGGGGGGAGAGAGACGTGCTTTAAAGGCATGGTGCATACGCAGCCCTTATCTGAGCTAAAATACGCTTAGCAACCCTGACCAAACTTCTACCTCAATCCTATTCCCGTCGTTGAAACTCCACATCAATAACTGAGTTTTCAACAAAGTTTTTTTCTGTCTTTCAGGTTAAAAGGCAAAGCTGAGCCAGCAAAGGGAGCTGCCCTTAGGCTCAACTGAAACAGATGTTTTCCAGGAAAGCACAAATGTTGCTGGCAAATGAGGGTAGGCGGAGGAAAGAGAATGGAAACGAAAGGCGGGGTAGTTCTGGAGAATAATTGTGAGTCAGAAACCAAAACAGCATTGCACAGGAGGAGTTCAATGAAGCAGGAAAGCAGGTCAGCAATTTCATTTTATCATTTTTATAAATGATTAGAAAACAGTCTGTAGTGACCTTTTGCTCTGTGTGTGTGTGTGTGTGTGTGTGTGTGTCAGTTCCCTCAAGCGGCTTCCTGGATACTGCAGTTTGCGAAGGGTGCTGAGAGTTGTTGGGAGAACTCTCGAGGAGCTACCGTTCCCAGCACCCTTAACGAACTACCCTTAACGAACTACAACTCCCAGGATTCGGGGGGGGGGTCATAACTGCTAAGGTGGCATCAGAGTGCTCTAGATGTGCAGGACAGATGTGACCTAGCCGCGGCTCTCTGGCGTTTACAAGAGAGAGACGCTGGGAATTAAAGCTGAGACTAAAACATGTGCTCTGCTGCTACTACTAGGCTTACGGTTCTTTTTCCTTGCGGGATCCCAGAGGCGTAGCATGGAGGGGCTGGGAGGGGGGCTGTTGCCCCAGGTGCAGTTTTGGGAGGGGGCACAGGGTGCCATGAGCTGCTGCATCCTTCCCAGCTGGAGGGCACCCGAAAAGAATGCAATACTACTGTACCGATCATTAAATTTGTGCCCATTGCTCTGTCTGCTACTGGAAGGGTGCAGCCCTCGTGCTGCTCTAACCTCTTATTTGTACAGATAAAATCCTGCACTCAAACATCCCATTGCACTAGTGCCGCCCAAAGACAGAAGCCAAGGGGGATAAAACGCACACAGATAAAAGGATGGGGTTACTAGGGGGCAGGCAGATGATCACAGAATTGTAGAGCTGGAAGGGACAAGGGTTGTCTAGTCCAACTGTCTGCAATCCAAATTTAAAACAGTCAGGGGGAAAATAACAAAGCCCACCACTGTTAAAAGTATTATAGAGTCTTGGAAATCAGCCATTCCAACCAGCCACAGCAGTCACCTAGCTGTTTATGGAGGAAAGTGGGAGGCTGGAAAATCCCCAGGCACACATGGTAGATCAAGAGAAAACTTTTCGACTTTAAAAAATATATATACTTGGGATCTTTGTCGATCAGCAAAAGAAATCCCATTGGCTACAATTAGTTAGATGTTGGAAGATTTCACTCGGGCGCAGGAAGGGAACAATTTGAGACTCTCAGGAATGTAGCCACCGACATCTAAAAAAAGAACTTCCTGTATCCATCTGCTCATTTGCAGCTTCAGGAAAACAAAAAGGACAGCCCCGGAGTAAAGGGGTCCTCCGCCAACTCAGCTGAAATTAATTACTTGGATCAAGAGCTTCAAGGGCAAACCGAAAGAAAGCTGCAGGTTTGGCATTCCTGCCTTATCTTAATTTTGAAAGCTGCAGTGCTTTACTGCCTGGACTAATCTCACTGTAAGTTTTATATTATTATACTGCAATCATTTTTTTATATAGCTCACTGTTTATTTTGTATCATTGTTTATAAATGCATCGTTTACATTGCCTTCATTGTACATATTTGCAATTTTTACCATTTACTTTTAATAAGTTTTCTGATGTATTTTCTTTTGGCGTGATTCTGGGTCTTTGCTCACTGGAACAAATTAATATCATCTAAATTGAGAGACCGCTTTCCTGATGACATGGTCCCACTTCACATCGTTGGCTCCCAGGGGGGCCAACTTGAATAAAATATGGGGGGGCAAATAAACCCCTACCCTGCATAAACAATCACATGATGTAGAGCACAGACACCATCTGAGTGGCAGTGCCCACTAACTTTGGAGGGATCCAGCCCCCTCAAATATTTTATTGGGGGGAAGCAAAGACCACTCGGCTCCTAGGAGTTGGCTGCTAATGGTTGGAGGCTGTTGTAATAGTAAGGATGGAATGGGGGAGAGGAGGTGCTATGTTTACCCACAACCATGTGTTTATTCATTGTAATGCCAGGTTTAGACCTGCATGCAGGTAAGAGCCATTGAAGATTATAGTGTTTGTCTGGAACCTTTGATTCAAGTATTTAAAATCTATTTCCAAATGCCGCCAATGATGTGGAGCAAAAACCCCTCCCCACAATGTTCATTCATAACAATGAATGGATACCAGCTGCAAAAATATAATGCTACGCAAGTGTGTCAGTTTCAAATGCTTTAGCTTTCTTTATGAAATAAAAGTAAAATAAACATGTAAAATGAGATCACTCTCTAGGATATCAGTACATTTTCTGACGTAACAAAAGGTATTTATCTCCCTTTACTAAACAAAAGTGAAACGAACACACTTCCTTCTGCAACTAATCCAGAATGCGGCAGCTAGACTGGTGACTGGGAGTAGCCGCCAAGACCATATAACACCGGTCTTGAGAGACCTACATTGGCTTCCAGTATGTTTCCGAACACAATTCAAAGTGTTGGTGCTGACCTTTAAAGCCCTAAACGGCCTCGGCCCAGTATATATGAAGGAGCGTCCCTACCCCTATCGTTCAGCCTCCAAGGGCCTTCTGGCTGTTCCCTCCCTGCGAGAAGTGAGGTTATCGGGAACCGGGCAGAGAGCCTTCTCGGTGGTGGTGCCCACCCTGTGGGAACGCCCTCTCATCAGAGGTCAAGGAAATAAACAACTATCTGACTTTTAGAAGACATCTGAAGGCAGCCCTGTTTAGGGAAGTTTTTAATGTTTCAAATTTTATTCTGTTTTTAATGTTCTGTTGAAAGATGCCCAGAGTGGCTGGGGAAACCCAGCCAGATGGGTGGGGTAGAAATAATATATCATCATCATCATCATCATCATCCTTGAATCACATTGTAAGGCATCAAGAAATCTTCTGAGGCAAGCTGGAAATCTAACATCCACTGGGTGCAATTAACTTCAAGTTCTCCCTCCACCCCACCCTGTCTTTCAGATTCTTCCATGGAGCTCTCTACAGAAGGGTACCACTACGATGACTATGAACTGAACACTACTTTCGACTACGCTTCCTTCGAAATGCTTTGCTACAAAGGTGAGGTCAGAGCATTCATCACCTCATTCCTACCGGCATTCTACTCTGTCGTTTTCTTCGTTGGGCTCGCTGGGAATTCCCTAGTGGTGGCATTCTTCGCCTACATCAGAAAACTAAAGACCAGGGTGGATGTATACATCATGAACTTGGCCATTGCCGATTTGTTACTGCTCTGCACTCTTCCCTTTTGGGCTGCGAGTGCTGCCCATGGGTGGGTCCTAGGTATCCCTTTATGCAAGATCACGTCCGCTATCTACACAATGACCTTCAGCGCTAGCATGCAATTTCTGGCCTGCATCAGCGTCGATAGATACAAAGCCATTGTCAAATCTCAAGCTAAACCAGGCGCCATCAACCAATGCGTCAGAACATCTTTCCTTGTCTGGGCAGCCGCCATGTTCCTTTGCATTCCTGAACTCGTCTTTAACACAGTAGTGGAGTTCAAAAACAGACTTTCATGTTTTCCCGCATTTCCTCAAAGCACGGGGAACGTAATTAACGTAACCATCGAAATAGCGGAAATGTTGCTGAGTTTTGCGCTGCCTTTCCTCATCATGCTGGTTTGCTACTCAGCTATGGCCAGAACTCTCATTTCGAGCCCCAATATTAAAAAATGTCAGCCTCTGAAAGTTCTTATCGCAGCGGTGTCGGTCTTTATCGTCACGCAACTGCCTTATAACATCATCAAGCTTTGGAAAGCCATCGACATTATCTACCCGCTGATTACAGACTGCAACACGAGCAAAACCATCGATATCGTATTCCAGGTGACCAACAGCATTGCTTTGTTCCACTGCTGCCTGAACCCTATCCTTTATTTTTTTATGGGAGCCTCTTTCAAAATGCACATGGTCAAAATGGCAAAGCGTTGCGGCTACTGGAGAAGGCAGCAGAATGAAGAAATTCCTATGGACTATGAAGATTCTGGGCAAGAAACCAGTAGCTTCACTATTTAGAAAATGGGGAGAAGGAAAGCAATCCGTGTTCGCTTAAGCCAGTCAATGCCTGGCTGTGCTGGATTGACACAGAGAGATCCTTGATACAAGAACTGCGTTTGATTCACGTGGTAGGATGAAGTTGTTCCAATCGAGCAGATAGCTGGACCTAGCATACCTGCTCTCTGCTAACCTAGTTTAAATGGGCTGATCTATGCATACAGGAAATGTTGCACATTATTTCTAACATCAAATAATACATACTAATGTATTCAAGTGGAAATAAGCCTGCTTAGTAGCAAGGAGATGGAGTGAGTAGAATCACTCAATAGCTATTTTCCTAAAGGCTGTTTTTTCCCTTGAGAAGCATGGCTCAGGAAAGATGGTGGCAAGCCTGTTCTTATTATATAAAATAAAATCATCCTATAAGCAGAGGTGGGGAAGCATTGGACTCCACCCCCATCAGTATGGCCAGTGGTCAGGGATAATGAAAGCTGTTGTTGGGCTTCGGCTTCCATTATCCCTGACCACTGACCAGGCCCATCTTACCCATCGAGGCTAGTGGCGCAGGGTGCTAGGGCACCATGTTCTGGAGGGTGCCAGGCAAGAGTCCGGGGAACACCGAACAAACACGCTGAGTGAGTGAGGGTGCATGTGTGCGCTGCTCCCGCTGAGCATCGACTCAGTTTTCCCCCTTTTAGCCTGCAGGTGCCGAATTCTGCGGGGCGCCAGAAGGCTAAATGGGAAAAAAACAAGCTGACGCTTAGCGGGAGCGGCGCACGTTCCCTCGCTCGCTCGGCGCAGGCCCGCTTGCTCGGTGTGCTGCCTGCCATGCCCACCGCGGCACGAAGCACCCAGCTGAGCCAGGAGGTGCCACGTGCAGCCTCTGCCTCTTCCTCTTCCCCACCAAAGAAGTCGGTCTCCAGCCGCTGCCCGCCTCGTTCAGTCCTAAAAAAAAAAGGTCAACTCTGGGAAAGGGGAGGGCGCCGGCGGGATCTTTGCACCACGGCGCCGGATATGCTTAAGACGGCCCTGCCACTGACCATACTGATGGGAGCTGATGGGAGCCAGAGTCCAACAACCCCAATGGATCAACCCCCCCAAGACCTGCTATAAATCCTTGTGCCATTGTGCTAAGTTTTCTCCACCCAGATAATTTACATGGAACAGGAATCCAGAAAATGCATAGGATAATGGCATCAGTACATGGGGTACATGTTGCCTTGTGTTCCTGAAAGAAGGAATACTAGACATGGGGATGCCATGTTCAGGTGCTGCTCAAGAATGCATCTGGATTCCTATATGGACAAGAATACACCTAAACACTTATTTACACAAATATTTGTATAGTAATTTTTTGGTGGAGGGGGGGGGGACCTTATTCCTTCATGTAATGGAATTTGAAGTGCAGGACTTAATGGATAGAATTTCCTAATACGATTAGAACTGTCACATAACGACACCTACAGCATTTCCATTAAGTCACACACAATGCAATCTTACGTTTTGTTATTCCTATTGTATTATATTAATATATATTATGCTTCATTTTTGTATACAATAAAAGAGCTTCAATGGAAGAGAAAGGAACCATGTGTATAAAACAATCCCTGAACTACTATGGGTTTTTTTAATAGGGGAATCTTTCAAACTCAAAATTCAGAAGGGTCCCTTATTGCCTTGCAGAAGTTTTGGGATATCAGCTAATTAGCATCTCATACTATTCCAGTTCAAAAGATTGAGATGTCTGTAGCTTCACACACTGTTAAACAACTTGTGTGTAAAATATATTCCAAAGGAGTCATTGGTTTACATCAGGGGTTCCCAGACTTCAGCTGTTGTTGGACTACAAATCCCATCATCCCTAGTTAGCTGGAAGAGTGATCAGAGATGATGGGAATTGTAGTCCAAAACCAGCTTGAGGCCTAAGTTTGGGAAACACTAGTTTACATGTATGTAGCACAGCATTGAGACTCAGCAGGATTAATGTGTATTCTCCAATATTTATAGAACACTCAGTTTGAGAAGGCCCTAGGATTCAGTTCACCTATGTGCAGGAGCAAACCTTAATGCTGGAGTCCCATGTGACTTAATCCATAGATAAAATATAACGGAATATCTAGCATGCAAATGCGAAGGCCTGTTCAAGCATGACGCTAGGAAAAAAATAAAAGTCATCTTTCTTAGTCCTCATGCAGCCAATACAGAAACATGGGAGGGAGGACAGAATTCTGAGATAGAATTGACCTCAACATTCCAGGAAAACTTTGTTTTACTCACCGCTGCTCCACCACTTTTGGCCATTGATCACGTAGCTGTCTCCATCTCTCTCGAGGCTGCATTCCATATTGGTGGCATCACTCGAAGCGACACCAGGTTCTGTTCAAACAAAATACCAATCATGGCTTACTGCAGCTGGAGTAATTGAAAACAGAATTTAACTTGCCCATTTTATCACCAAGCAGAGGTGATAGAAGCAGCATCAGTGGTCTGCAAGGAGAAAAGGCAGTCCGTCTGTCCCCACCACCCTCAGCAAATGATGTGTCTATTTATGTGGTTCTATTATGTTGGGAAGGTAAACGGCGTTTCTGTGCGCTGCTCTGGTTTCACCAAAAGCAGCTTAGTCATGCTGGCCACATGACCCGGAAAAAACTGTCTGCAGAAGCGGACAAATGCCAGCTCCCTCGGCCTGTAAAGTGAGATGAGCGCCGCAACCCCAGAGTCGTTCGCGACTGGACTTAATTGTCAGGGGTCCCTTTACTTTTTTATTATGTTGCTTAATGTTCCATTATGGGACACAGGTGGCGTTGTGGTCTAAACCACAGAGTCTAGGACTTGCCGATCAGAAGGTTGGTGGTTCGAATCCCCGCAACGGGGTGAGCTCCCGTAGCTCGGTCCCTGCTCCTGCCAAGCTAGCAGTTCGAAAGCACGTTAAAGTGCAAGTAGATAACTAGGTACCACTCCAGTGGGAAGGTAAATGGCATTTCCATGCGCTGCTCTGGTTCGCCAGAAGTGGCTTAATCATGCTGGCCACATGACCCAGAAGCTGTATGTCAGCTCCCTCGGCCAATAAAGCGAGATGAGCGCCGCAACCCCAGAGTCGGTCACGACTGGACCTAATGGTCAGGGGTCCCTTTACCTTTAATGTTCCCCTAATTGTTTTAAAGCACTTCTGGGGACCACACAGACTGGTTGGCATTTTTCCTGGTCCCTCTTGATTGGTTTGGAAAGTGGCCTTACTATTGATTTTGCTGAAGATCTTAGATCAGCGGTGGCGAACCTTTTAAAGACCGAGTGTCCAAACTGCAACCCAAAACCCACTTATTTCTCGCAAAGTGCCAACACAAAGTGCCCTGAGTTGTTGAACTTCTTTGCGGGGGGGTTGCACACTGTTGTTGAGCTTTCATTGGGGGGAATGTCCAGGTTTGCTGAACTTTTGGGGGGGAGGCAGCCGCCAAACTAATACAGAGGAAGCCAATCGACAACAGGCAATAATCTCCCGCCCGATCGCCGCAGACAATCTCCGGCTCGCACAAGCAAAAAATAAGCCATTTCTGGCTCGCAGTGGCATGGGGGGGGGGGGCAAGGAACTCTAGTGTGAGTTTCCTGCCCACAGTATTCGGGGGGGCAGCTGCCCACTTTGCCAACCCCCAGCAAAGGTGCGGATTGAACCGATGGCACATGTGCCGACAGAGAGGACTCCAAGTGCCCACTCTGGCACACATGCCATAGGTTTGCCACCACTGTCTTAGATTGTTTCTAAGTTAATCTAAGGAGAATGTCAAAGAGCTCAAATATATATGTAGACGCATATTTATTAGTTGAGAATTCTTATCAACGTGCAATTCTATGTGATGTAGAAAGATGAATGGTGATGAGAAGTACAGGAAATATTTTAAATCTGGTTTAAGCTCTATTTGTTTTAATATTGCAATGTTTCTTACAGGTTATTGAATTTCACACTTATACAGTGGTACACTTATACAGAGGGTAACTCGGGTTACATACGCTTCAGGTTACAGACTCCGCTAACCCAGAAATAGTGCTTCAGGTTAAGAACTTTGCTTCAGGATAAGAACAGAAATCATGCTCCGGCGGCGCAGCGGCAGCAGGAGGCCCCATTAGCTAAAGTGGTGCATCAGGTTAAGAACAGTTTCAGGTTAAATATGAACCTCCAGAACGAATGAAGTACTTAACCCAAGGTACCACTGTATAACAAAACATATATACATCTCAAATTATTTTTAAAAAGTATAAAAATAAGGCAAACATACAAAAAATAATAATTAGAGCAGATATAAATGATAAAGAAAAGATATTCCTGGAAAAATACCACAGAGGAACTGTTGTGGACCATCAATACTAAAACCATTATATTTCTCTGTATGTAATACAAATGTAAAAAGTCACCATGCAGTCCCTATTGGAGGATTTTTGGAGCACCGTATCACAATCCTTAGTTTTAGGAGAAGAAGAAGAAACTATTACCTGTCATGCAGAAGCAAGAACTTATTTTCCCTTCTAGGAGAGGCTCCAGCCATTGTTTCTTTTGTTCTTGGGTCCCATACATGTGCAGTACCTCCATGTTTCCTGTGTCTGGGGGGAGACAAAAAGAAAAGACGCTGTTGCGGTTCCCGCTCCATCAGACACACAGTAATCACTGCATAGAGGCAAGGATGGGAAACCTCAGGCCCAGGAACCATATGCAGCACCTCAGGACTCATTATCCAGCCCTCAGGACAACTCCCAAGGTCACATCTGTCACCAGCCCTGCTTTGCACCCTCCTTGAGTGGTTTTTCCTGGCTGGAATGTGCCCTTCAACTCTGAAAATGCTTCTACCTTCCTAGACGTAGGATGGAGAGGGGTGTGCAAATGGTGTCTGTAGGAACCAGTCAAAGGTCTAATGCACATTTGTCTCTGGCATGCGGTCCCTCAGGAGAAAGCGTGGCACTTGAGCTGAGAAAAGTTCCCTGTCAGGTACTAGGATAGCCCAGTTGGTTAGAGCATGAGACTCTTAATCTCAGGGTAATGGGTTCGAATCCCAAATTGGGCATTGCAGCGGGCTGGACTAGATAACCCTTGAGGTCCCTTCCAACTCGACAGTTCTGTGATTCTACGATCCCTGGTATGAGTGTCATAACAATTCACTGACCTGGGGCATGGCAGTTGAACACGTTGGGCGCGAAGAAGCACTTCCCAGTCTCTTCTGCGATTAAGGCATAGTCCAGCTGGCCAAGACCACTAACCCCTGGCAGGAAAAGGTTCCAGAGACCCTCTGCCTTGGCCCTTTCCTGATGATAGAAGTAAGGGGGGTCAGCCAAGTCATGGTGGCACTGAATGACCATTCTAATATTTTAGGTAGAAGTGGGATATAAAATATTTAAATATAATAAAATAAATAATTTAAGAGCTGGGGTGCTTACAGTATTTGGGGAAATATATGTATTTTAATATAATCCCAATAAAATAAATGCCAATCTGATTGACAGCACTCAGAAAACACCAAGCCAAATTATTGGTTCTGGCATTGCCATAAACAGTTTCACTTATTCTCTCTCTCTCTCTTTTTCTTTCTCCCTTCCTTCCTTCCTTCCTTCCTTCCTTCCTTCCTCTCTCTCTCTCTCTCTCTCATATATATACACACCAGTTTTTAAATTCTGGTTCCAACCAACCTAATTCCATTAAGGAAGTCCACATGAGTCAGAGCATCTAACTCGTGATTAGGTGTCTTAGTGTGAAATTATTATTTTTTCCTTCTTGGTTATAGAAACAGAAGACTAAGAATTACACCTTGCAGAGATTTCTGTCTTTCCACAGTGTTATTCAGCAAAACATCTATGATTAACGGCCCAGAGTGTAAGCCTGTGAAACTGCAGAAGAAACTTGGCCTAGGCTTGCCTGCAGTTGAAATCAATTGACCTAAAGTGCTTTAAAGCAAAAGCGTCGCCGTTTTATCAGGCCTGTGGATCAGGGTGATAAACTACTCTTTCTCTTCAAAACTTTACCTGCCATTTTAATTGGAATAAGATCCCCAAACATCAGATAAGCTATTCTTCAAGTGACATTTGCACAGCTACAGGACTGTATCAGGTAATTCCTTCCATTATTAACACCACAAAGTGAAAAAATACAAGCACCTTCAGTCTCTCAATCACGGCAGGCTTTTTCCATACGTCTGGCGAATTTTTATTTCTGGCGTAATACTCCACCATTTCCTAGGAAAATAAAATACATCAATAGAGAACACACAACAGCCAATAAAGCCACATCAGTGCAATTCCCCCCCCTCAGTACATTTCACTAGATTGCTACTTACTCTGTTTTTCATATGGTTTGTGAGTAATTGGAGGGAAGAGTCATAAAGACACAGAATTGTGAACGTGAGCACCTGACGTCCAATAGACTGGATGAATAGCGAAGCAATATTCCCCTCACACATCTACGGTAAATGACTTTATGACTTTCAGAAAACATCCCAGTACAACAGGGAATTTTCAAATGTTTGACATTTTATTCTGCTTTTAATATTTTGTTGGGAGGCACCCAGAGTGGCTGGGACAGCCCAGTCAGATGGGCACCATATAAATAATAAAATAATACAGTGGTACCTCGGGTTACGAACTTAATTCATGCCGGAGGTCCGTTCTTAGCCTGAAACTGTTCTTAACCTGAGGCGCGCTTTCGCTAATGGGGCCTCTCACTGCTGCTGCGGCGCACAATTTCCGTTCTCATCCTGGGGCAAAGTTCTCAACCTGAGGTACTACTACTTCTGGGTTAGCGGAGTTTGTAACCCAAAGTGTTTGTAAGCCGAAGCGTTTGTAACCCGAGGTACCACTGTAAAATAAAAGGACTCCTGTAAAGCCATTACAGTGGTACCTCAGGTTATATACGCTTCAGGTTACATACACTTCAGGTTACAGACTCCGCTACCCCAGAAATAGTACCTCAGGTTAAGAATTTTGCTTCAGGATGAGAACAGAAACTGTGTTCCGGTGGTGCGGCGGCAGCAGGAGGCCCCATTAGCTAAAGTGGTGCTTCAGGTTAAGAACAGTTTCAGGTTAAGAACGGACCTCTGGAACGAATTAAGTACTTAACCCGAGGTACCACTGTATGTCTAGAGGTAATTTACCTCACTGTACCATTGGACCTTAGAAAGGCCCACCACTATTTTCTGTCCTGCAGTAGATGGCTGGGTCTGAAAGCTATCCACCATTAAAATTTCCCACAATGCCACGGGTCAACGTTTTGTTTGGGGTGGGCTTAAAATGGCAGGCATTTCCCAGATGCCCGATTTAGAAAACAGATGCTGCTGCTGCTGCATGCCCCTGGGGTGAGGACACCAACCCAGGAGGTGAGTTACCAGGCCACATTTTGTTATGAGGCAACTCAGGCTTGCAGTTGGTCCTGGTGGCCAGAGATTAGAAAAGTTGCACCAGCTAAAATCCCCTCTCTGTAGAGGCACCAACTTCTCAAGATGATTGAGGAGGCCTCGTCTTGACACCATGCGCACCCGATGTCGTACAACATCCCGATGTTGCAAGCATGGCATTGTGATGTACCACGGGGCAGAGTCAAATGCTCTCTGAAAATTGATGGGGCTCACCCACTAATAAAAAAACATTGGGGTGTGTGTGTGTGTGTGTGTGAAAGTGCCTCGGCTCCCAGGATCTGGCACCTATGCCTCTGTGTAAAACTATGAATGATACAGGAGTCCTAATAACCTTTGCATGGGATCACCTCTGCCTTCTGGCACTGAAGGAGGAATTAGACCTGACAGCAGGGAGGGCAAAGCTGTACTGGACTTGAACTCTCATCATCTCTGCTCATAGCCATGTTGTTTGATGGAAGCTGAAGTCTAACGACAGATGGAGAGCAGCAGATTCCGCATCACTGCTAGATAACTGCTAAATAACTAAATCTGTGTCTTACTTTGACAACCACAAATCAGTACAGTGGTACCTCGGGTCACATACTCTTCAGGTTACAGACTCTGCTAACCCAGAAATATTACCTCGGGTTAAGAACTTTGCTTCAGGATGAGAACAGAAATCGGCAGCAGCAGCAGCGGGAGGTCCCATTAGCTAAAGTGGTGCTTCAGGTTAAGTATGGACCTCTGGAACGAATTAAGTACTTAACCCGAGGTACCACTGTACTGTTGAATCATATACTAGAGAAATCTTAATAAACCAGGGCAAAATTCAGCCACATTTCTGTTCCTAATCAATGATTAGGCTCTCAATCTGATTAGTACCAGTGTTCTGAATATGCTACATCATATGTCTCACCATTTCAGCTGGAAAAACATATTTCTTCATGAAATCCTTCACCGTTTCAAGCACTTCTTTGCCCTCTTTAGACTGGTGGAATAATTCTCCTGTGCTACAGGGCTGACTCTCAGTGGCAAAAGATGTTCTAGAAGAAAAACCCAGATGGGACAGTAATGGCATTTTTCTTCAGGTACATAGCCTTAAAGCAGAAACAAATTCATCTCCCTGACTCCTCATGCAATACCCCACACTACAACTTCAACTGCTTTGGAGTTGCCATTTAAAAAAAAATATTCTGAATAAACCATTCTTACTTTTTTGATACCAGTAATCCAGTTTCTGCCAAAGGTTTCACCATACTGCCAAACTTGTGGCTGTTTTCTGCAACGGAATTTCCCTGAAGGTATCTGGCGTAGATGCCCTAAGGAACATATAAACAAAAGTATGTGTGATTTCATTCAAGAACCCACTTGCTAAAACAATATGTCATGTAGAAATTGTGAAATCAAACAACACTTAGTACTGCACAGCCAAACAATTCTGCCTCTGAAACAACTGACAAAATATAAAATTTGGAGAGCTGTTGTTTGTTACTAGCTAAAGTAATATACAATGACCTTTGTTATTTTATTTTGAAATAATTTGTATTAAAGGTTTTCTTGAATTACAAAAGAACTGCAAGGTCTCTCTCTCTCTTGTTACGTTCAGTGTAAGACAATGTTGTTGATGTTCCAGAGCTGTTTTTTTTTTTTTAAAGTTGGGGTGTTGAGGACATTGACACAAACCCACTGCAGGGTGGCTAAAATCCAGCTCCTGTAGGCTGCGGAAAACTAAATATGAAGTGTGGTAGTAGTAATAATCTCAACTAGCCCCGCAAAATCTCACAGCTGGATCTGCCAGTGTTTAAGGTGAGCCAAAAAGAGGACTGGTTCCCCACCGCCACCCAGTTATTAAATTTTGTGTTCATGTGAATGTTAAGGGGCATTTGAATGGCGTGATTGGCACATGCCTGAGACATATCTAGGAAATATGCACATCAAAGTAATGCTCAGTTTCTTGTTGAACTTCAAAAAACTTCACTAATATTATGTAGGAGTATGGCTTGCAGTATTTCTCCCTGGAACTTAAAATATGTTTAAAACGGGTAAGATATATTTATAGCCACAACGATTACCTGCATTATTGAAGCCACTTTAAAATACGAGAGTGCAAGGAAGAAATTCAGGTTGGGCACAGCAGGGCTGATACCTCTGCAGCGACAGTACGTCGCGATCACTTCTTCAGCCGAAGGAATTCCTAGGAAATTGATACGGAATAATGTGAAAACTTGGCTTGGTGTGCCAGTTACACACGGTTGTTGTTGTCTTAATTGTATGCAACAGGGGTATAAATAGATATACAGTCATACCTCGGGTTACAAACGCTTTGGGTTGCGCGATTTCAGATTGTCAACCGCGTCGAACCTAGAAGTACCAGAACGGGTTACTTCCAGGTTTCAACACATGCGCAGGCGCAGAAGTGCTAAATCGCGCTTTGCGCATGCGCAGAAGACCCAAAGCACAACTCGCGCATGCACAGATGCGGCGCTGCTGTTTGCGAACGCTGCGGGTTGCGAACGTGCTTCTCGCACGGATCACGTTCGCAACCCGAGCGTCCACTGCATCTATTTTCTCATGCAGCAATATAGCCATCAGATCATAGAACCATAGATAGATAGAGCTGGAAGGAACGACAAGGCTAATCTAGATCAAGACCCTGCAAAGCAAGACTCTTCTGCCTAACATGGGGCTCGAACCCACAACCCTGAGATTAAGAGTCTCATGCTGTACCAACTGAGATAACTAACAGGTTGTATCCAATGCAGTGCTTATGTGAGAATGCTCCCACATCTCATAAGCATACACTGAGCTTTTGTTGCCTACCAGTCACATGGAGCTGCCAGTCAGTAATAATGCCCCACAGATAAACCTTTCTTAAAAAAAAACTTTGGTGGGGGTGGCGGGTGGGAAAAAGAGAGAGGAGCAATGGAGATAATGCCACTTCCTCAGGCTGTGTGTTGTTGCCTGCCAGTCACGTGGAGCTGGCAGCAGGAACTTCCTTTACCCTACTGAGTTTCTAATACAAAAAAAGTCTGTTTGTGAAAAGGTGTGTGTGTCCATATGAACTTATTCTGTGGTTTATTACTAGATCATGGTGTATGCAAGGTAAGTGGTATAACCTAATATGGCAAGAGGTACCCTATCATGAATTTTTGTGCCCCTGGTACCAGTCTGATCCCAGCCTCGGCTCCTGAAAGGCATCCAGGCATATCTTGAGTTCCTCACACAAATTTTATTGCATAAAGGTCAGCATGTGCAAATTTAGTTGCCAAGTACAATCTATCCACCCCCTGAATGGAGATAATGTTAGAAGATAATTTGAAGGCAGGGAGCAGACAAAAGACAACCAGCTCAGTTACACTTCACTAGGATGGTAGTCTTTCAAACCCTTAATTTGCAAGATGGAAATGGGCAGGAACTCCGGTGGAAAGACAATATCTACTACAGTGGTACCTCTGGATGCGAACGGGATCCGTTCCAGAGCCCCGTTTGCATCCTGAAGTGAATGTAAGTCACGGCTGCACGGCTGCGCATGCGCGGGGCGTGTTTCACCGCTTCCACGCATGCGTGTGACATAATTTTGAGCGTCTGCGCATGCGGCGAAAACAGGAAGTAATGTGCTTCGTTACTTCTGGGTCGCTGCGGAGCGCAATCCAAAAATGCTTAACCTGAAGCATATTCATCCCAAGGTGGTGTTGTTGTTTAGTCGTTTAGTCGTGTCCGACTCTTTGTGACCCCATGGACCAGAGCACGCCAGGCACTTCTGTCTTCCACTGCCTTCCACAGTTTGGTCAATCCCAAGGTATGGCTGTATAATAATTCCTCATCCCAAAGCCATTTCTCTTCTCCATGAAGGAAGTGATATAATAAAGGAACCCTAAAATTTGTAGTCAGTGGCTCTCATCGCTCTAGCGAGGACCTTCGTTCAGCTCACTGGTCCCCAAAGGTTGGTGCCCCCCCAATACATAGGCACAGAACATATAAAGAAAGATGGGTGCATACCTGCAATATTGTTTATATACTGGAAATTCGCCATTTGCAAATGTTTGAGGGATCTGGGCCAAAACCAGAGAGAAACAATGTAAGCGAAGTCTGCCAGAGGATGCCCTATAGTCGAAAGTTCCCAGTCCAGCACTGCCACAACACGGGCCTGGAAAGAGAGGAATACAGGAGGGAAAACCAGTGGCAATAGTGAAAAGGTTTAGATCAACATTTATCAACCTGGTGCCCTCCAGGTGTTGTTGGATTGCAGCAAAGCTGGCTGGGGCTGAGTTGTAGTCCAACAACATCTGGAGGGCACCAGTTCTGCAAGGGCTGGATTAGGCCAACAGTCCCCAACCACTGACTCCAGTGTACACACAAGGCTCTAGACACAAACATTTTCTTCCTCGAGTTGCAGTAATCTAACGAACATCTTTGCTGGACTTATGCGGCTCTCCCTGGTCTTGAAATAAGCATGAGATCCCAGAGAGACTGTTCTAGGACTGGAGGAATAACCTCAATGAAGTGAGCACAGGTGAGTATAAAGGGACCATTAACACCAGTCCATCTTCAGTGCCCTGCTTCCATTCTTTCAACTTCTGAGAAGCTTGTTTTTATTACATTGGCAGCCACTCCAAAATATTGAGGCAGAATTTACATACAAGCATTTATATCTATCATGTAAAACAAGACCAACTAACCATGTTCCACTGGCTGCATCCTGCAACCAAGAAGGTTTTTTGTGACCCCCCCTCCCCTTGTCATTTTTTTAAAAAGAATCATAGAATTGTAGAGTTAGAAAGGACCCTGAAGATCATCTAATCCAACCCCTGCAATTTAGGAGGATAGAACCCTCAACCTTGGTGTTACCAGCTCTAAAGAGTCACTTAAAAAAAATAATGACTGGTTCTATGGGTCTCTCACTATGATTCCATGATGCCGGGAGCCACCCCAATATTTGTCTCGATGTTAACAGATTTAGAAAATGGCAAAACCATGCAATTATTATGCAGTTAAAACTGTGGTTTGCAATCTTGGATTGCCTGTAAACTGCAGTTTGCATATACCACTGTTTGCCCAGTATCAAGGCAAAAGCAAATGAGGGTTTGCCACTAAATTGGAAGTGATGGGGGGGGGGGGGAGAGAATCACAAAGCATGCAAGCACAGGGCTCATTCTGATTGCACCCAATATTTTCTGGCATTGTATCAAGCCGCCACCCACATGTGTCCAATAATTGCTTTGGAATGGACTACTGCAATGCGCTCTATGTGGGGCTACCTTTGAAGGTGACCCGGAAACTACAACTACCGTAATCCAGAATGTGGCAGCTAGATTGGTAACTGGGAGCAGCTGCCGAGACCACATAACACCGGTCTTGAAAGTCCTACATTGGCTCCCTGTACGTATCCGAGCACAATTCAAAGTGTTGGTGCTGACCTTTAAAGCCCAAAATGGCCTCGGCTCAGTATACCTGAAGGAGCATCTCCACCCCCATTGTTCTGCCGGACACTGAGGTCCAGCGGCGAGGGCCTTCTGGCGGTTCCCTTGCTGTGAGAAGCCAAGTTACAGGGAACCAGGCAGAGGGCCTTCTCAGTAGTGGCACCCGCCCTGTGGAACGCCCTCCCACCAGATGTCAAAGAGAAAAACAACTACCAGACTTTTAGAAGATATCTAAAGGCAGCCCTGTTTAGGGAAGCTTTTAATGTTTAATAGACTATTGCATTTTAATATTCTGTTGGAAGCCACCCAGAGTGGCTGGGGAAACCCAGCTAGATGGGCAGGGTATAAATAAATTATTATTATTATTATTATTATTATTATTATTATTATTATTATTATTATTACATTGCATAAGGATATTACTGTGTTGCAATGGAAGGTTGAGGAAAACCTCTCAGAACTAGAGGTACAGCCTAGTAGGCAAGGGCCAGGTCCACTGGAACAAGCAAGAATTGGGGGGGGGACCCATCACCTTTGTATCAGTGCCCTGTATCACATGCTGCTACTTCACTAGTATTTTGTGGAAAGAAATTGAACTTAAGGGGACGATTGCAGAGCAAAGCCTAAACTGGCTGTCGTTATGGTCATGAAACCGAAGCGGAGGTTTGGACTTTATTCTACAAGTGTTGCGTCATTTGTTGCTTGCGCAAAAAGCGCTCAACTTTCACTCACAAAAGAGGTGGCACAGAGATGCAGCAGGGAAGTTATAGAGGGCTCTTTTTAGAATGATCCCTCCCACAAGGTAGTTATGTAACTATGTGAATTTATTTCCAGGGTTAATGCCCAACTGGTTTTCTCAGCTCGGTTCAAACACTGAGGAAGATACGCCTAGAGGTTACAGATCCACTGCCCAGATTTTTCATTTCTCCCCTCATTCTGAAGCATTTTACTTCACACTGTCCTTTTCCCTGACATTCTGGCACAACATGTCATTCAGAAGAAGTCAGGAAAGCTTCCCAAGCATGGTGGTCGATTCGTATCACTACTGGCTCCATTCAGTATTACAACATCTCTATGTACTCTGTCTCTGAAGTCTATTATTCTATTAGGAATATAAAATATAATTCAGTGTTCCTTTCTAAATCTAAAGACATTTGTGTATCTAATGAAGCAGTAAGAGGCCTCCTTCAGCAAGGAACATTGTTATCAATGTCCTTTCTCATAATTGTCTACTTGTCACGATTAAAAACAAGTAAATCACTAAAACAAAGCAGCCAAGCAACCCCTTCTTCCCTCAGACACATTTAAAAGGCTGTAGAATATTAATCAGCCCAAGGCCTAGTTGAAGAGGAACGTTTTCATTATATATATTTTAGGCTCTAGGCAAACTTCCCTGGGGAGAGCATTCCACAAACTGGGAGCCACTACAGAGAAGGCCCTTCAGACCTCGCATGCAGAAGGCACACAAATAAGGGCCTCGGATTATGGACACAGAGTCTGGGACAGTTTATATGGGGAAGGGTTGTCCTTCAAGTCCCTTTTTTATGTAATATGGTAAAGGAGTGATCCACGAGGGTACTGGCATCAAATTGATTCAAACCTATGGAATGAATAAATTTGAGGCACGACAAAAAGGATTATGCAGACATACTCTTAGAGAATTGGAAACCAATTGCACAAGTCACCCTCAGCACCATCCAATCTTTGGTGGAAATGTGCCCCCTTCTAACAGACTCCTTTATTCTGGTATCATTTACAAAGCATTCCATAGCCTTATCTTTCATTCATTCATTCATTCATTCATTCATTCATTTCAATCCCTTTTCAGAGTGGCCACTGGTGACAAATTTAAACAAATTGCACCTAACCAATAGAGCAGTGTCATCCGTGTCTTGCTTCTGATGACACACAAAAGTATTTGGACATCTTCCCCGGAGGCAGAAAATGCAATATTTTACAAAGCACACAGAAATATCTCAGGGCTCTATGCACATAGTAGACTGAAAATGCTACACGCCTAACTGAAGCCGTATGCACAATACCTCTGTTGGATGAAATATGATGTTGTCTAATCGAAAATCTCCATGGACCAACTTTTCTTCAGTATCGCCAGGAGGCAGGTTGCTGGTTAACCATTCAGCCAATTCATCCATAGCTGGGATATCTGCATGAGCAGCTGCTTGATACTGTCGTCTCCAAGTTGATACCTGAAAACAAAATCAGTAAGGGACGGGGGGGGGGGGGAATATATATTAGACTGAGGCCCAACTGAAGGCAAAATGTTATGGTTGTGATCAAAAAATAAATTGCTTAAGCTCAGACAAAAGGTTTGTGCTAGCGGACTTCTCCATTTCTTTTTTAGTATTCTATCACAATATTGCTTTCAAAAGCAGATTGCTATGGTTGCAGAGTTTTTTGGATCCTAGTCCAGGAGTTCCCAAAATGTGGTTCATGGACTTCATTAAGGCAGTGCGCAGTATGTCTATGGATTTGTGATTGAAGGCGAAAGAGGGCACATCCATCATAATCAATTATTAGTGATTTTTTTTTGCTTCTTTCATTTCCCGTATTGTATTTAATTGTATTTGTTATAGGATAAAATGCAATTTATAAGAAACCAATGAAGCAAAAAAACCTTTAAAAATCATGCAGCATCAAGCAGAGTGAATGACAATTGCTGCAACAGGAAGAAAAATCATTAAGTGGTCAGATAAGATGCTCAGCGATTTTCAAGTGCTCCGTGGGGGGGGGGGGGAGTTTGGGAACCACTATCCTAATCCATAAAATTAATAGCCTTATTTCTTTCTTTCAAAAGGGAACACTTCCTCACACAGCAAACGAGTAGCACAATTCAAATGGGTTTTTTTTTTTTAATGAGAGTCAGAAGCATAGATGTTGTAAAGATGTGGTGTGATCTGTTGTGGAAAACTGATACAGTGGTACCTTGCAAGACGAATGCCTCGCAAGACGAAAAAAGCGCAAGACGAAAGAGTTTTCCGATTTTTGAGTCGTTCCACAAGATGAATTTCCCTATGGGCTTGCTTCGCAAGTTCTTGCGAGTCTTGCGAGTTCTTGCGAGTTTGTTTCCTTTTTCTTAAACTCACACACGAAAACAAAGATCACCACAGCCAATCACAAGCAAACAATCACACCCTAAGCCAACCCCAACCTCTCACCACCACCAAAGGAACACAAGTGAACAACACAAGCAATGCTGACACCAAACTCTACATACATTAAACATAATAGAAACACCGCCACCCGACCCCACCCCCATCCATCCTCCCTCTCCCCACCCCCACCCCTTTCTTTTTTCTTTCTGTTTTCTTCTCCCCCTAATGCCTCAACAAATGAAACGGATTTGTAAAAACGTTACATGGAAGAAGAAGAAGAAGAAGAAAAAAATACGAGGCACTACACTTCTGTAAAACAAGAAAATCCTTAATAAAAATATTTTTTTTAAAAAAAAAGCCGCTAAGCCGCTAATATCTGCTAAGCCGCTAATAGCCGTGCTTCGCAAGACGAAGAAACCGCAAGACGAAGAGACTCGCGGAACGGATTAATTTCGTCTTGCGAGGCACCACTGTAATGGAAACATCAGCAGTAAAGTAGGAGGAGGAGGAGCAAAGAAAGGGCAAAGTGAACAGTGTCGGGGGTTGTTTGTGTAAGCAGAACTGCAAGTGTAAGAGAGCTTCAGAAAACCTATTTGCTTGATCAGCAGCTGCAGTTAAATCAAACTGGAAACGACCATTGATCTCTGGCCATTGCTGCTGCTGCTGCTTCTGTACATGTGCTCCATTAGTTGCTGGCACCAGCCACTTAAATATCGCCCAAGACTTGCAGAAACTTCCTTGTTTAAGAGTTGAAGTACGTATCCTTTGCCTGACACCAAAAAATAAAATAGAATAGAATAAAATGTTTGTGTGTCTGGAGGGAAGTCAGTCACTCTGTAAATGGCAAAGAGAACATTACTGGTGAAGAAAGTCATACGATGAGGCTGAAACTTTGGAAAGGTTTTGTAGATCATTTACCTGCCTCTTACAGTAACCTGGTCCTCTTCCATAGCCTTGGAGTCCCAGTGAATTCACATTGAATGAGTGTAGTTTGGCCAGAGTTTCTATTACAGCTATGTATAGAGCAGATCTTTCCACTGGACTTATGCCAGGTAACGCAGTGTTTCGGAAGATGCGACCCTAAAGACACCAGGAGCCAAATATAGAGGTGAGTGAGAAACAAATAGGGAAGATTACAGCTTTAAAACACAAGATGCACCAGACAATGTGCACTGTGCATTTAAAGCAGTATCATGCCACTTTAAACAGTCGTGGCTGCCCCCAAATTATCCTGGGAACTGCAGTTTGTTCAGTGTACTGAGTATTGTTAGCAGATCAATATCCCTCCCCCCACCCCACAGAACTACAATTCTTAATGTTGGGCTAACAGCAAATCACTCTTCCCAGGGAAATTTGGGTAAGAGGGGTCTCACAGAACCCTTAACAAACTACAGTTTGTTTAGGGAAGCTTTTAATGTTTGATGCATTACTGTATTTTAATATTTGGTTGGAAGCTGCCCAGAGTGCCTGGGGAAGCCCAGCCAGATGGGCGGGGTATAAATAAATTTATTATTATTATTATTATTATTATTATTATTATTATTATTATTATTATTATTATTATTGCAGTTCCCAGGAATCTTTGAGGGAACCCATGACTGTTGGTATGGTACAACACTGTTTTAAATGTATAATGCAGATAGAGCCTAATATATAGGCTCAGAATAAATTACAAAGTCAGTGATGACTTTGTCTTACTGGTTTTCAGAAGCACTGAGACATAGCTAAGCTGCTTCGCCTTAGTTGAGCAATGAAGATAAACCAAGAGATCGGATTAGTAACATACTTAGAGGGAAACAACACGCGATCATAACTTCATAGTTCTGTCCTTGAATGCAGAATTTATTTTCACAAATTGGAAGGGGCTGGTGTGTGTGACTTTAATCATTTGCTCCTGGCTGTGGTCCTCATTACCACCCCACCCCACCCACACATAAAATATGCATCGAAGAGAGGAGGAAAAGAGCCCATCCATTTTAAAAGAAACATTTTTGCAATGCATATTGCAAGCATCATAGAGCTGATCTGAATCAGCAGTAAGGGGCAAAGGCTTAGAGTCCCCCTCTTCCCATACTCTAGGGTCCTGATCCAGATGGGGAATCCCAGGCAGGGCCGGACCAAGACATTTTGGCACCTGAGGTGAACCACAAAATGTACCCCCCCCCCCACCAACCAAGCGAAGGAGTAATTTACTATTATTATTATTATTATTATTATTATTATTATTATTATTATTACTACCCCGCCCATCTGGCTGGGTTTCCCCAGCCACTCTGGGCAGCTTCCAACAGAATATTAAAATACAATAATCTATTAAACATTAAACGCTTCCCTAAACAGGGCTGCCTTCAGGTGTCTTCTAAAAGTCTGGCAGTTGTTTTTCTCTTTGACATCTGGTGGGAAGGCGTTCCACAGGGCGGGTGCCACTACCGAGAAGGCCCTCTGCCTGGTTCCCTGTAACTTGGCTTCTCGTATCAAGGGAACCGCCAGAAAGCCCTCGGTGCTGGACCTCAGGGTCCGGGCAGAATGATGGGGGTGGAGACGCTCCTTCAGGTATACTGGACCGAGGCCGTTTAGGGCTTTAAAGGTCAGCACCAACACTGGTGAAGTGAAGACCTACATCAGAAGCAAGGAGGAGGAATAAAGATTTATTTCAGGAAGAAGGGTGGGAGGGGACCAGTGCTTTATGTAGAGGCTACTGTGCTCATGCCCTGCTGGAAGGCTTCTTGGTGGCTGTGAGAACAAGACGTTAGACTTCATAGGCCTTTGATCTGGTCCAGTGGGGACATTCTTAGGTTTTTAAGGATTCTGGGATAAATTTGCCCATGGAGCAGGAAAAGTGTGTGCAATAAATGCTGTTGCAATCAAAGTACCGACCTGTACATGTTGCATCACATAAAACTCCGTTCCAATCACAGAAGCATCGCTACAGTATAAGAGAGGCTCGGGAACTGGAAATCCAACGGCAAACAAGGCTTTCTGAACCTGATATTCTCTGTCGACCTGAACAGGATTATGGTAGGATATACAATAATGTGAGTGATAGGAGCTTAAGTGGCAAAAGCTGTGATCCACAGAAATGGACGCGCTTGCCCTATTCAGATCAGTAGAACTTAAGAACTGGGCAATTCTTAGGCGTTTCAGCAAGATTTACAGCACAATCCCATAGAAGTTTATTCAATGGTAAGCCCAGCTAAGTTCAATGGAGTAGACTCCCAGCAAACATGCATAAGACTGCAATTTTAAGATTACAACCCTTTACCAAATTTCCTGAGTGCAAGTTCAGCTGAGCTCAGTGGAGCTTGCTTCAAATATCCAGCATTCCCAAATCCTTAAAGGTGCAATGAAGCCATTAGAAATGAATCACAACTGTTAGCACGTGCATACATTTGGGTAAGTGCTATCTGATTAAATTATCCATTTAAGTAATGTATAGAACACCTATTAACAATATTGAAGCAGTTTACTTTTTTAAAAAAATCCAAATACGTAAGTATACAGTAAACACAATCTCGATAACTTTAGAAGAAGAAAAGCCCACATGCACAGATGTACGACACAGGACAATATCCATACACGTAACAATAACCACGCCAATACAAAAGTCTAAAACGAAGAACCGTATCATTTGTTAAACAAGCCCACATAGACATTCCACCCACACAACAGTTCTCGCAATTTATCACTTTCATCAGCCACTCACACCAAGTATGCAACCTTACCAGGGTTTTATTTCTTTTTTGATTGCACAGCTTTACATCACTCTCACACATGTAACAGCCAATAAAAACCAAACACATTAACCAGAATAACACCCTTCCTCTCTGTGGCTCAAGAGTTGCATACAAGTGCAGGCTAATCTAGCCATTTCACATGGTTTATTTCTATGAATCAGTTCAGCTGACGTAAGTTTAATATAAAATATGCATGTGACTAACATACAGGCTACTATCTTAGATGTGACCTGGAATGAATATCTACCATCTGGACCCCAATAGCTGCAGAAAGTACCAAAATACTAATCTTTGTTTCAGCAAAATTTGGCCATCACCCTCCTTTAAGTAGGAGCCAGACTTTACAGAGACAATGGGATCTCTTTCAAGGTACACGTATAGATAAATGTGTGGTCTCTTCAAAATTAAGGCTGTGCCCTCCTTACTTTGAAGCTATCCCAGGAGTAAACAACAGTTCAAAGGATGTGGGCGTTTCATTCTTCAGTCATTCAGGAAGCCCCTTTCTCTACCAAGTTTTGTTAGATTCAGGCTATACCCAAACCCCAGATTTTGAATGGTGCATTCTCTCACAGCTCAAACAGGGACCCCCCCCTCTTTTATTCCTTAAGGATCAATCCTATCCTTTGCTAGACAACCAAAGGCACAGGTGAGAGATGATGTTGGCTTGTGGACCTAGTATTTTAAAGGAGAAGCTTAATTCCCTGACTTTGTGTTTTGTGCGCTTCTAGAACAGGTGTACACCCCTCCCTTTCTTATAGTACTTTCTTTTTAATGTGAGCCTGTGGCACTCACTCTTTAGGGGTAGTTAGGGACTCTCTATATTCCTTAGAATTAAGTGGTGTATGTGTCTAATGAGTGTTTGCTGCTCGCATATGCGAAACATCCATATACTCTGTCTCTTTTCATTTCCGCGTAATAAACCATTTTTGCCCTACTTCCTGATGTGACAAGTTCATTACTGGGCATGAGGGCTAAAGGTATACACAGTATCACATTTTAATTTTAACAGATGCATGTAATGGCTCCATGCTAAAGGTGCCAACCCTCTCAGAGCTTCACATTGAGTTCATGCATGTGGTGGACACGCATGTGGTTTCAGACATACACCTCGTCACAGGAGGAGGTCTATAAAACTCTGAAACCCCCAACCACCAAGTCATAACACACTGCACCAACTCCATCCCATAACACAACCACATCACATTGCTAGTAACAAATGTTAACGCCAACTACTGACAAATCCTCGACACAAATCTAGCAGCAAATGTAACACAAGATCAGGGACGATCCTGGACGGTAGTTCTGCTTTTTGTACCTGCAAGCCTAGTCCTTACGGTCAACTGAAGGAGCCATTCTCCTTCTCCACCCTAATCCATTCATGAAATATCTTTGGCTTTCATTTGAAAACATTAATCAAATCAATGTTTTCAAATGAAAGCCAAAGATATTTCATGAATGGATTGTTTTACAGCAGCAAATTTACCTTATGAGCTTGAGGTAGGAGTGAGCCATGAGGTTTCTTCCTCAGTACGTAGGTCTTGAGGCCTTTTTCCAAGTAAAAAGTTGGGTTGGACTGTCCTGAGCTATGTGAGCAAAGATATGCATTATTATTATTATTTTAAAAACTTGTTAGCCACTTTTTACACATACAAAAGCTCGCCAAGTGAGTTACATTTTAAGAAGGTAAACGTAAGTACAACCCAACACATGCTGGTTATAGAATCATAGAATGGTAGAGTTGGAACGAACCACAAGAGCAATCCAGGCCAACTCCTTGTGATGCAGGAGTATTTTGCTCACGACCCTGAGATTAAGAGTCTCGCACTCTACCGAGGTATGAATGAAGGAGATTCCTAGGGCAGCAAACAAAAATTCAGCAGGCTGAGCTCTTCGGGCCATGGAAATGTAGTGATGAATAAGAGACTTTCTGCTGCCCATCAGGCAATGGCTTTTCCCACCTATCTTGGTCTACCTTGGCTTCCTAAGAGAGCTGCTCCAGAGGAAGAACTGTGAGGGGGGGGGAGAGAGAGACACTCTGCTGTTCATCAAGCAATGGCTTTTCCCACCTGCTTTGCCCCACCCTCCAGCCCTAGGACTTTTAACCCCAGACCAGCACTTTGAGAACAGCAGAAGCAGCTGGGAAGAGAGAATAGGAGTTCAGGAATATTGAAAAATAAAATAAAATTATAAGCTGTGTCCTTGTTTCTCAGTTTGATCCTTCTGCATGGTTTTGTATGTTTTGCGGGATTTAATGCATTGTGACTTGCTGTTATTTTTTATTGATTGTAGTTTATTAATTCTTTATTGTAATTGATAAGTGCAAACCGTTTCATTATTATTTGCTGATATTTAATTTTACTGTTTACTATAATATTCCAATGGATTATTGAATATTGCTTTATTGGATATAAGTTGCTTATTTAAAAGTTATTGTGACTTTTTTTGTATTGGATCAGATTTGTTAATACTTGTGTGATCTTTGCTGTCTGTTTTGTTGTTTGTTCAGCCTATAAACTGCCTTGTGTATAGTAATATAGCAAGGCAGTATAGAAATTAAAAGTGAAATGAACTGAAAGGCAACAGAAACCAAACCAGGGGTTAAAAAGGTATGGGGAACTTGTGGTCCTCTGGACGTGGTTGGACTCCATATACCATCAGCTCTAGCCTGCATGGCCAATGGCCAGGGATGATAGGAGTTCTGGTCCAGTCTTATTCTTAATCTTTGGCGATCACTTGTAGCCGACTAAGATTGTCTTCCATAAACACAGTTTTAACAGTGAGTCCACAAGTGACTGTGGAGGCCAATTCTGGATCCACGCGTCCTTCCACAGTGGGGACATAGATTCCCAGGTGGGAGTTGATCATGGTGAGGGTTTGCCAAGCATGCCTTCCTCTTAGCACGTTTTTCCCTTTCGTCCTGAGTTTGAGCGTCTTCAAAGCCCATGACACCTTTAGTAAAGGCTGTTCTCCAACTGGAGCACTTGCAGGCCAGTGTTTCCCAGTTGCCAGTGTTTATACTCCATTTTTTTTTTAGATTTGCCTTGAGAGAGTCTTTAAACCTCTTTTGTTGACCACCAGCATTACGCTTTCCATTTTTAAGTTCGGAATAGAGTAGTTGCTTTGGAAGACGATAATCAGGCATCTGAACTACATGACCAGTCCAACGAAATTGATGTTGAAGAAGCATTGCTTTGACACTGGTGATCTTTGCTTCTTCCAGTACACTGGCATGAGTTCGCTTGTCTTCCCAAGTGATATGGAACATTTTTCAGAGAAATGGTTGATGGAATCTTTTAAGGAGTTGGAGATGGCGCTTATAAGTGGTCCATGTTTCACAAGCGTACAGTAAGGTTGGTAGTACAATAGCTTTGCAAACAAGCATTTTGGTTTCCCTGCAAATGTCCCAGTCCTCAAACACTCTGCACTTCAACTGGGAGAAAGCCATGCTTGCAGAGTTCAGGCGATGGTGGATTTCGGCATCAATGTCACCCCTTGTGAAAAGATAACTGCCCAGCCAGGAGAAGCGATCAACATTTTCAAATGGAGGTCATCAACGAGGTTCAATCCTGCGGATTGTCTCACCTTTACTTTGAGTCTATGACGTACAATCAAGCTAGAGCTGTGATTTCCCGGAGACTGAGTGACATTGCCAGACAAGAGGACATAGCCCAGGTAAAACCAGGGATGTTCCTAGGGGACCAGATTTATCGGACCATACCAGCCCCCTACCTTGCAGAAATCCACTATGTGGAATACCACAGTCTTCTTACAGCGGCTAGATTAAATGTCCTTGACTCTGCAAAATTGTGGGGAAGGTACAGGAGAGTACCATATGCCCAGAGAACCTGTCATTGTGCCATGGGTGTGGCTGAGTCCACCGAACACATTCTCTTGACTTGCCCTTCTTATGCAGAGCTTAGACAAAATTTTATAGACCCACTCCTATGTCAATTTAGCTTCCTACCCGAAGAAAATCAGGTTTTACACTTGCTGAATAATGTCACTAGAGCTATACCTTCCTTGGTGGCCAAATTTCTTTCTTTAGCTTTTAAGCGTCGCAAGACTATAATTGACTGTACTGATATGGGGCTTACTGTTTAGCCCATTTTAGTGTTGGCTAAGTTCTAAAATCTTCCTGGATGTTTTAACTGTGTATTGGCAAATGTATTTTTTTCTGACTGACGGTCGAATAAAAGGTTGATGATGATGAAATGTTACACCATTGAGTTGGATTTGTGGCACTGCAGAGGGGTTGTTTTGTGCTTATTGGTTCAGTGACATCTGGAGGACCCTAGGTTGTCCACCATTACCAAATCTAATAAATTTGGTTTAACTAGTTAAAAGTCTGGGTGCATGGAAGAACAACCACACCTATGAAATTTTCTCATGAAACACTTGCACAAGCAAATTGCTTTGATGATCAAAGCAACACATTTTGGGGCAAACCTTTTCAGCGGAGGCATACCAGTGGATTCGAAACTGGTTTTTTTTATATATCTGAAATTGCTTTTATTTTATTTCTATTTTGTAAGAAACACATTTTTTATTGTTGATGCTTTTACCGTGGTATTGCTTCAAGATACTTTATGGGAAGTGATTCACAAATGTAATCTAAATAAATAAATATAAATACTAAATCTGGAGTCGACGTTCAGCGCACGCACAGCACACCTGCTCATTACGTGGCACGTTTTCTCTCCAAAGCCATAACAACCTCAGATTTGGTGCTGAGGGAAAAAAAACAGCACAAAAGCAGAATGCTCTATGAGTTCAGAGGGCAATAATTAGACTCTATAACTCACTAAAAAAAAAAAAGTTAGCTGGTCCTTACAAACAAGTGTATTGCTGGTAGGATATGGGTTTCTGGAACACAGTTTCAAAGCTAGTTAATTATTTGCAACGGTCCAAGATAACAACAGTGTCTCTCTCTTGCCTATTTGCGTCCTTTGTTCCTACCTTTGGGGATTGCTCAAACACAACCAGGATAGGCAGGTCAGTACTATATGTGGAGCTACAACCATAAATGGGCTAGTATTGTTGTAAAACTGGGCATTCCAACAGGAGAGACCGCCTTGAGAGTCTTGGCAAAGTTGCCACATCTCTCCTTTGTTAGGTGAATTACAGGTAAATGGCCCACAATGAGGAAACAGTTGGAGAGCCATTTTTGGGGGAGGAAGGCATTACTGTCTCCTCCCCCATTAGTTAAACTATTGTAATCTGCGTAGCTGTGGGGAAAACAAAAGACAAACTGAAGTGAGTGAGATCCAGAAAGACACACAGAGCTGTATATGGGTTCTCAGACTGCTGGCTTTCTTCCTAGAGATCTGATTTGAAAGCAGATAGACTGGCTATCTGGTGGACTGTTTAGAGCAGGCATGGCCAAACTTGGCCCTCCAGCTATTTTGGGACTACAGTTCCCATCATCCCTGACCACTAGTCCTGTTAGCTAGGGATGATGGGAGTTATAGTCCCAAAACAGCTGGGGGACCAAGTTTGGCCATGCCTGGTTTAGAAGCTCCCCACCCATGAACAGCCTGTAAATTTGTAAATTAGTGCAAATATTACGAAATTCCAGTATTTTTCAAATGCTCTCTTTCCAAATGAAATAACACCTGGATAAGCAGGTGTTCTCACCACTCTGAGAAGCGGAATAACATTACATAATACTTTTCTGGCCTCAAAAAAGCCTTTCAAACAGCCCTGTGCTGCTCTTTGAACCACTGGGTTTTCGTAGGTTCAAAGAGCAGCACTGGGCTGGTTGAAAGCCTGTGTGAGAAAACCTTTAGATGTTGTCAGTGTTTGCTGGGGCTAATGGGAGTTGGGAGTCCAAAAACTGCCTAGAGTGTCTGCTTTAAAGTCGCAGAACTTGTCAGCAACCTGGGGAGAGAGGAAGGGGAGGGGTACATGGGAGAAAAAGAATCATGGATATATGTTCTGTGTAGGGAAGATTTGTCTCCCTTAATATATTGGAATGTTTCCATAAAAATAGATAACATGGGTGTCCTTGGTGGAGGTGGGGAAGGGAGTAAAACACTGAAAAGGCAAAAGCAGATTTCTGACAAAAAAAAGTGCCTTTACATTTTGCTTCATATCTCAGGTTCTACAAAGGACAGAAGCTGGGGGATCTGGGGGTTATTGTTCACCTACCGGAGATGTCCTAACTTATTCAAGCATCTTTAAGTCACACTTCTAAAAATACAGCGGTACCTCTGGTTATGTACTTAATTCGTTCCAGAGGTCTGTTCTTAACCTGAAGCACCACTTTAGTGAATGGGGCCTCCTGCTGCCGCTGCGCGATTTCTGTTCCCATCCTGAAACAAAGTTCTTAACCCGAGGTAATATTTCTGGGTTAGCAGAGTCTGTAACCTGAAACGTATGTAACCTGAAGCGTATGTAACCTGAGGTACCACTGTATAGGGTACCTCAGGGGATAAGGAAGAATGTGCAGGAGAAAGGAAAGCAATCTTATCCTATCAGATTTCAGTGAAATGTTTGCAGCTTAATGCACTCCTTTCCATCTCTCTCCACACACTGATATGAGAGTCCTAAGGCTGCAGCGGTATCAATGTTTACCAAAGGCTGCGAACACACATGAACTTAAAAGCACAATTTATTTCCCAAAGAATCCTGGGGGCAGAGGTGGGTTTAGGGGACGGCAACCGGTTTGGTCATTGGGTGCACTGCAAAGTCTTGGGGGTTGCCACCGGAGATGCAGCAATTACGCTTTAGAATGGAGCGCAATAGGTCCAGGGTGCCAAATTTTGGCATTGCACAGGGCAGGGCACGAATGAAATCTGAGAACTCAGCATAAACACCTTCCTTATTCTCTTTTAATGGCAGTGGCGCCCACCTGAGAGGGAGCCGGAGTTAAGGAGAGAGTTCTGGCTGAAAAAAAGTCCTGCCTATAACTACGGTTCCCACGATTCTTGTGCCGGGGGGGAGGTGGATGGATCATAGAATTGTAGACTTGGAAGGGACCCCGAGGGTCATCTAGCCCAACCCCCTGAAATGCAGGAATCTCGCTGAATTCAGTGCCCTGATTTCCGAGCGCCATTGCTCCGCGAAGCTGCCATCCTTACCTGTACTGCCTGACCCTCAGCGCTTCGGGTGGGTGCTGCGGGAAGCCCGGCAGGTGCCGGCACAGGTATCTCTCCAAGGCTCCCTGGTCAAATCTGTGCGGCTTCCTCACTTCGGTGGTATCGGGCTCACCTGCCATTTTGCAGAGGCTCCTCTCCAACTGCGGAGTCGCGGTCTCGAACCGGTTCGCTGACTTGTTGCTACGCTGGAGGCGAGAGCATAGAGGGCGGTGGGGTGAAATAATAATTGCAGCGCAAAGGTTGCTGCAGCCGCTCCTCCAAAGGCGACTTACCTCCAAACTATAGGGCTGCCTCGGAAGTTACTCCAAAGCGTTTGCAAAGACGCTCCTCCTCCTCACCCAGAGCAGAAAGAGCTGTTTTGGCTGCTGCCCCTGCAGCTCGGTCCATGCTCTTTTCTGGAGACTGAACTCTGACTGAAATAATTCTTTCACCGGGTCTGCCCAAGGAGTTTGGCTTTCCCCCTCAAGGGTGGCGGTGTCGTAGCCCAGACCTAGTCGCTGCTTTAGAGAGCAAGTCCACTGACTTCAATGGGTCCCACTCCCAAGGCTGCTCAGCTTGCAACCCTTAAACCCACTTGCAAAGCAATGCAAAACCCGGGGAATGAGGGCAAAGCAAAATGGTGCCCTTTTAATGGGCGTAGCCGGGATTTTTGTTTTGGTGTGGGGCAGACTTTATGGGGGGGGGGGGAGAACCCGTTATTTTTTTTTTTATTGTGAGGGCAGTTGCTCCCCCCTGCCCGTCCACCCCTCCTTGGCCACCCTTTTGCTTGCAAGGGGGGCAACCAGGATTTTTGTTTTGGTGTGGGGCAGGCTTTATGGGTGGGGGGGGGTAGAGAACTTCAGTTATTTTTTATTATGGGGGGCAGTTGCTCCTCCCTGCCCGTCCACCCCTCCTTGGCCGCCCTTTTGCTTGCAAGGGGGGGCAACCAGGCTCCCCACCCAATCGCTCGCCCGCCACCCCCGGACTCTGAAACTCGCAGCAACTTTCTGAAAGGAGAGAACTCTGAAGGCCGGAACTGTGGTCGCCGGCGCTGCGTTGCGCGGGGGGGAGCCTTTTGCCGTGACTCCCGGAAGCGCCGGTTGGGGAGACGTGTCTCTGGCAACAGCTGCGGCGGCGCGGGGTTGGGCTGAGCAGCCGGTACTGCGGGCTTTCCGCTGAGGGATCGCCATGGCCGCCTCGGAGAAGCTGGTGGAGCAGCTGCGGCGCCGCGTCCGGGAGCTGGAGGAAGAGCTGGGCCGGGGGGAAGGAGGCCGGCGGGCGAGGATCGAGCAGATGAGCTCGGAGGTGACCGACTCCAACCCGTACAGGTGAGCGAGTCTTTGGGGCAGGGGAGGGTGGTCGTGAATTACATTGCAGGGGGGGTTGGGCTAGATGACCATTGTGGGCCGTGGTCCCTGTGATCTCGCCCTTTCCCCCCAAGGAGGAGCTCAAGGTTCTCTCCCCCCCACACACACATGCTCCACAACATCCCTGCGAGGTAGGTTATAGGCTACCTGGCCGAGGGTCACCCAATGTAAAGGTAAAGGTAAAGGTACCCCTGCCCGTACGGGCCAGTCTTGACAGACTCTGGGGTTGTGCGCCCATCTCACTCAAGAGGCCAGGGGCCAGCGCTGTCCGGAGACACTTCCGGGTCACGTGGCCAGCGTGACAAAGCTGCATCTGGTGAGCCAGAGCCGCACACGGAAACGCCGTTTACCTTCCCGCTGGTAAGCGGTCCCTATTTATCTACTTGCACCCGGAGGTGCTTTCGAACTGCTAGGTTGGCAGGCGCTGGGACCGAGCAGCAGGAGCGCACCCCGCCGCAGGGATTCGAACCGCCGACCTTTCGATCGGCAAGTCCTAGGCGCTGAGGCTTTAACCCACAGCGCCACCTGCGTCCCTTTTGAGCTTCATGTAAAATAATATTTTTCCCAATTTTTTAAAATTAATTTTCCAAAAAATAATAATTAAAACATACATACATACATACATCCTGTTTAAATTTTGGTAACGTTATTAAGTGACTTCCTCAAATCCCCTTGATTGAATTTCATTATATATCATTTTAACAGTTTTCCAAAGTAAAATAATAATCTTAATAATTTATTACCCGCCCATCTGGCTGGGTTTCCCCAGCCACTCTAGGCAGCTCCCAACAGAAAATTTAAAAAACACGGTAAGACATCAAACATTAAAAACTTCCTTAAACAGATGTCTTCTAAATGTCAGATAGATGTTTATTTCCTTGACATCTGATGGGGGGGCATTCCACAGGGTGGGCGCCACAACAGAGAAGGCCCTCTGCCTGGTTCCCTGTAACCTCGCTTCTTGCAGTGAGGGAAGCACCAGAAGGCCCTCAGCACTGGACCTCAGTGTCCGGGCAGAATAATGGCGGTGGAGACACTCCTTCAGGTATACCTGGCCGAGGCCATTTAGGGCTCTAAAGGTCAGCGCCAACACTTTGAATTGTGCTCAGAAATGTACTGGGAGCCAATATAGGTCTTTCGGGACCGGTGTTATATGGTCTCAGTGGTCACTCCAAGTCACTAGTCTAGCTGCCGCATTCTGAATTAGTTGTAGTTTCCGAGTCAGCTTCAAAGGCTGAGCTGGGATTTGCAGACCCTGGGCTCCCAGATCCTAGTTTAGCACTCTGGCCTAGTCATTCTTAACCTCTGGAGGCACACAAAAGAAGGGCCTCAAGATTGCAGGGTCCGCACTGGTTCCTATGGGGAGGTGTGGTCCTTGAGGTATGGCGGTCCTGAGCTATTTAAGACTTTATAGGTCGAAGCCAGCACTTTGAATTGGGCCCCAGAAGCTCATGGGTGGCCAGTGCAGTTGGGCCAGGGTTAGTGTTGTGTGCTCAAACCAGCCTGCCCTAGGGAGCAACCTGGTTGCTGAATTCTGCACCAGCTGGAGTTTAAAGTATAAAGCATTGCAGTAAAAAAGCTCAACAACTTTTTGGGGGGTGTCCTAGTTTTTTAACTTTTTGAAATATAGCAGCCCTATGTCAGTGGATAGATGGAAATCCTTAACAGCTGGTCAAGAAGTGGTGTGGCATTTTCAACTACTGTAATGGAACAGTAAGAGGCAAGTAATGGCTATTCCTAGTGGTAGCACAGAAATTAGTGGCATGAACAGGCTGTATACACACCTTCGTTTAGCCCTTTTCCGTTTAGCCCTTTTCACCAATCTGGAGGCTGTTGGTTTATGTTCCAGGATGTCGTAAATGAATCCATACTTAATTTAATCACTGTGGGAGATCTGGAGCTGCTGAAACATCCAAGACAAACAGGGATTTCAACACACTTCAATTTTGCACCATGGAATTTGCTAATCTCTTTTTGATCTTGAAATAGCTGTGTCATGTGAATGAAGCCCACTTGACAAAAGTGTTTTTGTTTCTTCCCTCTCTCTAGTCGCCTGATGGCGCTGAAAAGAATGGGAATTGTGAAAGACTATGAGGTGGGATAATGTTTCTTATAGAAGTTTGCATTAATGATGTAAACTCACAGCACAAAATACTTACCGGTGTTGGTTTCTTGTTGCAGAAAATCCGCTCCTTTGCCGTCGCGGTGGTGGGTGTTGGTGGAGTTGGCAGCGTAACTGCTGAGATGCTGACAAGATGTGGCATTGGTAAGGTAATAATACGTTTCTTCTTTATAACAACACTGTCCTGAGTAAAAGCAGTGGTGCTTTGGTGAAAGATTAATTTCCCTTTGTCAACTTAAATGTATTCATAGTGGCCTCTGTAATGGGAAAAGGGTGGTCACCTACATGATGATTAGTGACGGTTTAGAAGCTGTAGTTGGCAGAGGCTCCTGGAAGTATGTTTACTGTGCATTTTAGGACACACAGTTCTCCTTGCATGTCCTTTTTGGTTCTTATAATGGTACTTCATTTTTCTAAAATTGTTGAAGCAACATACATGGATTTATCTCATTTAATTCTAACAACAGTCCTGTAGGGTAGGTTAGGAAGAGAGGAAATGACTTGCCCATGGCCAAAGAGCAAACATCAATGTTGAAGCTTTATTTCCTACATCCAACCCCAACCCCCCGATCTCCAGTACAGTGGTACCTCGGGTTACATACACTTCAGTTTACAGACTCTGCTAACCCATAAATAGTACCTCTGGTTAAGAACTTTGCTTCAGAATGAGAACAGAAATCGTGCAAGCGGGAGGCCCCATTAGCTAAAGTGGTGCTTCAAGTTAAGAACAATTTCAGGTTAAGAACGGACCTCCAGAACGAATTAAGTACTTAACCTGAGATACCACTGTACTGTTGTTCTCTGATTCTTTTATCTCTGCCACAGAAGCACATGAGAGACAAATGAGAGCTTTCTTGTGGAAGTAACCCTTTAAAAGTTATTATTTAAAGCTGATGGGCGTCTGTGATTAATTTAAATTTTGAATCTCATTTTACTTAAACTATCACAGTCTTTTAAAACTGAATTTCAGGTGTTTTAGAAATAAATATGTTTGCACTTTAGAATCCGTAGGAATAATACTTGTTAGCCCAAGGGCTGTGACCCTGTCTGTCCTAAACGTGAACCTGACCAAAGGCCATTCATGTGTCACTGTAATCTTTCTTTTAGCTGCTCCTGTTTGATTATGATAAGGTGGAGCTGGCCAATATGAACAGGCTCTTTTTCCAACCCCACCAAGCTGGACTGAGTAAAGTGCAAGCAGCAGAGCACACTTTGAGGTATGTGAAAGTGGGAGGTGCCATCCAGTTATGCAATGCAACTTTAGACATGCAGAACTTCCAACTTTTTTAAAAAAAAGTTTCATGAGAAACTAATCTTAAAGAAATCATGCTGCGTACGTTTATGCGGAAGGAAGTTCTTCTGAGTCCAGTAGGATTTATTCCCAAGGAAGAGCATGGGATTGCAACCTTAGTATGTTAGAATTTGCAACACAAACGTGTGGGGCTCCTTTCAGAGATGTTCGTGTTAAAGCTGCAGTGTTTATTTTATCCTTAAGGAACATCAACCCCGATGTGCAGTTCGAAGTACATAACTACAACATCACAACCGTGGACAACTTTCAACATTTTATGGACAGGATCAGGTAACATATCTTTCGGGGGCTGGTAGTGGTGGTCGTAACGAAACACTACTGATTCACATTTCTCTAAATCGGGGTTGGTAACCTCAGGCCTGGAGGGTCAAATGCAGCTCTCCAGGCTTCTCTGTTTGGCCTTGGGACTCTCTAGGCCACACACCCTTTCTCCCAGGCCACACTGCTGTCTGGTCTGACCTACCCTTACCCCATCCTTGAGGGCTTTTAACTGGCTGGAAATAATCCTTTAACTCTTATAATGATTCTCCCTAGCTTGGATTGAGGATAGAGGGGTCTCTAAGCAACTAGCCCATGGGTAGGCAAACTAAGGCCCAGGGATCCAGCCCAATCCCCTTAGCCTATTGTACAAAGGTTAAATTGGCATTTGTCATTCTGGCCCTGCCCATTGCTGGCATGTGGGCCATGTAAGATTTCCTAGGAGAAGATGCAACCCTTGAGCAGAGAAAGATTCCATGCTAATAATGAATGGAGAGTTTCATGGTAAAACTGCTTCCTTGATCTTCTTGCAAGGAACCTTAATATTTCCATTTTCTCCCCTTTTTATTTATAGCAATGGAGGTTTAGAAGAAGGGAAACCTGTTGATCTTGTATTGAGCTGCGTGGATAATTTTGAAGCACGCATGGCAATTAACACAGTAAGTGCAGCAACAGCAACGCACACATGCCTACTGTTATCACCCAAGTACACATTGCACACCTATTGCTAGAAACTGTGGATCTCGTACCCAGTACATTGTAGCAGGTATGGCTGCTGTGCCATCTCAGTGGGGGAGGCAGAGGGTTCCCAAGCGAGCCACTTCTGAAAAGATGTGGCTATTCCAGAGTAGCTGTGCTTGGTGCATTTGCAGTATCATCGTGCCTTGAGCCTGTGTATGTTACATGAAAGCAGGATACACAAAAACAGTAATACTAGAGCTTGAACTGCATTTTGTTGGCGACTTCAGTTTCATCCTTGGGTGAATACAGACTTCTGTGACATGGACATGAATGGGATCCGTTTTCCAGATCTGGTTTGAGAAGTTTGAGGGATTGCTGAAGTCTGTCACAAAACTCAAATGAAGTTTTGCTTTCCTAAGAACTTATTTTCAATTGAAATTCTTTAGTTGACCAACTCCCCTACAATGAGTTCATTTTCAGGCCTGGAAACCAGGAGTGTGCTACCTATTCTTGCCTTTGATTTTGGGTCACCTGATATAATGGTGATAGTCATGTGATTTTACAGCAAAGGTGTCCTGGCTTATCTTTCAAAGTAGCCACCGGTCAGTTGGGGGAGCGGGAGCTCAAGATCTAGACAGTTCCCCTCCCCTGAAATAAGCCTTTAGCTTGATTCAGCACATAAGCAGTTTAGATTTTTGCAGCAAGTGCAAATTATGCATGTATAAATAGTACGTGTTTTATGTTTTTTAAGGCTTGTAATGAGCTTGGACAAATATGGATGGAATCTGGAGTGAGCGAAAACGCTGTCTCTGGCCATATCCAACTCATCATCCCTGGCGAATCTGCTTGTTTTGCGGTATGTGATGTTACGCTTTCCATGTTCCATTGTGCTGTCCTTCTAGGATGAAGTGAAAGCTGTTGGAATCTAAAGTCATTTTTGTTGGCTCCTTCTCCTGTTTGTGGGTTTTTTCAAATGTCCCTTTTATGATTCTCAAACTCCTCTCCCCTTTTTGGCTAGTGTGCACCTCCACTTGTCGTAGCGGCAAATATAGATGAGAAAACGCTCAAACGGGAGGGAGTTTGTGCCGCCAGCCTTCCCACCACTATGGGAGTGGTCGCCGGTCTTCTTGTTCAAAACGTCCTGAAGTAAGTGACTGAGATGCCTCAATTTTTTTTTAAAAAAAAAGTTTAAGTGGGAATTGGTGCATGGCAAAAGAAGCATATTGGATGAGATCCAGAGTAGTGTGAGCAGCTGTGTCCTTGTGCATTCTCCATCCACACCGCTCCTATATTTGCTGCAGATAGTTAGGGACCCTCCAGAGCAGATTTTCGGGGTGCACAGGTGCTGAAGGAGAACTCCAGTTGTGCAAGATTTCTGTTGCGCAAGTAGGCAAGAATCATTGGATGTCACCCATAATGAACCAAAGTGCTGTGTCTTCCGTCTGACACATGCAAATAATAAACTCTTCTCTTCTTTTATCCTTCCTGCATTTCCCCCCAGATATTTACTGAATTTTGGCACGGTGAGCTTTTACCTTGGCTATAACGCAATGCAGGATTTTTTCCCCTCCATGACAATGAAGCCAAATCCACAGTGCGATGACAGAAACTGTAGACACCAGCAGGAAGAGTACAAGGTAAAATTAATTACTAAAAGAGCTCAGGCTCCTTTTCCGATTCCTTGAAAGGGGTGGATAACTTGTTCAGCGGAAGTTAGAAAATGTAGCATGAACTCTTTGGAGATATTTACCCTAGTATGGTCATTCTGAATGGGCCTCTAGCATATAATTATTTAACTTTTCCCATTTGTGGGAACAAAAACGACTTGTGACTGTGTTTGTATTTCCAGAAAAAAGCAGCAGAAAATCCTAAAGTAGAAGTAATTGAACAGGAAGAAGAAATAGTTCATGAAGAGAATGATTGGGGTGAGTTACGATACTAAGACAACACAAATTGCTAGCTTACAACTAGCTTGGAACTAGTAAAATTCCCATCAGCCTAAGCAGCTGTTATTTACTTTCTCTCTTGTGAATGATTTCAATTGAGCCCCCACCCCAAAAAGCAGGTAGCTGTAAGTGAGGACATAGTTGTAATAGCAGTACAAGCTATGGTCTTCTCACTATTGTGACCTATTATCATGGAAGGGTATCCCACACTTTGGGAGGTTATGCTTAATTAGGGTTTAAAAACCCCTAAACATTACTGCTGCTCCCAGATCCATTGGGCCAGTCCAACATGGGGGAGGGTAACAGCCCTACTCCCTGCCCTTTCAATTGCCTGAAGAGGTTTTTGACTAAAACGTACAGTGGTACCTCGTGTTGCGTAACCTCCAGGTTACAGAATCTTTGAGTTATGGCTGTTGCAAACCCGGAAGTATACTTCGCCATGCATGCACAGAAGGGCACCTCCAGTTACGAAGTTTTTGGGCTGCGGCCGGGCCTCCAGTATGGATCCCGTTCGTAACCGGAGGTACCACTGTAATGTCTTTATCTGCCCTGAAACATAATTTCAGTCTGTAACTTTTTTATATTTGTAGACGATTACTGTGTATACTGTTAATCTGCACTAACGCTTTCCCTTGCATTGATGTGTTTGGGGCTATTCAGGGATAGAGTTGGTATCGGAAGTTTCAGAGGAAGAATTAAAAGCTGCTTCGGGTCCAGTTCTCAATCTTCCAGAAGGAATCACAATGGCATACACAATACCAAACAAGGTGGTAAGTTGTTTTTAGCTAACGTCAAGAACATTTTATTTGGATTGGCTTTAACTTGTCAAGTTGCATGTGGGAATGAGCAATCAGTGCCGCTGTTCTGCAGTCTTCACTTCCATCGTGTACGTCAATAAAGTTGATGTTAGGATTCCTGCTCCGTATTTGCAGTCATGGGATTGTTGCCTATCACATGACGGTGTATGTATTCATTCCACAGTGTGGGAAGTGATGGAGACAGGATGTTTTGGGTTCCTGTGTTCCGGAAAGTGGGACTATTGTCCTTTGTTTTTTCTCTTTGCTGTCTGATGAGAAAAAGGAAGGAGCTAAGTCAGAATGCTCTGAGTGTATTATATTTAAATAAATGAAGATTAGCCAAAACGCTGTGCTACTGAGTTCTGTTACATGAACTGCAAATACTCTGCAGAATCATAAGTGTGCTGATGCCTCTTGGCATCAGTCACTGTGATGTTCAGGCTGGAGAAAGCTTTTGAAGCTCCCAAACGATCAACCAGGAGGGAGAGAACATGCCAGTCGGGCATGTGTCTCTACCAGGGTCCTACACGAAAGTAGGACGAGCCTAACAGCCCACAACTGCTGTCACAGCCACAGCAGCACTGCAAGCTTTGCACCTTCCAAGCTTGGCTGTCGTAGCTTCCTTGGCGGAGAGAGCCTCTGCTCACTTGGCACGTACGTGCTTCGCTAACCTTTGCTTTACAATGGGGTGGGAACCTCTGGCTTGTGAGGCCTCCAGATATCAGGCAAAGGGCATGCAGAGATGCAGTTGCCGGTGCACAGTTTGCAGCCTTGAAATGTCCTTCTGCTTGTGGAAGGATGCTATCACCTGATAGGCCTTAACTAAAGCTCACTGGGATGAACTTCTGAGCTTCCCCCATAGGGATTCAGTAGCGTAGCCAACTGCTGCAGAAGGTGGAGTTTGAAGTCAGCATTGATCATTGGTAACTTTCAGCCTGGCGAGACTAAGCGTGGATTTTCTGTACTTGCCATGCAAGGAAGTAAGAATGAGTCCCCTGACATGATGGTGATGTTGGGTGACTGACAGGTGTTAGTATTTAATTGCGTTTGTCTCCGGCCTATTTTACTATAATGTGTGTGGTGTTCAGCATGCCAAACTTGTTGGGGCTTTTGGATTTGAGGCTATAGTGAAAAGGTGTAAAGGCATTTACTACTCTTCTCCCCTCACCAGGAAGAGAACGCTGTTACTGGGGAAACTGTTCCAGAATCTGAAGAAAGTCTAGAAGAACTTATGGCTAAGATGAAGAGCATCTAGCACAAAGAACACTTCGAGATTACTGTAATTTCAGCAGCCAGTGATGTGTAACAGATTTAGTCCTTCATGAATAGTGCGTCGTCATGTTGTTTTTTTGTTAATTATGTGAAGACTTTACAGAAGGTATGAGGGTCCAGTGAAAACCAAGGCAAGCTGACAGGTTTAATATATAACACAATGCCACGCTGCCTTTTAAGCCCAGTTCAGGTGAGAGTAAATTTGTTGAGCGTAATCAGTTCCTCCTTAGGATGCCTGGATTGGAAAAGTGTCTAAAATAGTAACACTTGATCTGCTTAAGCTTATAGTTAGAAGAATGAAAAGCTATGTGATATATAGAGAGAGCCTTGTTTAAAAAATGATTATCATTGTCATACACCCTAGCCAATTATATATGACCGTTACATGGAAAAGTAACTGTTTGGTATACTTTTGTTAGCCGCAAGAGAAGTCTTTTGGAAGACTTAGTGGGCTGAAAATGTGGGACGAGCCAATATCTGGTTCCTCTGGCCATGCAATGTGTAATAGGAAGCATTGAATGCTAAAATTTGCTATCACCGATATACCATTATGGAGAATACTGAATTTGGGAATGCTCTTGAGCCATCATGCCTAAAATCCTCAGTTTCCAAATAAGAGGAAAATAAAGCAATGAGGCGAAAGTTGCTTTGAATTGATAAGAGAAAACTGCACTAGGAGTAAGTTTGGCAAATGATCTAGTCTATTATGTTCAATTGTAGATTATCACTCAAGTGGTGTAGGATAAAAAGGTCTGGGAAGCAGAAGTTGCCAGGGCTTCCTCCACCAAAGCATTTAATTCCCTTTCTAATCTGGGCAGGTCAACCAAAAATTGAAAGTTAGGCAAGGTTAATGACACTTGCAGTTGCTCAGCACTTACCAAGGCCTCTTGCCAGTTGCTTTATAATAATGTCACCTTAGTAGTATTTATTTAAGTAATATTTCAGGTATATATTTAGTAAACAAAGAAGCTGCAATTGAAGAGAAGCCTATTTAGAATCAATGGCCCTAAGGCTAACTATTTTTAAACCACCAGCAAACTACAGTTTATGCTTGCTGGACTGAATGTTGTACGGTCAGTTGGATAAGCCTGCTGGAGAAATGCTTTTGTCATTAGCTGGTGGTTAACATAAAGACATATTTGGGGGAAAAAGTGGTTTGGAAGTTTGATGGTTCTAGGCAATCCCACAATTAATTGCTTCAACTATTTGTTCAACCACACTCCATTCCGTTTCCATTTCTCATTTTTACAACAGCATTTTTGTGTGTCCTTCCTGTGAGTTACTTTCTTGGAAATAAACTTTATTACTAAAATAAGCTCAGCATCAACCAACCAATGTGTTATCTACTTGTGTGCTTTTATAGATTGCTTTCTACCTCAGGACTTTTGTGCTCTACTGACAACTATTACATTTGTTACAAGAGTTTTGAAATTTAGACTACCAGCATGTCTAGAATTCAGCTTTAACAAAACTTCTATTGGTGCAGTTTATACCATATACAAGTTTTGTTGCCAAAGGCCTGCTTCTTGCTTATAAACATTTCAGATTAAATTATTATTGGAGTGCAAACAAATAGGGTTAAGACTAATTGAACCATTTGTTTCTAAGCTACCACTGCTTCAGCCTGATGCCTAATACAAAGAAAGGAATATTTAATACTTACTTTACTGCAGCCCTGTTCAATATTCACGCATAAGTATGATTTGTTTTCTGTGGGGCTTGCTAATAAGCATGCATGAATATGGTTGCTATGCTAGGGTAAACACTTAAAAGGGCCTGTGCGGAGTGCCACGTATCAAGGGGAATATATTAACTGTGAGAAAGCAAAGCTGTATAGAACCAGGTAAGATGGAACAAAAAATGATAAGGGAAATTAGGAAGCCTTCAAATGTGTATAATTTTTTTAAATAAATGGTGTATTTCTTCATGCCCAGCCGCGAACTATAGCTGTGTGTCTGTCCCACACATAAGCCATTCCTGAAGGTCAAAAGAAAAGCACCCCACACAGCTCAAGAGTACATGGTACATGGTCTTTGAGTCCCAGCTCTAGATTTTGAATATGTGGCAAACACAAAGCAGGCTATTCAGTTAAGAGTTTCACTTCCTCACAATTTAATGTATATCCCAAAGGAAGTATAACTGGACAGCTACAAATACTGCTTTTAAATTTCATAATTTACAGAAAGATTGACAGTCAAATTTTTTTTCTTTTTTCTCTCCACTTTGGAGATATAATAATAATAATAATTTATTCTTTAGACCCCACCCATCTGGCTGGGTTTCCCCAGCCACTCTGGGCGGCTCCCAACAGAATAGTAAAAACATGATAAAACATCCAACATTAAAAACTTCCCTAAACAGGGCTGCCTTCAGATGTCTTCTAAAAGTCAGATAGTTGCTTATTTCCTTGACATCTGGTGGGAGGGCGTTCCACAGGGCGGGTGCCACCACCGAGAAGGCCCTGTTGCCTGGTATCAAAAGCTCTGACTGTAGAGTCGCATTAAATCCAACAGAAGTAGGAAAAGACATTACAGAATAACAGCTCAGTTCCAACAAATCCTTTATACCTGGGTCAAGGAAAGAAGGTGCTGTAACTAAAAAAAACCTGATTATTATGTAACACGAATAAGCCTTGGGCTTGTGTACTCCCTATCTTCTCTAGTGCAGCCACAAGGAGTTCATTAGCCATCGCTTTCAATTGTGTTGTGTCCAAACCAAAATTTCTGGTTAAGCTTAACTATGGTCTATTGTAACAAATGAACATCATAAAACCCAGTTTGAAGTTGGCTTTCCTCTGTAAACTGCAGGACAAATGACAGTTTTGAGTCAGCGAGTTAAAAACAAGGGGAAGCCTCTGTTCCTTTTGTGGAAGATAACTCACCTTGGATAACTCTACTTGGCTGGAAATAAGGGAGGCGTGCAACTTAGCTTTCTGCCCCAATCAGGAAGCATCTCCCTGTTTTTGCTCAAATCAAGAACCTCCATCTTTCTGCACCTCTATCGTTACTGCTTCACCTGAGCCTCCTTTCTCTTGCTGGAAAGACTCTGCACCTAAGAAAGGTATTATAGATTATATACGTACCTGTCCTTATAATCAATGGGACTTAAATCCATGTAATGTATGCAGGACCGGAGTGTCAACATAACTAAAACTACTTTTTAACTGTGTGGAACAGTCTGCAAACATTCAGCAAAACTGAAAACAAAGTGTTCAGGGCACTGCCATCCTCCTCTTATTCAGACATACCCATTTGACGTGGGTGGTGCTGTGATCTAAACCACTGAGCCTCTTGGGCTTGCCAACCGGAAGGCCGGCAGTTTGAATCCCCGCGACGGGGTGAGCTCCCGTTGCTCTGTCCCAGCTCCTGCCAACCCAGCAGTTTGAAAGTACGCCAGTGCAAGTAGATAAATAGGTACTGCTGCGGTGGGAAGGTAAACAGCATTTCCGTGTGCTCTGTTTTCTGTCACGGTGTCCCGTTGCGCCAGACGTGGTTTAGTCATGCTGGCCACATGACCAGAAAGCTGTCTGGGGACAAAGCCGGCTCCCTCAGCCTGAAAGCGAGAGGAGCGTTGCTGCCCATAGTTGCCTTTGACTGGACTTCACCACCCAGGGGTCCTTTACCTTTTTACCTAGTCATCACCTTTGTCCATGTTGCAAAAAAACATTGGGAGAGAAAGCACTCTTCAAACTGAGGGTGTCTCCACTGGATGAATGACGGGACGCTGCCTTGCCGCCAATCAACAAAGTCTCTGCTTCTTTGATTTCCATGGCTCTCTTATAGAGTTCGGCAGCCTTCTCAAAATCTCCTCCCTCGTAGCTGGGGGAAGGGGGGGGGGAAGAGTGAGAGGAAACAAAGGAACAAAAAACATTCCACATTGCTATTCCAGAACATTTGCAGAATAGTAGAAGAACTGAAAAAAGCTATAGAACACTTAACTCGTATTTCCTACTTTTCTGGAGATTAAAGTCATCCCCCCAAAATCAAAATATACTACATTAAAATGCTTCAAAGAAACTTTGCCAGGTACTTCTGACCACCACCACCACCCCACCGCTGCTTTTGGCTCTGGTCCAAAGATCTGGTGTGTGAACCTAGGATTATTCAGTAAGCAAGTAGTGCACACATACACTTTTTTAAAAAATAACAAGGTAGGTTGGTTAGATTGAATGTTACCTAAGCACAGCCAAATTCTTTAATGTTTCTCCCACACGAGGATGCATCCGCCCAAAGCTGTCTTCATAAATTTTCAGCGCACGTTCGTAAAGAGGCAAGGCTTCAGAGTGCTTTTTCTAGAAGTATTAGAGCACAAAAGATAACAGGTATTGCCAAAAGTGTTTGTTCAGATCTGAGCTAAACACTTCAAGTTTCATTAAAATTGGAAACCATAAGATGTCTATGCCTATGTAACTACAGTGGTGCCTCGCAAGACGAAATTAATCCGTTCCGCGAGTCTCTTCGTCTAGCGGTTTGTTCGTCTTGCGAAGCACGGCTATTAGCGGCTTAGCGGCTTAAAAAAAAGAAAAAAACTCGCAAGAACTCGCAAGACATTTCGTCTTGCGAAGCAAGCCCATAGGGAAATTCGTCTTGCGGAATGACTCAAAAAACGGAAAACTCTTTCGTCTAGCGAGTTTTTCGTCTTGCGAGGCATTCGTCTTGCGGGGCACCACTGTACTCTCAGATTTTGACTAAGGTATGATAAAAATCTGAGAGCTGGAAGGCAAGAACGGGTGCTGCAACTTTTATAAATTAATGCAGGACACAAAGTCAAAGAATTAAAACAGGCTGTGCAAGGCTTAACTTCTGAAGATGAGAAAAGCTAGGCTCATAAGTTGGCCCGAATGCAGACTGAGTCCAAAGGAATGAATACAATGTAAGCAATGAACACCAAATATTTCAGCCAGAGTTTGTCTGTCTCTCTGCCTGCCTGCCAAAAAAGAAAAACCTTTGAAGAAGTCATGAGTCTTCTTCAGAGATCGCCAGCTATTACTCACAAAGCGCTTTGATATCCTCATTTGCAAGCCAACCACAAAAAACAGAAACTGTATGGTAGGTGAGGTTTGCGTAGGATAATTTTCCAATGTATTTGCAAAGTGTCTCTTGGGGTTTTCTGCCTATTCTGTCCTGCACTATAAACAAATAAGAAAGGGTGCTCTGTGAAACTCCCAAAGGAACCATGTGAGTAAGGGCTTTGCTAGGGAACCTGATCTGCCTGATGCGAATTATGACAAGTAGAACGCACAGATCCCTTCCTGTGAACTAACTTGCGTGGCAGTCAGGGAGGAAGGTGAAGGAAAACATTGAGAAAATAATAACCCTGCTGTTTCATATCCAAACTGCTGTGTGTGTGAGAGAGAAATCTTGCTGCGTGCCAGAGGATTTGGGCAAGGGCAGGGATGAGTGGTAAGCGAGCCAACCTAACACCTGTGCGATCCTGCTTATAGGTTTTTAATAGGTTCCATCATGCTCTGGGGGGTTTGCTAGCAAGCAAGGACTTGTGCAAGTGGGATGGGCCATTGGCAGCTGTGCTCAAAAAGTACTATAGTAAAGGTAAAGGGACCCCTGACCATTAGGTCCAGTCGTGACCGACTCTGGGGTTGCGGCGCTCATCTCGCTTTATTGGCCGAGGGAGCCGACGTTTGTCCTCAGACAGCTTCCGGGCCATGTGGCCAACATGACTGAGTCGCTTCTGGCAAACCAGAACAGCGCACGGAAACGCCGTTTACCTTCCCACCGGAGTGGTACCTATTTATCTACTTGCACTTTCACATGCTTTTGAACTGCTAGGTGGGCAGGAGCTGGGACCCAGCAATGGGAGCTCACCCCGTTGCGGGGATTCGAACTGCCGGCCTTCTGATCGGCAAGTCCTAGGCTCTGTGGTTTAACCCACAGCGCCACCCGCGTCCCTTACAAAAAGTACTATACAGCTATACAAAAATGTGAACCGCCCTGAGATCTTACGATAATACTATGCTGTGCCTCTGTATCTGCTTCCAATTAATGTGAAAACACACATTTTTAGTCCTATTTAAAACCAGCATTTTATATTTACTTCAGGAAGCTGCAATAGAGATTTTAATCTGGTGTTTCCCCCCCCCCCTCTTCTTATTGGCTACATTGAATTGTGGCATATGTTGTGCACATCATTCATTAACCATCCCTGATATTGTGTATAAAAGGAGAAGGCAGAGAAAACTTACCACCTGGCAGTAAAGAACGGCTAGGTTCACTAAAGCAGTGGCCACACTCGGGTGCTTTGGACCAAAAGATTTCTGCCTGATTTCAACAGCCAACTCGTACAGAGGAGCAGCTTTGTCAAGCTTTCCCTAGGAAACAAAGCAAGCGTGAGCTTGAGAGGCAGATCTCTATAGTCTTCTTTCCTTTTAGAAATGCAGCACATTCAATCCATGCTGTCATCAACCGTTGGTTGAAGTCAAATGAAAATGTCACTATTTGCAGGGCTGTGCGATTACTCTGGACTTCATATCCTTGGCATAATTTATTCTGCTTCTGTTATTTCCACTGCACTGTCACGGCAAGCTACCGTGCAAAGCCCCAAGCTAGGTGAGAGCTTCTGACACTTAAACCAAACAGTGCATTCACACGTGTATTGCTCTTACCATCTTCTTGTACAGCACAGCAAGGTGTTTCACCGTGTAAGCCAGAGACGGGTGGTCTGGGGCCAGCGCTCTTTTCCTGATGTCAAGTGCCCTTTCGTACAGCTCCTCTGCCTTGTCGTAATTCTTCTTCTCGTTGCTGAGGGCTGCTAGATTATTCAAAGACTGGGCACAATCTGGGTGGTCAGGCCCAAGAACGCGCTCTCTCATTTCCAGGGAGCGTTTGAGGAAAAGCTCTGCTGTCCTAGAAGAATGTCCATTTTAAGGGAAAGCATTAATCTGCTGCAGCAAGACTAAAAACGCAGAACTGTAAGTGATTTAGTCAATGCATCCATCAAAAGTGGATTAGCTCATACCAGAACTTGCAGAGCAGCTGTACATCCTTTGTTTTACCAGTGCTGCAGGATGGTATAGTTCTACTCCAAAGACAGTGTGTTCCACTGCTGATGAAGAATCGTGACCCTTCAGTATATTGTGCATTACTGCTAGGAATTTGGCTTGCTTTGTCAACCCTTGACGTTTCCTTTCAAGAAGGAAAAAGGTTTCTGCCTAACCATGTTTGCAAGGGCTGGTTCATGCAAGACAAGTTTGCCCCATGCATGAGCAATACCCACTGTCCTTAAAATGCACTTGCATATGCAAATGAAACAGATGATCTAGGTAGCCAGGGGCCATAGCAATTCCCATAATTGCACCACCACTTACCCCAGGACCTGTGATTGCTCAATGTTTGTTGGACCTGCCCTGATACACATCTGCTAATTTTATCGAAAATCAAAATTGAAAATGAAAATTAGGGGTAGGGTTGAAATGAAGCATACACATTTAGAACACAATGCCTGACACAGGCTTCCTCAAACTCGGCCCTCCAGATGTTGTTGGCCTACAACTCCCATGATCCCTAGCTAGCAGGACCAGTGGTCAGGGATGATGGGAACTGTAGTCTCAAAACATCTGGAGGGCTGAGTTTGAGGAAGCCTAACACATCTGGAAAAATAAGTAGAGAGGGATTGGGATTGTCCAGCAGATTCTAGCCCCCTACCTCACATGTCACCTGCATATGGATAATGCTGGCTGCAAAATTATGCTTCGGTCCAAGCTGATAAAAATCAAGCTGCCTTATAACTTTGAAACTGGTGTAGATAGGTGTGAAGTGGCCCAAAGTCCATGTAGGAAGATACTTGTGTTAGAAGTCCTGTTCCGTGGTTGCAGTCATGGGATTGTTGTCGTTCACATGATGGTATATGTTTTGACTCCACAGAGTGGGAAGTGACGGAGACTATGCTAGAGAGAGGGGGAGCCATGTTGCAGTGCTCCGTGTGTGTTTATATGTAAATAAAGTAGATTAGCCAAAAGGTGAGTTGCTGAGGTCTGTTACGCAAGTTGCGCAAACTCTGCGGATCCCTAAGTGTGCCAATAGTGTTTTCGAGGTTACCAGCATGAGTTTGACCAAACTGCGGGAGGCAGTGGAGGACAGAGGTGCCTGGCGTTCTCTGGTCCATGGGGTCACGAAGAGTCGGACACGACTAAACAACAACAACAACAAAGTGTGCCGATGTCTGTTGGCATGGGTCGCTGTGATGTTCGGGCTGAAGAAAGCTTATGAAGCTCCCAAACAATCGACCAGGAGGGAGGAAACATGCCAGTCGGGTGTGTGTCTCTGCCAGGGTCCTACTCAAGTGTAGGCCGAGCTCCTGACAACCTGCACATTGGAACTGCAAGTCCTTTTGGCCATTTCCTTCAAAAATGGCAGGAAATGCAGCAGTGGCACAAACCTGCAACCTGAGCTTGTGTATGATGTTCCTTCTTCCACATGGAACGCAGGCTACAAAACTTGTATGGCATCGCTCCTGTCAGGAATAATGGTACCCTCCCAGCCAGTTCTAAGAGAAAGGAAGCCGTGTAGGTTGTTACAGAATCACTACTTACTCAAGGTTATTTTGGAGGTAGTAGAGAACTCCGAGCTCGTTAAGCGTCCGAGCATTATCGGACGTATCTTTTCCCAAAGTGAGCTCTTCTAGCTGCAGGGCTCGTTGGCGAAGAAGAGCAAATCCATACTAAAAAGGAGATTAAGAAACTCACTGCCTTGACCTTCTATATTTTAAGCCTTCAAATAGCAAATGGCGTATAACAAAGGAATAAAACATTTACCAGGCTTCCTTTACGTCTCACAGCTTTTTGCTGAATTTTTAAGGATTTCTTCCTTAGCTGTTCAGCTTGTTCGTATCTAAAATGAATAAAATCAATTACGATTTTGTTTGACTAACTTACTAAGAGTTCAACAGTGCTTTTAACGGGGGGATATAACCCTTCTTTCTCACCAGGCTAGTGGGAGTTCTTGACTTCTTGGGATGCAGTTTTATGAGAAAGTATTGTCAGGGTTTGTTTCAGTACTGTAATGGCCTATATATGGAGGACGACACAGCAGCCGCGGCTGCCTATAAAAAGCTACCAGTGACTGGGTTTCTGTATAAACAGAAGCACATTTCCTCTTTTCATTCCACTTGCTGCATGGATTACAGAAATTAGGCACAGTTGCAGGTGCCCAGGTGAGATGTGGGACATGGGTGTAATTCGATGCCCATTGTATCCCATTAACATGAGCATAAATATCTAAACTGGCCTATGGATGGAAGCAAGCATCTGTGAAGCCCAACAAAAGCAATTCCTTAAAACCTGATTTCAAAAGACCCACAAAATCAGTTGGTTGACAGTACTCTCTACCTCAAACCAATCTCCTATCAGTTGACAGTACTCTCTGCCTCAGTTGACAACCAATCAGTTGACAGTACTCTCTGCCTCAGTTGACAACCAATCAGTTGACAGTACTCTCTGCCTCAAACCAATCTCCTATCCCACTCTATAATTTTTCGGGAGACATAAAATAATGCTGAACATCAAAGCATCATTAGCATACATCCCTTGCCATACTAGTCCACCTAAAGAGAGGGAGGCTCTCTCCCCAGTCTAAGAGCTTCCACAACCTCCTTCCCCAAACTACCCTTCCGATGTCCCAAAACCAAATTTCTTTGCCCCACGGGTTTTGCAGCCCAGTTGTCTCTCTGAAGCAACATCTTAGGGAGGAGAAAAAGAGAGAGAGATGGAGAAAACTGGATGTGCTTACTTGTTCTGTTTCTGATACAACATTGCGAGAGCATCAAGTTCACGAGCGACCCTGAGATGTTCAGTCCCGTAAGCATTTTCGGAGATTTCCAGAGCCTGCTTATACAACTGTTCAGCATTACCAAACTTCTTCCACTGCACATAAACGCCGGCTAACTGATGGAGTGACTGGGCAACTCTGGGGTGGTCTGGATCAAGGGCAGTCTCCCGAATCTCCAGCGAGCGCTGCAAAGGAGCAATGGCCTATAAAAGAATATATATATATATAATATAATATATATATATATATATATATATATATATATATATATATATATATATAAAAAATTTTTTAAAAAGGGAGGTGGGGTTGCCCAGGAAATTCTATTAAAAGCTCTCCACCTTTCCACCTGCCACTTCCTAGTGGTGCTGCAATAAAAGTGCCAGGACATTTGCAAAGCTAAGCAGGGTCCGGTACAGTTTTAAACTGGATGGGAGACCACATGTTGAGATACCTGCATTGTAGTGGGATTGGACAGGATGATGCTCAGGCTCCCTTCAACTCTATGATACTATGACTCTGGAAACTTTCCACTAGGTGAATCGAACTGTCTGTTTGACTCCATATAAAAACGTAGTTCCATACATTGTGAAGGAGGAAATAAAACACTGCTTTCTCTGGGTGTTGGGAGAAATCTGTACACCTTATACAGGTTTTTCCAATCACTTTCCAGAACTATGCCAGTCCTTCAACGGACTACCTCCAGATTGGTCTGCATTGTCTTTTAAGAGGCTTGATGTGAGCCGAAGAGTCCATCTCTGGTCTCTTGAGACCTAACAGAATGACTGGGGTGTTCTCCTCCACCGTAATCTTCCCCGGGATAAATATAGTTATCTCCATTAAAAAAATAGATAAAGCTTTTTTAAAGATACAGTGGTACCTTGGGTTACATACGCTTCAGGTTACAGACTCTGCTAACCCAGAAATAGTACCTCAGGTTAAGAACTTTGCTTCAGGATGAGAACAGAAATCGTGTTCCGCCGGTGCAGCGGCAGCAGGGGGCCCCATTAGCTCAAGTGGTGCTTCAGGCTAAGAACTGTTTCAGGTTAAGAACGGACCTCCAGAACGAATTAAGTTGTTAACCCAAGGTACCACTGTAATAGCAAAAAATAATGAACCATTTGAATGAAAACTACAGTTCTCCGTGTATCCAACACTGCACAAAATGGCATACCCGTGGCGTGTCACTGTGGGACATAAGATTTTCATTTGCTCTTTTGCCCACCAAATGCACTTACCTGACTGAGAAGACCCAGGTCTTTAAGAAATCGCCCCAGAGTTTCATAAAGATCAGCCAGAGAGATCATGCTTTCTTCCCCCTCGCAGCTTTGCTCGTAAAGTTTAAGGGAGCTAAAATACTCTGCTGCCATGGAGCTCTTATCTTTCCCAAGAAGCTGCCAGTAACTCAGCAGTTCTGCAAAATGGCCCCTGCAAGCAAGGAAATACGATGCAGGAGAAGTTCCAAGGAGTAAATTCTAAACACATTCAATAGAATAAAATAAAAATCCTTCCAGTAGCACCTTAGAGACCAACTAAGTTTGTTATTGGTATGAGCTTCTGTGTGCATGCAGACGTCTTCAGATACACTGAAAAAGAAGTCACCAGACCCTTATATATAGTAAGATATATATACAGTGGTGCCCCGCAAGACGAACACCTCGCAAGACGGAAAACCCGCTAGACGGAAGGGTTTTCCGTTTTGGAGGCGCTTCACAAAACGAATTTCCCTATGGGCTTCCTTCGCAATACGAAAGCCCATAGGGAAATCTCCGGGACAGCGGGGAAGCGCAGTGCGTCTTCCCCACTGTCCTCGGACCTCCTCCGAAGGCTGGCGGTGGGGCGGAGAGACCTCCTCCCCCCGCCAGCCTTCGGAAGGCTCCTCCGAAGGCTGGCAGTGGGGCGGAGAGCCCTTCTCCCCGCGCCAGCCTTGGGATGGCTGCTCAGAAGGCTGGCGGTGGGGCGGAGAGCCCTCCTCCCCCCGCCAGGCTTCGGAAGGCTCCTCCGAAGGCTGGCGATGGGGCGGAGAGCCCTCCTCCCCCCGCCAGGCTTCGGAAGGCTCCTCCGAAGGCTGGCGATGGGGCGGAGAGCCCTCCTCCACCCGCCAGGCTTCAGAAGGCTCCTCCGAAGGCTGGCGATGGGGCAGAGAGCCCTCCTCCCCCTGCCAGGCTTCGGAAGGCTGCTCCGAAGGCTGGCGGTGGGGCGGAGAGACCTTCTCCCCGCGCTAGCCTTCGGATGGCTGTCCTGAAGACTTGCGGTGGGAGGAGGGTTTTCCTTCCCACTGCCAACATTCAGAATGCTGTTCTGAATGTTGGCGATGGAGAGGAAAAACCCTCCTCCCACCACAAGCCCCGGGAACAGAGGAGAAGCGCTGCGCGCCTTCCCCTCTGTTCCCGTACCTGTCCAAAGGCTGGCGGTGGGGCGGAGAGACCTCCTCCTGCCGCCAGCCTTCGGAAGGCTGTCCTGAAGACTTGCGGTGGGAGGAGGGTTTTCCTTCCCACTGCCAACATTCAGAATGCTGTTCTGAATGTTGGCGATGGAGAGGAAAAACCCTCCTCCCACCGCAAGCCCCGGGAACAGAGGAGAAGCGCTGCTCGCCTTCCCCTCTGTTCCCGTACCTGTGCTGAAGGCTTGCAGTGGGGAGAAAAGCCCTTCTCCGCACCGCCAGCCTGGCAAGCGGTCTCCATAGGAACGCATTAATTGATTTTTAATGCATTCCTATGGGAAACCGTGCTTCACAAGACGAAAAACCCGCAAGAAGAAAAAACTTGCGGAACGAATTAATTTCGTCTTGCGAGGCACCACTGTATATATATAGAGAGAGAGGGTGGGGAGGGGTATTACTCAGAAGGGTGGTGGGAATGGGTGATTGGCTGATAGGTGTGGTAAACCAGTTGACGACTGTTAACGACTGCAATTGGTCTTACAGGAAAAAGCAAGAGGTGAGATGGCCAAAAATAGCTTTATTGTGATATCCCTCCCAACCCTCTCACTATATATAAGGGTCTGGTGACTTCTGTTTCAATGTATCTGAAGAAGTGTGCATGCACACGAAAGCTCATACCAATAACAAACTTAGTTGGTCTCTAAGGTGCTACTGGAAGGAATTTTTTGTTTGTTTGTTTCGACTACGGCAGACCAGCATGGCTACCTACCTATATCTAGAACATTTAATAAAGGTTCTGGCCCCATAAATACATTTGGTGGACACCTATGTTACTCCTGATGTTCATCATGCTGGGTCTAAAACAGCCAAAGCAGTCCATCAAGGTCTGAGGTCTGCTCATCTCCCCAAAATTACTACCCCACATGGGGGAAATATTAATAACAGTATCCAATTTAATCCTCCTCCTCTTCTAGTTAGGAACCTATGAAGCTACACCATGGTGAGCAATTGATAGGAGGGCTTCTGAGTCTCGCTTTGCTATGAGCTGCTGGGTGAGCCAGTTATCCGAAATGTGTCAAAGTTTTGGGAGACGTCTCTAGGACAGCACAATGACACTCCCCCCACTCACAATCAGTCTACGTGCCAACTCTTTCGCAAGTATACACATGGGCTCTCTCAATTGTCATTTGCTGCTTAATTCAACTACCTCTAAAACCGTATAAGAAGAGCTGCACCATTTAAGTATGTTAAATTATAAACATGTATGACCAAAAGGAGCTATCTAGCCTAGCGCTGTCCACTCCCGTTGAAAGCAGTTTTCCAAGGCCAGGTCTTTCCCAGATCTGCTACCAGAGAGTCTTCTCAACTCTATAAGCTTTCTGAACCTTACATGAGCCCAAGGCTCATTCTCACCTATGGCTCAGCAGGATGAATCAACACAGCCATTGGTTCTGCCTAATTGGTCAGTCCCACAAAAGCTGAGGAAAAACACACTTTAGTTCTTTCCCCCAAATTCTGACTACCACAATCTTTTGCAGAGTCTTCCCGCTTACTACGCGTATCAGATTCTCTTTCGTTCTCCCCAGTCCTGACACAATAGCATCAAAGGTCCTGGCAGTTCCCTCTCTTTTGAACCCAGGGCTCCCTTGCACGAGCCAAAAAATATGGGGGAAATAAGGCGCAAAAAGAAAATGTAACCAAACCCTCTGTTGCTATTTGCACCGAGGAAGGGGAATTAAGAACTCTTGAGCAACTGGGGTAGTTGAATTAGATACTCATGATGTTACTCAATATTTCTATCTGGAATGAGCGTGTCTGTATGTATTTCTATGACTGTGTGCTTATTTAGAAATGACACACTAGCAATAAGAACCTGCAAACCAAGACATAGTTCTTACCTTTTATAAAGGTTCTGAGACACAAAGAGATTCAGCAGGCACTTCTGCAACTTTTGCCTGTCCCCTTGCTGCTGGAACAACCAGGGGAGTTCATTTGCACTCCTCCAAGTCACTCTCTCTTCGCTGATGGGAGAACAGAAAGCAAAATACAGGGGTTGATAAAATAGTCATCCACATTGGGCAATATTACAACACATCTTCTGCAAAATGCCTTATCTGCATAGAGTCTATCTACTGTATTGGGTTAGATCCAATACTAGTCATAGTCAGAGCAGACCCACTGAAATTGATAGACATGCCTATTATTTTCAGTAGGTCTCCTCTGAGTAGAACTTAGATGGCTAAAACCACATCGTTTCAATTTATATCCTGCCTTTCTAAAAAAAAAAAAACAGCACCCAAAGCAGCTAAGCAAAGGATATTGAAAAAACAACAACTATTAAAACACCTTTAACATAAGATGAAAAAAAAGCAGATAAAACCAAGTTGAGACCCTACTGCAAAAATCTTGCCCTGGTCCCAAGTTAAAGCTTTGCCTAAATCTATCCACTGAGTCTATAGCAGAAGTGAAATCTGAGATGAAAACTTCCTGGTTTACAGTTCAGACTTTTAGCCACTGAGTTATAAAAACCATCTGTCAACTACAGTGGTACCTCAGGTTACATACGCTTCAGGTTACAGACTCCGCTAACCCAGAAATAGTGCTTCAGGTTAAGAACTTTGCTTCAAGATGAGAACAGAAATCCTGCTCCGGCGGCGCAGCAGCAGCAGGAGGCCCCATTAGCTAAAGTGGTGCTTCAGGTTAAGAACAGTTTCAGGTTAAGAACAGACCTCCAGAACGAATTAAGTACTTAACCCGAGGTACCACTGTATAGGAAATACTGAATTATTTGTTTCTTTAATTTCCTGAAAAGTCTACCTTAGTTGCATGGTGAAGTAGTCTATGAGTTTTTCTCTGAAAGTAGCAAAAACATTCTGACCTTCTTCCATGTATTGCAGTTTGACCGTCTCCCAAGCCTAAAAAAAACACACAAAAAACACACAGAAGACAATGGTTGCATTGTATAAATTGCAGAACAACTCTACACATATCTTTTCAGAGTTCAATTAGACCTACTCCCAGGTAGGTGTGTGTTACAATGCAATCCTATGCATGTTACTCAGAAATAAGTCATAGTACGTACAATGGGGTTCAGCTAATAAAATAGGTTTAGGACTGCAGCATTAATCTCTCAGATTAGTAAATCGTGAACTGAGGATTTCGAAGTCTCATCAGAGAAAGCAATGAAGAAAAACCAAGGCTGGTACATTGCATAACTTAACTGCTTAATATAAGGCTGGTAAGGCAAGGAAATCCAAAAATCTGGAATGAATTTTACATTAAGAACATAATTCCTCATGCCTGGGGCATGTCTGTGTACAAGAGAAAGAGGGAGACAAAGCTTCCCATCAAGACTGGAACTATAATTTATAACAGAATGGATCTTAAAAGATTCTTTTTGTAGAAAATATTTGAAAATGCAAGGAGGAGGAGTGAGATGCATATATTCTTTTATTTTGCATTCTATAAGAAGCTGGCAGGTGTCAGATACCTTTGCAAGAACATCTTACCTGAAGGTGTCGAAACTTTAACAAGCCACAGCCGTATGTCAAAAAGCACATCTTGTGCAAACTGTAAACTAATGAGGCCAGCACTTCCCAAGACAGCGCAGGACATAGTTCCATCAGTTCTGATTCGCTGACTCCGTTGTGACTGACACTGATGAGGCAAAGTATCTACAGCGCAAGCATACAAATAATTTTAATAAAATTTATCATCCACTGCTTTCTGAGTCTGCTGTGTGACCAGTAATAAATAATACAGCACAGCAGCAAAACAAAACCAGTAGATGCTTCAGGATCAAGCTAAAAAAATACTGAATCAATTAATATAATAAGCATTAGCATTGAACCTAGACGATGGACAGCTCTCCAGGAAGTTCTGTCTACATTCTTAAAAAAGTGGGGGAGTTCCCACAACAAAAAGTAACCTCATAAAAATCTCAGCACAGAGATTTAAATGTGCCTAAACAATGTAAGAAGCTTTGAGAATGCTTGACAGATATACAAGATTTTAGATCTAGGGGATTTTGATCTTAGCTCTTTCAGAAGAGTTGAAAGATGAAAACATGACTGCAAACTTATCAATCACTGCTTTGAAAACTGGCTACAACATAAATTGTGTTTGCTGCAAATCTTTTGTCTTATTAGTGTAAATTAAATAACTACTTTATCTGAAGAGACATAACAAGAGATTTTAGCCACCACACACCTACAACAGAGCACTGAAGAGAGAACAGATTTATCTTAAAACAAGCACTGACTTTTAAAATGTCAGCCAGCATTTCAGCTGTTCAGAATTTCCCAGACCAAATAAAACTCCAAGATAAATCAAATTGCACTGAATGTGCATTTGGTCATTGACTTTGGAAGGGAAAAGTTTATTTTTAGATAGCAAGCCTGAAGGCTGGGCATTCTCATAAAGCACTTAATTTTGTTTTAATGAAGTACTGCTTGCCTGATCTACTAAATTATAAAGCATGCATGTTGCTGTGCATGTGTCCATGTTCTGCAGAAACTGTGTGTGCAGTACATGTCCTTGAAACCTGCTGATGTGTGGGATGGTCTACAAAAGCGATGCCAACATTGCCATGTGGTAGAATATGGCGGGTGGCGCTGTGGGTTAAACCACTGAGCCTAGGATTTGCCAATCATAAAGTCAGCGGTTCGAATCCCTGTGACGGGGTGAGCTCCCGTTGCTCGGTCCCTGCTCCTGCCAACCTAGCAGTCTGAAAGCATGTCAAAGTGCAAGTAGATAAATAGGTACCGCTCCGGCGGGAAGGTAAATGGCGTTTCCGTGCGCTGCTCTAGTTCGCCATAAGTGGCTTAATCATGCTGGCCACATGACCCGGAAGCTGTACGCCGGCTCCCTTGGCCAATAAAGCGAGATGAGCACTGCAACCCCCGAGTCGGCCACGACTGGACCTAATGGTCAGGGGTCCCTTTACAACAGATTACAGTACAATTGTTATAACCAACTGAACATGGTGGTGAAAGGTGGGAATCTAAATGTGGATTTTACAATTTGGACTTGGGGCCATTGAAAAACTGTTTCTATGAAAGTACATACACATTTCACACACCCCCCCAAAAAAGGAGAGCTTCTTTAGACTTCGTAACTTGCCTCTTTCATGAGGTTTTTGTCTTTTTCACTTTTCAAGGATTCTTCGACTGAATTCAGAACTAGCTTGTACAGCGACACTGTGTCTTGGCACTGCAAAAACTTCTGAAGGATTACGTCAATGTCTTCTGCACTTCCAGCACTGTGAAGGGGGAGGAGGAAACAAAGGATTTAAAAAGAAAGCACACATTTCACCTGAAACCGAGTATTTAAATTACTACAGAAAATGACTATTTATTATGGACTTCAGCCACGCCTGTGCCCAACTGGAAAAACATCTGCTGGTGTGCGTTTCTAAATTTGGGTGGGGGCGGGAAATCAAAATATCAGGCACAAAGCAAAATGCCTTCAGGTTAAAAAAAATCCCATAAAATAAGAGTTTTAAGTTTTTTTAAAAAGATTAAAGCTATTAACACAAAAACACTTAAAGCAAGGCAGATATTTATTATATTCAAGCTGAGTCCTAAGTTAAATATAACAATAACAACGATTGTTCATAAACATCTGTGCGATGAATGTTTTACAGTGTGATTCTATGTAAGCCTTGCTGCTGACACTTGTCAAGAATTACAACCGCTTCTTTGCTTGTTTTTCTTTGCAGATTTTTCTTCTCCCTCCGGACAACTCCTTGTCATCCCACCACCAATTCCCTGGCTCTGAGTCTTCTTCCCTTTGGGGGGGGGGTTCCCCAGCTGGTGCCCCCCCCCATTCCTCTGCATTCAGCCAGTCCATGACACAAGGTACAAACCAGGGGCGGCAATTTCCAACAAACACATCAGGTTTTTTAACAAGCCAAATTCAAACCATGGGATGTGAAGCTGGTTTGTTTAACTAGCCAAAGTTGGTTTTAACCGATGATCTCTGGGTGCACGTGCAACAAGCCAGGTTTTGTGGAAAGTGAAATTAGACTTTGCCCAACTTTAATGGGAGGAGAAGAAGGATGTCAGACATCTTGAACCCACGGTAGCTCCTTTGTCCTTGCACTAAACCATGGTTTTAGTTTACATTCTAAATCAGGTCATAGTTTAAACTCCAGTTCATATGTCATGATAAACTATGGTTAGTTTTAAACAGGAAGTGGATGTTTCAAAACTCCTGTTTTGCGGCTGCACTTAAGGAGAAAGAAGACGAGGACAAGCAAGTCTGAGTCTTGTTCCTTAAAATTTATTGTTTGTTAAATTTTATATTTATTAAATTTATATTCCTCTGGGGAAGGCCTCCACAAAGGGTCTTAAAGCCCAGATCAGTTTGTATGCAGCACTAAAACAATATTGTACCATTAAATCTGAATCAGGCCACTGTGAAATCTAGATCCCACTAAAAACAGTGATGAAGGTCCATTGAATTTAGTGGAACTGGATTCCAAAAACACAGCTTTTACCTTTTCACCCACAGTATTTGTTTACAGAACACATGCAAAGCACTACAGTTTCCGTATTTATTTCAACATACCCAGCCATCATTCTGCCCAAGAGAGTGACATACAAGGCATTGCAAGTTGTAGCAGAATGACCATGTTTCTCAAGCTTCTCCTCCTAGAGTAGGTTTGAACACAAACGTTAAGTATTCTATGAGGATATGAAAATTCTGCAGAAATATACAGGATGAAGGAGAGCACAAGAACAGCAACACATTATAACTCAGGGTGGTGCAATGTAAATTATATGACTTTTTTAATTAAAAAAAAATGCAATGTAAGCACATTGCTGTATCAATTGCCATCATTCTAGATGACGTGAAGTAGGTTATTCCCAAACATGCTCAAATCTTTTTTGCAGTAGGGAAAAGATAAAGCACAGGACGGACTAGAGAGTAACTTGCTGAGCTTATTTATGTTGTATTGTCTACAAACTGTCACATTAATAGAAATGCTTACTCACAGAGAACTCATTCCACAATCTGTTTTTACTGTTTTAGTTTGAAGAATGCAGTGATTCAATTCAGACATTGCGTCAAACCATGGTTTGCATTAATAGTTTAGAACCCAAACCATGTTTTTTTCAAGCCATACCAGCAAACCATGGTTCAGTGACTTGCTTACTTTTTTCTCCATCTGCTAAATACCCTGATTTCTAAAGTGTTGTGGCCTCTTGAGGTACAACAATTACTATAACTAGGTTTTTGTCAAAATTACTCTGGCTGTAGCCCAGGCCATGGTGTGCAAAAAACCACTTTAAACTATAGTTTCTGGTTTGCTTGCCTGATCACAAACCATGATCTGCCAATTCAGACACACAAAACCATAGTTTAGCTGCCTTTCGTTTGATGAGATATGTGGGTTAAAGCCTCAGCGCCTAGGACTTGCCGATCAAAAGGTCGGCGGTTCGAATCCCTGCGGCGGGGTGCGCTCCCGCTGCTCGGTCCCAGCGCCTGCCAACCTAGCAGTTCGAAAGCACCTCCGGGTGCAAGTAGATAAATAGGGACCGCTTTCTAGCGGGAAGGTAAACGGCGTTTCCGTGTGCAGCTCTGGCTCGCCAGAGCAGCGATGTCACGCTGGCCACGTGACCCGGAAGTGTCTCCGGACAGCGCTGGCCCCTGGCCTCTTAAGTGAGATGGGCGCACAACCCCAGAGTCTGTCAAGACTGGCTCGCATGGGCAGGGGTACCTTTACCTTACCTTTAATGACGGCTTAAGTGATGGTAAGGTAAAAGATTTTGTTAACTCTTTTTGGCAAATAGATATGTAGATGATCAGAATTCTCTCTCCTTGTTCATTTATCTAACACTACAAAAGCCAAAGCTCAGTGTAATCAACCCCACATGGTTATTAAGAAGACAAAATGGGTGGGATCCTTGGAGAAAAGGGAGGAAAGAAATGCAAGCACACAATCATATGCAGATAACCAAATAATTCCAAAGGGAGTTTATGCATGATGGATCGAGCCCTTTGAGTGAAGTGCAGTTATTGGTTTCCCACATTTTACAGCGTTTTGCTTCATTTTAACAAATAATTTAGTTACCCATGTAGAGCTTTAGGAGTTTTCTCCTTGAGTCAAGGACTCTCACTTTGACAGTAGATAACGTTTCCCAGGCTAAAGCATTCACACACATATAAAGAATCAATACCTGTTCTTTTGTCAGTTTCAGGTCTGCACAGCTACATTCTTCATTAATGAGAGATTTCACATCCTTCGCATTTAATGGATCAAGATGAAGGGTTGGCCACAACCTTTCAGTGAGAGAGCGGGAAATCACTTCCTTAGCTGGCAATGCAGCTTTTGTAAAGAACAGATTCAAATACTAGAACAGTATTTTTTTAAAAAAAATCTAATGCACAATTTGAAGCCTTTACTATTGAGCTCTGGATGACTATAATATAGTTTTGATCTATGCAGTCTGACTATATCAAAGTACTGCAAGTCCCTACATGCACACACCCAAGATTAGTGCACAGGAGATAAAAACTTTTTTGAGATACTGGTTGTATTTCAAAGCCCTAAATACGGAGGAGGCTTACCATTCTCTTCTAAGAGAGAACACTTAGAAGAGAATGAACTGAACACTTCTTTACTCCTCGGTACATTCCAGCCATTATCAGCCTTGCTGCACAAAGACCTAAAATGGGTGAGAGACCTTTCCGGGAATTAGATTACCATGCAGCACAATCACAGTGGCTGTTCATTTGCTGCATGGGATCTGGAAGGATGCCACATTTTCCCAGCTGTATCACTTTGCTGGGACAACCTTCTTCTTGCATCTTGCATCTTGCAGCACTACAGTGAATGTGGCTGCACAAATGCTGTTGCATATACAGTGGTACCCCTGGATGTGAACGGGATCCGTTCTGGAGCCCCGTTCGCATCCTGAAGCGAACGTAAGACGCAACTGTGCGTCTGAGCGTGCGCAGGTCACGTTTCGCTGCTTCCGCGCATGTGCGTGACATCATTTTGAGCGTCTGCGCATGCACGAGCAGCAAAAAACAAAAGGAACACACTCCGTTACTTCCGGGTTGCTGCGGAGCGCAACCCGAAAATATTTAAGATGAAGCGTATTCATCCCGAGGTATAACTGTACAGTGGTACCTCGCAAGACGAATGCCTCGTAAGATGAAAAACGCGCAAGACGAAAGGGTTTTTCGTTTTTTGAGTTGCTTCGCAAGACGATTTTCCCTATGGGCTTGCTTCGCAAGACAACAACGTCTTGCGAGTTTGTTTCCTTTTTCTTACAACCATTAATACCCAGGGAATCCGCGCTCCGCAAGACGAAAAAATCGCAAGACGAAACAACTCGCAGAACGAATTAATTTCGTCTTGCGAGGCACCACTGTACAGTGGTACCTCGGGTTACATACACTTCAGGTTACATACACTTCAGGTTACAGACTCCGCTAACCCAGAAATAGTACCTCAGGTTAAGAACTTTGCTTCAGGATGAGAACAGAAATTGTGCTCCGGTGGTATGGTGGCAGCGGCAGGCCCCATTAGCTAAAGTGGTGCTTCAGGTTAAGAACAGTTTCAGGTTAAGAACGGACCTCCGGAACGAATTAAGTACTTAACCCGAGGTACCACTGTACTGCATCGTGCCCAAATGATCACTGATGATAGGGAGACTAAGCATCATCTTCCTAAGTGGCCCACACATTTTATGGACTCATTCCACCATCACCACCACTGATACTTTTAAATTTTTGTTATTGAGTGTGCATTACCTACTGCCACGGAAGTGCTTGCAGCTACCTCAAGACTGGAGGCACAATTCAATTGTATGTCCAGGAAGACTGTCTACCAGCCTCATCTGGTATGATGGCTGAGACCCTACCTGCCTGCGCCCTGTCTCACCAAAGGGGTCCATGCTCTAGTTATCTCCTGCTTGGGTTACTGCAATGCACTCTACATGGGGCTACCTCTGAAAGTGACTCAGAAACTACAATTAATCAAGAAGGCGGCAGCTAGACACCAGTGACCGGGAGCTGCCGACGGGACCATATAACACCGGTCCCAAAGGATCTACATTGGCTCCCAGTATGTTTCCAAGCACAATTCAAGGCATTGGTACTGACATTTAAAGTCCTAAATGGCTTTGGCCCCGTATATCTGAAGGAGCGTCTCCACCGCCATTGTTCAACCCAGACACTGATATCCACCTCCAAGGGCCTTCTGGCAGTTCCCTCACTGCAAGAAATGAAGTTTCAGGGAACCAGGCAGAGGGCCTTCTCAGTAGTGGAGCCCACCCTGTGGAACATACTCCCATCAGATGTCAATGAGATAAACAACTACCTGATCTTTAGAAGACATCTGAAGGCAGCCCTGTACAGGGAGGTTTTTAATGTTTGAGGTTTTTTGTGTTTAAATATGTTGTTGGGAGTTGCCCAGAGTGACTGGGGAAACCCAGTCGGATGGGTGGCATATAATAATAACACCATGACCATCAAAAGAAAAGCAGTCAGGTTGCCTCCTGCTTCTAGTATTGCTCTGTTGCTGGAAAAATTGAGAAATGAAAATGCCCAGATTAAGACTGCCAATTCTATGCACACTTTCCTAAAAGTAAGGCACACTGAACACAACAAAAGAAAATTTAGCCTTCCAGTTCCCGGGTCTGTCAATGATTCATAATTCAGGTTTGGGGGCATAGGGGTTCCTATTTGAATGCAGTTTATGTGGGGACAACATTGCATATAACAAAAGCTTTGATGCAAGGATGAATCACAACCTAGCCTTCTCCCCCCCCATGAGACAGCTTTAAAATGCATGGCATTTTTGATATGAGCGCAAGTAAACAAGCCGCCTGTCACCTGCACTCTGAAGTGCTAGAGTCCCAGGACCATACATGCCTTTTCTGAATCATCTCCTAGGCCTCTTTCAGCTCAGTTAATCCTTCGCTCCCCAAGCAGGAAAATGCAATGTGGCTCCCCCTACATCTCTCTTTTGCCCCATTCCTTATACAGTGGTACCTCAGGTTACAGACGCTTCAGGTTACAGACTCCGCTAACCCAGAAATAGTACCTCGGTTAAGAACTTTGCTTCGGGATGAGAACAGAAATTGTGCTCTGGTGGTGCGGCGGTGGCGGAAGGCCCCATTAGCTAAAGTGATGCCTCAGGTTAAGAACACTTTCAGGTTAAGAACGGACCTCCAGAATGAATTAAGTTCTTAACTAGAGGTACCACTGTATTGGGAAAGGGTGTCATGCTGCAAGCGCCGTTTGAGCATCAAGTTTGTGACTGAAGAGGCTCTTGCAGAACACCCTTTGCGTGTCGAGGTCCCCAGGTCCACCCCAATAACTCACACATCACACAGAATTTTTTGTTTAAGATTTTTGGCATAATTTTGGCCACAGCTTTATTAAAATACAAATTTGTGAGTGGTTGCGTAGGCATTGGTTGCGACTATCTGCCCCCACCATGGGGGACAGACTGATATTCCGCATGATGCGAAAGTCAGAATGGGGGAATACACTTGGGGGTTACGCAGAGCAGGGAACCTGCCCTCACCCCAAATGCAACCAGGAACTCATTGCTATGGCCCGAGCCCCCTTGACAGAGTGGACAAGCAATAGTTAGCCTCCGATTCCTTTAACGGAATCCCTTGCAGCAGCAGCAGCATTAGAGGGGCAGGCACAGCCAATCCATGCCCCTCAACCAACCAAACCATAAACCAATGCCTAACCGCGAACCTTACAAGTTGTGACGATTTGCTACGCGGTAGGCAAAAACCAAATGGCCCCAGCCAATCAGCCAGATGGACAAAATTCCTACCAGGCCCTAACCCTAACCCCCGCTCCAAAGCAGACGACCCCATGACAGGCATAGCTAGGTCAAAGCGAACAACCCTATTCTAGGGAGGGAGGGACGGGCAATCCGCTGCACGAGCGAAAAAAGGAAGCCCTAGCCTCGTGCAAGGAGTTTTACTATTCCTGGCTGTCAATCAATAAATGGCAACATTAACTTCTTCCCAACAACAAGGGAAGCCCAAATCAAATCAGTAGCCAACGATCAATTAGCCTGCCCCCCAACTTTGGAGTGTCCTGGCGGCCCCCACCACAACACGTGCTTTCCATGAAGGAGAACACGCTTTGTTGACAACTTAAAGGGACCTCCTGACTCCTGCCAACTGAACAGTTTAAGCAGATGGCTTTTGAACATCTCTAGAACAAACTTACCTCCATGCTGGGGGACAGGTTTCAACATTCACGGACACTACGACCCTCACATTCACTGGCAGGGGGTCAATCAGCCATTTCATATGCTTTTCAGCTTGCTGAGAAACAAAGAGTTGAATTCAAACTCATAAGCATGCTGAATAGAACACAGATTTCACCCCACCGCAGGACAACTGTTACACCCCTGATTTTTCCCTTTCATCAGCCCCCATAAGTCACAAACGCACAAATTTCCTATAGCCCCCAACAGAAAAATGGTGCAGTGCTGGATTTACGTATAAGCTAAACAAGCTATAGCTTAGGACCCCCATCTCTTGGGGGCCACCCAAAAAAATTAAAGAAAAAAAGCTGGATGTACATTTCCAAAATATGAGATATAAAACAAATAAAATAAAACCTACATACAGCAACAGTGTTTCGTGTTGTGTAGGCTCCTATGATGTAAGTAATGGGCCCCTGCTCCCTAAAATATCACTGGTTTGCTCATTTCTTTATAGAGGGTGCCTACATTCTTCATGGACTGGTTGCATGGCAACATGAGCAAATGGCTTTAGATACCTATTAGGTCCATAAATTACCATATAGCATATATTCAACACAAGAAAACAGTGACTATTTGTTGTTGACAAAGAACAGCTGGACATATAAAGGGCTCCATTACCTTCAGTAGCTTAAAGGTAAAGGTAAAGGGACCCCTGACCATTAGGGTCCAATCATGGCCGACACTAGGGTTGCAGCGCTCATCTCATTTTATTGGCCGAGGGAGCCAACGTACAGCTTCCAGGTCATGTGGCCAGCAGGACTAAGCCACTTCTGGAGAACCAGAGCAGCGCACAGAAATGCCGTTTACCTTCCCGCTGGAGTGGTACCTATTTATCTACTTGCACTTTGACATGCTTTCGAACTGTTCGGTTGGCAGGAGCAGAGACCGAGCAACGGGAGCTCACCCATTGCGGGGATTCGAACCACCAACCTTCTGATCGGCAAGTCCTAGGCCCTGTGGTTTAACCCACAGCGCCACCCGTGTCCAACACAAAAAACAGCGACAATTTGTTGTTGACAAAGAACAGCTGGGCATATAAAGGGCTCCATTACCTTCAGTAGATTAGGGTCTCATTAAACCTAAATCTGGCCCTGAAATGGTGCATATGTTTTCACTTTCCAAGTCCATGTATCTGTGGCCGCTGGGATTGCAGTAAACATCTATAAGCAGATTTCCCCCCACCCACTTCTACATAATGTGTTGCAAGAATCAGTGTTGTGTTCTAGGCCCACCACTCCCAAACTTAAAAAAACCCCCAAACCACCTCAATAATATTGAATAAGCATCATCCATTAGCAACGAAAAAGCTGAATGGTAAAATAGCTAATGCACAATAATCAATACAATTCTAAATTCATTTTTCAGTACTGTTATCAAGTCAAGTATACTGCAAATGTTACCTGGATCCGATCAATAGAGTCAATAATTATTATAATGCCGCCTTGGTGGTGAGCAGAAAGTTTCTCTAGCCAACGAGGGAATTCTTCTAATAGCTTTACAGGATCGAGTGTCAAAGGTGAGACCGACCAGGAATGCTGCATAAGCTACAACATTGTAAATGTGAGTAAAATATGCTTTACCTAATTGTTGACGAAGCAGGGAACACACAGAAACAGTAAATTAAAGGCAATATATGACCCCATGCTATTTCTTGTTAATTGCATTTTCATTGTAAAGAGGACCAAAAAGCAGATTAAAATATCCATCTGTTTAAATTGATTTTATCAAAATAAGAAAATAAACAATTCTTTCCAGAGATACGTGAATGATGCTGGAATTAAATATAGTCTTTTATGATGTGTCAGGATTGAAGAGCATTAAAGGTAAAGGGACCCCTGACCATTAGGTCCAGTCATGACCGACTCTGAGGTTGCGGCGCTCGTCTCGCTTTATTGGCCGAGGGAGCCGGCGTACAGCCTCCGGGTCATGTGGCCAGCATGACTAAGCCGCTTCTGGCGAACCAGAGCAGCACACGGAAACGCCGTTTACCTTCCCGCCGGAGTGGTACCTATTTATCTACGTGCACTTTGACGTGCTTTCGAACTGCTAGGTGGGCAGGAGCTGGGACCGAACAACGGGAGCTCACCCCGTTGCAGGGATTCAAACTGCCGACCTTCTGATCAGCAAGTCCTAGGCTCTGAGGTTTAAACCACAGCGCAACCTGCGTCCCTGAAGAGCATTAGGTTGGTTTTATTCTCCCAAAAGGAGAATAAAGTATTATGCTATCACTGACTGCCCGGTCCTATAGATTTGCTACAAATTGTTGCTTGCATCATAATAGGTTGTGGTATATAGGGCTGGGCAATATCTGCTTTTCAACATTGTGATAAATCATCAACTAAACATTGTGATATACCGGTATATCACAATGTCTGAAATAATGATGGAGCTATGTAGAGGCACCGACTGGCTTCACGGTTTTTCCTGCATCATTATTTTCCCCGCACCTCCTGTGATCGAAAGAATTGGCTGGCTTCGCGGTTTCCCCCATATTGTTATTGTTGCATAGCGCATGCACGCATGCACACACCATGATTCAATATATACTGCCAGGTCAAAAATTATGAAACATATCACAATATGGACTTCGATCTGGGTATTTAGTGAGAGAGAGCGCGAGAGAGAGAGAGAGAGAGAGAGAGAGAGAAGAAAAGACTCCCTGGAAAAGACCCTGATGTTGGGAAAGATGGAGGGCACAAGGAGAAGGGGACGACAGAGGACGAGATGGTTGGACAGTGTTCTCGAAGCTACAAACATGAGTTTGACCAAACTGCGGGAGGCAGTGGAAGACAGATTGCCTGGCATGCTCTGGTCCATGGGGTCACAAAGAGTCAGACACGACTAAATGACTAAACAACAACAACATTATCTATATCTGTATCTCTCGCCCAGCCCTAGCGGCATCCTATTAAAACTTTTGTCTGTATATGATGGGATGGTAGACCTTTGCAGAATGTAGACCTTCTTCCCAGTGGGGCTGAATAGTCCGTAGAATGCAAAATAGGTGGATGGGTAGAGAAGAATGTTGATTTACTGGCTCAGATTCAGGAGAAGGGATCTCTGTCGTTATAAGTGCTACATCACCATTTTTGTCCCAGTAGTTGACCTGGCATTGCCCAGCATATGAGGAACCACACAACATCCTGGGTGGCAGGGACAGGGGACCGAGGACCCACGTATGAATCTGTGCCAAGCATAATGAACCATCGTCTTTTTTTAAAAAGAACAGTCATATCTTTAAACAACTGCTACACTTATACTTTGCAGAATGGCTTGCATATGGTTCCCTTCCCAGGCAGCTAACAAGGCCAGAACAGCCCAGCTTCAACAGTAGACGCTGATTCACTTTGCCTTCACACTACTTTCGGGTCCCCGAATTAGGGTATTATTCTAAAAATATGACTGCATGTATCTAAATCAAGAGAGACGAGCTCAGCAGCAGTGCAGTGTGCTGCCAATTGAAAAACGCCGGCTGGGTTTGCCTGGAGCCTCATACAGACGAAATACCACCTGTCTCCTCTTCTTTGTCCAGATGGCTGGGAATAGCCAGGAAAACATATTACTCAGTGCATTAACTCTCAGGGTTTTGTTTTTCTTTGTTATGAACTAACTGGTATTCCTAAGATATATATATATATTTCAGTGTCCTAGAGATTGCTTTTGCAGTTTCATGGCATTTGAGACAAAGCAGATATTGCTCACGTCTGAATATCACGTGAAGTCCATCTTTAAGTGGCCCCCAAGGAGGAAAATGCAGCCATTTTGCTCTTCTCCATGTTATGGGGGTCAATGCAGCACACCAGCTAGGCCAGCATTCGGCTTAACATGTCATCCAAAACCAAGATCATGGTTAAGGCCTCTTCTTCTCAACCACAACCTGTAACCATAGGCCAAATCATGGCTACACCCCATGGTTAATAAGGAGACACCTTAACCGTGGTCCAAGGTTCAACTAAATACCATATTTTTTTCTCTATAAGACGCACCAGACCACGAGACGCACCTAGTTTTTGGAGGAGGAAAACAAGTAAAAAAATACTGAATCCCAGAAGCCAGAACAGCAAGAGGGAACACTGCACAGTGAAAGCAACAATCCCTCTTGCTGTTCTGGCTTCTGGGATAGCTGCGCAGCCTGCATTCGCTCCATAAGACGCACACGCATTTCACCTTACTTTTTAGGAGGGAAAAAGTGAGTCTTATAGAGCAAAAAATACGGTATTAAGCCAAACCTTTGCTTCGCCGCAATCCTGTGCTGACCCGAAGGCCCAGGGAGGAGAAAAATGGGAATGACCTCCTCGCCAGGGATCAGAACGTTCACTTCAAATCAAATCAGATTACTGTCTGATACAGGCTTACTGTCAAATCAGAAATTTAAGGCCCATTCAAATAGTTCTTGACCTTTTTTTTAGCACACAGGGATTCAGGTCCTTAAAAAGACTTTGACCATTCTGCCCTGCCCAATTTTTACTTTATTTTATTTTTTTGAAATACCTTTAAAGTGAGACGTCTGAGAATCAGCGCAGGCTCCGAACTGCTAGACAGAGGTTTCCCAACGAAATGATATAGGATGAGAGTATTTGGCGAATGCTTCTGTTGCAACTGAATCCTAGGGAGAAGGTGGAGAGACAAACAAGGGAGAAGATGGGTTTCTCGTGAACATACATTTTCAAAGTTGCATTATGGCATCTAAATGGTGCCAATGATCTTTTGGAATGTTAGTTTACTGTTTTTACTGTTTTTAATATTTTGAGACGGCTGTATTTAAATGTAAAAAAAAAAAATTAGCCGAGAAGGACGATCAGTATGCGGGAAATATTGAGACCAGTATAGGAATGTAGGGAGCTGCCTTGCACCAAGTTGAAACCACTGGTCCATTTAGCCCAGTACAGTAGTACCTCGGGTTACATATGCTTCAGGTTACATACGCTTCAGGTTACAGACTCCGCTAACCCAGAAATAGTACCTCGGGTTTAGAACTTTGCTTCAGGATGAGTACAGAAATCGTGCTCTAGCGGCGCGGCGGCAGCAGGAGGCCCCATTAGCTAAAGTGGTGCTTCAGGTTAAGAACAGTTTCAGGTTAAGTATGGACCTCTGGAACGAATTAAGTACTTAACCTGAGGTACCACTGTACTAGTTCTCAGGCAGGGTTCATTCCCAGCCCGGCCTGAGGTGCTGGGCCCTTCTGCATGCACAACATGTGCCCCGCCACTGAGTTTGTTGACAGCACTTATAAATGCACTGTGCTTTCAGGGGCCATTAGCCAAATTGACCATTCTGACCATCTATGTCTTGCTGCAAGTGAACAGGGTGGGTATATACACATATTTTGAAAGTGGAAGGGGCAGCCAACTGTGTGGACTTAAAGTCTGCACAGCATATTATTTGGAGACGACCCACTCTGTCCAAAGGGGATTTGTGTTTATGGGGCTTATCGGCCGAATGATTTCTCTCAACAGGACAGAGGTAGTTAATCAGTGGGTGAGGAAAGTCTGTGTGATCACCTCCCAGCCACCTCAGATTTGCTCTTCAAACATTTTGAGACCACTTAAAAAGATGGCAAAAACCCGACCCTGCAGTTATTAGGCATGGGCAGGATTACCTTCCGACCCATAGAAAGGCAAAACACTTGGGCGTGGCCACAATAGAAGCAGGACACAGAACCTGTGGCCCTCCAAATGTTGCTGGACTACCATCCCATCATCCCCAACCATTGGCCTTGCTGGCTGGGGTTGATGGGATCTGTAGTTCAGCAACAGCCAGAAGGCAACAGGCTGTCCACCTGTTGCATAATAATAATAATAATAATAATAATAATTTTATTTACACCCCACCCTCCCCAGTCAAGACCAGGCTCAGGGCAGCTAACACCCGATCTAAAAACAATTAATTGAAATACAACTTAAAAACAAGATTAAAATACAACATTAAAACATTAAAATGCAGCCTCATTTCAGTGGAAACTCAATCAAAAACGTTTTTGGGGGATGAAAATGTCAAGTCTTCACCAAGGTTAACTTTTGGAAGTCCCCAAATAGGAGTTCCAACACAGAAGGAGAAAGGAAAAAAGAAAGAATGGGAGGGAATCAAATTGACTCCAAGCCAAAGGCCAGGTGGAACAACTCTGTCTTACAGGCCCTGCGGAAAGAAATCAGATCCTGCAGGGCCCTGGTCTCATGAGGCAGAGCGTTCCACCAGGCCGGAGCCAGTGTTGAAAAGGTCCTGGCTCTGGTTGAGGCTAATCTAACTTCCTTAGGGCCCAGGACCTCTAAGGTGTTGCTATTTATGGACCTTAAGGTCCTCCATGGGGCATACCGGGAGAGGGCCGTGCTTTTGAACATTTGAGAAGTACCTTCTATCTGCCAGGTTTATTTCTATCCAAGAGCTATTTTGTGCACTTGGGACTTCTTACTCCCATGGGATTTAGGCAGGGAAATCAACACCCAGAGGATCATGGCTTCCCCATCTTTGCTACGGAATATCAGGGGGTGGGGTTGTTAAAAAAACCCCACACAGAACTGAAAGGCCGAGGAGGAGGAGACACAGCAGGAACAGACCCTGTCCCGCTACAGGAGCTAGACTCCAGCTTTGACTCCATTTTGCAAAAGAAGGTCCCTAAGAAACACTAACTTTGCTCTAAGCAAGGCAACTGCTCCCCCATTACGTCCCCTTAGCTGTCACGCTAGGACTGGCATATCTGGTTCAGCTCTGAAAGGGTGCTCTTGTGAACTTTCTGTTATATCCTGCAACTTTATTGGATACAAGCGGGTGGCGCTGTGGGTTAAACCACAGAGCCTAGGACTTGCCAATCAGAAGGTCGGTGGTTCGAATCCCCGCAAGGGGGTGAGCTGCCGTTGCTCAGTCCCTGCTCCTGCCAACCTAGCAGTTTGAAAGCACATCAAAGTGCAAGTAGATAAATAGGTACCACTCCAGCAGGAAGGTAAATGGCGCTTCCGTGCACTGCTCTGGTTCGCCAGAAGCGGGTTAGTCATGCTGGCCACATGACCCAGAAGCTGTACACTGGCTCCCTCGGCCAATAAAGCGAGATGAGCACCACAACCCCAGAGTCGGCCACGAATGTACCTAATGGTCAGGGGTCCCTTTATCTTTATGGGGACCCATAGTAAAAACAAAGAAGGAAAACACTTAAAAGACTATACCATTTTGACAAAAGGAGAGATTTTCCTGAGCCTGGTCCTCCAGACACGAGAAGGGGCGGGATTGGCGCTGGGGCTGCCACCAAGTCATTCAGGCGTTCGTAATACTGCAAACAAAAATCAGGCAAAGAGCTCTGGGGTTAAGTCAAGAAACAGAGTGATTCAAAAATCTAAGCATCTACTTGGATCTTGAGGCTCTGTGTGATCTAAGAAGAAGATACAACAACATCTTGGGTCCCCCCAAACGCTCAGTTCTAACCACATTGACTCGTAAGTCACGCTGAATTTAATTGGCTTGTGTCCACATTAGTATTCTTAAGGACACTGTCTTGGTCACAGATTAACTCACAAACGTAGTAGCCACCATCACTCAGCGGAGGCAGAGCTGAGCTAAGCTTACTTTCTCAAATACTGGCCCCATTCATGCACCGCATGGTTAATAGGCTACCATGATAAGAGGGCTCTTTGGCTCCCGACTCATGGACAGAGGAAGCAAGTAATGACCGCTGGCTTTGTGCTTATGTCTGAACCAGGGATCATTGTTTATTTCCTCTGTGCATGAGTGGGAGGAGCAAAAGAGCTCTCCAAGGCATGATCACAGCAAACCACTAACCATCATATGCAAACCACATAAATATTTCACAAGTAGACTTGAATGTCTGGATCCCTTTTCCCTTTTTTTTAAAAAAAAAAATCAATTAGGGGTCTCTCAGCATCAAGTCATTGAAAGTGTCATAGCACACGCTCTTACAACTAAAAGATTTATTATGATTCTTCAAAATTCTGGAGGGACAGCTTTGCTTTTAGCCTAGGCCCCTCCCCACCAAAATGCAGAATCGCCTCTTACAGCCAATATACTGAAATTCAACATACCCAGAAACAGGTGCAATCCTTCCAACATTGATTTATGTAAATGTGATAGAAAAGATACATTCGCAAAACTCTTAAATTCACTTAAAAAGAAAGGTAAAGGTGCCCCTGCCCGTACGGGCCAGTCTTGACAGACTCTGGGGTTGTGCGCCCATCTCACTCAAGAGGCCAGGGGCCAGCGCTGTCCGGAGACACTTCCGGGTCACGTGGCCAGCGTGACATCGCTGCTCTGGCGAGCCAGCGCAGCACACGGAACGCCGTTTACCTTCCCGCTGGTAAGCGGTCCCTATTTATCTACTTGCACCCGGAGGTGCTTTCGAACTGCTAGGTTGGCAGGCGCTGGGACCGAGCAGCGGGAGCGCACCCCACCGCAGGGATTCGAACCGCCGACCTTTCGATCGGCAAGTCCTAGGCGCTGAGGCTTTAACCCACAGCGCCACCTGCGTCCCCATTAAATTCACTTAGCATGAAACAATTTCTTCCAGTGTATGACTTTTTGAACTCTAGGAGCACCACTATTCCGTGAGCTGCATTTCTAACGTGAGTGCATTTCCCCCTTCAAACATTCTTCCTGGAGTCTTGGCAGCCAAGCCATTGTACACAATCCTGGCCCCTGTTATGCATGCTCCATTGCACACCCAGCTCCCCTGCGCATGTGCCGCCCCCTTGATTAAAACACAGAGGGAGCACACCTCCATGTGCAATGGAATGTATACACAGAGTTGGTGCCCTTCTTGCCAACAGTGTTCTGTTTAGATTTCTGTGTATGAAAGAAACCAGTGGGTTGCAGCAATAGGGTACAATGCAGCAAAACCCAAACGTATTTTAAGTGCCAGGAAAGTCAACAGGACCTTCAGCCTTTTGATTCAGAAGCAGTTCCTGTTAATTTTAACAGCAGTTGTTTGCATGTAAGCAGGTGCAGGATCTCAGTTAAAATTTGCACAGTTATCAAGCTTTTTGTTTTAAAGATTATCTTGTTCAAAGGGACCTAACATATACAGTGGTACCTCGGGTTACATATGCTTCAGCTTACAGATGCTTCAGCTTACAGACTCCGCTAAGCCAGAAACAGTACCTTGGGTTAAGAACTTTGCTTCAGGATGAGAAGAGAAATTGTGCTCCAGCAGCGCGGCGGCAGTGGGAGGCCACATTAGCTAAAGTGGTGCTTCAGGTTAAGAACAGTTTCAGGTTAAGAACGGACCTCCGGAACGAATTAAGTTCTTAACCCGAGGTACCACTGTACCAGAGACTTGCCAAGTCAATAGATTCCCCCCATAACTGGTTTTGCACTGTGGCTCTGAACCTCAAGTGGTTTAAAATAAACCTGAATGAGGAGGTTGTACATGTTCCCTTGTTTTTGTCAGCTGTGAGCCACCTTGTGCTGGCCCCCGATCTGCCATTTGCACTGGCAGAATGAGCACCGTTGCTGGAAAGCACTCAGAAAACCTTTGTCTGGGAGCAGCCTAGGCTTAAGGTTAAGTTTTTATACTTCTTACTTCAATAGTAAGGAAGCATACAGCCAGCTGGAATACGTTCATTACATTTCCTCCTTGGTATAGGCACATTTGGCAATTGTCCCAAAACCAACCGAATCGTCTGCCTGAGACATATGGCCGCCTTCAGCCTGAGGACTGAAAGCCTCTGGGGATGTTTGCAAACCCCACTTTTCCTGCAAGAGCGGCAGCCCTGCTGCAAGTGAAGAAAAACAGACACAAACACTTATGTGTGCCTTAAAATAGGGCATAAACTTACTTTCTCAAATCCAAGCTCAGAAGTTGAACTGGACGCCTGCTGGAATGCCTCCATCTGTTCTTGTTCATCGTGAGCATCCCACAGCACGTCTCCAAAAATTTCCTCTTCGGGAATGGAAGGCTCAGCACTGTCTGTTGCGCCCTTCCTTTCCAGTTGTGTAATTTCACAGCCCAGTATATCCTATGTTAGCAGAAAAGCAAATCCTATGAAGAAGCAGTGAGTGACTCTTGTCTACGAAGTGGTCAGTGCCCAAAGAAGGAGGTAAAGTAAAGGTAAAGGGACCCCTGACCATTAGGTCCAGTTGCGGACAACTCTGGGGTTGCGGCGCTCATCTCGCTTTATTGGCCAAGGGAGCCAGCGTACAGCTTCCGGGTCATGTGGCCAGCATGACTAAGTCGCTTCTGGCGAACCAGAGCAGCGCACGGAAGCGCCGTTTACCTTCCCGCTGGAGTGGTACCTATTGATCTACTTGCACTCTGACGTGCTTTTGAACTGCTAGGTTGGCAGGAGCAGGGACCGAGCAACAGGAGCTCACCCCGTTGCGGGGATTCGAACCGCCAACCTTCTGATCGGCAAGTCCTAGGCTCTGTGGTTTAACCCACAGCGCCACCCGCATCCCTAAAGAAGGAGGTGCTGGGGCTTAAATCTACCCCAAGGACTTCTCCACCACCAAATTCAGGTGGGCTTTGGAGGAATCATCCTTTCTTCATATAGTTCATGTGTTTTAGGGATGTCCTGCCATCAGTCCAGTTCAAACTTAACATAAAACCATGGTTTTCCTACTACAGCAAATCTTGGGCAAATCTTGGGCTTACACGCTTTCTCTGTTTTTTCCTCTTCTGAGCATACAAGGAAAGAGACTGGAAGCTTCTGATGTCAAACAAACCATTCTGCTGATGTTCTATTTCAGGAGGACATGGGTGGCGCTGTGGTCTAAACCACTGAGCCTCTTGGGCTTGCCAATCAGAAGGTTGGCAGTTTCAATCCCCGTGAAGAAGTAAGCTCCTGTTGCTCTGCCCCTGCTCCTGCCAACCTAGCAGTTCGAAAGCATGCCAGTGCAAGTAGATAAATAGATACCGCTCTGGTGGGAAGGTAAAAGGCGTTTCCATGTGCTCTGGTTTCCGTCACAGTGTTCCATTGTGCCAGAATCAGTTTAAGTCATGCTGGCCACAAGACCTGGAAAGTTGTCTGTGGACAAACACCAGCTCCCTCAGCCTGAAAGTGAGATGAGCGCCGCAACCCCATAGTCACCTTTGACTAGAGTTAAGAGTCCAGAGGTCATTTACCTTTCTTCTTCTTCTTCTTTTTTACAATTTCAGGGTGGTTATTGAGAACAAGCCGGGGACAAATCATGATTTCACATCTTTGCTTGTTCTCACCAACCACAGTTCAAGCAACCCACAGTTTCCCGAAGTTTGGATATTACCTAAACCTGCAATTAGTTCTAAAGCTGAAGCCAAATGCTTTTGGTTTCCCCCTCTGGCTTTAAATAAGATGCTTTAAAATATACTTTAGATATGTATATAATAATGCAACGTGTGAAGCAACCCCTATTTATGCAAACGAAAGTCAAGAACGCCATGTTGATTTACTCCTTTAAAAAAAAATCACAGCATTTATACACTGCTTTTCCACCAGACAACTGGCCTTTAGGGAAATACCTGTTTTATGGTCTTTTCCACATAATTATAGACTTCATGGGCTCCTTCCTCTTCTCCTCCCATATGGCTGATGATCTGGGGTAGGAGGAGAGAGAAATGATTCTGAAAAGACTACGTCTCCAGAAAAAAGTAAGTTGTTTTTACAGACCTGGGGCATCTTATTCAGAAAAGATTTGCACACTTTAAAAAAACAGAAAGTCAGTTCAGCATACTACTCTCCTAGGCAACAATAATTAAATCTCCTGATTCCATAGGAAGCCTAGATGAGCTACTCTTTTCCTTTTAAAAATTTCTTCGTTACAAACATACACAAACTTAATTTACATTTTAAAATTAAATATCACAAAAAGAATTAAATGGGGTTGTTGCTTTTCAAAGGGTGTGGATCATCAGGCCAAGCTGCATATTTGGATGAAGGGCTGTATTTAAAATTTGCACCGTTATGCAATAACCACCCAATACTAGCCATTTCAAACTCAGTAGTACAAAGGGCAGAAGACAAAACTGAATACTAGTAGGGAAGAGTAATTCGAAGAGTATCTTCATTCTTTGAATCCAATTAATTTTAAGGACATAACATTTTTTTCAGAACTGAACTATATAAACAAAAGCACATTTTAAAGGTCAAAAAATAAAAAATAAAAATCCTTCCTCATTAGGGTTCAAGGTGAAAAATATTACTATCACAGCAATCTTAGAAGCAATATCTCTTTTTGGAAACCTCAACCTTTTTTCCACTAGATATTTATATTAAAGACAGAAACAACTATTGCAGCATGACAATAAACAACTATCTGGGAAGCAAAATTGATTTGGGATTGCACGATCAGGTTTCCTGAATGTGTGCTATTCCATTATCTTCCTGCATGCACTATCCTTAAAAAAATATATATATTTAAGGAGTCACATACAAATTATGTTAACACCAGCTTCTACAAACGGTTACAAAATAAGAAAACTGATAAACGTACCAACCTTAAGCACACTCTGATTACCTTTGTTTTGTTCACATAACGAACTTGCTCAACTAATCGCTGCACAGAATCCGAACCGACTTGTCCATCTTCCAGTCGGTGGCAAATAAGCCGGGGCTTCCCTTCAGGGTTTTTCAAGAAGGCTTCTTCGCACTCATCCAGCAGGCAGCTAGATTGAAAAACCAGCATTTTTGTGCTATATACTATTCTGCTGTAGCACACAGTTTTCATCAACATCAGCCGCAAGGGTGCACTTTTTTCTACAAAAGGCTCCAGTCAAAAAGGGACAAGCCTTTTTATCACAAAACAAGCAACGAGCCTTTAAAAAACTGAGGGCAAAAACATACTGAGATTCAGAGTTGTAAAGAAAGAAACAAAAATAAATAAAACCAAATGGGTCTTTTAAGGAAAAGTACCCTTAGGCTGTGGGACGCAGGTGGCGCTGTGGGTTAAAGCCTCAGCGCCTAGGACTTGCTGATTGAAAGGTCGGCGGTTCGAATCCCTGCGGCGGGGTGCGCTCCCGCTGCTCAGTCCCAGCGCCTGCCAACCTAGCAGTTCGAAAGCACCTCCGGGTGCAAGTAGATAAATAGGGACCGCTTACCAGCGGGAAGGTAAACGGCGTTTCCGTGTGCAGCTCTGGCTCGCCAGATGCAGCTTTGTCACGCTGGCCACGTGACCCGGAAGTGTCTCCGGACAGCGCTGGCCCCTGGCCTCTTGAGTGAGATGGGCGCACAACCCCAGAGTCTGTCAAGACTGCCCCGTACGGGCAGGGGTACCTTTACCTTTACCTTACCCTTAGGCTGCAATCCTATAAACCCCATTAAACACAGTAAGTAGGCATTAGACATTGTGCTCTTAGTATTCTTTCTAGGAAGAATTCTGGTGTATACATTTGAATAAAGTAAGCGTACTTCAATTGGAATATGTTAGAAAACCTGTGGTGTTGAGACAAGCCGAGTTTTTAAACCTGGTGTGATGGGATGATGAGCTGCTTGTGCGTAAAAGCTTAGTCCCTCAGAGTTTGGCCTGATTATCAAAGCTCTGTCTATAGCGGAGCCCCTTAAACATGACTCCCTCAGTCGCTGGCAGAATCCGACAGTGGGCGTTTGCGGAATCTCTTCCAACATAAAAGTTCCTTAACGGAAACGCGTCTTCTGGATTCTCGGCGCAACAGTTTCCGGCGAGGGGTGGGTGTACCTATAGGAGGTCCTGAAACCTCTCCACTGTTTTCACTGGAAGTGTCCCTGAGCCATCCCTCCGACTCGCTTTCCCTTGGAGCTCCCTCTCTCCCCCTGCTGGTTCCCTCCTCTGCTGCTGAGTCTCTCCTAGCCTCCGTGAGCCCTTCCACTACCTGCCTTTCCGATGGCAGTTCCCTGACACCTGGTTTAAGGCAGGTTCTGTATTCAAGTATTTAAAAACAAAACTGATTGAAAATATATTCCATAAACCCAGGAACATCTTAGTGACATAGTCCTCTTTTACTGATGCACTTCCCTGTTTCTGCTTAACGGTTTCCTAAGCTGCTAACTCACCTTGGCAAATTTAGATGCAAGAACAAAATGGCTAAAGAGCTTTTCTCAATTTCCCATTTTCTCACAGCCTGGAAAGTACTTTCAGTTTCTACTGGAAAATGGACAGCTTGGAAGAAGTATTCCATTGTTTCACAATATTTCCGAAGTTTGGGAGAGTATTTCTGAAAGTTAAGAGGAAAATGTGGGTTTTGTTATGGGTGCTAAACTGCCATCACAAAAAACAAGATTGAGCCATTGTTTTGCTGGGTTTCACTAATTGGGGTTAACACAAGAAACTCTGGCTAGCAGTAATCACTGTTAACCATTAAGTTTACTCTCAGCCACAGTCATTCATAAATGATTACTAGTAGTGGGTTGTAAGCCTGAGAGTCATTTGACATGCTGGATACCACCTTCCTTCCTAAATCGATTTATTTTCTCTCCACTTAGCTACAAGATGCTCTGGATGATGCCAAGGACATGCCAAGAGACAGTCCCATTCTCTTGTTTCTCAGATTTATTTACTTACATTAATTTATAACTCGCTTTTCTATACAAGGATACTCAGACTGGTTCACACAACCAAGCAAAGATAGTACTGAAAGACCAAATTAAGGTATTATACAAGCACAAGAATAATATCCAAGATCACAGCACAATTTCATGCACAGTTGAAAGTAGAAGAGTTTCAAATCAGTTGACGTAAAACCCAAAAGCTCACTAGAACAGCCACTGCACCTCCAATGGTCGCAGAATCCAGATTTCAACATTGATTTTAGTGCTCAGGTAGGTTCATATTGAAGGCAGCATTTCTGGTTTGGAGGGGTTTGAACTTCCCTTTCTCAAAATGGTTTGCAAAAGCCCAGGGGCATTTCAAGATAAGCATAACTATAATAAAATATAGTGGGACTGTCTCTTGGCATGTCCTTGGCATCATCCAGAGCATCTTGTATCTACTACTGTGGGCAAGAAACCCGTAAAAGAAATGGAGTGGCCCTCATAGTCAACAAAAGAGTGGCGAAAGCTGTACTGGGATGCAATCTCAAAAATGATAGAATGATCTCGATACAAATCCAAGGCAGACCTTTTAACATCACAGTAATCCAAGTTTATGCACCAACTACTTGTGCTGAAGAAACTGAAATTGACCAATTCTATGAAGACTTACAAGACCTTATAGAAGTGACACCAAAGAAGGATGTTCTTCTCATTATAGGGGATTGGAATAGGGGATTGGAATGCTAAAGTAGGGAGTCAAGAGATAAAAGGAACAACTGGCAAGTTTGGCCTTGGAGATCAAAACAAAGCAGGGCAAAGGCTAATAGAGTTCTGTCAAGAGAACAAGCTGGTCATCACAAACACGCTTTTCCAACAACACAAGAGACGACTCTACACATGGACATCACCAGATGGGCAGCATCGAAATCAGATTGATTATATTCTCTGCAGCCAAAGATGGAGAAGCTCTATACAGTCAGCAAAAACAAGACCTGGAGCTGACTGTGGCTCAGATCATCAGCTTCTTATAGCAAAATTCAAGCTTAAACTGAAGAAAGTAGGAAAAACCACTGGGCCGGTAAGATACAATCTAAGTCAAATCCCTTATGAATACACAGTGGAAGTGAGGAACAGGTTTAAGGATTTAGATTTGGTGGACAGAATGCCTGAAGAACTATGGATGGAGGCTCGTAACATTATACAGGAGGCAGCAACGAAAACCATCCCAATGAAAAGGAAATGCAAGAAAGCAAAGTGGCTGTCCAACGAGGCCTTACAAATAGCGGGGGAGAGAAGGCAAGCAAAATGCGAGGGAGATGGTGAAAGATACAGGAAATTGAATGCAGATTTCCAAAGAATAGCAAGGAGAGACAAGAAGACCTTCTTAAACGAGCAATGCAAAGAAATAGAGGAAAGCAATAGAATGGGAAGAACCAGAGATCTGTTCAAGAAAATTGGAGATATGAAAGGAACATTTCGTACAAAGATTTCCATAATAAAGGACAAAAGTGGAAAGGACCTAACAGAAGCAGAAGACATCAAGAAGAGGTGGCAAGAATACACAGAGGAATTATACCAGAAAGAAATGGATGTCTCGTATACCCCAGGTAGTGTGGTTGCTGACCTTGAGCCAGACATCCTGGAAAGTGAAGTCAAATGGGCCTTAGAAAGCACTGCAAATAACAAGGCCAGTGGAAGTGATGGTATTCCAGCTGAACTATTTAAAATTTTAAAAGATGATGCTGTTAAGGTGCTACACTCAATATGCTAGCAAATTTGGAAAACTCAGCAGTGGCCAGAAGATTGGAGAAGATCAGTCTACATCCCAATCCCAAAGAAGGGCAGTGCCAAAGAATGCTCCAACTACCGCACAATTGCACTCATTTCACACGCTAGCAAGGTTATGCTTAAAATTCTACAAGGAAGGCTCAAGCAGTATGTGGACCGAGAACTCCCAGAAGTGCAAGCTGGATTTAGAAGAGGCAGAGGAACCAGAGACCAAATTGCAAACATGCGCTGGATTATGGAGAAAGCTAGAGAGTTCCAGAAAGACATCTACTTCTGCTTCATTGACTATGCAAAAGCCTTTGACTGTGTCGACCACGGCAAACTATGGCAAGTTCTTAAAGAAATGGGAGTGCCAGATCACCTCATCTGTCTCCTGAGAAATCTCTATGTGGGACAAGAAGCTACAGTTAGAACTGGATATGGAACAACTGATTGGTTCAAAATTGGGAAAGGAGTACGACAAGGCTGTATTTTGTCTCCCTGCTTATTTAACTTATATGCAGAATTCATCATGCGAAAGGCTGGGCTGGATGAATCCCTAGCCGGAATTAAGATTGCCGGAAGAAATATCAACAACCTCAGATATGCAGATGACACAACCTTGATGGCAGAAAGTGAGGAGGAATTAAAGAACCTTTTAATGAGGGTGAAAGAGGAGAGCGCAAAATATGGTCTGAAGCTCAACATCAAAAAAACGAAGATCATGGCCACCGGTCCCATCACCTCCTGGCAAATAGAAGGGGAAGAAATGGAGGTAGTGAGAGATTTTACTTTCTTGGGCTCAATGATCACTGCAGATGGTGACAGCAGCCACGAAATTAAAAGACGCCTGCTTCTTGGGAGAAGGGCAATGACAGGCCTAGACAGCATCTTGAGAAGTAGAGACATCACCTTGCCAACAAAGGTTCGTATAGTTAAAGCTATGGTTTTCCCAGTAGTGATGTATGGAAGTGAGAGCTGGACCATAAAGAAGGCTGATCGCCGAAGAATTGATGCTTTTGAATTATGGTGCTGGAGGAGACTCTTGAGAGTCCCATGGACTGCAAGAAGATCAAACCTCTCCATACTGAAGGAAATCAACCCTGAGTGCTCACTGGAAGGACAGATTGTGAAGCTGAGGCTCCAGTACTTTGGCCACCTCATGAGAAGAGAAGACTCCCTGGAGAAGACCCTGATGTTGGGAAAGATGGAGGGCACAAGGAGAAGGGGACGGCAGAGGACGAGATGGTTGGATAGTGTTTTCGAGGTTACCAGCATGAGTTTGACCAAACTGCGGGAGGCAGTGGAAGACAGGAGTGCCTGGCGTGCTCTGGTCCATGGGGTCACGAAGACTCAGACACGACTAAACGACTAAACAACAACATAATAAAACACTTCTCCAGTTGCTGTACATTATACTGAGAATTTGTTGGTAGATAGGTAAATAAATGACAGTGTGGACTACAACCAGGTGGATGGAAGTTATATTCTGATCAAATCAAAATTCAAAATAAACTTGCTGTGTCACACAGCCAGAATAATATACTCTTTGCACTGAAGTGATTCATTGTGTCACACCCCAGGTCACCAAGACGTCATAAATTCAGAAAATTCCGCCCCATATGACAGAAAAAAGCCACATTATTTATGAGCCAAGTAATATATTTAAGGCTTATACTGTCTGCTCTGGTGGGTAGCAGTTCTCTATACCTTGAGGCAGACACCTCGCTCAGCAATATGACTCAAAATTACTTTTAAACTAGAAAATGCCAAGCAGTTACCTAGAAATCTTATAAATACAAAACACAGGCTCTACTAACTGGGCAATGTTCCCTGTTTTGAAAACTGAAATCAGGATACGGTTTATTGTCCGTGTGAAGCAGATTGCATAGTGTTGTGACAACAGAGCAGAGGACAATGCAGAAAAGTGTAGAAAATCACTAGTCTATCGTGCACACATTTTTCTCACCTGGATAAAGATGTCTACTTCGTTCTGAGTCTCTTCCGTACTGATGAGATACACCCTAACTGTATTGCTCCACAAGGAGTGGGAAAACAAGGGAGTGACTTGCAGCAAACTAGCGACAGCTGCATCCCAGTCATCTGCAAACGTAAGAAAAGACAACACACACAAACACATTGTTAGCCAATTCAAAACCACCAATCAGCTTAATGCAGCCCAGCCAGTCCATCCCTCCCACCTAACTCTTCCAAACAGCCACAGGGGGACAGTATGCAGTTGGCCTGCCCTGTCAATGTTGCCAGCCTGGAACTTAAGGGCCACAAAATGTTGCTCATTCATCAATATTTATTTAAACTGAATGTCACGTTTCGAAGCAGCGAAAGAAAATATCCTGTGCTACCAAGTACGTGTGCCGTAGTGCTCTCTTTAAAAAGAAAAGAAGTCCCTTTGGGTGGCTTCACACACAGAGAGACACACATATGACTTATGAATTTAAAAAGTGATGCCTCTAACAACCACAACAACACAACACCCATTTCCGGATAGGGAGGGAAGATTCAATCAATCAATCATCATTATTTCACCAGTTTAAACCTCAATTAGGGACGCGGGTGGCGCTGTGGGTTAAACCACAGAGCTAGGACTTCCTGATCAGAAGGTCGGCGGTTCGAATCCCCGCGGCAGGGTGAGCTCCCGTCGTTCGGTCCCAGCTCCTGCCCACCTAGCAGTTTGAAAGCACTCTTAAGTGCAAGTAGATAAATAGGTACCGCTTTATAGCGGGAAGGTAACGGCGTTTCCGTGTGCTGTGCTGGTGCTGGCTCGCCAGCTGCAGCTTCGTCACGCTGGCCACGTGACCCGGAAGTGTCCTCGGACGGCGCTGGCTCACGGCCTCTAGAGCGAGATGAGCACGCAACCCTAGAGTCAAACATGACTGGCCCGTACGGGCAGGGGTACCTTTACCTTTACCTTTAAACCTCAATTGCCACTACAGGTCACTTGCAAAGAAGCTGAAATTTGTGCCGGTACGTCATATAACTAAAACACTGATGAAAAGATGAATTGTTCTGTAGGTCGCATTTCAGCCACAGTTTGTCTTGAAGTGATACAACACTGCAAGATTTTGTCTCGGGTCTTTTAAAATTTTAATTACCCTTGCTTCAGAGAGAACCAAGCCCTTACCTCTGTTGACATTTGCAAATGGCCCTTCCACATCTATGGAGCTATGTGCAAACTCAGGGCCTCGGAAGGACTGCTGAAGCTGTATCATGCTGCCCATGGAAGGCTCGCTTCCCAAAGCTCCGCCAGTCCAATATTCGGTCTGAGCTCCAGTGGCTTAAAAATAAAACAAGCATTTACTGATGAATACCTATTGTTTACATAGACTGGTCATCAATTACCTAGTCATTTAGGAGACATGCAACAATTTAATCAGCATAACATAAATCAAAGGCAGCCCTGTTTAGGGAAGCTTTTACTGTTTGATGCATTACTGTATTTTAATATTTTGTTGGAAGCTGCCCAGAGTGGCTGGGGAAGCCCAGCCAGATGGGCGGGGTATAAATAATATATTATCATTATTATTATTATTATTATTATTATTATTATTATTATTATTATTATTATCGTAAGACAACAGCTTAAAACGCAATCAGTTATTATCATTGTATAACCCAGGCTAGCTTCTGGTGTTGATGCAATATCTTGGGTGATTGGCCATTAAGGGAAGCAAAAGAAAGATGCTCTGTGTGAGATGGCAAATAGTTAGAAGGACAAAGCCTGAGTTTAGGAGTTGAGTTGCAGTGATGTGACCAAGAATTAAATCAGCAACCAGGAGAGTCAGAACAGTATTTGAGAGCAATTGTTTGATTTATGTTTGAATCCAACACCGCAACTGTAGGAAAATCAAGATCTTTTTGGGGT